>NC_142064.1:141026028-141671861 GCF_059756535.1 Pantherophis guttatus
ACCTTGTCGTGGTGGAGGGGCTTGCGTGCTCTAGTGATCCTAAGGGCTATGCTGAACAGGTGCAACCATATCAGACAGACCTTAGGTGAAGGGCCAGACAAAATCTGCTCCACAACCCATTCAAAAATGGTGAATACAGAAAAAATGAAATTTATGCCGGCTGAACCGTCGCCCGGATTAACAAGGGTTCCGTTGGATGCTATGGCTCCTGGGCATTCTACGCAAAATGAATTACAGGGCTCAACTCCCTCTGCTAGGCAACCAGGGCATGGAGCTGACAAGCTACTGGAAGAAAAACCCAAAAAGCGAAAAATCTGGACCAGGGAAGAAAACACCTCTATTATGAAAGCTTACTATCAGTCTGAGCCAGCAAAACATGGATTTCAAAAAAGAATGTATCAGATTTGGAAGATGAACCATACGGACTGTGACACCAGTGAACAAAGGTTAATGGACCAACGACGTGTAATCCTAAACCACAAATTTTTCACTACAGAAGAATTAATAGCAATAGAAGAGAAAGCAATTAATGGTCTGAGTACATCAACAAAGAAGAGTAACATCAAGAATGATTTCCAGACTCAAAAGCAAATTGAGGAAGAAAAGGAAGAAGAGGATACTGAAATGGATGAAGATAAAGAACAAGGAAGCACTAAAGAACAAACACCAACAGATAGTGCTCAATTAGCTGGAAAAATAAAGAACCAAATGGAAGATGATGAAAGAACACGTTTGCCAAAGCTGAACCAAGTGGACCGGAAAGAATTGAGAATTGTACTAAAAAAGGTTAATGAGGCTGTGCAAACTATTCGAACCACTACATTAGCCGAAACTAACCAACTGATGTATGCAGCAGCTGTCATAACCACCAAAGAACTGGGGTTGAAAATACAAAAGAACCAAAGAGGCAAGAAGGGGAAGCCTAAGTGGAAAATTCGGTTAGAATTGAAGATCAAAAAAGTACGTGGAGATTTGAGCAACTTGAAGAACCTAAGGCAAGGTCAGCTAAAGAACAAGCAGGTCAAAAGCAGCCTGGAAGCAAGATACGATCTAAGGAATAAGGAGATTGCAGTAGTAATTGAAGAGCTGAAGCAGAGGGTTGTTGCCATCGCTGAAAAGATTAAAAGGTATGAAACCCAAGTAACTCAGTTCAAGGAAAACTCACAGTTCAGAGCAAATCAGCACCAGTTTTATAAGAATTTAGAAAATGGAAACGGAGTAACAATAAATGAAAAGCCTGATAAAGAGAAAGCTCTGAAATTCTGGAAGAATTTGTGGGAAAACAACAAGAAGCACAACAGAAATGCAAAATGGATCAAACAGGTTGAGGACTCTATTAAAGTGCATAAAATGGAAGACGTGAAAATAACAAAAGCAATGGTGCAAAGACAGTCAAGAAAAGTGAAGAACTGGAGTGCACCTGGACCGGATGAGCTGCATGGCTTCTGGTTAAAGGCACTTACAAGTCTGCACAAAAGATTGGCAACCCAGATGAACCAGTTCCTAAAAACACCTGAAAATGATGGATGGATGACAACTGGAAGGACATTTTTGATCCAAAAAGATAAAGAAAAAGGAAACGACCCTGGAAACTATAGGCCAATCACCTGCTTGCCAACAACATACAAGCTTTTTACTGGTATCATTGCAAACCAAATCTATGGATACCTGGAAAGAAATAACTTGCTTCCTGTAGAACAGAAAGGATGCTGCAAAAACTCAAGAGGAACAAAAGATCAATTGCTGATCGACAAGCTAATCCTAAAGAACTCAAAGAAAAGACGAACCAACCTGTTCATGGCTTGGATAGACTATAAGAAAGCATTTGATTCAGTTCCCCATAGCTGGATCAAGAAATGCCTGGAAATATTAGGCATCAGCAGCAACATACAAAAATTCATGGAATCTTCAATGAACCTCTGGAAAACAAAACTTATGGCAAATGAAGAAGAACTGGGTGAAGTTGAAATTAAACGAGGCATTTTCCAGGGCGATTCCCTTTCACCCCTACTTTTTATACTCTCAATGCTACCACTGACAATCATTTTGAAGAAGATGAACTGTGGATACGAACTTGCAAAGAAAGGACTGAAAATCTTGCACTTGATGTACATGGATGATTTGAAGCTGTTTGGTAAAACAAAAGCTGAACTGAATTTATTAATTGAAAACACAAAAGAATTCAGCCAAGACATTAGTATGCAGTTTGGAACTGACAAATGTGCAACAATAGCAACCAAAGCAGGCAAGATCATAGAAGAGGATGGAATAGAACTAGAGAATGAAGAAATGATAAAGGCAGTAAAATCAGAAGAAGGCTACAAGTACTTGGGGATTTTAGAAGCCTCTGACTTAATGCATAATAAAGTCAAGGAATTAACTTCAGCCAAATACATTCGGCGAATTCGTAAGATATTAATGTCCAAATTGAGTGGAGGAAACATCATAAAAGCCATAAATACCTGGGCTATACCTGTGATTAGATACTCTGCAGGAATAATTGACTGGACCCAGATGGAGTTAGACAATTTGGACAGAAAAACAAGAAAGCTTATGACAATGAATCATGCCTTGCACCCTAAAAGTGATGTTAACCGATTATATTTACCAAGAGCAGAGGGTGGTCGAGGACTCCTACAAGTAACGCAGACTGTGGAAGAAGAAAAATGCAGCTTGAATGATTACATCCAGAAAAGTGAAGAACCAATGATTAAGGAAGTAAATAAAGGAGGCCTTTTAAAGACAACTAAAACAAAAGCAGAATATAAGAAAGAAGTAATTGAGCAGCGAGCTGAAAATTGGAAACACAAAGCTCTGCATGGCCAATACTTGAAAAGTATTGAAGGCAAAGCTGACCAGAAACTAACTTGGAACTGGTTAAGATCAGGAGTACTGAAAAAAGAAACAGAAAGCTTTATTTTGGCAGCTCAAGAACAAGCCCTAGCCACAAACTGTATGAAGGCAAAAATTCAACATGTTACCACCAACAGCAAATGCCACCTATGCAGTGAGAAAGATGAGATAGTCGACCACCTGATCAGTGGGTGCAGCAAAATTTCACAAACTGATTACCTACAACGCCATGACCGTGTTGCTAAGATCATTCACTGGAAATTGTGCCAGAAGTTTGGATTTGAGTACAGCAAAAACTACTGGGAACATCAGATTGAGAAAGTTTTAGAGAATGAGAAACTCAAGATCTTGTGGGACTTTAGGATTCAGACGGACAGGCACTTGGTCCACAACACACCTGACATAACAATAGTTGAAAAGAAAAAAGTATGGTTCATTGACATTGCAATACCTGGTGATGCACGAATTGAAGATAAGCAGCAAGAAAAAATCACAAAGTACCGGGACTTGCAAATTGAAGTTGAGCGACTGTGGAAAAAGAAATCGTGTGTTGTCCCGATTGTAATTGGAGCCCTTGGAGCAATACCCAAAGGGCTACCCCGCTATTTAGAAATTCTAAAATTGCCGGACTTGAACATTTTGACTCTACAAAAAACCACCTTACTCGGAACAGCTTACATCCTCCGACGATACCTTAACAGTTCCTAGGTTCTTGGTTAGGACTCGAGCTGCTGAGCTATTAACCAGCCTCAAAGGCTGTGAATCTCACTAAAGATTAACTAATAAATAATAATAATAATAATAATAATAATAATAATAATAATAATAATAATAATAATAATAATAATAATAATATTTTTGAATGTTCAGTTGATTGAATTTCATATTTAATGAATAAAGATAATAATAATAATAATAATAATAATAATAATAATAATAATAATAATATGATATCAACAATATAGGTGATACTTTGAATATATGAAAATGTTTATCAGTTTTCAAATATTCAGTAATACCTCTTCTTGTTACAGGAGCAAGAAAGCAAGTGGAAACATATGCCCATTGGGCAGCAAATATTTTTCTTTTCTTTTGAACTATAATATGAAGACATGAATTCCAGATTTGTGAAAAATGTTCTAATCCTCACTCTTGACGACTGCTAGATATTTCTTAAAAAGTAATTTATATGATCAACAGTCTCATTTTGGTTGCATCTATTATTCAGAAAACACTATACAGATTGGTGTCATATTTCTTATCTATTTATCCAATATGGAGAATGTGATGCTTCTTTGATGAAAAACCCAGAGTTATTTCATTTGTAACTAGACCTTTAATATATCTGCTGAGTCCAGTAATACAAGATGAAAGGAAAAGAGAAACAGGCATGGAGGGTGGGGGTAGCAAATTAGATTTGATCTATGGAAGGAGCAGGAACTGTTTTTTCAGAGAGAAGTTTGAGGTTCTAGTTGAATAAAGGTAAAGGTTTCCTCTGTCCAGTCATGTCTGATTCTAGGGGCAGTGCTCATCTCCGTTTCTTGGCCAAGGGAACCAATGTTGGTAGAGGACAATTTCTGTGGTCATGTGGCCAGCATGACTATATACCGAGGAGCACGGAATGCTGTTACCTTCCCACTGAAGTGGTACCTATTTATCTACTCGCATTTGCATGCTTTCGAACTGCTAGGTGGCCAGGAGCTGGAGAAAGTAACAGGAGCTCACCCTATCACGCAGCACTTGGGTCTTGAACCCGGACCATCAGCTTTCCAATTGACAAGCTCAGTGTTCTTAACCACTGAACCATTACGGTCCATTCTACTTGAATACACTTTCTCAAAACTTCAATATAGTAAGTGACCATTAAACATAAAACAAAATTAAAACAAAACATCAAAGAAATATGCTTTTGGCTTGGTTTGAAATCTTGTTTTGTCCATTAAGAAAAGCAGGTTTTCCCCCATCAGTTATATTGGTTACATTGTTTTGCTTCAATAATACATATAGACGGGATGAAGACAATTGTCTTTTTCAGATGTCCACTTTACCTGACCATAAATACAATTATGTGGGATCCAGATGCCTTCTTTAAACAATTCTCTTTCAGCAATATAGCAATTGCACTTAGACTTACATATCACTTCAGAGTGCTTTACAGTCCTCTCTAAGCGGTTTACAGAGTCAGCATATTGCCCCCAACAATCTGGGTCCTCATTTTATCCACCTCAGAAGGATGGAAGGCTGAGTCAACCTTGAGCCTGGTGAGATTCGAACTGCCAAATTGCAGTCAGATGGCAGTCAGCAGAAGTAGCCTGCAGTACTGCATTCCAACCACTACGCCACCATGGCTATTCTACTTTTCTAGTAACAAAATCTCTGTATTGTTACCAGATATTTTATGGGGAGACAGAAAGAAGGGTGTTTTCTCAGTATTTTTTAAGTCTATTAAAAAATTTGCAGCTGTAATATTTTAGATCACACACATAAAAGCCCCATTCAAACCTTCCAGTTTCCTATTTGGTATATAAGTGTGCCTGCAATGGACTTCCTCAGGTTCTCCTGAACACAGAGAGAAGCCTCCATACAACAGCAAATTTGCATTATTAGGAACTCCAACTGTGCAAAGGGGTGTAGTCTTATCCAAGGAAATGAACAGATAAATAAATACTTTAGGTCAGTCCAGTCATTGATTCTGGGTGGCTCAACTGAAACCTCCTTTCAGAAATGTCAGGGATTTAAAGTAAGGCCAGTGCATCTGAGGGCTTTCAGATTTATGTACAGATGGATGGATGCATATATGTATGTATTTCCAGCCTTTTTTATTTTTACAAACAATTCAAGAACATACACAATACTCTTTCCTCCTGCTCTTTTCCACACAACAACCCTGTGAGGTGGGTTAGGCTGAGGGAGAGTGACTGACCTAAGGTCACTCAGCTGGCTTTCATGGCTAAAGCAGGACTTGAACTCATGGTTTTGTGCTTTCTAGCCTGGTGCCTTAACCACTAGATCAAAAGTGTAAGTTCTGACTCTGTTCAGGAAGAAAGTATGAAAGGCTCTGAGTTATTTCTGTATGATTAACTTGGGTTTCCAATTCTGGGAGTCTGAGCTATATGAGTAGGGAAAGCTACTTAAACTTGTGTAGATGTTGGTAGGAGGTAAAAATATAAGAAACCAATGGGATAACTTCCTGTATTTCTGCTGTCCAATGAAAATCAGTTTTTGATTTAAATGCCAGAGAAATTGTCCAAATAAATGCTTACCAAGGCATTTTAAAATGATTGTGTGTGTGCTTCTGGTGTTTGTGATTATTCCTATAGTAGCTTTTAACTATATATTGACATATAAATAATACACATTTAAAAATACAGTTCTGATGATTGATGCCAGAAGAATTCAAGATCCTTTCCATTTTGGGGGGAAGGGGGGAGAGAGAGAAGAAATATAATAAACTGAAGTGAGTGTGGTAAATTAATTTGTTAAACACATTTATTGAATTGTTAACAATAACCAAACACAGTGTATGACCTTTGTAAAACAAGAAACAGAAAAATGGATTAATTCCAGTCTTGGCAGTTCCTACTACAGGTATGTGATGAGGGGGAAAATATTTCAATTTCCTTTATATTCTTCAGTGATCTATTTACAATACTTATCTTGGCATCTGTCCATTATTAAGCAAATGGAAAGACTATGATCCAGAAATAAATCTCCCTTACTATCTCCCTAGTTCTGCTTTGCCAGTAACCAATAATGAGGGTGATATGACAGCTTTCCAAGGATTACTTGGCACACAGAACACAAATCCACTTGGATGGCAGCAGCAAACCACCTTTTTAATGGAGTTATGATGGGAAAGAGAAGAAGGGAGAAGGGGAACAGAAGAAGAAGTTCATATATACAAAGTCTGAACAGTCTTTTCATTGTGGGCGATAGTAGTTTCAGGAAAACAGTATCAAAATTGTAATCATGGGAATGGCAGATATTGTCTTTTTTTTTTCTTATGACTGATCATATGAATACATTTCATTGAGCTGAATTTCCAACTTGGCATCCTTTTCTCTCAAGTGTGGCTCCATGAAGTACAAAGACTGAGGACTGAATGGGGCTGGGGCATTCTGTAGTATATCAATTCACAGTAGTAGCATTCCGTTGAGGTGAAAACTTCTTCCCGTTTAGTGTCTTAATTACTTCAGGAGCCATTCATTTACTGAAAGAGAAAAAACAACACCCAATAACCATGGGAAAATTTCCATAATGACACTCTTCCCCCTTTATTTTTATCTTTCTACAACTACAAATTAAAGATCACTGAAATATAGATTGTGGAGTCAGTTACTTAGGATAAAACCAAATAAATAAATAAATGTGTAAATAAATATATCCTAACTGGATAATAGTATACAATTTCCAGGGCTTTTTCCAGCATTTGAAATGCTGGTATGTCTGCCTGTGGATGGGGTAGTGGGAACAATGAGATAATGAGGTTATTATAGATTCTGATGTCCTGCTGGTAGAGGAAATCAAGCCTTGCCTTGAAATCAAGCTTTGGAGCCAGAACTTGTCAGAAGTGCATGTATTTCAAAAAAGAAGTCTAACATTGGTTCTTACAGAGGAGAGAAAGTTTTCGGGATTAGTGAAAGAGAATGAATATTTCATAATTGTTCACAATATCTCAAAATGTGTCACTTGCTTTACATTCAATCAGATTATTAATCCATCTAACTCAGTGGTGATGAACCTATGATAACATGTGTCAAAGGTGACACGACATGACATTTTGGGTGACACATCATATTTACATGCAAGCAGAGTCGAATTAGTTTTTTTTTTTTTTTTAAATTGACATACCAAGCCCAAAAGATTCGCCATCACTGATCTAACTTGATATTGGTTATACTAGGGTCTGGGCAGTAACTAAATCTGGGATTTTCTACATGGTCTTCATGGATCATTTGAAGAAACTAGCTGTATCAAGTGTTGCTTGAAAAAATGTGGAATTTTAGATATGCTGACAAGTTGAAATATTTTCACGTTATTATTCTTTGTATGTAATTGTAAAACGGAATGCCCAAGCTGCCTAACTACATCTTATAAAAATGTAATTTTCAAGAGAGAGTGTTTATTATCAAAGGCCTAAGAACAAACATAATTTTGAAAAGTAAATGAAATAGGAATATTGAGAGAAATCTTTCAGGTTGCCTTAGTCCAGAAAAGCATGGCCTCTTCTACTGAGCTCCAGTCCCTTGCAAACATTTCTTGTTAGGAAGGTGGCTTCCATGAAAACAGATGTATTCATGTTTGTCTTCCCATATACCACCCTGTTGTGTGTATATTTGTAAGATGGAATCATTATTATTTTGTCCTAATAAGCATTTCATAGGGCATGTCAGATATCTTGGGCTTAGCTCCTGCTAGTTATGGGGGTTCAGGTCTAAAACCCTTGGAAGATACTGTACAAGGAATACTGGTTTAAATTAGAACAGTGTCTTTCAAACTTGGCAACTTTAAGAAGTGTGGACTTCAACTCCCAGAATTCCCCAGCCAGCATGGAGAATTCAGGAACCTGAAGTCTACACCTCTTAAAGAAACCAGATTTGAAAAACACTGGATTAGAAGGTTCGTCAGGGAAGGGAGTGGGACTGGCATTCCAAAATAAAAGAGAAACAGTTGTTCCAGAAAGAATTGTGCTTTTAATTTCCTGGCTGCCAGTGTTTTTCTTTTTAAGAAAAGATTTCTTACTAAAAAAGCAAAACCAAAGAAAACTACACCCTATTTCTTCTCCTTGATCACCAAATAAGTTATGCCAACCTGGGAAAGAGGACTAATTAAGTCTGTGAACGCTTGTTGTGTTTGTTTTTGAACCTTAAAATCTGGGTTTTGTTGCCTATAAATGATTCCACTGTTTAGAAACCCAGTGCATGTTATGCAGAATCCTTTAGGGAGGTAATTGTCTCTATGATGTCTTTAGATTCTTCAAGGATATTTATTTTCAACTCCAACCTCTGGTCCAGCTCCTTTCATTCATACCCAGTAGCCAGAACTCCAAATATCACCATGCCAGACATGTTTTGCCCCCTCAGGAAGCATTATTTTTCTGAATGTTTAGAAGCCTCCTTAGAAGACTGAAAGAGCTGTCTTCTATAGTGGCAGAACATATATTTTCCACATCAAAAATCCCAATTTTAATCCTAGCATTTCCACTTACTCACCAGGAAGCGAGTGATTGAAAGATCCTTGTCCGAGAGTGTAAAGAGAGGTGATTAAAGTAGAAAATATTGGGCCTGACAAACAAACAATTTAACCTGGGATATGGTAGATCAAACCTTCCTAATCTGACATTGTAAGACAAAGGGGATTCCAAAACGGAAAACATTATGTTGAAATGAATATAGTGTTTGGAACATACCTCTATACTGTAGTTTCTGTGCTCTATTGTTTGGGCAATCTTTCCCTTGTAAACTAAAGTTGATGTTTGTTCGGATACATCGATTGTTGAGAGGCTGGACTGGTCTGAAGTTATCACTCATACTCAGAAAAATCTGTGAAGGCTGATTCTGGCTTAGTAACCGTAAAGAATGCATCTGCATAAATATAAAAAGTGAAGACAGAGTGAGATTGACTTTTAATCTTAATGTTTGAGAGCAAAATATGAGTTGCTAACTTAGGAAATGTTTAACAGATTTTTGATAACTAGGACCAGATGATGATGTTATAAAGGTTTTGTTTATTTGATGAGAGATGATAGGAGCATTTGTTTAAATAGAAAAGGAGAACAAAGAAAATAAATGAGGAAGAATTCAAATTGGGTTCATTAGGTATTTGTAATACAGGTTGTTCCGGATTTGCAAGAGATTGTTTAGTGACCATTCACAGTTACAATGGCACTGAAAAAAGTGATCAAAATTTGGATGCTTGGCAACTGATTCGTATTTATGACAGTTGCTGTGTCCCAAAGTTATGTGATCCCCTTTTGAGCCCTTCCGACAAGCAAAGTCAATGGGGAAGCCAGATTCACTTAAAAACTGTGTTATTAACTGCACAACTGCAACAATTCACTTAATAAATATGGCAAGAAATATTGTAAAATGGGGCAAAACTCACTTAACATTTGTCTCACTTAGCAACATGAATTTTGGGCTCAGTTGTGGCCATAAGTAGAGGACTTCCTGTAATTTTGTTATTTCTGATAATTCTTAATGGACTTTTGCTGATTAAGATGGCTTGGTGAGGTTTTAAAAATTGGTTGGTAGAGAAGGGGCTGCCTTATGCAATGAAGAGATAGTTGGTTTTATTTGAAGAGGTGGTGATAAGATATTAAGGTTGATTATACTTGCTAAGGACGAAGGGGGAGAGTTCTTTTTTCTTTCTGTGCACTTTTTAAATTCAATTTTTTATATAAACATATTTTTTCTTTTAATGTATTTTATACTATGTAGATTATATCCGTTTTACATGGATAATATAATCTTTAATAAAATTATTCAGCAAAGAGAGCAAAACATGAAGCTAATTATAATCTGGGACAATTGGTGAACAGGAATTTGGCCAATTATTGTGAGGGTGGTAATAAATCAGCACTGTAAGAATAGTCCAGAGCCATTTAGTATCTCTTGAGAGTGAATTGTACAGCCTTTGAATGTCATGGAAATGGTAGGTGGATTGACTTTGTCCATTACACACACACACACATACACACACACACACACACACTCACACACACCGTTTCTAGAGACATGAGTAGTTTCAGAGAATCAGTCCTACTCTATATCCAGTAGAAATTATTTATCAGTATCATTCTGAAGCTGTTTAAGATAAACTCTCGTTGGAGCTGAGAGTTGCCAGAGTTTTCTTGACAACTATCTGCTGCCACTTTTTTCAGGATTCAGGATTCAGTCTATCCTATGGCCCTATTTTTTCATGGTCTCTCATGAAAATTTTAAGCAGATCCGTTTTTGCTTAGCTTATCCAGATCAGTGAAAGGAAACTAGATGTTGTCACGAGCTGAACTAATTGAAGATAAATGGAATTATTTTAAATACACTTTACTTCAGAACGACTAAATATAGGATTGCAGCTCAAATCAATAGAAGGCATAGATTAGCATTATTCTTCACAATTCATTATTAGGAAGGACAAAATAGTGACTCATTTCCCTTTTTTTCAGATATAATGACCTTGAATACATGACAAAGAGATATTTTTTATAAAAGGAAGACTGCTATGACCAAGATAAGCTGCTGTGGAATAATGTTGCACTTGAATTAGAGCAAGGGTCTCAAACTCAATTTCACTGAGGGTTGCATCAGGGTTTGTTTGACCTGGGGGGGGGATGGGGGGCGTGGTCAGCTTGATGTCACTCGTGTCGGGGGCGCCTGTGGTGGCCAGAGTGCTTTGCCAGAGAAAATGGGCTCCCTAGTTCTGTTTTCAGTTGTGACGGCTTCCTGTGATCCTCTGCCAGCGAAAACGGAGCTCGGGATGGCCATGCATGGCCCTCCCGAGCTCCGTTTTTGTTGGCAGAAGCACCACCGGCTGGTCTTTCACTGTGGGCCAGATCTAAGCACCTCGCAGCAGGCCAGATCTAAGCACCTCGCAGCCTGGATTCGGCCTGTGGGCCTTGAGTTTGACACTCCTGAATTAGAGGAGATATGGCAAAGCTCTTCCCCTAAACAGGACTGTAATGTTTAAGGCTGAGATAAACCGAAATGGTTTGTCTCATTTTATGGGCAGCGGTGGGAGAAATTGAAAGAATCTCACTATGACAGAAAAGCAAGTCTTTTCCTTCTGTCAATTTTTCGAAGTTCCACTTGTAATTTATTTTTCTTTTCATCTTCTTGTCTTACTACCAAATGTAATAATTGTGCTCCAACTGCCATTACTTCTTCTGCCTCTTAGAAGGCTTTTGACTTCATTGTAGCAGTTTTGAAAGATATTTTAAAAAAGAACAAAAACATTAGTATTTAAGCGGGGAACCTTCCATTGCACATTTAGCCCTCTGAAGCACCCAAACATTTTGCCTTCTCCTTGAAAAAATGGTTAAACCTTTTACAACCCGTTCTTTCCCTCCATATGGGGTGGAGAACAGTGCTAATAACTTTCAAAAATGCAAAGTTTGAAAGTTGTGGGATTCTTTTTAACTTCTCTATTGGAGACTGGCTAATTTACCGTGGCTTTCCAGAAAAATAAGTACATATTTCTGAAGGCACAGCAATTATAAGAATTCATTATTTCCAAAGATAATGTATCATAGCCAATAAAGGTTTTCATTTTACCTGCATTCTTGATATGTAGACAGGTTTGTTCATTAGTATCCAACTTGCTGTTTCATAGCAGGGTGGAATTGTCATGGACCCATCATATGTAATGAAACTAGAGGTTTCAGGATAAAGTTCCTCAATATTAAGTCCCTGCAGTAAGTATGCATCATCTAGGAAATAAATGATGGTAAAATTATTATGAGAACAGAGCATTCGCATTTGTGAGATGAAGATCACCAACTGTCAGAGTTTAACGGGTAATTAAATGGATCTAAATCAGGAAAATGTTTGAATTGCTAGGCTACTCTGCCAACATTTATACATTGGAGCAAGTTAAGTTGTCTCTAGGAGTGGGCAATCTGCAGCTGCAAATCCTGGTTTGTTTCTCATTTCCCACAAAGCTTTTCCACACACGATGAGCAAAAAATGATATTGTGACTTCCTTGTCATTTCAAGGTGCGTGGTGTAGCGGACCATAGTTTACAAAGGAAGAAAAGTCCAAAGCTCTCTCCTAAAACTTGTCCTGGTGAACATTGGCTTTGAGATCCCTGCTACCCATTCTTGAAGCATGTATTTTAATGACACAAAGGATCACTCATAATCCTCTCCCTAGCTATTTGGGCTTGTGTAGCAGAGTGATGGCAACAGGTACACATAGTACACGTAATGTCTGACTGGTACTTGGTCAGGCATTACATCAGGGGTGTCAAACTCAAGGCCCGCAGGCCGGATCCGCCCCATGGGCTGCTCAGATCTGGCCAGCAGGGCTGCACTGGAAACAGTGAAGGACAGGCCTGTGGTGCCTCTGCCAACAAAAACAGAGCTCGGGAGGGTCACCCAGGGCTCTCCCGATCTCTTTTTCACTGGCAGAGGATTGCAGGAGGCTGTTGCAGCCAAAAACGGAACTCGGGAGCTGTTTTCACTGGCAGAGTGCTTGAGCTACCACAGGCGCCCCCCACAGGCATGACATTGAGTTGTCCAACCCCCCCCCCTTTGCAGGTCAAACACAACACTGATGTGGTCCTTAATGAAATCGAGTTTGACACCCCTGAATTACACAGACTCCTTATCTACAAGGGCCTATGGTCTGGTGTGACACTGTAAGATGTTGGGGAAAAATTGTCCTGACTAATAGGTAACTCATGTGGTAGAATGATGCTTGATTGAGAAAGTGTGAGAGAGAGAGACGTAAAAGTGCACAAGGAAATTGAGTGAAAAGGAAGCAATTGACTTACACAGGTGAGTGAGAACAAGTGAGGAGAGATAATGTGTGGATCCTCTGAATGGTGGACAGGGGCTTCCCAGGAAGTAGGAAGAGCATGAAGCTTCACTCACATTACAAATTTAGATCTGACAGCTGGCTAAAAGTGTGGGTGGGTAAAGTCATTTGCTAAAACTTGTGTGGCTCTGAGATCTCGGCCTTCTCAGAAGGGAAGGCTTGGTCTGTATATAGCATAAGCAGAATATTATGTACCAAAAATCAAAACGGAATGAAAGTTCTGCTAAAAAAAAGGAGAAAGAAATTACAAAGAAGGGGGTGGGGAGTAATTACATTAGCAATAATCAGCTTAGTTTCTATCCACATTGTTGGTAAATTAATTCTCATTCTTTAGTAGGACTTTCATTCCAACTGGATTTGTTTTGTTTTTTTCTACACTGTATTCTACCCACGCTATATAGAAAGCATTTTGTTTGTCAGAAGGATCTCTTCTCACTTAGCTTTTTCCTCATGATGTACTCCATTGTAATGTACTGTTTATGTAGCAGGCAGTCATAAGAAGATGTATGGAAACCATAAGGTGCAACAATTTTGCATTATTATGCTCTTGTGGGAAAAGTCCTTGGGCTTCCTCAAACCTATTGCTAATAATCTTCCAGAATGCCAGTAGTATTCTGATTTTGCAATAAACTTTAAGACCAAAAGCTAATAAACAAGAGGACAAGAAAATGTGATCAGAAGGAATTACATGAGGATCTTTCTGCTTTTAATCTAATAAAATAAACATTTACTGATATTCATATGGATATCACACACAGCTTAAAACTACAGGCTATGCTTTCTTTATGCCAACAAATACAGCTTGCTTCACACATACAAAGTCACTACTTCACACTTGGTTTTGAGGACAAAAGAGAGACTGCTTAATTTCTTTGAGGAAAGGCAGGGCAGATTAGAACAGTTAAAAGAATTAACATTTCTTATTTTGTTTCAGAGCATCATCGTGGGAGGCAGATTGAAGACACCCAGGAGCTAAATTTATGAGATAATTTAAGTGCAAGTCCCAACCAGGACTGGAAGGCACATCATGGGAGCTTGATCAAAGATATAATGGACTGATCCCAAATGCAAGATTCTTACTCTTCATATACTTTCTTGTTTTGAAAGAATCAACTCCCATCCTGAACAATGTAAAAGCAGCTGTGCTAGACCCAAAATGGCCCCGCAACAAGCAGGAACCTCACACAGCCACAAAAAGCCCCCCCCCCAAAAAAAACTTACACACAAACAACACAACACAACACAACTGGCTCACTCACAATGTAAAAACAGCTGTGCTAGACCCAAAATGGCCCCTGCAACAAGCAGGAACCTCACACAGCCACAAAAAACCCAAAAAACCAACTTTCACACTTTACACACACAAAATTCCACATACAGCTTTGTGAGATTACACACTAAATCTCAAAAAGCTGCACAAATATTATTTTATTTTATTTTTATTTTTATATAAAAGCAGCTAAATTTAAAACTTCCTAAACTTTAAATGCCTAGGTCTAAAAAAAGAACAACTAAAAAACCCCCAATTAACTATTTTTTTTAAAGCTCCCAAAGGGGAAAAAAACTTACCCAATAGAACAGGGGTCTCCAACCTTGGCAACTTTAAGACTTGTGGACTTCAACTCCCAGAATTCCTCAGCCAGCTTTGCTGGGAGTTGAAGACCACAAGTCTAGGCAGGAAGGCAGGCAGGCAGAAAGAGCTGCTCACCAATGAGCTTGATTGCAGGCAGGGAGATTCAGTTGCTTGTTGATGCATGGATTGCGATCGTCATGCGATCATCAGCTAAGATAATCAAGTTGGAGGCTCGGGGGTGGGGAGAAAAAAAGAAACTTTTTTTCTTTTACATGGCTCTGGCGATCCAAGCTGAGTTGCCTGATTAGCAGGCAACTCAGCTGGGATGTCAGAGCTTGGCTGGTCAGAGCCATTTAAAATGAAAAAAAGGCTCTGATGATCGCAGGGCTCAGCTGTGCATGGGGGACGGGAACAGGGATTTTTGCTACCGGTTCTCCAAACTGCCCGCCGCCATTGCTACCTACTCGCCCGAGCTGGTCTGAACCGGGAGCATTTCACCCCTGTCATTGGCACTACCCAAGGGTCTTTGTCCCTTCTAGTGGCAATCTGGTTCCTAAGTCCTCAGTTCATTCAGAATTGGTCTTATGCCAGGCCAGATCGTTTGTTTGTCTGGTGGCATTGATTTAGTTCTAACTGGCTGCCGTTCTCAGTGTTTTCAGGAAGAGGCTTTGCCTTTCATATCATTTGGTGCTGCTGCCTTTTTAATGGGAGATACAAAGGGATGAACATTGGAGTTTCCCTTATCCCAAATTTTAAAGGGTAGGCGTACTCCTCTGCTGAGCTCTGGTTTTCATCCCAAACTCTTTTCACTGAGTCTCCGACACACCAGAAAATTGCATGCTCAGTGTAGAACTGGATCTTTACAATAATCTCTTGATGCTATCTGCAAGTGGTGTCTCTGATGTATCCCCTGGTCAAAAAGGTCCAGTTCCTGAAAACCTCAGAGAATTTGGTTTTCAATCCTGAGGTGAATCAAGCGTGGCAGAAAGGGTGTTCATGTGTGATTGACAATTCACACAGAGAGAAACAACAGGAAACAGTCGCAATGCATGAGCTCCTTTCCGATCTCAGAGAGTCTGGTGAATTCCCCAATTGTCCAGGGCAGTGGGAAGCTCTTTCTGAGACAGATCTTGGCACCCTGGAAGCAGCATTTTGAAAGTGAGACAGATGGAGAGGAATGGTGCTGTGGCATTGTGATGGATTAGGGAAAATTTAGAGAACAGCACAATTTTTCTTTCAGCCAAGAGTCACAGTACCAAACTGCTACAGATTAAGTGAATTAAGTACCTGTAATATAGATAAGTAATACTGCATTCATTAGAAAATAGTTCTCTTTTTATGACCCTCGTGTTCTTTTT
Source organism: Pantherophis guttatus (assembly GCF_059756535.1). Taxonomy (NCBI): domain Eukaryota; kingdom Metazoa; phylum Chordata; class Lepidosauria; order Squamata; family Colubridae; genus Pantherophis; species Pantherophis guttatus. The sequence continues at coordinate 141,042,349 of NC_142064.1, forward strand.
CCTCATCTCAAATAATTCCACCATTTCCCAGGCCTACCCTGAACATAAGAAAACTCCTCCCCCATCCCGAGCCAAATTTAAACAAATCACCAGTATTCAGGGGTGGGCTTCAAAATTTTTAGCAAGGGGTTCTCTGCCCGGTTGCTGGGTGAGCATGGCCATGGTTGACCTCCTGTACCATGGCAGGGGGGGGGGGTGTTTTTACCCTCCCTGGACTCCAGAGGCTTTCCTCGAGCCTCTGGGAGAGCAAAAATGGCCTCCCCAGGCTCTGGAGGCCCTCTGGAGGCCGGAAATGTTTCCGGCCTTCCCAAACTTCTGGTAGGTCCATTTTCACCCTACCCAAGCCTCCTTGCATGCCCTACATTTACCTGCATCCAAAACAGGCTGTGTGGGGACTCTTGGGAGGGGTGGGGTGCGGTGAGTGGGGCCAGCCAGGAGTGGGATTTCGAGGTTCTCCGAACTGCCCAGAATCTTTGCTAGAGGTTCTCCTGAACCCCTGTGAACCCCCAGCAGCCCACCCCTGCCAGTATTAAGAAGGCTCTAAAACAAAACCTGAGAACTCAACTGGGGTGTATCAGCAGGAAAATTCCTCCCATTGATCACTGGGTCTTAGTTCACCTCTGCCTGATGTCAGCTAGTATTGAGCATTCCTCCTGTTCTGCTGCTCAGCAACAATATTGTTTTATTTTACAGACCAATTCAGAGTTTACTAAAGCTTGTTCTGACCTAGGCTTCCTGATACAGTAAAAAGCACACAATTAGTTCCCAAACCCCCTTTTTTATTTTAATAGCTGTGAATTTCTTTCATTCACAGCATGTGCTGAATCACCAAGAGTTTATAAATAGTCCAACAGAAGTTTGTCACAGTCCTTCAGATAAGGCTGGTAAACACCCACCTTTATCTTTTTTGACATGCTGCCAAAAACCTAATTGGCAATTATCTTGGCAAGGCCACACAGAAACAGTCAAAAACAAAGCTTCAAAGTACAAACCGACACCATCCACAAAGTTGCTTCCTGCAAAGGCCCACATGCCTTTGCTCTTCCTTTATGTCTTATGGGAGGAGCCAATCATCTCCAAGCCTTACTCACGAGTCATCCCTTTTGTTTTATCTGTTCTTGCCTTCTGGCAGCTCTGCGCATGCGCACACTAGGAACAGTCACCTCCTGTTCCTCTGCCTCTCTGATGTCCGACTTTGGAGGCTCCAGAGTCCGCACATAACTCCCAGATGGCCCTGGCCCCATCTCTGCCTCCGACACAGAGCCCTCGTCCATGCCATCCCCAGACTCCAGGACTGGCCCCAGCCTCCTCACTGTCCGACTCTGCTGCCAGCTCCGCAGGCTGCTGGCAGACCACAACAAAGCTGCCACTACTACACAGATGCTAAAAGATTGCTCCGATCTGACTTCCCTCTCTTTCCTTTGCAGGTAACTTTAGATCTGAAGGGAAGAAGTCTTGGCTCAGATCTCGGTCACTTGCAACTCCTGTTTTTGAGCAACTCACCCACACTTATTCTTGAGCCTGACATGATGTCAAAAACCTTTTCGGAGAAAATGATTGACAGGACATTTATTTAAGCCTGAAGGAATGACAATATTAATGTTTTTGCACTGATGATGAGACTGAACTATGACAACAGAAAAAATGGGCAGGCAATCCATGCCAAAGATGACATACCTCCTACTGTTCTGAATGCATGGTTACAGCAGTAGGTCTTTGGCCTGAGGACTCAGCATGATACTTTTATTTCCAAGCCTAATAGGTGAGTAAAATGATTTCTGTAGTGCTGAAGAGTGCTGGGACTAACCAAATGCATCTCAACTGTCTTGGCAACTTGGCAACAGTAAAGGCAGATTTATTTTGCAATTGTTGACTGGTTTCTGTCTCATCCTAGTTTCTTCTCTCTTTCTGCTTCTTCCCTGTTCATTATTTATGAAGCATAGAGAGTGATGCTCAGCATCAAAGTGTTCAGTCAAAATGAGGTGTTTCAAATTTTAAAAGATAGTGGCTCCCTGTCTCCCTATGAGGTCCTTAGCAAAGCTACTTAAAATGGAGGCAGCAACCATTTAACAAATGAAACTACAAACAGGGATTCTGGGAGCACAGTCTTGCAAAAATTATTACATGATCATGTGACTGTTCCATCTGTTCGGCCATAAGACTGTGCTTGTCAATAGCTGCAGTCAATAAAACAATTAAGTCCGATCTTAGAAATTAGGGAATAGAAAAAAAAAATCTCATAGCTAGTTTTGATGTTTACGGAAGTCTTCCCTTAAAATGCAGGAAAGCATTTTCTCTTTGATCTGATCACTGCTTGAAATGCTCTCATTTCTCTCAATTGGCAGCAGCTTCCCAAAATCTTAGGGATTTTATTCTCTTGCCCTGTTGTTTGACAGTCTTAAATTAGAAATATAGGAAATTTAACTGGACTTTTAAATGCAAAGCATTTATCTATGGTATTATTTTTATATTGCTTTTTCAAAAGGTGTTTTATTACTAAAATACTTTAGTATTTTTATTTATGATTATTTTTGGCAATTGTTAAAAGTAATATTGCATTTTAAACATGTTATAATTAAAATTTCCTAAAGGGTGTTACATATTCATGTGTAATGTTATATATGCATTATATAGATGTATCAATTATGATTATCTTATAATGCTATATACTTTAAAAGAAAAAAGTGAATTATTATAAGATTTAAAACAAAAACAAAAAAAGAAAACCCCTATAGCCGTGATGGCACACAGCACCCTCTCTGTGAGCACATGAGCCGTCATCCCAGTTCAGCTCTGCCCTACATGCGGGCATGCCTCCTGCAAGCCAGCTGGTCTTCGGGTCTGTGCTGCACATGCGCTGGGGGCGTGGCTTGTGCAGGAGGCCATGCGTGCATGCACGGGGGGCAGGGTGCATGCAGGGGCCTCACACGCATTGCATTTTGGGGGTTCGGGCACATACACACGGATTCATGCCCATGCGCACACACTTTCGGCACTCGATCTGGAAAAGGTTAGCCATCACTGCCCTATAGTATGCTAAAGCACCTAAAATAAAAACATAAAAGGACAAAAACCACATAAATCATTAAAAAAAAAGATTTTTAAAACACCCTGGAAAAAAAATAAAAAATGGGAACTTAAAGCACATCTTGCAAATTGCAGTAATGAAATCTCTGAGTGGTAGAACACATGGCTTTGCGCAATTTTCTTGTCACTTTTGAGAATTGGTTTGCAAGTTACACTCAGTAACTGTTTTAATTGGACTAACTACACAGAAAGCACTGATAACCCATTAGGATCATTATGTAATTATCTATAGTGTTCATATTTACCTTTTCCCCTCCCATAATTGCACTATTACGTTCACCAAGTCATTAGATGGGATCTGCACAGAAATCTACCCTCTATCAAAATAATACACGCCAATCCTTCCTGTGTTTTCGCAATTCCTATATTCTTCTTGATGGACCATGTTTCTATAAAACAGCAAGCACCATCTTGCTTTAAAGCATCAACTGTTTATTTTGGACACTACCTATAACTGGTATCAGACTGATTAATTTCCTTTAGTGTGTACAAGCACTAAGGTATAGTATGTATTAAGTATTATGGACTAATTATGGTCAATGACCAGCAAGGGGAAAAAATCCAATTACAGAAACAATAACCAAATACTACAAAGACAGTGTGATTTGTAAAAGCTAAACTTAAAAACCAAAACAGGGGAAAATTGAACAAAATACAGTAAAGGATATAAACAGAAAACAGAAATGCAATGGAAATGCGATCAAAGGGAAAGCCGCTGCTGTGCCATCTTAGGGAAATTGAGGCAGAGAGAAACGGAGCAAGTAGGAAACGAACTGCTCTCCCTTATACAAGACGGGGGATTTAGAATAGAATAAATAGAATAGAATGAATGAGGTAGAAGGGGCCTTGGAGGTCTTCTAGTCCAGCCCGCTGCTAAAGCAGGAGAACCTATACTATTTCAGATAAGTGACTGTCTAGACCACGGGTGTCAAACTTGCTGCGTCACATTGCCATCACATGATATATCACGCCATTTTTTTGCCTTCACAGAGCTGGGGTGGGCGTGGCCTGTGTGTGACACATCCGGCCCATGGTCTGCCATCTCTTGTCTAGACTCTTCTTAAAAACATCCAGTGATGGAGTGCATACAATTTCTGGAGGCAAGATTTGTTAGGAGGGGCCTAAAGGAATGGCTGCCGTTAATTGGTGTAGAAAAGGCAGTGGAAAAAAGCACACAATAAAGTCTCTGGTACTTTCTGACCAGTGGGATGACCTCTCTCTCTGATTAGGATCCTGCTGTATCTTCCATCTGGTGCTGCTGAGGGCAAGGCATTCAGACAAGCCCAAGAAATGGCTCCACAGTGTGCTGGGCAAACAAGGTTGGATAAATAGTTTGTGGCTATAACAGGTTTCCAGTTCAGACCCCCTGAAAGTTAGCATACAAAACTGTCTGAGGTGTGATGTCAAAGACACTTGAAGGTTTTCAGTTTAAGCTATCTCTAAAGCAAAGAGTAAGTAGAAAGGCTGCAGTAATGCAGATCAGTGCAGTTTTAACAATTTAATAAGATAATTGCATTTGAAGTTGAACCTTCTTTGATTTTTATGACCATCTCACACTGAGTGACATACAAGGACTAAAACACAAAACCATGGTGTAGGACATCCTGGCATCCAAGGATAAAAGAATAACCTCACTTAAAAAGGAACCCATCAACAGCAGCAAAGCTTACCTAACCTCTTGACCCGAATACTTGAGGAAGCAGTCAGATCTTCATCTTCTGCTGCCCTCCAATCCTTGCTCATTTCCCTTGGTCAAGGCCAAGAGCAATAAGGCCATTGTTAGAACTAGAATAGATTATTCACAGGCAGTGCAACCGTCACTAACCTCACCACAATTCTCTTGCCTTTTGGAATGTTTTCCTTTAGTGTAGTCCAGGGGTCTCCAACTTTGGCAATTTTAAGACTTGTGGATTTCGACTCCCAGAATTCCCCAGCCAGCATAGCTTTATAGATTCATAGTTGGCTGGGGAATTTTGAGAGTTGGGAGAGAAAGTCCACAGGTCTTAAAATTGCCAAGGCTGGACACCGCTAGAGTAGTCGGTGGTCATCACTATTCAATCTGTCAGTATGATTAATTATAATTATACTCAGTACATTTTCCTACCAAAAGGAAGGAAAGCCATAACATCAGAGCTTTAAAACTACTGGCATGGAGGGGGCATATTTTCAAAGCTAATATTCAGAATATGGAAATGCTCACATAAGGTGCAAAACAACATCACAATCTTGTGATGAACATGGAGTTTAAAACAGTTGAGGCTGCAGATGCAATTACCAACACTATTTGGGAAACTGTTGGGAAACGCAAACTGGGTGATTACAACTCTTCCTGGATACAGATTGGGGTAATCAGAAATGTCATTCTGGGAAGCAGACAAAGCACTGTAGGCTTCAAGATTTCCTCCTTCACAGCCTGTCACATTGTTCTAAACAAGGTAGCCCAAATTATAAAAAGAGGGGAGGGATAAATAGTTCTTCAGATACGTCCTAGTAGCAAAATAACTTTTTAAAGGCAGACATTTATTATTTATTAATCAAATTTCTATACCGCCCTACTCCCGAAGGACTCAGGGCGGTGAACAGCCAAGATAAAATACAGATAATACAAATATTAAAAATCCCTTAAAATTATTAAATATTTTGGCCAAAACACATATTAAAACACCCAATTTATAAAATCACGAATTAAAAATTTAAAAGAGGAGAGTTAGGCCAGGCCAGCCTGCTGAAATAAAAAAGTTTTGAGAGCACAATGAAACGTGCGCAGGTCTGGGATCCTCCGTATCTCTGGGGGGAGCTCGTTCCAGATGGTAGGTGCCCCCACAGAGAAGGCTCTCCCCCTGGGGGCCGCCAGTCGACACTGTTTGGCCGACGGCACCCTGAGGATCCCCTCTCTATGGGAGCGTACTGGTCGGTGAGAGGCTATTGGTAGCAGAAGGCGGTCTCGTAAATACCCCGGTCCAATGCCATGGAGCGCTCTAAAGGTGGTAACCAAAACCTTGAAGCGCACCCGGAAGACCACCGGGAGCCAGTGCAGCTCGCGCAGGAGGGGGGTCACATGGGAGCGCCACGTCACTCCCATAACCACCTGCGCGGCCGCATTCTGGACCAGCTGGAGCCTCCGGGTGCTCCTCAAGGGGAGCTCCATGTAGAGAGCATTGCAGTAGTTCAGGCGGGAAGTAACGAGAGCATGAGTGACCGTATTTAACGAGTCCCGATCCAGAAAGGGACGCAACTGGCGAATCAGGCGGACCTAATAAAAAGTCCCCCTGGCCACGGCCGTCATGTGCTCTTCTAAAGACAGCCGTGAGTCAGGAGGACACCCAAGTTGCGAACCCTCTCCGTGGGGGCCAATGACTAGCCCCCAATAGTCAGTGATGGCACCAACTGACTATATCGGGATGTCGGAAACCACAGCCACTCGGTCTTGGATGGGTTGAGACTGAGTCTGTTTCTCCCCATCCAGATCCGCATGGCCTCCAGGCACCGGGACATCACTTCAAGGGCATCATTGGGGTGATCCGGGGTGGAGATGTACAGCTGAGTGTCGTCAGCGTACTGATGGTACTTCACCCCGAAACCACGGATGATCTCACCCAGCGGCTTCACATAAATGTTGAACAGAAGGGGCGAGAGGACCGACCCTTAACATTAATCAATTACATCATCATCAACGACACAGCAATTCACAACATTCTATTCCCTTCCATCACAAAGGGATCCGTTTTTCCCCTGCAGTAATAATATAGTATAATAAGGGGCAGAGAGGAGGCAGATAGCATATGGGCAAGATACTATATGTCTTGGCCCTGTGGTGAGTTAAGTGATGCCATGTCCTCCCTCTCACAATGCCTGGAGGCTGTTAGGGTCTGGATGGGGAGCAAAGGATTGAAACTAAACCCTGCCAAGACTGAATGGCTCTGGGTTTGGGTTTCATTGGCTCAGAGAGAATTGCCATTTTTGGTCTTGGATGGGGTGGCACTACCCCAAAAAGACCCTGTGCGTAATCTGGGGGTTCCCCTGGACTCACGACTCCTGCTCAAAGAGCAGGTGGTGGTCGTGGCCAGGAAGGCCTTTGTACAACTGCGGGTTGTGCACCAGTTACTCCCTTTCCTGGACCAACAATCCTCACTCACAGTCACTCATGCCCTAGGTCACTTCCCGTCTTGACTATTGCAACACGCTCTACATGGGGCTGTCCTTGAAGAGCATCCAGGAGCTCCAGTTGGTGCAAAATGCAGCGGCACGCATGGTTTTGTGCAGACCCCGGTGTGCTCATGTATCACCTCTCTTGGGGGAGTTACATTGGCTGCCGATTTGCTTCCGGGTGCAATTCAAGGTGCTGGTTGTCACCTTTAAAGGCCTTCATGGATTGTGACCAGGTTATCTGAGGAACTGTCTCTTGCCGGTCACATCTACCTGACCCATCAGAGGGGGGAGGCAGGGAATGTTGCAAGTCCCATCCTTGAGGGAGGTACACCTGGTGGGACCCAAGAAGAAGGACCTTCTCAGTGGTGGTTCCCTCTCACTGGAACATCATTCCCCCAGAGATTAGAACAGTCCTACTCTAATACTCTTCAGGAAGGCGCTGAAGACTTGATTCTGCCAGCGGGCCTGGGGAACCCAGAGCGGGATGGAGCCCATTAAATGGCTCGTGTGATCTGCTGTCGCCGGGGCCGGGGGTGATTTTATTATATTATACTATATTAATTTATTTGATTCTTTTTATTAGTTTTATTGTTTTAAATGTGGTTTTATATTCTGTAAGCCACCTTGAGTCGCCATGGGTGAATAGGCGTCAATATAAATTCAATTTTTAAAAAATACTATTTTGCCCCTAAACTCTGCTGAAGATGTTACTTAGCCTGGTATTGAAATGTTCGGAAACCAACCCACAAGCTCGGAGAACGAACCTTCTCCCTCATCCTACACCCGAGCTACAGATATTGCAATGTTTTGCTGTATCTCATCTTATTGGTTCTTTGTCAGAATAATAAGCGAGACAGCATTTTGCTTTAGAGATTCCATAACAGGTTTTTCGGTTTTGGTTCGCTGCGGATTTTTTTTCCTTTCCAGAGTTTTACATCATTTTACTTTCATACACTCCAGTTTAGTGTCTAAGTAAAGGCATTAGCATGTAGATGGGAATCACGAGCAAAAAGAACATGAGGGAAGATTGTTAAGACCAAAATTAAAACAAGGAAATAGTGGAGGAAGGGTTTTGACTCGCAGAGAAAGATGCAAAGAGCTTAAAATAGACGGCCTGCTACAGTGCAGCAACTAGACGGGTGAGTTGCTCTCCTGTTTAATTAAATCATAATGAATTATGCAGAGGTTTGTAAGCTACTGTTCCCTGTCAATAAAGTAGCAAAGGATTCCAATCTTCTGCCAAAATGATATAATCATGTAGAAGTATTATTAGTCATTACGGATGTGCAATGCAGTGGTTAAAGTGCAGTGTAGTGGTAATGTGCAGTGCAGTGGTTAGAGCCTCCCACCGGCCAGTACGCTCACACAGAGTGGGCCTCCTCAGGGTGCCGTCCGCCAGACAATGTCGGCTGGCGACCCCCAGGGGGAGAGCCTTCTCTGTGACGGCGCCCACCCTCTGGAACAACCTTCCCCCAGAGTTACGTACAATAACAGACCTCCGGATTTTTCGTCGGGCCCTGAAAACCTATTTATTTCAACTAGCTGGGCTGGCTTGAGCTAAATTTTAAATTGGGTTGTTTTAATTTACGGCCAAAATATTTAATTATTTTAATACTGTTTTTTAAATTTTGTATGCTCTGTTTTTACTTTGGCTGTGCACCGTCCTGAGTCCTATTTGGAGAAGGGCGGTATAGAAATTTAATTAATAAATAATAAATAAATAAATAAATAAATGTGTTAGATTAGGACTGAAGAAATCTAGGCTCAAGTCCATCCTCAGCTACAGAAACCCCATGGGTTACAGTCTCCCTCTCAGTCCATGCTATCTAGAGAAAAAAAAAAAAATCTTACTTAAGCTGCCTTGAATTCCTGGCATCAAATATGGAGCATAAATGTAACTATTAAGCTATTGCTTAATGCATTGTAAGCCACCCTCAGTCTCCGGAGAAGGGCGGCATATCAATCAATCAATCAATCAATCAATCAAACAAACAAATAACAGAAAAATAAATAAACATTGGTTTTTTAAAAAAAGAAATCCACTTTTCCGAGTTGTAGTGACAGTGAGGATGGACAAATGAAACCCCCTGTTGGAGCTAACCAGCTATCGAGACAGCTCGGTGGCAAGTAAACTGACTAAACCAAAACATCCACATGTCTCTAAGAATACAAATGGTGATTCCTTCATAAAAAGAAGATGGTCTGATTTGAAATTGGCAAGATATAAATAAGGATGCATTGGTTTCCATAATGATAGGCAGGAAAAACCTGGGGAAACAGGAAGGAGTCCGGCAGACTGGACAACCAGCATGTAAGAGGTGCTCATAGAAGGTGGAATGGTGAGGGAAATGTTTTAGAAGAGACCCTCCCTGGTCTTCCAGAGAGTAAAAGGAAAGAAGAGGTGAAATACTTTTAAGTCTTGCAAGATTCTGGAAGTCTTAAAGTTGCCAAGGTTGAGCATCCATGGTGTAATCACTGGTCCTTACTATTTGGTCTGTCAGTAGGTCTAATCTTATTACCTTGCAATATACAGCTAATACTCTTGACTGTCGTTATGTGGCTTGTTGGCTATATCTAAGCTAAGAGCCACGGTGGTGCAATGGTTAGAGTGCAGTACTGCAGGATACTTCTGCTGACTGCCAGCTGCCAGCAGTTTGGCAGATCGAATCTCAAGAGGCTCAAATTTGACTCAGCCTTTCATTCTTCCAAGGTGGGTAAAATGAGGACCCAGATTGTTGGGGGCAATATCCTGTAAACCACTTAGAGTGGGCTATAAAGCACTATGAAGGGGTATATAAGTCTAAGTGTTATTATTACCTTATATATGCCCAAGACTGGCATCCAAAAATTGCACTATGTTGTATGCCTCCAAAGAGGAAATGATGCAGATCTCTGAAATCTTGGCTCCAAACACTTATGGAAAATTTTAAGATGATTAATGTCCCTTGGGACGATGCTGAAGATGCCCTGAATGATTGAAACACTGGAAATCACTTGCTGATCAATGTGCTTTGCACAGGACCTAAGGATAATGATTATTCCTGATGGTATTTCTTGCCTGGACTGCCTTGCAGAGCTAACAGAAGGAAACATCTGACAGCAAGGTAATAGCTTCAGAGAGATGGGACCACAGAGCAATTTCCATTTGTTTTATTAGACTGGTCCATGTATAAACAGAAACATCCTTGATAGCCACCAGTTAGCAGGACAACAGTGGGTGCCTTTGTCATCCTTCTTCATTGTATCTCTACTTAATAACTTACTGCAAGTCACTTAGTACTATGAATATATCTTCTCAATGCGTCTTGCAGTACACAATACATCTTCCTTATAAATGCAACAGTGCTGGGCTCTAAGCACAATTCCTATCAGCAGATTGCACTGTTGGTTTGAACCATTTCTGCCTTAGGAGTATTTCTGAGTTGGTGAGCATTTGTAATATACATAGTTTATTGGTTTTATATAGCCTCCTGTAGAGTTTAGTGGAACAGGACAGGAAAGAATTGCATAGAGGTTCATAAAAGATGAGATTCATATGTACCTATATTTTTAAAACAGTCATAAAGTTGCCATCTATAATATTCCTCATGCATCTTCTCTTGCCATTTCTTTGCACAATATTGCATATACTGTATAAATGCTACAACCAGATGACATTCAGCCTATGGTGGAAGAGTTCAATAATCAAATTCCATTACCAAAATAAAGATTTTAAAAACTGAAGATGTGTGTGTTTGGACAAACCCAATACTTCTGGTCAGAAATAATTGCATATTTTGAGTTGTCATTCTATTCTGTCCAATAATATTTCTAAAGTTCTGCATGAAAACTGTATACCTCTCATAGCAAATATTTTAAATGTGCTTTATCTCCAATCTCCATTTCTGAACATTTGTTTTTGAAGTACAAGGTTTAAAACATATTTGAGCTACTAATTTTGAGTTGGCGAATGAAACATTAATGCAGAAGGTACAGATAAGAACAATTTACATGCCTAAAAAAATGTAATACTTTAGTTCACACCAAAGTGTATGCAACTAAACGTTTTTACTTTAAGCCAAAATATCTGGAGTACTGTGTGAGATTCCTCCCTGGCATGATAAACTTTGATGCATAAGGTTAAAGATCTATGGAAATATAAGCAATTCTATTATACAGTAATTAGAACCATTTATTTTACTGAAAATTGGAAAATGCATTCATATTTCTATCAAGGCTGTAAACTACAGACTGTTTTACACTTGTAGAAGAAAACTTGGATTTGGGGTTTTTCTAGAAATGCAACTCAGTTGCATAAAAAAATATAGTAATTAGTCTGTCAATTCTTGAGTTTTAAAAAATCAAATATAAAACCAAATATCCTTTAAAACTGTTGATGGAGTTCCAATGACTTGTAGTCATTTCAATACCTTCGTATAATTGAGAATACCTTTGTGTGTCCAGGGGATTGTTTGAATTGGAATCCTTATTAAAACAATGAAAACTCAATTTAAAAATCCAATGTTGAAATTCCACAAGTGTGTCTGACTGTTAGTCTGATTCATACTCTTGTGAATGTGATGCTTTTAGAACTATTCTTCAATTAGTGTACAACTCTTATTGTATCACCCAATTTATTCTAAAAGCAAGTAAGTAAATGATAGTCCTTGATTTTCTCAGAGCTGAAGCTAAGCAATAGCTGTATAAATGAGGTTTCTAAATATGAGTTTTTGAAAGACAGCTGCTTAAGAGCAATACAGAATTCCTCTTGATACATGAAGCAAAACTAAATTTCCCCTGCAATGAAGCTATAATCTATCATCCATGACAGTTGCAAAATTATTTTCCATAACACTTTCTGCATTGCCTTTTTGCCTTGAAAATGCTTATACAGGAAGTCCTCAACTTATGACTACAATTGGGACCAGAAATCCAAGTCATTGTGGTCATAAGTCAAAGCACCCATGTGACCCGGTGTATCGGTCATTAAGCAAATCACACAGTTATTAAGTAGACGGCCACTATCCTTTGTAGTTTTAGACATTTATGCATTTTATACATTCTTTTATGTTTTCATTAAGTTAGATGGAAGATGAGATTTAGATTTCCTAGACGCCTCTAATGTACAGAAAAGTGATCCTAAGGGCTTTTCTGCACCATAGTTTTACGCTACTTGATTGCTGTTCATAAACCAGTCAAAAACAGAGCTGGCTTAAAAAAGCCATTTCCACAGTTCAACTGCTTCCCTGCTTGATCAGTGGTGGGATTCAGCCATTTCGGAATGGTTTGGGCAAGCTGGTAGTTAAATTGCTGGCTGGCCTTGCCCCTTCCAAGAGTCCCCCTGTGGCCCGTTTTCGCTCCCAGGAGGCTGCAGGGAAGCCTACTAGAAGCAAAAATGGGGTGCCCCATATTTGCTCCCAGTGTTGGGGTGGGGCAGGAGGCCGAGTGCTACCTGTCACACTCCCTGGCTACGCCCATCATGACCACGCCCACCCAGCCGGTCATTAGGGCAGAGAACCGATTGTTAAATTATTTGAATCCCACCAATGATCATGACGACAGTCTGGCGTTCTCTCCAGATTGGTGGATTCCCCTGCTGCTTTACTCCTCCCACCACTGTTAGGAAAGCCAGCTCCAATTTCACTTTTCCATCAATGAACTTGTTTAAAAAAGAGGTTCTGCGTGAACTGATGAACTTGGTAACTTCCCTGCCTCCTTTGTTAAACTTTTTTTGTGTAATAAAAGCTTCCAGGAAAGATGACAATATTTTTCTTGTTGGTAATCTATTTCCCTAAGTAGGCCTTTCACATAAACATTATGATTTTGTCACTAAATTTCAGCAATGTAATTTAGGGGAGCTCTTAAACAGAATGTGGGAGCCCATGCTTGATTTCAACCCCTGTTGTTTCTCCTTTCCAATGGCATATCTTTTTTCTTATTTTGCTTCCAACGACCATCTATTTCAGCTCTATTTCAGTTTGCCAGGAAAAGAATAAATCCCTTGTTCATAATGATTACGTTTGTACTATTTAACCATGGACTGATTTTACATGTTTTTATTCTGTCATTAAACTCTACAGCAGTGGTTCTCAACCTGTGGGTCGGGACCCCTTTGGGGGTTGAACAACCCTTTCACAGGGGTCGCCTAAGACCATCCGAAAACACATATTTTCAGTGGTTTTAGGAATAATTTTATGGTTGGGGGTCACCACAACACGAGGAACTGTATTAAAGGGTCACGGCATTAGGAAGGTTGAGACCCACTGCTCTACAGCATCAGCTAGCAGGTAATCTGTCAGTTGTGTATTGTATGAAAATACAACTCTTTCTGCCCCACTGTGTAAGATCAGTAAGAGAAGCCCCTGCCTCACAGCCAGAGGCAAATAGGTTTCCTCCCCCGCCTTCTATATCTTGGTCAATAGTTCCAACTTGAACTAAGGATAAACTAAACTACAAACCATGGCCGAAGAAGGAATGAGCTCAATTCCAACATCCTACAAACTTGATATGAAATAATGGCACAAGGAAAAACAACAGCCATAAATTGCCAATTTGGGTATTAAAATGAACTATAGCTAGCAAACCCCAGTAGAAGAAGGAATTTATGCAGCTAATGGAACATGGAACGCAAGAATCCATGGTCCTGACTGACAAAGGATAATGGTGACATTTACATCTCAGGAAATGTCAGCAGTTGCATTTGGCATCTCAGTTTACATGAACTGTATAATACAGAATGGTTGAAAACACTCAGAGCAATTATAAGTTTGCCACAAGTTATAGCCTAAATAAGAACTGAGTAAATGGATTACTTGTGCTTTATGTATCTCACAGATTTTTTAAAATACCTCAGCGATTATTTTTTCATTATGGCATATTTTACTATGCTTTAATCATGTTTTAACTATTACTGCTTCCTAATGCTTAGATGGAAAATCCTTATAAATATTCAGATATTTAAGAAAAAATATGTTTCATTAATTCCACTCCACTACCACAAAACAATTGGAAGATGCTTGAATTTCTCTTGTTAAAAAGTCTGTGATTAATTGCCTCATAGAATAAAGCATATACAGCAATTCTGAGAGATGCTTTTTATCATCTTTCGCTTTTGAAATTCCTTTCAATCTGAAATATACATATTGAAAGATTGTACCATTATTCACTGACGTGGAGTCAAAAAGAAACTTACTTTTATACGTTATTCTTGTTATGGTGTCTCTGTTAAGCATACGATTTAAAAATGGATTTGATGATTCAGAAACCTGTGGTGGAAAGAATTCATTGTCAAAACAAAAGTAATAACTACGAACTTCTTATTTTTGGAAAATGTCTATTTATCAGGGTGGGGGAGGAAGAGAATCAAGGGACAACTACAGAATTAGCAAAAATGTGGATGTACTGCAATCTGATGAAATGAGTAATGGCAGTTCAACTTTGTATTAGTGCAGGAATGGAAAACAGAAAACAGAAAGGAAAGGGAGCTGTATTCTGAATACTCTGAACATGAATTGCATCAGCTTCTTGCCATCCTAGTTTTTGGTTTTAACTGAAAATTTAACTAATAATGTTGGAAAATAGGCATAAACTGACATGGTTATGCCAGAGATGAAGAATGCCTTTCAATCCATTTAGGCAAGGCTGGTCATGAACGACTACAACTCTTGGCCTCAATTTTGTGGGGAAAAGAAATAGAGTAGGCTAGTAAACTCTAGACTCATTTAGGCAAAAATCCAGAGCAAAACCTGGTCTGTTCTGGTGATCACCACAGCTTGATGTATCACTTTCTGCCTCAAATCACAGCATGCTGCATTCTCATCTATGCTGCAGTTTCAGTGGGATGAGCTGTGGCTTCAAAACCATTTTTAGCTGGAGCATTTAGTAAGGAGAAGGAAGTCAACCTGCACTCCAGTCAAGAGCAGCAAATTCTTCCACATCCAATATGCAGGAAAGATCAGCATGACCTTAAAATACTACTCAAGAAAGGTAATTAAGCCCTTGTCCTCTTGCTTTGAGCTTAGGTATGAATCTGGGGTGAGTCTGTTTTTTTGTGGTTTCTTCTGCAACATTTTGAAATACTTTGTCCTCTGCTCTCTGCCTTCATTTAGAACAAGGCTTGGTTACATTTATACATGGCAGTGATAGTTCAAGGCAAAACAGTGTGAAGGTTACAGAGTGGAACCTGACAATGAATTAATTAGCACTTGTCAGGTTGACTCTTGTGCTTGGACTGCATGACAACAAAATACAAGATGTAGTCTGGGAATAATTCAGAACAAAAATGCACCAAGGAAGTCTTCAGAATGCAATTCCCACTTACATTGGTTTTTCTCTATTCCTTTTCGCCCCTCTTACTTTTATTATCTGATGAGCAGGATACGGGGGAGGATTTGAAATAGCAAAAGCAATAAGACCTATATACCGCTTTACAGTGCTTTACACCCCTCTCTAAGCGGTTTACAGAGTCAGCCTATTGCCCCCAACTATTTGGGTCCTCATTTTACCCACCTCGGAAGGTTGGAAGGCTGAGTCAACCTTGAGCCTGGCGAGATTCGAACTGCCAAATTGCAGTCAGCTGGCAGTCAGCAGAAGTAGCCTGCAGTACTGCACTCTAACCACTGCGCCACCATGACTCAATAAACTCTTAAGCATTCTACAGTATGAAGAGTCCTTTTTATTGGAATAATTTCTCTTGTAAACCAGGGGCACTTACTTATTGTGATACAAAGTTTTTGTAAAGCGAAGAAATGAGATATTCAAGAAAAAGGACAAATACAGATTTGTTTTTTTGTGTGTGTTCCGTCTATCCTGGGCATATCAGATCATCACTTGGACATATCGCAAATGACCCTTTTAAGTGCTGGTTGAAGAAAAAAATGTGCTCTGCATTTTTAACCCCATCCAATAAGTTAAAAAGTATAATCAAGGTTGGAGCATGGAGACATGTAGGCCATCCTTGCTAACCCCAGCCTTAAATAAGGAATGTGGTTCAGTGGTTATAGCAACCAGTTATCCTCCTGGACAATGAGGATTTATGATCATACAAAACGCAACAACTACCTTCAGCCAAATGCATTATCTTTGTTCCTACCATGCCTGTCATTTTGGGAAGTCAAAGGCCTATGTAGACTTCTATTCTCTGTCCAGTTACATTTGTTTCTTTTTTTAAAAAAAAACCACTAACAAACTGCTGCAATGTGAAAGCCGAACTACTTTTTAGTTCCATTACTGTATTAGGTCTGAAATTTTAACTAGCTGTAATAGATAAAAATGGCAGCAGCTCAGGGGAGAATCAGTTTAGATTTTCTTCTACCTGTCACTTTTATAATGTACCTCTCCCATGTCTTTACTTTGGCCAGTTTTAGCAATACCATTCGAAGATCCCACACCAGAAGCAAACTGGCCAGTTACTGAAAAATGCAGTCGGAGAGAAAGGATTAAGCTCTTTGCATGAAACAAGGTGTCCAGATTCATGCCTGCTACAAAAAAAGAAAAAAAAAAAAGAAAGAAAAAAAAAAAGGATTGTACCAAATCTGTGAATGGTGTGACACTTGAATGAAAATTTGCACAAAAAGCCCTTTTGAAGCACCTCCTGAAGTGGACTGGAGAAGCTGTGTCATTTGACCCAGAAATGGTGACCTCTGGGTGTCTACCACACATGTACAGAAGCAACTGTTAGCCCCAACTCTTCTTCATTGGGGTGGAGTGAGTGGCAGGCCTTCTTGAAGGAGATTGTTCTGAAATGCACCCCTATTAAATAATATAACAGGTGACATATTGTCATCTGCATGGACATTGATTTAGGAAATATGAGATAGCCCTCTATATGCTGGGCAACCTATTCTGAGGATTGCTAATATTGGACTCCATCAGTGTTTCAGGCTGAAGTTCTGCTTCCACTTCTCCCTTCATGTCTCTGACAATTCTGACTATCCCTGACCATTTTTCTAGTGCCAAGTGAATGATACCGCAAATCTACAAATCCCAGAAAGGAGCATGCATAAAGAAATTCTTTCCAAATATTATTTCTGCCTTTACCTCAATGTTTGTAAATCATTTAGTACAGGGACTATTGGATAGCTCACTGGAGAGAAATACCCCTCTCCTTTGTGCAAAAAACCCAAACAAACAAAATACAGTCTATTCTAGAAATATTTATGGAGGGAAGAACCCCAAAAGTACAAGAATGGGATAAGAAAAAAAGCCCCCCAAAAGATCTGTGATGTTTTCTGAGCATCTGCCGAAGTATTATTATTAATAACACAATTACACAGTAGTATAAAATATCACTGCATTATTTGCAGATAGATGGAAATGGATTTGTGTAATGTTTGTGTCTCTCTCCAAAGTGATATAATTCCTTTTCATCCTAAAGCATGATTATGTTATCCCCAAAGAACCAGCAGTTTTTAAATGCAGGCAATCTTCAAAGTTGTCTTCCCCATCCTGTAAATAGTCCCCAGAATTACAATGCCTTTGCTGGATGGGGGAGTCTGGAAGTTGTAATATCAATGCATCTGGGGTACCAAGTAGAAAAGGGCTGCAGTTAGACTTCCTGGATTTATACACCAATGCTCTTAATTTCTTAAAATCACCCAGCAGAATGTAATTAAACATTTATGAAATTTTACTATACTTACTTTCATAAATATAGAAACTACCACCAAGCCATTGGGACTTTTTGCAGCTTCTGTGACATTTGTATATAACTCATGGTTATAGTGGATTAGTTGAACCTAAGGATAGAGGGGAAAATGAAGAGTAAATAGTGGAGAATCAAATCCACTCTCCTCTTATAAAGCAACAAACACCCTCTTTATAAGGGCATATCTGTTTGCAATGTGATTTCCATCAAGTTTGTACATTTTATGGTAATTTATTATTACTATTATTGCTTTGCTGCCCACATACTTTTAATAATCACTGTGGTCATCTGGCTTGCATAGGAGTGCATCAGTTATTCTTCTTCTCAACTGTCAATGAGTGGATTGAACACATTAAGATGCTGAATTTACTACAGAGGTTAGGGCTCTTTTGCTGCAAAAGCATTCATATAATCCAGCAATATGTCTTTCCTTCCTCAGCACTTTTTTCTTCGGCATCCCAAGCTCGGCACTGGGATACGGTAGTTGGAGGTGGATCCTTGCATGCTTGGGAGAGAAAGGAAATGGCAGTGCCAGCCGTAGGAATTTTGAATTGGAGACTGTGAAGATTCACACAAGACAACTCACGAGAAAGCCTCCAAAACCATATTCAACATTCCTCTGAGTATATGAACCTGAGCGTCACAATATCATGTGCCAAAAGTAATCCACTAGGTGCTATGATGTACGTTCTTCAATTTCACAGGCCCCACAGATCGTCCTCTTCTTACAAACTTTTTGCCTTACAAACTTCTGCTGGTACCAACAAACCTGTCCACAACTCCAACCTAGAAAGTCTCAGAAGGCGGGAAAGGGTTAGTTTATGGCACGCTGCAAATGTATACTTGGCAGCACTGTCACACATTGGGAGGTGGATTGTACACCATTTTGGACATTACCCAGTCCTGTCTGTTTCCTGATCTCATTATGTTTATTTTGCAATGTTTTTCTTTGAGTAGTGACTGTGAATTACAGTACGTCTGGAATTAGACATGTGCCATTTACATAAGGTAAGAAATGTACTGAGCACATGTTTTTATACTTGGTTGGATTTACAATCCAATGGACTGATGTTCTGCCTCTTGGAATATAATCTAAAAAAATACAGAGGACTGTCTGTAATTACTGTGTACACGAATTATAAGCTTTTCCATATACCCTACAAAGCAAGACCAAAATAAATATCCAAATGGTATTTTGATTCTGGGTCACAAGTGTTATAAGCTTTATACAAATCCAGCTATTATTAGGGGATCCGTGATTAACTGTTTATATATTTTTGATATCTATTCTTCTTGTACATGCACGTACTGTATCTATCTGTCCTTTCTTATTATTTATTTTATTTATTAGTTCAATTTATATGCCGCCTTTCTCCGAAGACTCAGGGTGGCTTACAATGCATTTAAAAAACCATTATAAAAACATTTAAAAATTAAAACATTAAAACCCATTCACACCATTCATGGCCGGATCTCACAAGATAGCAACAGCGAGATCAACGGCCCCAGGCCTGCCAGAAAAGCCAGGTCTTCACTGCTTTTCAGAAGGCCAATAGGATGGGGGTGGTCCGGACCTCAGGAGGTAACTAGTTCCAGAGAGCTGGGGCAGCCACAGAGAAGGCCCTCCCCCACGGGCCCTCCAGCTGGCATTGTTTAGCTGATGGGACCTGGAGACCAACTCTGTGGGATCTTACTGGTCCCTGGGAGCTATGTGGTAGAAGGCGGTCTCGAAGATACCTTCCACACACTTCTTCCTTCCACACACTTGTGATCTTCTCCAAAAAAAAAAAAAAAAAAAAAAAGCCTATCTGCACAAACCTATATTTGCACCCCTGCCTTGCAAATATCCTAATTAAGGCTTGCCTTCTCATCTTGTCATTTTATAACACTGGTAAGTTTTTGCTCTGGAAGATAATGTTGCTGTTCTAATAACGAAAAAAAAAAAGTGCAGAAACTGTTCTATCCTGTGTTCCTGGATATTGTTGGAAATATTTTTTCTCTCCTCTTCTGCAGTAATGGTTTTAAATCTAGGCTATGCAAATTAAATTCTCATGATAACCACTGCATTTCAGACAAACCTTTTTTAAAATGTATGCTGCTAAAAGTGTGGATGGTGTAGGAGAAAAATACCAATCTTTTTGCCAGGAATTATAATCCATTTATTCTCGCTGTTAGCATTTCTCACACAGCCTCTGCCTTATATTTCTCTAACAAAATATTTTTAGATTTTTAAAACCATTGCTTATTTTGTAATTCAAGTTCCTCACTGTTAACTCCTTTAGGGAAAGGATTTAGTCCAGCATAATAATATCCTCAAAATGGACACAGGAATGGGGCTCTACTGAAAAATCTCATGGATTATCTCCTTTATCTATTAAATAAATAGGAGTAATGTTAATGTTTGTTCTTTCTGGAGTTCAAAGCAGGAAGAGAGGTAGGTAGGTAGGTAGGTAGGTAGGTAGGTAGTAGGTAGGTAGGTCGGTCGGTCCTTGGATAGAACAGCTTAGTAAGTACCACACAAGTAATATGCCTATCCCTAAGGTAAATTGGATCCAAAGGGGAAAAATAGACTCAAGGAGTAAATGAATTTCAGATCTCCTTTAACCCAATGTCTTGCTCATTAGCTAGGTTTGAGGGTTTTCTATGCGTTCAGACCCAGCTTCCTTTGTCTGGTTCAGGAGACATTTTTTCTTGGTTTTTTAACTTCTTTTCTTCTTATCTACGACCCGTAAGGGATCTTTTAGACAAGATTTCTGGTTTTGTCTCCTTACTGCTTACATGCCTGCCTCATATTTAGGTTATGCCAACTTCAGCCTAGTTTCACGCACCTTAACCACTATGCTATGTAAGGTTGTTTGAAATCATTTGAGATTCAGCCTGATTGTCCCCTTTCAGAAAGTACAAGAAAGAGATAACTCTGGAGTGTTCTCTGGGTTTAGTTACTTGCTAACAGACATTTTGTTACCTGACTAGGCAACATCTTTAGTGTTAGAAGGGAGTGCGGTTTGCTCCCTGTTTATATATAGTAGCTTGCCTGTCAGTGTTGATGGGGATGCTATTTTACATCACCATACTGCAAACACGACACAAAGTTAGTTTATATGCTAGTAAGAGATTGAGACATTAAAAGCACTCGGAAACTCCTCTGAATTCCTACTATTCGTTTTATCTTTCACGTTTTTATAGCTGCCATCTCACAATCAGGCTTCTAAATGGTAAGGATGTCAAGTCCTCTACTGTATATCTGTATGTAGCTACTGAGTCTAGAGCTAAACCTTCCAAGATGAAATGGCAAGGAAATCTGTGTGAGTCACTCATCCCCTATACTTTTGTGTACTATAACCTCTCAAAAATCCATTTGAGTGGCCATTTCCCCGGCAACAAGAAAGGGAAGGTATGAGCTTAATATTTCAGCAAGAGTGAAAAATAGCTCTCACTTGCTTTCAAGAATACAGTGCTAAAGGCTATCTGCAATGTTTGTAAAAGAAAGAAATAAAATTAGGAAGCTAGTTATCTCCTGCTGGCCTTGAACTGCAACAGGGAAGTCTGTTTCCTCAAGGTGTTGGATAAGTACAGATAAATGTGCAAAAAAAAGGAAACAGCCATGTAGCAGAATCTACATTGTTAAGGTTCTTTAGTGGCACCATGAAAGGAGCAAGGATGTTCTTTCCTTGATTTTAATGTACGAAGTCACACAGGCACACACATCTTATTAGTCATGGACATCACTGTGTTTTTTATATAATAAACCCTAACAAATAATATTCACTAATAAAACAATCGTGGGGAATAGGAGGGATGCAGAAATGAATCTGAAAAATGTAATCTATCCACTATTGCAAGATCCACTATCAAAAGATCTGGTCAACTGAACACCCAAGCACCAAACCAGCTGATTGCATGGCCATATTTTTATTATGACATAAAGCAAAAGATTGGTCACCGATCAGGCAATCTTGAGAAATGCATTTTAGCTGCTTGGAAAGCATAATGCCTCTCCCTACTGATTCTTCAGCTGGAGAAGTACATTGTAATAAAGAAAGCTGACTTAAATAGAAAGAGCAAAATGGCTGTCGTGATAATATCTTCAACTTGCTTTATTTTTTCTTCTCTCACAGTATTTAAACAATTAGTCTTTTTACTTTTTCTCATAGTGAACCTAAAGCCAACAACAACAACCACCTTAAAATAAACTGGACAAAAAAAGTACACATATCAAAGACAATGAAATAATGTACAGTGTTCTGACATGGATGCATGGTGATGATTATTGTAAGCCGCCCTGAGTCTCCGGAAAAGAGCGGCATATAAATCGAACCAATAAATAAATGGTGCCCTTGAGAAGAATTAATGATATTTTTCACTAAATGTTGAAAAGGGGTTGCAGACTTCATTAACCATAAGGTAAAGGTTCCCCTTGCACATATGTGCTAGTCGTTCCCAACTCTAGGGGGCGGTGCTCATCTCCGTTTCAAAGCCAAAGAGCCAGCACTGTCCGAAGACATCTATGTGGTCATGTGGCTGGCATGAATAAATGCCAAAGGCACATGGAACACTGTTACCTTCCCACCAAAGTTGGTCCCTATTTTTCTACTTGCATTTTTTATGTGCTTTTGAACTGTTAGGTTGGCAGAAGCTGGGACAAGTAACGGGAGCTCCCCCCATTACGCAGCACTAGGGATTAACCATAGCCCTTTCCAATTTTATTGAATGCTCCTAACATCTTAATTCTTTGGAAAATGCCTCTGTTGGCATTTTGCAGCAATTTTATCAATACCCATGTTTGGACCATAAAAGGGCATGTAATGGTAGAGATAGAACCAGCAAATCCAGGTTAATATGGATATGAAAGTAAGCTACTCTCCTCTTGAGCAGTTCCTTTATGGAACCTGATCTTTTTCAAAGATCTCTAGAACAGTTATGAAAACAGAACCACACGAGGGACAAGAACTTCTTTGTCAAATGTTGTCATGGATGACTTGCCGGTGGCAGATGAATTGAAAGCTATCTGCCAGCCCACAGAGGTGACACTGTGTTTGCATTGAATATCAAATCCAGGGAGGCACTCATCAGGCCAAAATAAGGAATGCCACTACTTGGCAAAAGCATCATTTATTTTACGGCATAAAAATGAGCCACTTCCATTAATTAAGGGCCCATATATGCCTGTGTGCAATTTTCAGCCTCACAGGGAGGAGTGACAATGTGACAGTGAGATTATAGCATCCTTGGAATAGATGGGGCTGAAATGTTAGGCCTCTTTTATTTTAGGGAATGGAAAGAATTATAGGTATATAACACCGCTCAGAGGCTTAGGACACCCATTTGGTTGCTCAGATGATTAAAAAAAGGGGAGAGAAAAAACATGTATTATCATAAAGTGCTCTCCAATGCGATGTGGAAGGCTTCGAGAGGTCTACAAATTGGGCTGGGCAGGCATGGCATGCTATTCATCCTGTTGTCCCAAAGGTGTTGTTTGGACTTTTTGAAACTGGACTTTCTTGCTTTTTGAACAGTACCTTTGGAACAACTGTGATGTGGATGATTGAGAATCTCCACAGACACTCATTCTATTCTATAGAATGCTGAAATGAACCAGTTGGAAAAAGGGCAGTGTGGATACACTCACTCATCAGCCAATAAAAACCAAAGCGGTACATCACCAGAAGATGTAGTTGCTATGTCAGAAATCACAAGTTAAATCCAGCCTGTATGAAGAAACAGCAAATGGCCAATGGTAATAAAGACTTGGCTTGATTAACCAAGTTTTTCACCCTAACAAATTTCCAGTGGTACCGTTTTTCTCCAAAAATAAGACCCTGTCTTATATTTTTTTGAACCTCGCTTGGCCTTCAGGGAAGTCTTATTAGTTTGGGGTGCCTGGAGCAAGATGGAGCTCCTCTTGCAGTCTTACCTGATTTCCAGCTCTGTTTTTAAATATTTTCAGGGAGGGCTTATTTTCAGGGGGAGGCTTATTTTAGCGCATGCGCTCAAAAGCCCAATTGGGCTTATTATCAGGGGATGTCTTATTGTTGGGGAAACAGGATAGTGTTTTTCACATATCTATTACAGTCTTTTGCTGTGTGTCAGATTGCTTTAGGAACACCCAAAAGTATCAGTGGATACCTGGAATTTGAGCACTTTATAATTCATGCAAAGTATTTCAACAATTTGTTTTTAATCCTATCAACACAGTTAAGCTTTTCATTCTTCTTTTCTTGCTTCTCTGAACAAGTCAGTATTAGTGTATATTTAAAGCAGACATTGAATAATTACATGTGAAACTCAGAGAAACTTACTATGACCTACAATACTACTCTTCTTAACCTTCCATATTTAGAAAAGTTAATACAGCAAATGTAACATTATACAATCATATTAACTGAGGTATTTGTACTGTACATTGATTGCAATTCTGCTTCTCTGCTTCTGCTCCAAATAATTTGCTTAATCTAATATTGCTCTCAGGATTGTGGGTTTCCACCACTCCCACTTGACTATGGATTTCCTCTGCTGTTTATTTTCCTTGAATTAGTTAAATAAATCATAATATTTTAATAATAATATGGACTTAAAATCTCATGGCAAGTAGATTTAAACACCATTTGTAATGAAAGGCCACCTCTTTTAAACCAACTGAGCAGATGGGGATTGGAGTAACTCCCATTTCATTACAGCACTGGTAATTCAGTGGTATTAAAATGCCTGGGTGTATGTATATATGTACGTATGTATGTATGTATGTATGTATGTATGTATGTATGTATGTATATATATATATATGTGTGTGTGTATACACACACACACACACACACACATATATGTGTGTGTGTGTGTGTGTGTGTGTGTGTGTGTGTGTTTTTCTTCTAGCCAGGTTTTCCCTATGTAGCCAAGGTTTTTTTGTAGCTCCAGCTCCAAAATACATATATATATGTAGGTCTTTGGTTATTCGGGTTTTCTCCCATGTAAAATTGGAAGTGCCTTGGCGACGCTTTGACGAAGTCTCATTCGTCATCTTCAGGCTGGTGTTTTCGGCTTAGTGCTTTTAGGAGCAATGTGTGTGATCACAGCTGTTTCTTCCTTTTAACTGCCAGTGGGGGTGTGAACTGATTGGGTGGGAGCTTGGGTGTGTTCTGATTGGGTGGAGGTGTGTTCTGATTGGTTGGGGGTTTGGCTGTGCTCTGATTGGATGGGGGTGTGTTCTGTTTAGGTAAGGGCTTGGTTGTGATCGGGTTAGTCTGAGTTGCAGGGGGATTTGAGCTGGTGAGCTGCATTGCTGTTGTTTGGCTTCGTGATGAGTATCTTGGCTACGGAGTTGATCTGTACTCTCACACCACCACCCAGCACAGATCAAGTCCGTAGCCAAGACACTCATCTCCAGAACAAAACGCTTAGCTGACGAACAACACCTAAAAACCGAACTACACACTCTCACTAACGTACTAACATCCAATGGATTCCAAAGAAATAAGATTACCAATCTAATCCAAAAAGAAACCCCCACTAAAATCCAAGACAGATAACAAGAAAACGGCAAAGCCCTCCTACCATACATAACACAGACAGAATCAGCAAGATCCTCCACAAACACAACATCAAGACAGCATTTTGCACAAACCGAAAAATATCCACCATCCTAAGAAACCCCAAAGACAAAATTGAGTTAGAAAATCAAGGAGTATATGAAATCCCATGCACCGCCTGCCCCACCACATACATCGGACAAACCAACAGAAGAATAAGTGCATGCATTGAAGAACACAAGAACTCAATCAGAAAAGAAGAACCAACTTCTTCCCTGGTCCAGCACCTTAGAGCCACAGGACATGAAATTGACTTTAAAAAGACCAGAACTTTCGCCAAAACTGAACACTTTAACAACAGAATAATCAGAGAAGCCATCGAGATAGAAAAATGCCCACACAGCATGAATAAACGAGATGATACTTCCTGCCTACCAGCCATTTGGAAACCCGCCCTTATTGACAAACGAGTCCCTAACACTACGAATGACACCAGACCCACATTCACGAAAACCACACAGGATGTCACCACCACACATCCACGTAAAAAACAAACCCAAATCCACACCGATGAGGCACGACCACAAACCAGAAGCCAGACCACAGCTGCATCATTAGCCACTTAAACCCCTCCAATCCATACATGAAGCAAACTGACACCCACCATGAAGATGTGGCACGACCACGACCATGAAGCCAAACAACAGCAATGCAGCTCACCAGCTCAAATCCCCCTGCAACTCAGACTAACCCGATCACAACCAAGCCCTTACCTAAACAGAACACACCCCCATCCAATCAGAGCACAGCCAACCCCCATCCAATCAGAGCACAGCCAAGCCCCCAACCAATCAGAACACACCTCCACCCAATCAGAACACAGCCAAGCTCCCACCCAATCAGTTCACACCCCCACTGGCAGTTAAAAGGAAGAAACAGCTGCGATCACACATTGCTCCTAGAAGCCAACACTCTGCTGGCTTGAGGAATCACAAAAGGAGGGAATACATTTAGACTTCTTCAGGGAGCAAGCGACATGGGCCAACCTTCCCTGAACCTTATTAAGCCTGTGCTCAACTTTGCTCATCAGGGGTTGCACTTTGGATCTGGGAAAGCTAAATTAGACCCACCTAAATTCAGAAAAAGCATTAAAATCTGCTTTCCCACTGTGAGGAACACACTTGTCTGTATTGTTAATGGGTTATTTTTTATAGAGTATTTTTTTTTTAAAAAAAATAAAGCTCTGTGCTTGACTTCTCAGTTTTCCACTCTTACATTGAAGTAGGCATTCCCATTTGAAATAACTTTCCTTCAAAGATCCACACACAGAGTTCCTTTGCTGCATAATGTCACCTGTAGAGTTGTGCCTCAATGGCTCAGACTCCACTTCTGGTGTATTATCAGTCTTCCCTGCTGTTCTTAACACAACTGTGATCAGTGGAGATGCTCAGCCTGACAAACATTTGATTTAAAAGAAAAGCTGCTGAAAGCAAGGCATGCTTTGCCTTCAGATGGTGTAATTATCTCAATATATTTTACATTAACAGTGAGAATCCTGAACAGGTACATTTACTATCTGCAGGATGCCTCTGGTTATCAAATAAATACATTTGTAACCATGACACAATCCAAATGGTATGTTTCAACCCAGGTGTGTGTGTATGGTACTTAAGACAATCACTTCTAGGCATTTAAACATCCTAAAAAAGACCCTGAGAGTTCGATTCCATTGTCATCCAGTCCTGCTCCAGGGTGGGCCTGATGTGTTCTTGGAACTTTTACACATTTCATATCATAGATTTCGTACCCTTAATGCTTGACTCCAGGTAGCCTGTCAATCAATTGATTTGCTGACTTGCAGACTGTGAATGATCTTTGCTGAATGGAACAGGGAATTTCCATGGCTTCTGATTTCCACTGAGGAGAAACTAAATGATGTAGGCTAAAAATGGGCCAAAGTCCCCCCCCCCGCCTCTCTCTGTGTGTGTGTGTGTGTGTGTGTGTGTGTGTGTGTGTGTGTGACATGATGGAATGAAGAGTTAAACTTTGTCCAAAATTATAATCACTTGACTTCTCCTTTCTGGGCATTCATACAAATCTCTTATTGCTGTCTCTCTTAGAGATAGTAAGATAGCCTTGACGAACTGATAATCAATTAACCAAAGCAATGAGTCTAGGTTACATTTATTTTAAATGGTTTCATATTGAATTAAGGGATTTATTATCGATGGGAGAGAAATAGAAAAAAAAGAGAGGAAAAGATGCATTATGGAAGGATACGAAAAGACAAATGCATTGCCTTAAGTCAAAATTGTTTGTGAATATTAGCAGACTCATGTACAAAAATATCTATATTGGGGAATATGTACTAAATCTCATGAAAACATTTTTATCAAGTGTCAGTGTTTTTTTTCCCCCTATAACCTAGGAAAATAATGCTGTATCTCAAAGCTGGTGTCATCCATTTGTGTTGAACCTTAATACCCATAATTTTCAACCATCTAGCTCAGTACTGTGAATGCTGAGGTCAAAGGTAACTGAAAGACACCACTTTAGAGCAGGATAGTTTGGTGAAATAATTCTTTTCTGGAACAAAAAAAAAAGTGTACTGTACTTGTATTTAGAAATGCATTTTGATACCAACACATTATAAAGCTCTCCTGATTCATTTCGAGGCAATCGATTCAAGTCTAAAAGATATATTATTGATTGAGTCCAGAAAGCCACTTTCTTGAATGGCCACTTACATTGTGAGAATATGTGTGTTCTTCATAAATTCATTCTATTGAGAGTGCGATCTTTATTACTTGCTTTAGCTTGTTAGAGAAGGGATAAAATTCTCTGGGTTACAAAGTTACAAAAAATGTGCTGTTTTGTCCTGAATTTTTTTAAAATAGTATTTTGATCTTTGAAGTCAAAAAACTGGCCCATTTTGGTGTTGGTTAACAGAACAAGCTTCTTGAGACGTCATATATTCTGCAGAATAAAGATTTTTTTTTTCCAGTTTATGTCCTATTCTGTCTGATGCTGCTGCTATTATCAGCTTCTGAGTTGATTTTTTTTTTCTACCCCATTCCCATTTCAAATATCACCTGGGCCTCAGAAATGGGAAACAGATTCAGTTGGTTGTCTCCCATGCCCAAATAGTACCCCATGAAATCAAATGCCATCTTTTTCCATTTCCATAAGAAGTTTAAATAAAGAACTTTCTAGATCTAATGATGGACAAGTTGTTCTCAGATCCTTTCCCACCTTTTTAAAAACAGTTTAAAGCAACTTGAAACAGGCAGAAAGAGTGTTTGTGTGAGGATACCGAAGGCATTATATACATACATATACAATGAC
The DNA here is from genome assembly GCF_059756535.1 of Pantherophis guttatus. Lineage (NCBI taxonomy): Eukaryota > Metazoa > Chordata > Lepidosauria > Squamata > Colubridae > Pantherophis > Pantherophis guttatus. The sequence goes on from NC_142064.1 coordinate 141,071,077, forward strand.
TGATCCAAAGATATACATGGGTAACAATTAATATTAATATTTTACCTAAAACCAGAAACAAAATATAAGGTTTTGGGGGGATGTGAGAAAGAATGATTATCGTGCATGGCTTATGCCATATTGTGTAGCTGCCACAATCTGCTTTAAAATGAAAGGAAGCAAACACAAATGAATCCACAAACCTCTTAGATCTCATAAACACACTGCCTCTGGTGCAAAATAGGATGCAAAATAGATTGCAGAAATGCAGAAATACAGCCTACTCATCTGCATACCGAGGCTCCCTCTGAAGACAGCCAGAGGCAAAAGAATTTTAAAAAATGATAATATCCAATCATGAAACACATTAAATTTCCTCATCTCAAACTTAGAAGTCTCGCAATTCTGACTGGACAATTTTAGAAGTTCCCTAACATTTCTCAGCACTCATTCAATTCCTTTTGAATGTGATTTATGCCACATAATACCTGCCAAATTGCAAGGAACCTGTTCCTATTTAACATTTGAACACACAGGCACACATAATGCAAGCGTTAACTGGCCAGGAGACCAAGCCAAGTTAAACCAAAAGGGAAAGTTGGTTTTTTTGCAGGAAGAAGATTAGTATTTAATTTAAGTACTCTTATTTTGACTGGGAGGGGGGAACCCAAAACTAGAATGTATCCTTGCCAATTCTCACAAAGGTGAAAGGATTAAAACCCAGCAGTTTAAGATAAGTTAATCCATTAAGTGTACACTATTTTACTGTTTTTCTGGTCATTCCAATAAAGCTATTTAGGTCTGATTGAAATTATAAAGTGAATTTGGGAATAAGAGTTATGGTATCTCAGTAGAGTTAGAGACAAGAAATATCTTTCAAAAAAGCATGACATGTCAACTAAGATTTTTGTATCACAGCCTGGTGTTGTCCTGGTGGAGGACAAAAAAGTCACAAAGGTGGATATACCCACATGATTGTGGCTCTTCTCTTTTAAAAAGTTCACTGCATGTCAAAAAGAGATGAATTTTTGAAGGTGTGGTTGCATTCCCCTTCTTGGATTCAATGATTCCCATTGATACTCTTGCCTAGAGGTTTGTCCCGTTGTAGTCATTGGTGAAAAAGAATGTGCAGGTTTCTCAAGCATCGAAAAATATATGAACAAAGATCACCAGCAAAAACCCAAAACGCATCTTCCACAAATTAGATTTCTTGTCTCTGAACTCTACAGTTTAATGAATAATTGTGGCCTCTGTCAGAGAGGGACTCTGGCTCAGTGATAGAGCCACATCAGATCATAGCAATGCATCATTTCTTGACAATAAATACAAATTACTTACATGTTTTAAAAATTGATCAAGCAGATTGAGTAATCAAAGACACTTATCTCTTCCTCATATACACATGCATGCGCCGATCCATTAAGCTGGCAAAAAAGCATTATTTTTTTATGCATTACGTATCTGCAGTTCTAAGGATGTTTGCTAATTAACCTATATATCTGTCATTTGTTCTTTTTTAATGATTAAATTTCCAGCAGTTATTTCCTGTTAGAGTAAATTAGTGAAATAAATTTTGTATGACTGACTAGGTTGTTTAGTCCCTAGAAAAAAGAGGGAGCACCACTTTTAATCTCCACCAGAAAATCCATAGAGGTTTTGACTTTTGTCTTAGCCAAAATCTCAGAGAAAGCTACTTATATATCCATAGAGGTAGTTCACACATACAAGTAAATATGTATAAGAAGGTATGATTAATTCTAATGATTTTTCTCCCCATCTTCCATATTCAGCCAATTAAGACTGGTGTAGGTGACAAATGCAACACAACTCATTAGAGTACAGACAGGAAATTGCAGCAGATGGAGCATTAATTACAATATTAACAGCCTCTATTTCTCCCATCTGCTCTCTGGCTACCTATCTCAAGTGGCAATTGAAAGTGGGGAAAAGTTTAAGGTAGTTTACTATGAATTTAGAATAATGGTATACTTTAGAACTTTACCAACTCTTAAAATATGCAGTGGTTACCATTTTGATATTGTAGTTGGTCTTGATATGAGTGGAACTAAATTGTCTCATGAGACATACCCTATACAGTAGAAGAGGATATACTGTATTTTTTGGAGTATAAGACACACCATTCCCCCCCAAAAAAGAGGGTGAAAATCTGGATGCATCTTATACTCCGAATGTAGCCCTGCCCAGCTTCTCCAACGGAGGTTTCAGAGGCTGAAAAAAGCATCAGAAAAGAAGCCCCCAAACAGAGCTCAGAAAAGAAGCCCCCAAACAGAGCTTCAGAGGCTTTTTTTTCTGAAGCTCTGTTTTGGAGGCTTTCAGAGGCAGAAAAGAAAGTTTTTCCTGAAACGGAGTTTCAGAAGTTTCAGAGGCAGAAAAAAAAGCAAGGCACAGAGCTCACAACCAAGGAACCTATTGCAAGCAAGAACTGGAGTGCCTGACACCAGATATGTCACTAGAAGGCAAAATCATGAAACTGTGTCTCACTTACTTTGACCATGTCATGTGGGGAAATTCACTGGAGAAAGCAATTAAGTTTGGAAGAGTTAGCGGTAAAAGGAAACCAGGCAATCAAATAATAAGGTAACTGGAGACTATCAAAATTAACATAACCTAGAGCATAGAAAAACTCAAAGAAATAATGCAGAAGATGTGGAAAGATCTGGCCCATAGAATCATCAAGAGTTGAACTCGACAGAACAGATAACATCACCCTCATCATTGTGAGATTAAGGAGTTTTCCTTGTGCCTTCTGACTGCTAGTGTTGTTGATGAATACATTATGCTAGTCTTCAGCCTGTCTGTCTGACATGATGGTTTTTAATGTCCTTCCCTGTAAGTTACAGACAACTCTTCCTTATTTGGCTACTGTGTCTTTTATTTTACGTAAGACATTTTGGAGGGCTTTAGTTGCTTTGTGTGCTATTGTGATGGTGTGTATTGTAATGGCCCGTTGGTTGTTTCTAAGTTGTTTCTGATGTATAGCAGTGTCACCCTTTTCATAGCTTATGTTGGTTGTGCTGTGGGGCATTGAGTAGTCAGGCAATTTTTGATGAAATTGCAAACTGTGTTTTCCCAAAAATAAGACCCTGTCTTATACTTTTTTGAACCTTGAAATAAGCGCTTGGCAGGGGTGGGTTCTAAATTTTTTTACTACCGGTTCTGTGGGCATGGCTTATTTTGTGGGTGTGGCTTGGAGGTCATGTGACTTGGTGGGCGTGGCTAGCTGGTCAGAGTCATTTCTGGAAGGTCCTCGCATTTACGACCAGTCCTCGCACTTACGACCTGACTAATTTGTTTGCTTTTAACACTGATCAGCTATAGGACGGCCCGTTGAAGCCCCGCAGCAAGAGTTTAAACAGTTTTTTTTCCTCTAGTCATCAGCTGGGACTCAGGAGGCAGCAATAGATTGGGAGTGGGACCAAATAAAAGGTAAGAATAACGTGGGTGGGTGGGTGGGAGGGCGGGGAGGGAGAACTGGTTCGGTGACGTCATATCGTCACCGCTACTGGCTTGGCCGAACCGGACCGAACCGGGAGGAACCCACCACTGGCGCTTGGCCTTATTGCCATGCCTCAAAAGCCCAATTGGGCTTATTATCAGGGGATGCCTTATTTTGGGAAAAACAGGGTAGGTATCCATTTTGTTGGAAGATGTTATATAGGTGGTCTGCTTTCTTTTTCCAATGCTGTGGGATGCTGCCATGCTCATCTTAATAATGTTCTTACACAGCTCCTCCTGTGGAGAGTTGGGTTGTTATTTGGGTAACGAAGCACGTGGTTGATTAGTTGTCTTTCTATACACCAGCTAGAATTTCAGAGCTTACTGCAGTCTTATCTCTGGAGGTATGCTGTTCTAGAGGGTGGGGGCTGTAAGTGAGAAAGCATACGTCCCAGTGGTGAAATCCAATTTTTTTTACTACCGGTTCTGTGGGCGTGACTTGGTGGGCATGGCAGGGGAAGGATACTGCAAAATCTCCATTCCCACTCCACTCCAGGGGAAGGATACTGCAAAATCCCAATTCCCTCCCCGCTCCTGGGGGAAGGATATTGCAAAAACTCCATTCCCATCCCACTCTGGGGCCAGGCAGAGGTGGTATTTGCCGGTTCTCCGAACTGCTCAAAATTTCCGCTACCAGTTCTCCAGAACCTGTCAGAACCTGCTGGATTTCACCCCTGATACATCCTCAGTCCCCCAAGATGATAATGTTTAATAGAGGAGACCTGGAATAAATCCACTCTATCAGAATGTACTAGACAGGCAGAAACCATAGGAGACAAGCAGTCCCTCCAATATCCAGGCTCTAAGCAACAACCAGCATCTTCAATTGTGCTCAGAAGCTGACTTGGAACCAACATAGGTTGTGTAGCTGTGGTGACGCATGGGTACATTGAAAAATGCCCATTGCTGCTTGTGCCATTGGATTTTGAAGTGGCTGTAGTTTCCAGGTGGTTTTCAAGGGCAGCCCCACGTAGAGTGCATTGCAATAATTCAATCATGAGAGGACCATGATTGGTCATTTATTTGTATGGCTCAAGATGGAATATATAATGTTTGTGCCTCTTTATTTTCCGTACAGTGACTACTCTGTGAGATGGAGTGGGCTGAGAAGGAATGACTAACTGGCTCAAAGTAAAGCTTACTATGCTCAGTCCCTTCAAGGTCAGAGATCCTTCATAGGGTTGCAGACACCTAAAATTCCAAAATATATGAAGTTTTCCCTTTGCATGTACAATCACACACACATGTACATGTATTCTGTTCACCTATTCATAACTTCTGATCTGTTGCTGGATACATGCAATTAGTATGTGTATGTAACAGATGGCTAACGTTTTTTTAAAAAAAACTGTACATCTGTTTGGCGATGGTAAAGCTGGAAAAATAATTTCAAAAATTCTGCTTTGATCCCACGATCCCACAAATGTCTCTTTTCTCTCCTGCAGTTTCCAGATGCTGTAGGAAATCTTTGTCTATCTTAGTGTGAATCCTCTTAGACCAATCCAGCAGATATTGGCAGTATGGCAGTTTTTTAAAATATGAAAATGAACGGAGTCAGTCTTAGGGGACTAAGGCTCCTAATTTTAATATGTAGCTCAACACAGCCAAAAATAATATTTAAGAATATATTTTTGCCAACTTTTAACCTTGAAAATGAAAAAGAAGAATATACAAGGGAAATTAAAACAGATACTCTGCAATTCATTTTCTGTCCCACCATTTGAACTTAGTGTGTTGATCTATGATAACTTTTCAGTTTTAATGGAAGAGCTCGCTGTTCCCTGACCAAAACAAGATGATTCATTGGAAAATATTTTTGTGCCATAGTGAACATAAGTTACCATTATAGCAGATCACAACTTGTAGATGTTGGTCAAGAAACAGGAAGTATAGAGTCAGGCATGTTACTTTATTATTATAAAGTCAGAAACTCTACTATGCAATTCAAAAGCCAAAGCATGGCTGTGGCCCCTGTGAACTTGGCTGCTGTAACTTGCAACTGCAGGAACTGCCTCTGAAAATGCTTGGGAAACCAAAAGAGTGAAGAGGAGTTTTGATCCCCAGCATGAAACCAGTAGAGAAAAAGTCCATATCTTAGTGATATATACCATCACATTTTTAGAAGAACTACCAAATTCTGTAACAGCTTTCTTTGTTCCCTATGCCATCCATCTAGTAAACTCGCAAGATTTGCTTTTCTCACCATGTCCATGTATATATCCAAACTAGACTGTGTTGTTTCTCTGTGTCATATAATATATGCATATGTATGTATGTATGTATGTATGTATGTATGTATGTATGTATGTATTCTGTCATGATTATGTAGTGAATATTGGAGGTGGTGACCCTTTGAGAGCTATATGCAACAGAATTTCATTTTAATGTAGGTCGATTAGTGTACATTCAAAATGACAATAAAATTCTATTCTATTCTATTCTATTCTATTCTATTCTATTCTATTCTATTCTATTCTATTCTATTCTATTCTATTCTATTCTATTCTATTCTATTCTATTCTATTCTATTCCATTCCATTCCATTCCATTCCATTCCATTCCATTCCATTCCATTCCATTCCCCCAAATAAAAAGTTGCATATGCCCCGAACAGAATTCAAATGCCTTTCCTTTTTATTTCAACATGCCTAGCTTTGCTTTCTCCACTAAGGCAAGGAGCAAAGGCCTAAGCACTTTAGGTCTGAAGCTGAATTGACGTCCGATGCTACAGAGTTATCTCCTTGTGAAAAGTGTCTGATTCTTCTCATGTAGCACTGGAGGTGTCTATTATGGCGCTATCACAGGAGGGCACCGGATGCCAACAAAGGGATGAAAGTAAGGCCACTGAATCTGTGATGCATCTGATTTTCCCCAAGATGAATAATGATAATGAGGTTTTTAAAGCTACTGAAGTAAAACACATGGGGTGATATTAGCATAGAGTTTAGGGCACAGGGCTCAAGGGGAAGGTATGTTTGAAGAAGCACAGCGCGATTGAAAGTAGCCCTCAGCATTTTAACCAGAATGTTTTATTTAAGTGATGAAATCCTTTAGGATATTATTATTCAGTTTCAGACACAAAGAAAGAAAGAAAGAAAGAAAGAAAGAAAGAAAGAAAGAAAGAAAGAAAGAAAGAAAGAAAGAAAACCTTCTGATTTCTTTCCTTTCCTCCCATAAGTGGGAGACTTAAAGACTATGATGACCAATAAGAGAGTGAGTAGTTTATGCCCAAAGGGCAAAAACAATGGGGGGCGTAGCTCTAAATGAGCAGCTTGGTGAGCGATTAAATAATAATAGAAACACAGCAGCTTTTCCAGGTGCAGCCAGCTCATGTTGTTTTATGTAAATGACTCAAATTTAAAGAGTGATTTTGCAGACTGGCAAAACAGCAATAATTTTGACAAGTTAAAAAAAATAATGGGCATGGAAGTCAGCATTAAAAACCCACTGAGAAACAGAACAGATACCCAGAAATGGATGGGAGTAAAACAGCCTCTGAAACCTGACACCAAAGTAGCATTTTTCTTCAAATTATTTTGGACCTCCAAAATTTGCAGAGATTATGAATCAGTGATGCAATGACATCCCAGGTGTATAGGGGCTAAATGATCAACCTTTTTCAGCTAATGAGTTATAAAACAAGTGTGTGTACTATATTTGATTCTTTACATCATAATAACAAAAAGACAATGTCGATTTCTTGAAAGTTGTAATATAACAGCTTGATTTTAGCAGCATAATTCTTGGAGCCTCTGAGGGCCACATGTGACCCCTTGGTTAGTACCTCATCTTTTAGAGAAGAAAGTTGTAGTTGATTCATACCCATTTCTCTGACTTTTTTTTTTTCCTGACTGCAGAAAAAACAATTGCTACCAATCTGCCTTCCATTGAGGATCTGTCTACTGCACGAGTCAAAAAGAGGGCTGTGAAAATATCTACAGATCCCTCTCACATCCTGGACATAAATTGTTTCTACTTCTACCCTCAAAAAGTTGATATAGGGCACTACACACCAGAACAACTGGTGCGATTCAAGGTGTTGGTTACCATCTTTAGAGCGATCCATGGCTTAGGACCTGGGTACTTACGAGATCGCCTTCTGCTACCGATAGCCTCCCACCGGCCAGTGCACTCCCACAGAGAGGGACTCCTCAGGGTACCATCGGTCAAACAATGTTGACTGGCGACACCCAGGGGGAGACCCTTCTCTGTGGGGGCACTCGCCCTCTGGAATGAATTGTCCCTGGAGATACGGATGATCCCTGACTTGCGTACCTTTCGCCGTGCCCTCAAGACGTTATTGTTCCAACAAGCTGGGTTGGCCTAAACATTAATTTTAATGGGTTGTTTTCTGTTTTAATGATGTCTGGGCCAAATTATTTAATGTGTTTTTAAATTGTTTTTAAATTTTATATGGGTACTTGTTTTATCTTTGGCTCTACACTGCCCTGAGTCCTTCGGGAGAAGGGCGGTATAAAAATTAAATAAATAAATAAATAAATAAATAAATAAACAAACAAACAACTAGACACAAGGACAGTTTTTCCCTGAATGCCATCACTCAGCTTAACAACTAATTTCCACAACTCTGTCAAATAATTTACTAAATATGTATTACTATTATTCTTCTCTTCCTTATTACTATCTATCTCTTCCCACTATTACTATAATCAAGTTGCTTGTATCTTTCAATTTATACTGTTTTTATTTGTTTCCTAGTACGATTTGATAGTTTATTAGTAACCTTGACTATCACTAAGTGTTGTATCTTTTTATTCTTGCTGAATGTATTTTTTTCTCCTTATGTACACTGAGAGCATATGCACCAAAGACAAATTCCTTGTGTGTCCAATCACACTTGGCCAATAAAGAATTCTATTCTATTCTATTCTATTCTATTCTATTCTATTCTATTCTATTCTATTCTATTCTATTCTATTCTATTCTATTCTATTCTATTCTATTCTATTCTATTCTATTCCATTCCATTCCATTCCATTCCATTCCATTCCATTCCATTCCATTCCATTCCATTCCATTCCATATAAATATGTTCCCAACATCTTCTTCTTCTAAGTGCCTTTGGTTAGGAAAAATCTTTATCACTCTGCAGCAGGGGTGAAATCCAGCAGGTTCTGACAGGTTCTGGAGAACCGGTAGTGGAAAGTTTGAGCAGTTCGGAGAACTGGCAAATACCACCTCTGGCTGGCCCGAGTGGGGTGGGAATGGGGATTTTGCAGTATCCTTTCCCCAGGAATGGGGAGGGAATGGGGATTTTGCAGTATCCTTCCCCTGGAGTGGGTGGGAATGGAGATTTTGCAGTATCCTTCCCCTGCCATGCCCACCAAGCCATACCATGCTCACCAAGCCACGTCCACAGAACCGGTAGTAAAAAAAAATTGGATTTCACCACTGCTCTGCAGTGGTTATGCTCAGTCAACAATAACTAGATCTGTCATCTATTTAAAAATGGTGTCCACCACCACCACCCACTTTTTTGGTTTTCAGTAAATTTATTGTGCAATAAAGCTCATCAGCTGCAAGATGCCATGTCAAGTGGATGCTTCCTTTGTGTCCCTATATGTGCTCTGAAGACAAGACAGTGTTCCAGTATCTAATGGGCTGCTACAAAGAAGAGGGAGATAAACCTGTTTTCCAAAGCACCTGAAAGCTGGACAAGAAGCTATGGATGGAAACTAATCAAGGAGAAAACCAACCTAGAACTAAGAAGAAATTTCCTGACAGTGAGAACAATTTATCAGTGGAACAAGCTGACTCCAGAAGTTGTGGATGCCCCAACACTGGAGGTTCTTAAGAAGAGATTGGACCACCATTTGTTTGAAATGGTATAGAATTTCCTGCCTGATCAGGGGGTTGGACTCCAAAGTCCCTTCCAACTCTACTAGTCTGTTAAGGCATATACATGTATGTGTATGTCTGTGAGAAGTCTGGGGACTTGCAATTCTAGTAACTGATACTAAGAAGGTTAACTAAGAATTGTAAGCAGAACATGGGAATTTCCCTCCGTCTCTCCCTCCCTCCCTCCCTCCTTTCTTTCTTTCCAATGTGGAACAGATGGGACTTCTAATGCCTCAAAATTTCTTCTCTAGGGGTGAAATGCTACTGGTTTGCACCAGTTTGGGCGAACTGGTAGTAAAAAAATCCTACTGGTTCATCTGAACCAGTATTTCCGGCGATCAGCTGTGCCGCGCGATTTATGTTAGCTAGAGAGCAGGAAATCCAGCTTTCTAGTTAATCTAAATCGCGCGGCACAGCTGTTCCCCCCTTGCTGTTCTACCTACCTTCTTAAGCCTCCATTTTCTATGCAAAATGCACATTTGGTGCACATTATGAATGCACACATGCGTAGCATGCATTTGGCATGCAGTGCACATGCGTGCGCAGCATGCGTTTGGTGCGCGCACTGCGCATGCACACGCAGCGAACCAGTGCAAACCTCAGAGGATTTCACCACTGGTCTTTTCCCTTCATTACAGAGCCTGCATTTAACACAAACAACATCCCTCTGACCCTAACTTGTAAGTGTAGTTAAAGTACTGAGCACATTTACTACACAAAAAAAGTTGCTAACAATAGTTAACGGAGTTCGTTTGATAACATAGCCGAATCATATCTTTAGTATGTTGTTTCAACTCACTCATGTTGTTACAAACCTATGTCTACAATTTAATTAAGACACAACTGCATCTTCTAATCCCTCTGTCTGTTATAAAACTCAAAATAGTTCTGTATTATGGATTCAAGTAACAGTTTTAAATCAGTGCTGTAAAGTGTTGTCAATTGTAGTGCTGGGAGCATTGTTTTCTTTCCATTCACTCAAGGACAATGGGTGATAGGAAGACCTTGAGAGAAGAGGCTCGGAGTCCAGCTTCAATGATGTTTTGATGGGGATGATAGTAAAAGGCTTAACAATCCAATGAAGAAAACAAAAAGAAAAACTGGCAGCTTTCCCTCAGAAAAGTCCATTTGCTGATTCATTCTGAAACTCTCTCCCTTTTGGAGAAAACGTCAACTCTCTTTGAACGTAGAAAAGCCTTGATAGTTGGATTTTTTGCATCATTCTTAACATAAGAGCGCAGCAAAGAGGGCAGGTGTTTCTCCAAGGGATTTGGAAAGTCTGGGTACCTGGCTAATGTGGGAATCAGTCACCCAGCTGAAAGACTTTTCAACCTGGTGTGCTGTGGTTTCTGAAAAGTAATGTTGTCCTCAAAAGGTATTTTACCCGGAAGGAATAATTTACTGGCACCAATAGCAGCTTCTAGTCAGTTTGAGGACATGTGAGTTTTACACACACAAAGATATATGGAATGGCAGCAGCAGCGGGGGGGGGGGGGATGAAATTGTTTGCCAGTTGCAATCCAAAGCTACTCCCACATCCTCTTTAAGGAAGGACTCCAAAAATCTGAATGACCACTGAATGACATCAAAGAAATAGAGAAAACTCTAGCTCTTTGTTGTCTTCTAATGGTTATCTGCACTTCTACAGCCCAGATAAAGTAGCCCTATTCTGTGGTGTACAACTGGCTTAGGTCTAAGCTGCTGATTATATGACTATCTACTTCCACCTGATCCATCCCAATGGGGCACCTTCTGAAGGTCTTCTTAACTGTAAACAATTGATGTTACTTTTTTTTGTGGCATGGCCTATATCCGTGATGGCGAACCTATGGCACGGGTTCCACAGGTGGCACACAGAGCCGTACCAGTGGGCACGCGAGCATTGCCGAAGCTCAGCTCTGGCGCGCATGTGTGCACCGGCCAGTTGATTTTTGGGCCTTTCGGTCCTACCAGAAGTTGGGAAATGGGCTGTTTCCGGCCTCCGGAGGGCCTCCAGAGGAGTGGGGAAGGCTGTTTTCACCCTCCCCAGGCTCCTAGAAACCTCTGGAGCTTGGGGAGGGTGAAAAACGGGCCCACTGGGCCCTCATGTGCTAAAAGTGGGGGTGGGGTGCATGCACAGGGGTGAATTGAATTGAATTGAATTATGGGTATGGGCACATGTGGACGACCTCGCCGTGCTCCCCCCGCTTTTGGCACGCGATGGCAAAAAGGTTAGCCATCACTGGCCTATATTATGCAGTCAAGTACTGCTTAGTATAATTTAGGGGGTGGGGGCTCACAACAAATACTTTTACCAGAAATTTTAGAAACTTCTGCACTTCATAATACTGAATTTTATAATTATTCTTCTGTATTTTGGTAAGGAACCAGAATGGGACAATATATACATATGCCAAATTGCTTACCAACTGTTTGTTCAGAGACCATTCAAAATTACAGTGGTGCTGAAAAAGGTGCTGAAATTTACAACTAGTCTTTTGAAGTTGCAGTGTGCCCAGAGTCACGTGACTGTGATTTCATTCTTGGAAACTGACACACATTTACGACAGCCGCAGTATTCCACAGTCACACAACTGCCATTTGTGGCCTTCACGGCTGACCTCCAACAAGCAAAATCAATGAGGAAGCTGACTAGAAGTTGCAAGTTATGGTCATATGACATTGTGCTTAACAAACCATGGTGATTCACTTAATGACTGCAGCAGGGATTGACATCATCAGCTGGCACAGTCATGTGATGTTTGACTTCATGCTTAGTAACGGTGTTGCTGATCCCATTTGTAATCAGTGAGTACTATTGCAAAAGTGAATACATTATTGTCACTCTGTGATTCTGATGTCATATTATACCCGATATTTAAAAAGATAGCATTCAGTGATAAAGACTTGACTCCAGTAATACATACTTCCTAGAGAAAGGTGTGATTTAATCATAACTCAATTGCATCTTCAAATCAAATTGGATTTTCAAATCAAATCAGCAAATATAATGCTTTTCAATTGACCTGCATTTCTGCACGTGCAAAGAAAGTATTTTTTCCAGATTAAGTCAAATATTCAAATCTAATCAATTTGATATGTTGTTTGGATTTCTACATTGAACTAAATCACATTTCCAATCTGAACTGCATCATTGATGAAAATCAAATAAATGCTCTCAATCAAATTCAAGCATGCTTGGTACTTTTATCCTATTCAACAAGAACAGATAACATTTTTCCAGCTGTGGACCATGTTGTTTTTAATGGGACCTTTGAGGTTGAAATGATATGACTGGAGAAGTTGGAGATGAAATTGTTTGTTCTTTATGTTTTGAAAGTGAGAATTGGTGGTTGTTGAATCAACTTACTCAAAATAATTTCACGATGGCTACCAAATACTTAATGTCCTTTTAAAATATTTTCTTTGTTTTAAGAAACAAAACACACAAAAAGGAACTAAAATCTTGGCGTTCTCTAAGATCCATACAAATGAGGTGATCCATGAGCTACCCATCATTGGTATAAACAGAAGCCAAGGGGGATAGATGAATCTTATATTGGGAATCAATCAATGCGTGAAAATTGAAAATGAAAGTCTTCTTTATTATTTTCTTTTTAGCAATGTTCAGAGGGGGAAAAGCTAACATCTTTTAATTATTGATGTAGAACTTATGGCTGGAATCAGTCAACATCTCTGGAAAGTTTAAACTCCATCAAATTAATTACATAGTCCAATACACTTGTAGTTTCAACAAAATTACAAAATATTTAAGGGATGCTTAGAGATATGTTAGGTAATTACTCTAATAGCATTCCACAAATATTAGAAATACGTTGTACATGCTCCAGTGAAATTAATATTAATGCTTCATGTAAATATACTAGGAATCTTTTAAAGGCTTATTTAAGGCGAGATCCGGCCATGAATGGTGTGAATGAGTTTTAATGTTTTTAATGTTTTTAATTTTTAAATGTTTTTTTATAATGATTTTAAATGCATTGTGAGCCACCCTGAGTCTTCAGAGAGGGGCGGCATACAAATTGAATTAATAATAATAATAATAATAATAATAATAATAATAATAATAATAATAAAAACTTATGTGACCCAGAAAGTACACTCCAAGTGATAACAGTTCACAATGGTTCACAGTCATTGACATTTATATTTCTGGACTTAGAAATGGAACTCATAATAATAGTTGCCTTGCTTGGAAATGGTATGATTTACTTTAATCCCAGGATCAAACTGGATGAACAGGAAGGCTATAAATTCTAATATGACTCATTTGTTTGAGTTGCCTTTAGTTTTTCCCAGCATGGAAGTTTCATCACTGGAAAATGAAAAGTTTTTAAAATGTTTTTATAATGTTTTAAAATAATTTTTCTATGTTCATTGTTCGCATTATTTTTGCTGTAAACCGCCCAGATTCCCTTGGGAGTTGGGCGGCATAGAAATGCAATAAATTAAATTAAATTAAATTAAATTAAATTAAATTAAATTAAATTAAATTAAATTAAATTAAATTAAATTATTAAAGTTAAAAGATAACTGGAAGAAGATTTCTAAGGTAGAACTTGGGTCAAACTCTGTTCTTGGAGGGCAAGTTAAAGTTATCTTCTGGCCCTCAGTAAGCCATTTCAAGGATAAAATTTGCAGCTTTACTTATCAGAAAATCTATTCAGAAATAACAATTCAATTTCTAGATCATTTATATGATCTAGATCATTTACAATGGTATCATTTACCATGATACCTATGGCATGAGATAACACCGTTGAGACAGCACACACAAAATCCAAAATCAGTTTTAAAAATATATATTTCAAAATTGTGTTTAAAAGCCAGAGAATGATTTATTTTTAATTTCTTCTCCATCATCATTTTCTTCCATCCTTCCATTTAGTTGCAAGGCAAGTATTTCTAATTGTTATATGCCTCCCTGGGGATGGGAGTGGAGTGTGGCCTAAGAATATTTTGAATGAATGAATGTTTTGAATGAATGAATGAATGTTTTAAGTGAATGAATGCCCTAATGTTTATGCAGTTTACACAGCCATTAATTCAGGTAATTGTGGGTTGCTGACAGGGAAGAAATGCCAAGAAATGCTGCTGTGTCTGCTTGTGCAAATGATGACAAGCCTTGTTGATTTTATGGCCTTCGCACCAACCGCCCAAATCCTATGAGGGATCTGTGGTGGAAATGAGGTCCAATAACAAATAACCTACAAATCAATTTATAAGAAGATATGAATATACATATATATGTCTTCCTATCTTCTTGAAGTTGATTTGCAGGCTATTCATATATACTGTATATAGGCAGAACAATCCTTTTTAAAAATCTTTTAAATCTCACTGGATTAAAATGATTTAATCCAGTGAAGGATACATTCTGAAGTTTCCAAATACACTACTGGCAAAGAATTGGAAGAAGTAAGAAGGTATTATATTCATCGTTTTCTTTTCTTACTTTCTGGATGAACAAGAACCTCTTCTATTGCTTATAATCAGAACTGCACTGCAATATTCAGAGAAATGTAAAACATAAGGATAATATTGTCTCCTTTTATTATCAGTTCAAGGTTAATTAAGCTGATTCATATTAAAACACAAACCACCAACATTTTCTCCTACTCTTAGTTTCTGGCCTTCTTCTTTTATGTTGCATAATAGTGGCTGATGGATTTTCGCAAGCACAATTTAAAGGGCATCCTAATTATAATTACATGAAACCAGGTCTCCTTGAAATCAAAGGCAGTTTACCTGTAACGGGTTCAGATTAAGCTGATTTTCTTTGTAAAATGTTGCTGAACAACCTATCTTCTGTGCCCCATTTTTCTTTTGGCAATGCAAACACATTAAGGATCTGTACTTTGCTGAAACAGAGTGACAAAGGGTAAGTGGTTTTTTTTTATAGATTTTTCCCAAGAGTCCTTATCACTTCTGAAAATATTTTACAGGGTCTTGCAATCCTTCAAAGAGCAGTTTCTCACCCAAGGTGAAGGAGGATTCTTAAAATTGCCTTCCCTTTTCTCCATCCTAACACTTTAGATGAAGTTCTCTTCGCAGGGATTTAGAGCCAAGCCTGTGTTTTCTTACATATCAAAACCTCTGCAGAGAGAGATATTTTCAGTGTTGCCATATGGCTTTTTACAACCCAACTCATTCTTAAAAAAATAGCCAGGGGTGAAATCCAGTAGGTTCTGACAGGTTCTGGAGAACCGGCAGCGGAAATTTTGAGTAGTTCAGAGAACCGGTAAATACCACCTCTGGCTGGCTCCAGAGTGGAGTGGGAATGGAGATTTTGCAATATCCTTTCCCCAGGAGTGGGGAGGGAATGGAGATTTTGCAGTATTCTTCCCCTGCCATGCCCACCAGCCACGCCCACCAAGCCACATCCACAGAACCGGTAGTAAAAAAATTTGGATTTCACCACTGAAAGTAGCCCAAACATAGCCCTCCCCCAATTCAACCCACAAACTCCAAAAATTTCCCTCAACTGTCTTCCAAACATCCTAACTCTCCAACCTAAAATGCAGGCTATCAGTTGTATTAACTCTACACTAGGTTTGGTTTTGCTTCTTTTTAAGAACTGCAGATTACCTCGAGGGATGGCTGCTGTAAATGCAATAATTTGGGAAGAAGAGCAAATTTCCTTTACTAGTCCAAAAAATAGTTTAAACACTAATTCATAGCCTTATATTGTTACCATGATCACAAGATTTGCTTAAAAAGAAATGCATTGCCTTTTAAAGCACAGCGTTTACTCATTTTATACTGCACAAAGTTATCCAGGAAGGTGGTTATAAAATGCTTTCCAATCAAAGCTCTATTGATTTTTTTTTTTTTTTTGAGGAGATGGATGTATTATTAATCTGAATGGCTTTAATAAAAGATAAAACAGTGATATCTAGATATATATCTTGCTGGGGCAATAAACCAGTGATCCTCCTGAAAAGAATACAACTTTTTACAAATTTCATTTTGTGTGCTTCACATCATTTAAGAAAAATAAAATAAACTTTTAGGGATTACTGCATTGCAGTTTCCAAATACTCTATTGCATTTTGCTTCCCTTCTTTGAAGATGGTCTGGAAATGGCAGTTACTCAAAACACGGTGATTTGAACATTCATTTAACTGGGGGTATATTTCCTGCCCCAGTTGATTTATTCCAAATTGAATTTTAAGTACTGGTACAAATCTACAGCCTTCCCTTATTTGTAACAATAGTATTTGGAAGAGTGCTTCTTCACAATTATTCCTACCCGATATCTGACAATAATTTTTGGAGGCTTTCCTTGGCATAGTTTTTCCATATGCAGAAGTAGAATTTTGGGCATAATAGCTCTCAGGTTTGGAAAGTGGTCTTGTGAGAGACTGAGTGGTTTTAGTGCTTTTATAGTGCCTGGCAAAGTCCTTTTTGTTTTTATTTTTTTAATGGAATCTTAATTTTCTGCCCCAGTGCTGCAGTATGATCTATTAATCAATTTCCTCTCTGCTATTTTAATCTCTCCTGTTTACCAGCTAGCAACTGATTATTATAATTTATTTTAGTACCCATACCTGCGGGGAGAGAAACTGTAAGGTAATCCCTGCTGACCTGAAATGTATAATGGAAACTGAATAAAAGAAGAGAGGGGAAGCTCTCCAGGCTCTAGCCAGCATTATCAAATGCTGTGATGCATCAGCCTAGGGTTGGAGGATGGGAAGCTGGTGTGTCTAAAGCAGGGGTCCCCAACCTGCTTTAGACACACAGCTCATTACTGGGCCATGGCCTCTTGGCCACGAGTGGCTGGCCAGTGCGTGCATGTATGCACACATGCACCCTCACTCACGCTATTGTCACTCCTCCCACTCATGGCCCCGTTTGCATGTATGCATGTGCATGTAAAGGCACCTGCCCTTCTCCTCCGGGCCACCAACCCAGAAAGGTTGGGGAACTCTGGTCTAAAGTCTATAGGAACACCATCTCAATGGCCAGAAGCTGTATTTGATGGTGTGTTAATTTTGAGTGTTTGCTGCTAACCCAAAATGGCCAGGAAGTGTGGGGATACTGTTAATATACTTTCCAGCATACTGCACCACATCTTCTCTTCCAAATTTAGAGTTCTGAAATGCTGCCTTGTGGGGATTTCAATGTTCAGACTGAGATTTCTTAATATGTCGCATTTATGACAAACATAGACTTATCTGGTTGGCCTCTGGCTGATACATGCAACAGGGCACCTGCTAGATTTGGTATTTAGCTAGAGTCAAAAGAGGAACAGCTCTCTGTGATTCCAATGTCTTGGTTCAGTTGTAGACCGTGGCTGCTATAAATGGAGAACTAATTAAAATGGTTTGATCCAGGCACTTAATATATTTATTTGTCAACTTGAAGATAGAATATCTTCAAGTTGTACAGATATAGTACAGCCAGACTACTTTTCAATACTCCTAGGTTCTATCTTATCCACTGTGCTGTTTAACATCTAGATAAGGTTGTTGGGAGAGGCCATCCAGAACTTTTGAGTGAGATACCAAGGATATTCTGATGATACCCAACTCTGCTCTTTTTTCTGAACATTGTTTTTCCTCTAGTTTTGGGGAAAAAATAAGGAAAGTACATTATTATGTAATAAACTTAGAAAATAGAAATTCAGAAATTTCAATGTCCTTTCCTTGGCAATTTTAAAGAAAACATATAGTAAATACTTTAACTTCCTATAGATTTTGCCCATGAAAAATAGTAATAGTTGAGTCAACTGGACATATGATCTCACTGGCATACTAGGGAAGTATTATTCTCGTGTTTAGTTAAGATTAATTCATTCTTCATTAAAAGAAATGATCAAATCCCCGATGAAATTTATATAAAGTACTTACTGGTGGACAGAATTCTTAAAGTGATATAAATATTGCTAGAGGTTTAGGTGGAGGCTGTAGCAAGGAGTGCATTCACACAATTATAGCCTGCCCTCTCATTCACACCCTGCCTCAGTTGATTGGAATTAGCAAGAGGGTCCTTATATAAATCCACCTTTAATAATCCAGCATGCTCTATGTGCAGATATGCTTGAAAAGTTTTTTAAAATGACTGTTGAACAAGTTATAGGAAACATCAATGTCTGTACTGAAAGATCTGCACTAGTTCTGGATTTCCTATCAGGGACAATTGAAAGCGCCAGTGTTTACCAACAAAACCCTAAACATCTTAGAAGATGATTATTTAAAGGGATCACAACTCTCACTGTCAACCTTCCACCTGATCAGTGAATCAGTTTCATGCCTGATTAATGGATCTGAACTGGATCTCCCCCATCAAACTCAGTGGCCATTTTAACTCTAACTTGACAAATATCCAAAGAACTTCTCTTATGGTCTTTGGTTTTCATAACAATTTCACAAATATATGGATTGTTGGATTATCCCATATAATTGGCAAATATTTTTGAATCCCACTTTGATGCTACTATGTTAGAACTAGATCAAATGAGAGCTTAGCTCTTGGTCCTTACTCCTACAAGAAATTTGCTTTTGTCAACACCTTTTGTCCTTATGGTTGTTTAATTGCTGGCATGGCAAATATTAGATTTGGGCCTGGGAGGCCAAACACAACAAAAATAAAGTGTAATGATGGATTCAAGAAATTACTTAAAAATTACTGTGATACTTGAAAGTTTTTGCCTGTGGAGGTAACGTACTATTTAATTAAAGACATATCACCCCTTAAGCAAGTGAAAGCAATCCTTCAGTGGCTGAAAACAATTCAGGGAAATTCAGTTAAAAAAACTGCAAACAGGGAATAGGGGAAGAAAATCCTCTCCAAACTTTTTCAGTTTTGTGCTGGCAAGTTTGAAATTCTGATCCCTAAAGAGAATTTCAATCTGTGACAATCTGCTATTGAATATTTCAAATAAACAGAACAGTTGGTAGCTGAACAAATAAATAAATGAACTAAAATAGGAAATTATCCAATTAGTTAAATTTAATCAGCATTTAAAGGAACACTGCATCGAGCAGGGACAGCCTATATGTTACCTAGTATAACTATCAAATGATTACTTATAATAGCTATATATTATCTCTAATAACAGACATTATACCTCTGAATATTGCTTTCTTAAGAACATAAGCAGGCAGGTTTTAAAGAAAGCAGGCATTCCCTGCTTTCCAGTTAGACTTTTAACTTAAGTTTAAAAATCAACTAAATCTTGTAAGACCCTCAAAATGCCATGGTACCTAGCCTGTGATCGGGGGTGAAATTCAGCAGGTTCTGACAGGTTCTGGAGAACTGGTAGCAGAAATTTTGAGTAGTTCGGAGAACCAGCAAATATCACCTCTGGCTGGTCCCAGAGTGGGGTGGGAATGGAGATTTTGCAATATCCTTCCCCCAGGAGTGGGGAAGGAATGGGGATTTTGCAATATCCTTCCCCTGCCACACCTACCAAGCCACACCACGCCCACCAAGCCACGCCCACAGAACCGGTAGTAAAAAAATTTGAATTTCACCACTGCTGTGATCACAATTATCAAGAATTATATTGTACTTCCATAGCTTCCTTTTCTTTCCTATGTACACCTTGGTAGAGCTTGGGAAAAAAGACTCATTGGTAAATACAATGTGTAATGTCTGCTGGTGAGGAAATGCTTCATCGTCTCCCCACCACATTTTGTTCCTTACTGCTCCTTGACAAAAATCAATGTATATATGTCTCTTTATTTAAATATAGATGCAACTTGTGGTCTGCTGCCCCTTTATTTTGATTATTTATAGGCTCTCTTTCAATGATTCAGACTTCATGTTTCCTTATGCAGAAGATCAAAATGCACTAATAAAACCATAATAACATAATAATCAAAATGTATCCGGTCCTCAAGTTCCTTCTCATGAAAAAGCTGGTGATAGTTTTTTGAAGAGTTGGAGATTTTTCCCAAAATGATTTTCAATCATAAGATTTAAATCACAAGATATTCCATCTCAGGGAAATTTGGCAGTTTCAAAGTTACGGTATATGTCAGGAGGGAAGGAGGAGGAGGAAGAAGAGGAGATGCACAAGAAAAACAGGGATTTGATAGCTCTCCCTTTCTCCTCTCCAATGAAAACACTTGTACAGACTATGAAGATGAATAAGTTAATTGGAATTGTATTCATTGGCAGAGGTCCCCCCACCCTCTATTCAAGTGTTCCAGAAAATCTAAATTTCTAGTTGGATGTCTGTATGATGGTGGGGTTGGGGAGTGAGGGGATGTCTCTGCTTGCCTTCCATCTTCTCTTTCAATATTGTATGAACAGTAGTTCTAAAGTAATTTACTTCACAGAGCATTATTACCATCATTTTTAATATATTTATGGTATGTTTTTCATTACCATTGTAGAATTTCTATGAATGATTCTTCAAGCTTTCACTTTAGGGAGGTTTGTATGTGTCAGTCCTGTGAGATTCTTTAGGGTCAAGAAACAGGCAAAGCAGGGATTCCAGGAATGTTCTTTATTGTAAATAAGATAGAACAACAGAAACTTGAAAGCCTGTCCAAGTTTCTGTCTGTATCATCTAATACTTAACAAAATCAAGGTAGGGTTATTTTGAACTTCTTCTTCCTCATGTCTCCCTCTTTTTCCATTTGGTGCAACCTTTTCCTTCCTAATCTCCAAATCCACTCTAACTTCCTTTATAATATGATGCATTCTTTGAATGCAAACCTTTTTTTTCCTTGAGGAAGATGATGTTTCGCTTCTCATCCAAGAAGCTTCATCCAAGTTTCAAGGAAAAAAATCAGTCCAGTTGCCTTTTGAAAAAAGCACCTTTCATATTTTAAAGCAAAGGTTAAAGACTTGAATTTGAGTCTCCCAGTCTCACTCTCTGATCATTTATTTATTTTTATTTTGTTTATTTATTTATTTTCGTCAAGCATGTATTAGATAACAGATATAAGTATAAACATAATTATGAATACATGAAATGGGTACGAATAAAAGGGAACATTAGGACAGGGACGGTAAGCACGCTGGTACGCTTATGCACACCCCTTAAAGACCTCTTAGGAATGGGGTGAGGTTCACAGTAGACAGTCTAAGGGTAAAGTTTTGGGGGCTTGGGGAAGAAACCACAGAGTCAGGTAGTGCATTCCAGGCATTAACAACTCTGTTACTGAAGTCAGTGGTATTGAATAGTTTTACATCATCAGAGAAGAGAATGCAGTTACTTATAATATGACTGCAAAGGTCGTTTATGTAAAGTATAAAGAGTGTGGGTCCTAAAATGCTTCCTTGGGGGACACTGCTGTTAACTGGTGCAGGGTTTGATAGAGCGTTCCCTATTTTGACTACTTGCTGCCTGTTTAATAGGAATGCAGCTATCGATTTATGCAGGGATCCGGAAATGCCATAAGATTTAATTTTAGAAATAGTTTGTGGTGTACTACTGAATCAAAGGCTTTACAGAAGTCTATATAAATTGCGTCTATTGCTTTATCCTGGTTGAGTTGTGAAGTCCATATGTTTTTGCAGTGTAAGAGTTGCAGATTGCAGGACAATTTTTTTCTGAAGCCAAACTGCTTGTTAGAGAGTAGATTGTTTGTCTCTAAGTAGAGGGTAATGGATTGGTTTATGATTGATTCCATGACTTTGCATGCAACATAATGAGATTGGTCTGTAATTTTCAACTAGGCTGGGGTCACCCTTTTTGAAAATAGGGATGACCGTGGCTAGTGACCATAAGTTAGCCAAGGAGCTGGATTTGAAAGATATTTCATAGATTATGCTAAGAGGTTCTGCTATGGTGGTTGAGAACTGTTTAAAGAAGTAGGCACATACAGTAATCCATCAGGGCCAATAGATAGAGATAGTTTTAGGTTGCGTAATGCCTTTTCAATGGCATCTTCTGTGAAATTGACATGTAGTAGATCGTTGTGATTAGTTGTAGTATGATTGGGAAATGTGGGGCATGATCTGTTGCTGTTTACAAAGACTGAACCGAAGAATGTGTTGAAGAGGTTAGCCTTAATGGTTTCATCATTACAGTCTTTCCCGTTTGGCCCTTTTAGTGGCGGGATGGATCTTGAGTCTTTAAGTTTGTTGTTTACAAAATTATAGAAGGCCCGGGTGGATTTTGTGCATAGTAGTTTTTCTTCTTGTTTGCTGTGATAATTGATGCATTCTGCCTTTATCTGTCGGCATAAGGATTTGTAGCAATTTTTGAAGTTAGCTACATAGCCAATTTTGTTTTTGCGCCAAAGAGGGGTTTTTTTGGACTGAAGCTTCCTTATTGTTATGGGTAATTTGTTTTTCCTGGTTTTGGGGATTATTAGTGGTACGTGTAGTTTGATGGTTCTTTTGACTTCTTATAAAAAGATGTTACAATGGTCTTCGGCAGTGATGCAGCCAGTGAACAGAGTTTGCCAATCAAGAGATGAGAGGTTGTCAGTTATGAGATCATAATTGGCTTTTCTAAAGTTATACTTTGGGATCTTGTCATTTGGTTTTGTCTATTTGTATCCCATTCAGTGTCCATTTGTATTGGGCATGATTGTAAATATAATAAAAGAAATCAATGATGCTGTAAATAATACACCTTTGAGACAACTATGACCTGGGTGACTGATAATCTCCACTTCACTTTAAAAACTCACGGGATGACAAGACAATTCATTTTTCAGCCTAGCCAACCTCACAGGATTGTTATAGGAATAAAATAGGGAGAGATCCCCATGCACATAACCTGGAATTCAGATGAAAGCCAAAATATATGTCAGCCCTTTGACATCTGGTCAAGAAACAGATATCACAAAACATATTGGCACTTACTTTATTGATATAGGCTCTAACAATATTATCTTGGAAGTTTGACAGTAATTCTCTTCTGTCATTTTTACATTTAAGACAAGCTTGATCAATTTTGAGCTTTTTCCTCACTACACCTTTTCCTTGCCTATTTTTTCTATCGGCTGCCACATATCTTCTTCAAGACTATCTTAGCATCCCTCTACACCTTAAATATAATAACAATAAAAAAAGGAAACTTCATACAAGAAAATGTTTCTGGCCAAGCCTTGAAGTTCATAAACACAAAAGTCAAAATCTAGATTCTCCAAAAATTTCTTCACTCATAAGTAGAAACAACTTGATATTCATTTCAAATCTTGTACTACCACCTAAGCTAAAGCAATCTCACCTAATATACTGGTTATTACAAATGTGCAACAACAACAAAAACAGATATGGACTACTGCCTTGAAACCAGGAAGGATTACTAAAGTTTATGCACCAAGAACTCTTTGAGATCTTAGGAACATTTTGCCTAAATGCTATAATCAGTGGCTTGTTCAGAATTCTAATTTCAAGGTACTGCACGATGCTTCCTCCTGGCTTCTGCCGAAAAAAAAACAGTCTCTAATTCCTGGCCGTATCAGTTTTTAACTGTTGTCTTTTCCCAGAGACAATTGAGAGATACATGAGCCAAGTCAAGGCAGCAAGTCTTAAAATCTCCTTGGAGACATTTCAGAATCTCATTTCTCTTGATTAAGTGTTTTATCATGAAGATTTGCTTTGGAGGTGCAGTACTAAGCTCTGAAATGCTATGATTCTTCCAGATCCTCTTTTGTGGTCCTTAGAAGTCCTCCAAACTTGTCACTGAAGTGTAATTTTAATATGATGGAAAGAGAAAGTTAGTATATATATTGGGAACCAGCATAGAAATATATTTAATTACTTAGGGTATAGGTAAATGGGCATGTTATTCAAAGATTGTGGTTGTCAGATTGATCCAAGGAAAGAAACACATAAATGTATCTTAAATGAAAAGGCAAGAATTAGATATGCTAAACCCAATCAGCAAGACCAAGGTTATTTTCTTTATAGCTAATCACCTCTTGATTCTTACCCTCACTCTATAGAATCATAGGGTGGGAGGGACCTTGGAGGTCCAATCCCCTGCCCAAGGCAGGAGTCCTTATACCACCCCAGACAAATAGATATCCAATCTTCCCTTGAAAAATATTCCCATCTATGATGGGATATATTCAGGGATGGGCTTCAAAAATTTTAGCAAGGGGTTCTCTGCCCGGTTGCTGGGTGGGCATGGCCATGATGGGCGTGGCCTAGTCGGCCTCCTGCACCATGGTGTGGGGGGGCGTTTTTTCCCTCCCCGGGCTCCAGAGGCTTTCTTCAAGCCTCCGGGAGGGTGAAAATGGCCTCCCCAAGCTCCGGAGGCCCTCTGGAGGCTGGAAACAGGCCCATTTCTAGCCTTCCCAAACTTCCAGTAGGCCTGTTTTTTGCCCTCCCCGAGCCTCCGTGTGCGCCCTGCACTTATCTGCATCCAAAACGGGCTGTGTGGGGCGAGATGGGCGGGGCCAGCCAGGAGTGGGATTTGGGGGTTCTCCAAATTTCACAGAATCTTAGCTAGAGGTTCTCCTGAACCCCTGTGAACCCCCAGCAGCCCACCCCTGGATATATTCCAGGCAGTGTCAAAAAAGTATGCCAGGAAGTGTTAAGTAGGAGTAGGGTAGAAGCAAGCTCAGGAGGAAGATGGATAATCGGGAAATTCCTGCAATTCCTGGCAGTCTAATGAGAGATAGTGAGACAGGAATAAAATAAGTATCAGCCCTTCGAAGCAGACTTGATCAGGAAACAGACTCCACATGAAATAATGGAACTCTATATTATTGATACAAGCTACAGTGAAAGTCCCAGAAATCTTGAAAACCTTGTGCCAAAGAAAGTTAAAGTGGAGGCAGTTTAAGTGTCTCTTACATCCCCCACCCACTTTTCCGGGATTAATGTTTTGCTAACCATCATATTTCTTCTCCAAGGTCATCTCTGTGATTTTCTACATTGACACACATGGCTGAAGGAGGGAAAGCAAGTTTAAATTAAACTTGGGTGGGGGCTGTGGTGAGGAATACATCTACACAATGGTGGCTAATATGCCAACTGTAGCCTTTCTGAGCTACCCTGACCTAGTGACAGTTATCCATATCTTGGTTACAATTCATTTTAACTATTGTAGTATGTTCTATGTATGTTTACAATCCAAAAGTGTCCGGAAATTGCAACTGTGCAAAATCAATGATCAACCTGCTAACTAGTCAACTTGGTACGTGCGTACACCGGCCTGCCACTTGCATAGGCCAGTTCTTCTCTTCCCCCACCACCACCAGGCTGCCAAGCCATAAAGGTTGGGGACCACTGGCTTAGAGCCTGACTCTACTTTTACAAACTCATTAGTAAAAGAACAGAAACAGCTCTGGTGAAGATATACCACTGCAAAAACCTCAGGGGCCTGGTGCCTGAAGAAGAGCCTTCTCCTCTGTGGCTTCAAGCAATGGAACACCTCTTTTTTTTTTTTATTTGATTTATATGCCGCCCTTCTCCGGAGACTCAGGGTGGTTTACAATGCGTTAAGCAATAGCCTTCATACTTTTGTATATATTTATACAAAGTCAGCTTATTGCCCCCACAATCTGGGTCCTCTTCAAGTTTGGCTCCCTTTCCCTCAGTATTTAGGAGAGTGTCAAGAATACATTTCTTTTATTAAGTTTTTAATTGTTAATGGTGTGTAATGATACTTTTTAATCACATTTAATTTGTCATATTTTGCATTTTTTATTGATATTAGTAGCTCAAGTGTTTAAGGAAGAAGAAAGACACGATATCAATGTAATAAGAAATGAATAAGGTAATGGACACTGGTCGTGCTGTTATTCCCAAGAGGCTACTGAAAACTGCAATTGGGGAAGCAAGATTTTAAAAACTGTTGACCTTTGTGGGAACAACTGTATTGGATTCCAGTTCAAACATCAGACCATCTGTTGGTAAAATTTGTTCTGTTTCCATAATTTTATTCTGTTACTGGACTTTATTTCTAAGCTATTAATTACTTAATTATGTGCCATCAAATTGATATCAGGTTTTAAAGATCCCCTAGATCAGAGGTGTCAAACTCAAGGCCCGGGGGCTGGATCTGGCCCATGGGGTGCTTAGATCTGGCCCACAGGGCCACCCTGGAAACAGCAAAAGACTGGCTCACGGTGCCTCTGCCAGCGAAAACAGAGCTCGAGAGGGCAGCGGGCAGCGCTCCCCAGCTCAGTTTTTGCTGGCAGAGGGCTGCAGAAGGCCGTCACAGCCAAAACGGAGCTTGGGAGCCCATTTTCGCTGGCAGAGCACTCAGGCCACCACAGGCGCCCCCAACACGACTGATGTGAAGCTGGCCACGCCCATCCTGGCCACGCCCACCCTGGTCCCCCAAGGTCATACACAACCATGATGTGGCCCACAATGAAATCGAGTTTGACACCTGTGGCATAGGTGTTAACCAAGGCATTAACCTCATGCGATGGATTCCAATTAGGGGACTGGAAGCTAAAACATATGAAGAACGGTTGCAGGAAATGGGTATGTCTAATTTAATGAAAAAAAAGGACTAAGGGTGACATGATAGCAGTGTTCCAACATTTGAGGGGCTGCCACAAAGAAGAGGGGGTCAACCTATTCTCCAAAGCACCTGAAGGCAGGTCAAGAAGAAATAGATGGAAACTAATCAAGGAGAGAAGCAACTGAGAATGAAGGAGAAATTTCTTGACAGTGAGAACAATTAACCAGTGAGAGGGCTAACCTCCAGAAGTTCTGGATGCTCCATAGGTTTTTAAGAAGAGATTCGACAGCCATTTGTCCGGAATGGTAATGGTATAGAGTCTCCTATTTGAGCATGGGGTTTGACTAGAAGACCTCCAAGATCATTTACACCTCTAATATTCTGTTATTCAATTGCATATTAAATAGAGATGAATTTTTCACTTCTCCATCAAGATTGACAAGTTTTAAATCATAGCAGCATCTGAAACTGATGTCTATTACAACTGATTTCTAGGACAATCTACTGAATACATTTAAAATTCTCCAAAAAAGCAAACAAGCTGTCGGATTTATGCATGGAGATCAACAGAAAGGAGTTCTACATCTATTTCTTATACTTCAAATACTCTCTTCTGAACTTCATCTTTTCTCTTTGACTTTCCAGAACCTAATATTTAAACTTGATTAGCCATACCTGCATTGCCTATCTCTGGCCCTAGAGAGGCTTGGTTACTAATTCTTGCCTCCTACTTTCGACTTTACCAAGAATCTCAATGTTCCACCAAATTCTCTTTTATCTCCAATAAACAAGATACAACGTACAGTAAATAAATGAAAGAGAAGCATTCTGAATAAACTAAATCAGGAGTGCCGAACTCAAGGCCCGGTGGTGCTTAGATCTGCATGTGGGGCTGCCCTGGAAACAGTGCATCTGCCAGAAAAAATGGAGCTTGGGAGGGCTGCACATGGCCGTCCCGAGCTCCATTTTCGGCTGCGGCAGCCTCCTGCAACCCTCTGCCAGTGAAAATGTGCCCCTCCCGAACTCCGTTTTCGCTGGCAGAGTGCTTGGGTCACCACAGGCACCCCTAACATGGGTGACATCAAGCTGGCCATGCCCACCCTGGCCCCCCGAGGTCAAACACAACCCTGAAGCAGCCCTCAATGAAATCAAGTTTGACACCCCTGACCTAGATAGACCGTCTACAGAATGATCTGGCTCTCACCTGGCCCTTCAAATTTTCCAACAGTGTACTGCAGTAACTGAATCCATCCACCTTATTGCTGGTTTCCTTTTCTTCTCTTTCCTTCTACTTTCCCCATCTCTGTGAATTTCTCAAGGGAGTTGTGTCTTTGCATAATGTGTCCAACATATGATAATTTGAGCCTGGTCTTTTGTTTTTATTCATGTTTATTCATGATTCTCACCTACAATTATCTTGCAAGAGGAAGTAGGTAATAGCTACTGGTAGGTTTGCTTATGAACTTGAAACTAGTGATATAACACTTCCTTTGTTGTCAGCTTTGCAGGATCCTAGCATATGTAAAAGGCATCCAACTGCCCCTAAAGCTAACTCTAGAAGGGCATTCTGGAAATGTATTCCAATACATCCAGGAAGGGCCACAATAATTCAATTCATAAATCAGAATCTTCTCACTTCTATCACACACACTTGCAGTACCACTAGCAAACTTGGAACCAGGGAGAGATTACAGGGAGGTTTTGGTTGTATGAACTAGTATCTTTAGGGGGAAAAATGGTAGCTGCAATATGCATTGACAATGTCCAGTAGATGGTGATAGTTTGCACGGGGAGGACTTCAATACGCACCAGCCACACTGTTCTCTCTGATTAAATTATTTTCAGCAAATCAGATAAATAAAATGAAAATTTGTTCCTGGATCTTTAGCAAGATCATTGGAATTACTATTTAGACAGAATAGCCCTGAAAACAATAATAAAAAAAGTTTCATACCTTGAGTATATACAAGGTTACTCCTAAAATCTGTTTAACTTTTTTTCAATCTTCCATGCAAATATGAAACTCTGGAGCTGTTTTAAGAGTTAACAAATCTTAACAGGTCAGCTATTTACAGATAATTTTCCAGCTCACCTGGAAGCACTTCTGAATCATTTTTCCAAGTGTGCAAAGCATAAAATTTACAACATCCATGAAAACCTAAACTTCAATTATTTGAAATAGACAATGGTTTAATAGTATTATTTAATCCAAATGAAAATATGACCTACTGCATACTTTTCAAACAAATATGACTAATAAATCTACAATTATCTTAGTAGTGTTTCTCTGTAGGATTGGGTCTCAGAGTTTTACACTTCAATTATCACCCCTACCAGAACAGGTTTATAATAGGCATTACCTGAATTCTAAACACACATTTCTGCTCTATACTTGTCTCAAAGCTATGATGCTGATTCTTGGCAACTGATTTTTTCCTCCCCCAGGCTTGAAAAATCTAATCACAAAGATGTTTACACGAAGAATCAAGCAAAACATATCTCACCAATTTGCGGCAACTGAAACTACAAGACTCTCTCAATTTCATTTGCTCTCCAATAAAAGGAACATTTAATTTTTCAATATGAAACATTAATGTTTCCCTGAAAGATGTTAATTTGTATTTTTCTCTCTCAAATAAGATACTAATTTGGTCCTTTCCTTGTACACTATGAATAGACCCGAATGTACATGACACAATTTTGCTTAGCTATCCTCAGGAGCTCAGACACCATGTAACTGTCTTGGTATAATGAAATCTATATACAAAACCTAATTTTTCTTCTCTAGCAGCTCGGTGACAAAAGCAGTATTGCATATATTGTAAGACCCTAGGCTCTTATCCTGTTATTGGATTTGTAAAACCAAGGTTAAAGAGAAGAAATGTACCTGTACTCTACCCAGTCGGGAAACACAAACAAGGAAATAGTGATATAGCAAAGAATCTGTTCCTTGCTTAAGAAGATTCAGAACTTGTTTTTTAAATAGTTCTTAGGCTACACAGCAAACCAATGACCTGATATATAAATAGTGAAAGGAATATGATTTAAAAAAAAAGTCAAGAAAATATAAAACCTAGTGAAGTGGAACTAGCTATTTCCAGGGTATTTGTCACAATGACAAATCTTAGTGAAAAATGAAAGCAGATAATCTGGACCAAGCACAGTTATTGTGGTCCATGTTAGCACTGTACTCCCTTTTCTTTTTAAGAAAAGCATGTTCAACATATTAAGAATTCCATGCATACAACATGGACCAACCCAATATTTTGTTCAAAGCAATGGTTCAATTGATTATTTAGTCAACAGGCATCCTTGGGCAAGATAAGTATGTGTCAGTGGTGGAAAATGACAAAACAATCTTTGCAACATCAAGATGTTAAATTCTATCCCTTTTGTTATGCCCATTGATGAAATGGACTTGCAAAAGAGGTGGAGCTTATGTTATGTGACTTGCTTTGCTGTTTTGATGAAATCACTGGATTCTCTCACATTGTAAACATGGCTGATAAACCATATTGGTTTATCATGCATTAAACTAAACCAAGACCAAGCAACCACATTGTGGTTTAGTGCAATTAAAAAGATAAGAAGCTAAAGGATCCAGGTGATTCGTGGGTTGCCTCCTTCTAAGCATTTTTAAATGTTGTTTTTATATACGACCCTGCCTCTCACTCTCATTTATTTCTCTCTCCTGTTTCAAATCTTCTCCCAACCCATTATGTCACCACAACTATTCTAGAACTAATTTAAACTTTACCTTCCAGCAACTTTAGTTGTGCCTAACCACTTTTATGCCTACAGCTGGTATCAGTACTTAACCAATCTTGGCTGATCCCCTCTGCCCCCAAACATGTGGGTATTGCCTCCTAAAGACTATGTCGATTGTCCATCTCTGGTCCTGGGGGGGGGGAGAAATTGTCCCCCTCAGAATGGGCTCGCAATCTGGGTGTCCTTCTAGACTCACAGCTAAGATTAGAGCAACATCTGACAGCTGTGGCTAGGGGGACTTTTGCACAGGTTCGCCTGGTGTACCAACTGCGACCCTACTTAGATCAGGAGGCTCTCCTCACGGTCACTCATGCCCTTATCATCTCACAGTTGGATTATTGCAACGCGCTCTACATAGGGCTACCCTTGAAAAGTGTTTGGAGACTACAGTTGGTCCAGAATGCAGCTGCGCGAGCTATTGTGGGTGCACCTAGATACATCCACATTACACCAATTCTCCGCGAGCTGCACTGGCTCCCTATCGGTCTCCAGACACAATTCAAGGTGTTGGTTATTACCTTTAAAGCCCTACATGGCTTAAGGCCAGGTTATCTTCGAGACCGCCTTCTACCGCATAGCTCCCAATGACTGGTAAGATCCCACAGAGTTGGTCTCCTCCGGGTCCCGTCAGCTAAACAATGTTGGCTGGCGGGCCCGCGGGGGAGGGCCTTCTCTGTGGCTGCCTTGGCTCTCTGGAACCAATTACCTCCTGAGGTCCGGACCGCCCCCACCCTATTGGCCTTCCGGAAAGTGGTGAAGACCTGGCTTTTCCGGCAGGCCTGGGGCCGTTGATCTCACTGCTGTATTCTTGCGAGACCCAGCCATGAATGGAGTGTATGGGTTTTTAATGTTTTTTTAAAACAACTTTTATGGTATATTGTTCGCATTATTTTTTGTTGTAAGCCACCCAAAGTCTTCAGGGTGTTGGGCGGCATAGAAATGCGACAAATACATAAATTAAATAAATAAACATAAGCAAAGGTGGATCTAGTTAGTATTTGGATGGAAGTCCACTAGGTAATTTTTTTTAGTTAAAAAAAAGTGTCAATGGCAAATCACTTTTTCATTATTTCCACAAAGACTACATAGAGATGTTCATGAACTCCTGATGAATAACTTCATGATTTGAGGGCAACTTTATTTTAAAAGCATTTCTGCATTACCTGCAAATCCATCCCTGATTTTACCTTTAAGTTATTACTTTTGGCAGGTTTAGAAGTTTGATGTGACCTGAAGAACATCCCTTCAAATTGCTAAGAAGAATTTCAAGTTATTCACTTGCTTAACCACTTCAGGCAATTGGAAATTGCTTTATGTTCAGAGATATCCTGCAATGTAACACATTTAATAATCTATCAACCACTCAAACATTCTGGCTGAGTTCCCTCCCCCCCCCCCCAATTTCTTTTTTCTGTAAAATTCTCTGTGTTCTGTCTTGTTGATTCAAATGATGGTTCAAAGTATCTTTCAAAAACTCAGCAATTCAACAATTTTATCATATGCAGTACAAAATTCATTTGAGTCCATATTATTCCATGTTATCACCACACATTAATATAGGTAGTCCTTGACCTATGACCATTCAAAGTTATGAGCTATCTGAAAAAGGGGAATTATGATCTGTATCTAAAGGGTTTTTTTTGGTATATGTTTTATTTACAGTTTTCCTTTAACAACCTTCATATTTTGTTGACAGATTGACACCAATAAAACCATTTATTAATAAAATTTAATCGGTCCCAGGATTATATCTCTGAGTCCCCTGAATTTGTAGTCTTTAAGAGGTATAAATTCTGTTATATTTTTTGCATACTGTTAATCATAATAATACATTTAAATATGCCTAATCACAATCTTCTACCTCCTAACCTTAGTATATTTATGGTTATAATAAATTCTATTATATATCTATTTCTATGTTACTATTTCCCCAGTTTATACTTCCTATTTGTTTCTCTTAGTTTTTTAATACAATCATAGTATTACAAGATATTATGTCTCTATCTGTCATCTCTCAGCCTTTTTAGGATTTCATCATTTATTTACTTTTTGGTGATTCTTTTATATTCCTCTCTTGGGATCCTATATTTCTTTCTAATATTTTTACATAGACTGAATGTTCCCTCTGCCTTACGCCTTATCTCCCTTCTGCTGCATCATTTGAATGCTCATCCATAACCCTTTCATTATTTTTGGGAAGTTGTCTTTTTTTTTTTTTTTTGTCTCTGTGCTATTGTAAGCTCTTAAGGAATTATCTATTCGATTCTTAGGTTTTATTCTTATTGTCTTTTCATTGTTTTTGTTTTCCTGTAGCTTATTTTGATTTGTCTCCTTCATCACTCCTTCTGGTTTCTCATCTATCTTCTGAATATTTTGTTCATCTTTTCCCACAATTTGTTAAGGGTCTTCTACACTCACTTCTTTATCTTTGGACAATCCCATCATCTCCTTATGATTCTTTGTCACATTTTCATAAAAACTTTTAGCTATCATTAACATTTCTTCATAGAACTTTATTGTCTCCCGCTGAGTCATTTTGTACCAAATTAATATATTAAAAATTACTCAATATATCTCTAATATTCCAGTGTCCCAATATCTAAAAAACTCCAAAAAAGTCAATTATTAATAAAATTTATCAATCCCAGAATTATTCCTCCAAATCCCCTTTATAGTCCTTAAAAGCTATAAATATATACTTTACAGTCTTTATAGTTTCCAACCTACACTTTCCCAATTGTCCAAATTTTAGAGTCTTATTTGTCTTTTCTTCTTTTTCTTTTTCTCTCTCTTTTTTTCCACTTTTTTTCTTTTGCCTCGTAGGATGGTCTATCAAATGATGTTAGTGAATCAAATCCAGCTTAGCCCACCAGGTTTCCTCAAATCTTTCAAATCTACCTTTCAGTAAGCAGTTCAATAAAATTTTGATATTTGTAGTTCAGGTGCTTTAAAAATCTTCAAACAGCTCAATAGCTATTTCCAAGCCTCCAAATCGCCTACTAAGATAAAATCAAGGTCAAATAGCTTTCCAGGTGTTGTTTGCTTTCTCTCTTTTCATCACTTTCAGTCAAATTCCCAACGTTGCAGTAATCTTCTTCGTCCAGTAGATGGCTCCCCTGCTCCCAATTCCAGCATTCAACAGAGTGTAAAAGTCAAAACAGCTGACTGTCAACCATTCAGGGGAGTTGAAAATAGAGTTTAGAAAAGCAATTTCTGTCAATAATCACTTTTCACAATGTTGTTCAACTTTTTTCCAGGCTTTCTGTGTTTTAACACATCCTTTAAATATTCCTTTTGCATCTGAGTCTTTAATCTTTAGGCTTTCTCTTTAATTTTTAGTCTTTAATCCTTCTCCATAAATCAATCGCCACTTTCTTACTATTTGGAGATTGTTTTTTAAATTTTTAACTTGCGTTAAATCTCTGGGATAAAAACTGTAAGTTATCTTGCCCAGTTTCACTGCTCTGTCCATGCACCGCTCCAGCAAAAGATCTTAGTGTCCCGGTTGTCCCAGTTTGTGATAGACCAAAATGGCCGTTGTCCCTGCTGTCGTTCAGGAAAGCTTTCTTCCAATCAATGAGGAAATTGCGGTTTCCTCATGACTGATGAAGCTCCTCTCCTTTCTTCACCACCCCTCCAGGATGGCTTGACCCTGTAGGGTCTCCCGGCAAGCAGTTGCCTGCTGCATTTCAC
This sequence comes from Pantherophis guttatus, assembly GCF_059756535.1. NCBI lineage: Eukaryota > Metazoa > Chordata > Lepidosauria > Squamata > Colubridae > Pantherophis > Pantherophis guttatus. The sequence goes on from NC_142064.1 coordinate 141,105,230, forward strand.
AGAGCCCTGTGGAGCTCCGCTATTTTCCAGCTGTTCCCGCTGTGATATCAACCGGAAGTCCGGTTGACATCACGGTATCTAAAGTTTTGATGGTCAGTCCCTCACAGTTATGTGGCCCCACTTCAGCAAACACTCAGCCACAAAGCCATATTTTATGATGGTTTTGCTACACAATACTGAACAATGGGTTTGCTTAACAGCTGTGGCATTTGCTTAATGACCACCACAAAAAACATCATAAAAATCAGGTTGGTCATGTTTTATGACCATCATGATATGCAACCATAAGAGGCAGGCTCCTGTTAGGCATGAAGAAACAGGACCACCTGTTAAGTTCCTGTTACACTGATTTATTGCTCATGCCTATAAACAAGAATCTAGTCAACTAACGGTCAGCACTAAATTGGTGCAAGATTAAGAGTTAATGGAATGGAACTGAAGAGGAATGGGACAACTTGCTGTGGCCAACATGCCATGGCTAACTCATCACGGCCAACTCACCTCAGTCAACTCACCACGGCCAACTCATTGCAGGACAACTTGTCATCACCAACTTTCTGCAGGACAACTTGCTACAGGACAATTTAGTTAAAAATTATTTTAACTTTTGCCATTCACATTTCATTCTGTCCCTCTTTTTGCATACTTTCTTAAACGATTCTATTCCACCATTTCTTTGGTATTAGTGTAACTCTTCTCCCTCAGTGAGTTGTTCTATGGAGAGATGGCCATGGTGAGCTGTCCTGTGGCGAGTTGACCCTGGCAAGTTGGCTGTGGTGAGTTGACCATGGCGAATTGTCATAGACACAACTGAAGAGGGGCTGGACCTGGGCAAATTGTGGGAATATAATGACTCCAGGCTAATTCCTCACTTGACTCCACTCCCAGGCTCTACCTCTCTTTCTCCAAAGCTCCATTATGGTCTTAACTTGAGGACTTCCTGTACTCAGGTTAGGAGTACCTGAGCAGGGGTAAAATGCTACTGGTTTGCGCCGGTTCGGACGAATTGGTAGCAGCAGCGGCGCGTGGTTCGGTGAACTGGTCAGACACCCGCTCAGACGTTTTAACCAGGAAGTAACCTGTTTTTGACCCTGTGTGCATGTGCATGTGCAGAGGGTCCAAAATCACACGTGATGCACACACACACACACTTCTAAACTAGTAGGGAAGGTAAGTAGATTTCACCTGAGTACATATACTAAAATGGTATATATATGAAACATCATACAAATCAGCTGATTTTTCTGTTTCTTGGATTAGCCTATTCTAATTTATGGCTCTTCTTACATGAGGATATTTTCAGAGGGGGGGGAATCTGCTCTACAAGGCCTTTTATGATTTTAATTGTGCAATTAAGATTTAATCAATTGCTCACACTAATCAGTCAGCATATAACTTACATAAAATGTGCTTATATTTATTATACATAAATTCATTATGCACAAACAGATGATCTAAAGGGATAGAAATATGTACCATTGCTTGATGCCGAGGCAAGAGGTCAAATGAAAGAATAATTTAGGAATCAATTATTTCAGAATGGGTTTCTCATTCTTTATAATCACAATATCTTGCTATACCGACTTCTCAAATATTAAAAATGCAGTTTAATTATACATACTGGGGAAAAAAATAACATTATCTCTAGAAATCTTTTTGGAGAAAGCCGGAGTGATGCATTGGAAACTATCGCCTGCATTGTATGAATCAACCGGGATCCTTCTGCAGCTGAGGGGGAATGCAGCCAAAAGGAGACACTTTGCCACTGTCTCTACCTGACATGTTTTTGAAATAACATGTCACCATCTTGGCACCTCCCATCATAATCAGCAAATATGGAATAAGACTGTCGGACTAGAAACTTCACACCAGAGAAGAGAGAGGCAAGATTGTGCACAGCATTAATTTTTCACACATGTTTTACTCAAGATCCTATAAAGAAGAATGGATCCATATGTAAAAAGAGAAATGCCAGATGGACAGAAACATTTTTTTAAAAAAAGGCAGAAACACAAAATTCAGTGAATAAAACATGGATAGTGGAGAGAATGAAAGAATATAAGGAAGAGGGTTATCTTTGCTTTAGTGACCACAACAAAGCCAGCGGTGGTGTAGATCATGCCAAACTGTGGAATATATTAAAGGAATGGGTGCATGGATGGATAAGCTGAACATCTGATTACTTTTACTTGTTTATGATGAACAAAATGCTACTGCAAAACTGCAATCTGCAAAACAAAACCTGCCATCTTGAAAAAGATAGGTTGGCAATAGGGAAAGGAGTGAGATAAATATTCCCATATCTGCTTCGCTTTTACAATGAATATATTATTTTTTTTTTTTTAAAAAGGGAAGCCTGGAAGAGAAGACAGCTAAAATGAAATCAGGAAGTTTGAAAATCCAGCATGAGATATGTAGATGACACATCCTTGTTAGCTGAAAATGAAGAGGAGAAGAGCTAATTATAAAAATAAAAAATGGGCATGAAAAATCTGGGTTATGTTAAATATTAAATAAACAAAGATAATGTCAAGCATTTTCGTGAACTTACAAGTGAGGGAGAAAAAATGAAAGTGAACGTTTTGCTTTTTTGGCCTCAAGAAAGTATGCTAGGGAAATGAAAAGATTTATTCAAGAGAAAAAATGACAGTTTTTAGTAAAAATCAAAGAGCCTAAGGATGCTTTTATGACAAAACGATCAGATGACCTCAAAATGGTTGTGAAAATGAGACATTGAGAAAGAAGGTGGTTTCCTTTGATTTAGTAGTCTGGGAAAGGTTAGTAAAAGTATCATGGAGTGTAAGAGGAATCAATCAATTGGTCCTGGCTGAAATAAAGAATAATTACTCCCTTGAGGTGAAGATTAGCAAGGAGAAATCCACATTCCTTAGGTTATGCGAGTGAATGTATTATTAATTTCTTTATTTATTAGTGCTTATATGCCAGTTAAGCAGGACACTGAGTGATGAACTAGAAAAAGCTATTATGATTATTTGTTTATGGAATTTCTCACCAATACAGTAGGTGACGTACAATATAATATAAAGTTGAAAAGTGCTAAAAAAAAAACCCCAATTAAAATTAGAAAATTGGATTTAAAAAGTTAAAAGTTTAAAACCAAGATTATGGGCAGCCTTCTCTACCCCAACCAGCCACTCCCAATGCAGTGGTCCCCCGTTGGGACCCCAAGCCAAGCATCAAAGCAAAGTTTTTAGGCTCTTCTGGAAGGCCAGCAGTGTGTTGGCAGACCTCACTTTTGACAGGAGACTATCCCAGGGGGCAGAGACCATGCCAGCTGGTATTCTTTGGCTGATAGTAGACCTCTTCCACTGGAATGAGTGGGCCAGGTTAATCCATTGGTGAAATTCAAATTTTTTTTACTACCAGTTCTGTGGGCATGGCTTGGTGGGTGTGGTGTGGCTTGGTGGGCATGGCAGGGGAAGGATACTACAAAATATCCATTCCCTCCCGACTCCAGGGGAAGGATACTGCAAAATCCCCATTCCCTCCCCACTCCTGGGGGAAGGATATTGCAAAATTTCCATTCCCACCCTACTCTGGGACCAGCCAGAGATGGTATTTGCCGGTTCTCTGCACTGCTCAAAATTTCCGCTACCAGTTTTCCAGAACCTGTCAGAACCTGCTGAATAGCACTCCTGGGTTAATCCCACTGGGGTGAGATGGTTAGTAAGGCCGGGAGAGATAGAACAGGAAGGCAGCAGTTAAAATGGGATGAATTGGATTAAAGAGATCACTGGAATGTTCTTGAAGGAGTTAAAAGTTACCATCAAAGGAAAATTAAGATGGTGGGCATTTGTCCACACAGTCACCAGAGGTCAGGTCTGACTCAGTAGCACCTAACTAACTTAATGTTCCATAAAACTATTTAAAAATGGCAATCCCGCTTGCTTGACTAACCCCACTTGCTTCCTAAAATATCACCAATATATTTCGATTTGGATATTCACTAAACTGTCACGTTGATCTTTCTGCTGAAACTGAACATTAGTCTGCAATCTTCCGAAGTTTTACTAAACTGCTCTTACATGAGACATATGTTCCCTCTTTTGACTCTTTCCTCTGAGGCTTAATGTTCTGTTAAATTTACCGCACTTCAGTGCTTATTATCTTTGTGCCAACATGCTTAAAATTGACCCGTGCTATTTTCCAGTAAAAATCACTAGCGAGTATCGCAGATACCTGTAGAATTTTACAGGTACAAATTTCAGCCGAAAGAATGCTAGAATTCAGTCATTTTTCATATGCAAAATACCCATAGCAGCATGGGAATAAAACAGACACGGAGGGCTTGCATTCAATATATTTTTCTTCTTGATTATGGTAATTAGTATTAATTACTGCATGGATATCTACGTAGTTAGAAGCCCATCTCTAAGCATTAAACAAGAGGCTATTTACATATGAATTTCTTGACAAAATTAAGTACTTGTTTTTCTTTTCTTCCACCTCCCTTCAGAAAAGCTTTCTGATGGTTTTTATTTGAAAATCCACAATAGCAAATTTAGCATACTTCTACCGCTTTCATGCCTGTAGAATTCTTTATGCCACTCCAGGAAGAGACTAGATTAATTGGATAAATCAAAGCATTTGTGCAGGTTGTTATAAATGGCATACGTCAAATCATAGCTCACTCAAGTCAGAATCCCAGTTTTTATGTAGCAATAGGTGGATACTCAGGGACGCAGTGGCTCAGTGGCTAAGACGCTGAGCTTGTCGATCGAAAGGTCGGCAGTTCAGCGGTTTGAATCCCTAGTGCTGCGTAACGGGGTGAACTTCCGTTACTTGTCCCAGATTCTGCCAACCTAGCAGTTCGAAAGCATGTAAAAAATGCAAGTAGAAAAATAGGGACCACCTTTGATGGAAAGGTAACGGTGTTCCGTGTGCCTTTGACATTTAGTTATGCTGGCCACATGACCATGGAGACGTCTTCGGACAGCTCCGCCTCTTAGGCTTTGAAACAGAGATGAGCACCGCCCCCTAGAGTTGGGAACGACTAGCACATATGTGTGAGGTGAACCTTTACCTTTATCTTTAGGTGGATCCTCAGGAATACTGCCAATAATCTGTTTTGGAGGGTTAGGGTTTTTTTTTTTTTCAAAATAGGTTCTCTGTCTGAAGGTATTATGCACCACAGGAGGTAACCTGGATATGGACTTCCATGCGGTCTGTTCCTGAATCCCTTGCCTGCAGCCAATTCACATGCAGCTCATGTAATTGGGGAAGAAGGATGGAGAGCTTACTAATATATCAGAATTCCGGGAGACAGTCTACTTTGTTTTGAAAACATTCATTACTTTAAATTTCCTCTAAATTGTGGATAGAACACCTGAATATCATGTCAGATGCATGTGCCCTGATCTTTCTATGTACTAATTGTACTCATTACAGAAAGCCTCAACAGGCTTAGGAATATGGGCCCAGCAAACTCTAGCAAGATCAGGAAAGAAAGACTAAGCTATACAGAGAGGCTCTTTTTCATTTTTTTTTTTTTTTGGTAATGATTTGATTTGGTCATGGTTTGCTTCAGTCTGATTTGTGATACTTATTCTGATATTTACCACTATATATAAGTCTTATAGTGGTGGCGCAGTGGTTAGAATGCAGTATTGTAGGCTAATCCAGTTCATTGCCAGGAGTTCAAGTCCCACAGACTCAAGGTTGACTCAGTCTTCCATCCTACAGAGATCGGTAAAATGAGGACCCAGATTGTTGCATGGAATATGCTGAATCTGTAAACTGCTTAGAGAGGGCTGTAAAGCACTGTGAAGTGGTATATAAGTCTAAGTGCTATAACTACTGCTGCAGTGTTAGTTTTAGCTCTGTTAGTGGTAGTAGCTGAATGGATTTCAAATGATAATGTTATGATTTCTTTGGCATTGTCTATCAAGCATGTGGCAATTGTGGCATGTCATTTGTAAAGGTGGAGGATAACAGAATGTTATGAACCTGCGACAAGCGAGAACTTACTGATAAATACCAATGATCAAAATTGGAAAATTGCAGCTTGTGTTTACCTTTTATGCATTCTGTCAACTGTGTGACTATTTTACCTACGAGTAGCTCCCATATGGGATGCCATATAAATGAAACCACCCATACGAAATGGGTTTGAACATCAGTCTTCAGCAGTTCACTGTAAAAACATACAGCTCACTTACCCATAATCATCATTCTTCAAGAGATCATTGATGTATTTATATGCATTCTAGTGCTTTGTCATAACTCAAGTAGGAAAGTTCTAGAGCTTGAGATGTGGAGTGGATGCTCCATCCACCCATAGTATCCAACAAAACTGTCTGTCTGTCTGTCTGTCTGTCCATCTGTCTGTCTACTTGTTTGTAAAAGATTGGAATGGCCATCTGTCAGAGCACAACTCTGGAACCTCACAGCAACTATTAAGCTACAAAAACCATAAAACAGTAAAGAAGAAACTAGAAACCTGATGCTTTAATCCTCCTCCTAGGAGGCCTCAGTAGCGGAGCTTCTGTTAACCACTACAATTCTGATGACTACATAGCAAAGGGGTGTCAAACTCATGTCATCATGGTGGTGTCACGTGACATATCGGGACATTTTCCCCCTTCGCTAAACCGGGCGTGGGCATGGCCAGTGCATGACACATCCAACCCGCGGGCCAGAAGTTTGACAGCCCTGTCATAGCATCATCTCCATAGGGGAGCAGGATCTCCATAGGGAGAAGATGCCTTCATATTGTAGAGCAGTGTTTCTCACCTTGGCAGCTTGGAAACATTGGCTGGGGAATTCTGGGAACTGAAGCCCATACATCTTCAAGCTGCTAAGGATGAGAAACACTGCTCCAGTGTTCCCTCAAGGCACTATTCTGAAATTCTATAGAAGATGGGCAGATCGTGTGAATCCACATATGAAGAACTATAGCTGCAGAAGGGTAATCTATCTGTTTAGACATACGGATCATTATCTTTACCTGGAGGCAGGATATTTGGAGGCAGGATATTTGGAGAACACAGAGGATCCAAATAGTGAATCCTGCCAGGTTTGGTGTTGAGGGGGAAAAATTTGGTAAGCACTGATGATGTGATCATATCCCCAGGGAAGGGGCGGAGATGATGACCAATAAGAATACTGTTTTCCAGATAGGAAAAGGGGTGAATGTATGGGTAATGGTTGAATGCAGACAATCTGGAAAGTACCAGTGGTAAGTTTCAAGGTGGAGTCGCAAAGATAAAGAGCTCTGAACATCATTCAAAAATTTTCCTTTATATAACAAGTCTAGAAAATTTTCGAAGTATAACAAGAATCTAAAATCTGGGGCAACAGGACAGATAGAGGCTGGAATGCTGTGAGCTTTTTAGCAGCAAAGCCTAAATTCCTGGGAGTCTATCTCAGTGAAGATCTCACCTGGAAAATCAACATGACCCAGGTGGCCAGAAAGGCCCAACAGACTCCACTTCCTTAGGGTCTTGCAAAAAAATAAAATGGAACAACAACTGATGACTTCCTTTTACCGGTCCACAATAGGAAGCATCCTCATTCATTGCATTACGGTGTGGTATATTGGCTTGACAGCCGCAGATAGAAAGACATTACAGAGGGTGGTGAGCACAGCACAAAACATCGTGGGCTGTCCCCTGATACCACTAGAGGACATCGCTAAGGCTCGCTGCCTTAGAAGAGTGAGGAAAATCCTCAGGACGACTCACGCCCTGGTCAGCCCTGCTTAACTCTCCTACCACCTGGAAGGAGATATAGAAGCATAGGCAGTTGCACAAATAGGCTGAAGAACAGTTTTTATCCGTGGGCTGTCAGACTCCTGAATGAAAAATAACTCTACAACAACATAGTACGATTGATTTGCGGAGCCGGCGTAACGTACAGTAAGTTCACATGGTGCAATAGGACTGAGTGGTTGTTAGTAGGATTCACTGAGCTAGGGATTATTATTTTTTTGTCTTTCATTGTGAGTTGTATTGTGTTGGGGGGGGGTGCATGAAAGGAGGCTCAGCCAATCTCATTGTACACATGTTGTACTCTGACGATAAAGGTTTGAAATGAAATTATGTATTAATTGCAGGCAGGGGATCCACGTGACTGAGATGACTACTCTAGGGTACAATGGATAGGATTTTACAGGCTTGAAATTCTTGACATTTGGTCTCCAGTCATTGGTCTGTGACAATAGTAAAGAGGTCTTGCTAGGATAAGGGCTGGATAAGTTCTGAAAAACCTACACAGTAATTTGAGCATTCCTGTTGCCAAACTATTCTGTTAAATGTAGTTACGCCCATATCTTTCCTTCAAAACAAACATTTTATGTTCTCTAAAATTCTCTATAGCAGTAACTGTAGTTGTGATCTCCAATTACATCCATGTAAAATGAAATATGGTATTGTGTTACAGCAAATACTTAGGGTTTTTTTTCCCCAGGCTAATACTGGTTTGATAATTATAATCAATTATTGGTTATTTTATAAAATTAATTTGAATATTTTCTCACTCTCACTTTTGAAAAGGAAAATGCACAAATCTGTCCACTTATCGCAATATTAAAAGCTGGTGCATCAGTGTCAGGAGTCCAAGACATGAATAATGCCTTTAAAAAACCACTCCTGACTTTGCTATATCAGCTACTGAACTTTGGAAAGTAAGGAAAATGATCACCATCAATTATAATAACATCCTTTGACAAGGCTGCAATTAATTTTTTTTCTTTTTTAAAAAGCGTAAGTTTTGTTCCATGATGCCAAAAGAAATGGCAGGCATTAATTGACTTATCACCAGGCAGTGATAAATGGTACCAAATGTAAAGTAGTTATTCATCTTTAGCTGAATAAACTGTTTTGTCTCCAGTGTTATGTCTCCAGTGTTATGGAAAGAATAACAATAGGATATTCAAAGAGCACTTTATAAATATTTGCAATAGGATGTGTTATAAAGTAATACATCATGATGCAGCATTTACATATAAAAAATGCCAATCTAAAGTTCTATAAAACATATATTTATACTGAGAAATATGAAAAGTAAAATATAAAGTATAAAAAGAAGTATAAAAAGTGAAAAAATAGGGTTGAGTCTTAACATCAGGAAAAGAAAGATAATGACAACAGCTGTAGATAGATATGAGATGTTTATAATCAGCAATGAAATTGAATTAGTTTGAGAATTTATCTTCCTTGGATCAAAAATTGTTCACGATGGCAGTTTTACTCCTGAAATTAAACGCAAAATAACCTTACAATGGTTAACATAAATAAGATCTGGAAAAAAACAGAGAAATTGATATCAATACAAAGAGCAGACTAGTTAGAGCAATAGTCTTCCCTAAAATGATGTGTGGGTGTGAGAATTGGACACTAAGAATAGTTCATTGAAGAAGAATTGATGCTTTTGAACTGTGATGCTGGCGTAAATTATTGCATATAACATGGACAACCAGAACAACTAATAGAATTGTGCTGAATCGTATAAAACCAGAAACATCACTAGAAGCCAAAATCACAAGATTACATCTGGTTTACTTTGGCCATGTCATGCATGCAAATTCATTGGGGAAGTCAGTGACCCTAGGAATGGTTAGTGGAACAAGAAGAAGGGGCAAGAAAAGAACATGCTGGCTTGATAACATCAAAACTGATGCAAAGATGAACATCCAACAACTGAAAGAATCTGTGCATGGAGAGCACTTGCCTATCAAGTTGCCAAAAGTCAGACACAACCGAATGGTTAAAACAACAACAAAATAACAAACTCTTGGCCTTTTCCTCAGCTGAGAGGTCATGCAGTTCTAATGATTTGTCTTTTCAGTTATGGATACAGTATCAACTTTAGTTTCCAATGTAGATTAAGTTTCCCAAAAAAACCCCTCAGTATGTCCTTAGAAATATCTATAAACTATCTCTCAGATCAGTGAGGAGCTGCATTCTGCAACACAAGCCTAGCCCAGGCTTTTACTATCAGTAGGCACAGCCATTTCCTTACTCCAGCAGCAATCAAAGATACGTTTGGAAGGAAATCAGAGAGTGCTTTCTTGGACAGCTGTTCTAGCAACAAACAAACATATTTTTATTTGGATATCCATTTGGTACGTTCTGCTAATTGGGTTTGGGTTATACTTTTTAATTGATATATTTCAATAATGTTTTACACTTTAAACTGTGACACACTATGCATTATATTGAATTATAAAAGGTGCCTATCCATTGTTAAGTAGAGTAACAATTCCTTTGATTTTCCACCAATATCTGATATGCAAAACCATCTTTGTAAAGGTTCTGGAAATACATTCGGTTTAGTTGTCTAGACCTTGGTTGTATTTACATACTGCATTAAATTATGGCTATTTCTTTGGCTTTGGCATAATGCATTATGGAAACCTAGCAAACTGGGGTTTTAAAACTTGTTTTTTTAGCTTAGCATGTGGTGCAAACTCAGCCATGTGGTTTATTCAATAAACTGTGGTTAAATAAATAATGGTTAATCATGAGATCAGTTTCAGTATGTGCTTTTGTTATTATATCTTCTGCTTCATGTTTTTTAAATTCTTATTCCTGTTGATCCCTGGCAATTTGTTTTATGGCGTCTCCCTCAGATTTATTCTATCTTACGCCTTAACTCTTTTTTAAAGACATGCGGTTTTATTTCTCATGACTTCTGTGTAACATTTGAAGCTCAAGACAGGACTGCTCTCCTGTCTTCAAGCTTTGATTTCAGAATTCATTAAATGACCTAATCTGGACAAGCTACAGCTGCATCCAAAATGGAAAATTTCATTTTGAGTACAGATCCGATTCCTTTCTCTGCAGCTTGGACAAGAAATGTTCCTACTTCATTTCATTTCATTTCATTTCATTTCATTTGTGAAGTAACGCTGGAAAATCTATAGGGAAACCTATCAAATGTATGGGCACTGCAAGATTTCTTTTAATAGGTTACTGGACTTGCTGAAAGCTGCCTAAAATTGCAAGAGCCCTACCTTTCGCAATCTACTTCAGTGATTTTTCAAATGCCGACTCTTAGAAAATATTTCTAAAACAACTTGTTTATCAAAGAACTCCTAGAATCTGTGGTATACTAAATGCACAGATTCAATTTATATTCTTTATTCTGCAGAATTGATACATACCCCATAGCTGATGAGGCAGTACGGTAATGCCTAATATAGGCTTACAAGTATGTACTGTAAGTATTTTACTTTATTTATGAAATTGCAAGGATGTATTAGTAGTGGAAGAAAAAGCGGTCTTAAAAGCTTCCCTGCCAAACCATTACTTAATTATTTTTCTAAACAACTTTTCATAAGTTTTCCAGGAAATATTCTGGTTAGTGGATCTCACTTTGAAAACAACTACTATATTGTGACAAAGCTACCATTCAATCTCTGTATTATTGTTTCACAGAGTTCAAAACAGATTGTCCCCACCATTAATGCAAATTCGTTCCCCTAAATCTAAACTAATTTTATGCAAAATAAACTACACGGATTAAGCAAATAAACTCAGGTACACTTGGTGTAGTCCAGCTGCAGAATGTTGGTTTTCTAACTGTAGACTTAAGGGTTTCCCTTTCATGAAGTGCCGGATTGCAAACCATTTCTGAAAGCAATAATATAAACATGTCCCCTCTCATTGGCATTCTTGCAGTTTAACTTCCCCTCCCCCCAGAACTTTAAAGGCATTGACATACCTCCCCAGAAAAAGCTTGTCCATTCAACAGATGTTCTGACCCCTGGCTGTCTTCACTGCCAAAGTGTAATCGTATTTCTTCTAGTCGGTGACTGTATGTCATGGGCCCTCCGGAGATATTCACCAGATGTTCTTTATCCAGGCGTAGAGAAACATGCCTCCCTGTATTATACATTGTTCCACTGACCTAAACAAAACAGAATACAAAGGATGATATAAAACATTTTTCAAAAAAAAAAGTTGGGAAGAAATTAACAATCTTTTAAATCGGTATTTCTCAACCATGGCAACTTAAAGATGTGTGGGCTTCAACTCCCAGAATAATTCTACACATCTTAAAGTTGTCAAGTCCACATGTCTTAAAGTTATCAAGATTGAGAAACATTGTTTTAATGGCTTCTTTTTTTTCTGCTTGGAATATTGTGTTATACACCAAATTATTTTAATCTACACATATTTCATATAAAATCTGCAAGATACATGCGCGCATTAGCTGGGAGTGTATGGGAAACACAATAAATATGATGTGTTTGCTTCTAAATAAGTAGGAACATGAAAGCATTCCTTAGTACAGAATGAAATTATTGCTTCATTAACAAATTTTGGGCCCCAGAAAGGTGAGTATTTGCATGAAAATATAAATTATTTACATTGTACTTAAACATTTTTTAAAAAAATGAACTAATTTATTCTTGCTGAAAATGTCATATTAAAAAATAATAAAGAAGGCTAGTTTGGAAGTCACAGGGATCTCAAAAATAGAAAATGGCACTATTTTTTGGACCCTTAGCAATTCTGGGTGAAAAATGTTATGCCCACTATTGATTGTTTCAACATAACTAATTGTTTTGTCCAAGATGTATTGACCATATAGCATTACCTTAAGACATTATGACCCTAATACTGAATGATAGCTCCTGTAATGAAGGACAATAGGGTTAGGTCAGTATACATGACCTGTGAATTATCACACTCTCTGGCTTTTATAGCAGGATCATTGAATGGCATTCTGCCTGAATAAGTTGCAGTATAAAAGTCATACTAGCAAAACACAAGTTAAGTAGTAAGTAAAAGATTTTCTACTGTTTATTAGTTTCATTTCAAAAGAAGATGATGTTGATGGGGGAGAGTCAAAGCAATAAGATAAAGTATATATGTGGTCAAGAACATAAAAAAATATACATAGAAAAATTAATCACTATAGAATCAGCAAATAAAACATTGTAAAAGGACATTTTGTTACTGATGGTATTACAAAGATAGAAGATAGAGGGCACAATCTGGAAAACTTCCAACACAAGCATTACTGGAATGATTAGGAAGCATCCCAATGTATGGCGATATTCCTACACAATTTTCATTCACTTTCCAGAAACACATGTAAGATATTTGATTTCAGGATGGATTGTCCATCACTGCCCATATCTTTGTTTTTGGTGACTTTGAGTCAGTCTGTCTGTCTGTCTGTCTGTCTGTCTGTCTGTCTGTCTATCTTTTTCTATGCCGCCCATCTAACCGAGGCGACTATAGGCAGTTTACAGTTATTCAGTAAAATATATCATGTAAAACATTTAAAACAATAAAATAAAGACCATAAATTGTTGACTCCTGGTAAGTGGCCTGGACCAGTCCCTACAGTTTTCTTCTGCATTATATTTGATGCCTTTAACCCTCGTGTTCTTCTAGACCATGGGTGTCAAACTCATGGTGTCACATTGCCGTCATGTGATGTTTCATGACATTTTTTCCTTTCACGGAGCTGGGGTAGGCATGGCCTGCATGTGATGCATCTGGCATGTGGGCCGCCAGTTTGACATCCTTGTTCTGGACTATCTGCAGTTGTTGGGAGTTGGGACACTATCTTGCCATGGTGCCACTCCTATCTAAGCAGGGGTTTCAGTTGATGGTCATGGAATGTGATTTTGTTATTTATTTATTTGTGTCAGAAGCATCACAATTAAAATAAAGCATACTATACGACATAAAATATAAAATACCAGATTATTTGTCTTTTGTCGTCACTTTATTATCATAGAGGACATGAAAGGAGCCTCCCCGAAGAATGTATGATATTAACACATTCGGGAGTCCACTGGGCATCATCTTATAGATGGATAATCCTTTCAATCCAGAAACATCCGAAGTGTAGGGAGGTGATCACTACCATCTGTGACACTATGGAGAGTGATTGAGACCCTGAAAATTCCAATATGGGGTTCCCCAGAGTTCAGTCCTTGCCCCATGTTATTTAATGCCTATGTAAACTTTAGTGAGAGACTGTTCATTGGTTTGCAGTGAAGTGTCATCAGTATGTCGATGCTATCCAGTTATGTATTGCAATCATGAACCAAGCTGAGGATTCATACTGCCCTAATAAAGTTTGTGATCTGTAGGTCTTCTTGGACTCTTGCCAAAATAGCAGGTGGAAACCATGGCCAGAGGAGGCCTTCCCCAAATTGAACTGGTTTTCCAGTTACCTCAAACAGGATATTCTGGCAACAGGAACTCTGATCTCCACCTGTGTAGGACTATTCTACATTTTTCTTTTAAAAATGATGCAGAAGTTGGCAAGGTTGGCAAGATGCTGACAGGGCAACCCCATCATTGTAGAATAATGTGGATTTTGAATTGGCTCCATTGATTACTTTTAGACTTCGGACTCAATTCAATTATTGATTGTTATCTTCAAAGCCATTTATGGCCCAGTACTAGATTATACCTCCCAACAGGCAGTATCTTATCTGAATACACTATTTACCTGGTACAGAAATCTGGTACAGATTTCTCCAGAGGATCTCTTCAGGATGACCCCTCCCTGTGAGGTACATGGGCTATAGATCAGGCAACAAGCCTACTCAGGGGTAAGGCCCACTTTATGAAAGAGCAAAAAACAAACAAACTCTGTACCATTTCAGCAGGCTGTTGGCCTTTAGGGGGCAACCATTATAGGTAGCTGGTTGTTGTTATTATGGTTTGATTTTAATAACTGCATTTTAGAATTCTTGTTCACCTTATATAGTCTGTCAGAATTGGAATATTCTATAAGTGTTGTTAATAAATAATAAAAGTACTTTTAAAATGGAAACTAGGTGGATTTCAGGTTATTTTGTAAAGGTGAGCCGCAGACATCTGCCTTCAAGAGTGGTATTGCCTTGAGTTTAAGTCAAATGGCATGGACCCGGGTACCTTCGAGACCGTCTTCTGCCACCAATAGCCTCCCACAGGCCAGTCCGCTCCCACAGAGAGGGTCTCCTCAGGGTGCCATCGGCCAAGTCATGTCGGCTGGCGACACCCAGGGGGAGGGCCTTCTCTGTGGGAGCCCCAGCCCTGTGGAATGAACTGCCCCCGGAAATTCGTAAGATTTCTGACCTCCGGGTATTTCGCTGCGCACTCAAGACCCTATTGTTCTGCCAGGCTGGGTTAGCAACATGATTTTTAATTGGATGTTTTAAATTTTCGGGGTCTTAAATTAAGCCAAATTATTTAATACTTTTAAATTGTTTTAAATTGATGTTTATTCTGTTTTTAAATAGGCTGTACACCGCCCTGAGTCCTTCGGGAGAAGGGCGGTATAGAAATAAAATTATTATTATTATTATTATTATTATTATTATTATTATTATTATTATTATTATTAAATGTCTACCATTTTTGAAAACTGTCTGATAAAGCTACTCACTTCTGTGACTTGAGGCTTAGAAGTAGATAATGGCCACACATGTATGCACACACACACACACACTCTCTCTCTCTCTCTCACACACACATTACTCACATAGTAAAAAACTTGTTACTAAATTATTCTGAATCACATTTTTCAGCACTTCTTTGGGGGAAAAAAAAACTTAGGCTGAATAGTTACAGAACATTAGATTACGATAATTTATATTAATCAGAGGAAAGTCTACCAACGGTATGCTTTGCTAGGCTTTAATTTGCAAGGAACGCCTTGCCAATTACATACTATACTTTATAGTTCACTGGCATCATAATAATTAACGCTGCTGCAGTGTAATTTGATCAGTAATAAGTAATTCCTGTGCTTAAAGATCTTATTTTGTTGCTTATTTCCTTGTAAAAAAATGCTACATTATAGAGATTTTTGTAAGAGAAGTTAAGAACAGCCATAAAGAGTTCTGTTTCATTAATCTGACAGGGGTTTTTTTATGGTTTCTTTTTTATTTCAAATCAGAATGAAGAAAGTTTCTATTTGTCACATAAAGTCATTTATTAATAACCGAAGAAAAAAATACCTTCACAATGAGCAGAACAATTTTTTATTTGCCCTCTGGTTTTCTGTCTTGATGTTAATGCATACAGTAAATATGTAAAGATTAACTTTAAACATTATTTGAGGTTTGCCTTACTCTATTGATAGCAATATTCAGGGTCTTGAGAAATACTTGCCTGCACATCTGGCCAAAAGAGAAGGAAGGCAGCTAACTAAAACAGACTGGTTTAATCCAGTGATAAGATAACTTTTTATGAACTTTTACACTTCTGTTTTGTTCCAATAGTAAAAAACGCACCCCTCGGCATTATAATGAAGGAAACATGTTACATGCTAAAGATATTATAGGATATTAAGATAGCAAAGTTTATGCACAAGTGCTAAAATTGTAAGTCTGCACTGCTCAGTGAATGATTTTTTTTGTATAGTTTTTTCTTGTTTTAACCAAGTATAGAAGTTACGCAGAAACAATTCTCAACTGTCCCTTTTCGTCAAGAGATCAATTAGATACATTTTGCTCCTGCTCAGAAATAAAGAGCTTTTAAACATCTTCCCTGACTCAGTGTGTCTTTTGGCTATCGCACACCAGATTGAATGGATCAACCAGGCTTTCTGGCCAACACTGTATAAAGGAATGAACAGCCACGTGCTCCATACTGGATGTGTTACTGCTTTCAAAGAGAAACAAGGAATAAAAGAACCAGTTGGAAAGTCATTTTGCTGATTTGCTTTTTTTGAAATTACACAAGTCCCTGAATATTCTGTTTGACACTGAGTATATTTGCAATATAATGAAAATCCATTTCCGGACTCAGCTGGATGCAAATCTGAAATTAGAGGAACCCTGTTTTCTCTCTTGAAGGTAAAATAGTCTAACTGATTTCTAACATAAATCTAATAATTCTCTACAGAGAACAAAGGGGAGCGAGCCACAGGACTAGCTACACTTTGGGGAATTTAACAAGTAAAATTCTAAAGCACCTACACAGGATCTCATCTGGGAGTCCTTTGCCATTTCAACAGCAGCTGATTCCACGTGCCTACTTTGTCTGCCTTCAAGAGCTGAAATCAATGTCTCACTATTGCTTTGATCTTCCTCCGCATGGAGTGTCTGGAATAAACTACTCAAAATTTCAATTTTTCTGGCTCTGCTTTGGACCTCTCTACCTTGCAGTAACTTAAACCTCATAGTTCCGGCTATGCATCCCAGCCACTTCCACCAGTCTTTATTGAATTCAGTCATGCTTCATAATGAAAACATTGCAGTGTAAATCTTGTATGATAGTAGAGGATCTTCTTGGTCAGGACTTACAGAAACAATGCACTGTGCAGAGTCTTCAGAGGCTTATCACTCATGCCCAACACCGGTGGTTCCCCTTCTTTTGTCTGGTCTATCAATGTCTGGCTTTCAAACAAAAGGTAACCAAGTATTTGAAGCTGAGTAATGCAAATGTCTCAAGATTAAAAAAAAAAAATTAATATCTGTTCATAGAAAATTTAAATTATAGCAGTCCTTTGCTCTCCCTCCCCCTCTTGCCAGGAAAAGCCAAAAGATGAAGTGAGGGCAGAGAATATGATGAGATGAGGGGATTTCTGGCTAATAGAGGAGAAGGTGGAGGGACTAGAAGGGCAGTTGCTAGATGCCAGACTGTCAAGTTAAAATGATAATTATGGGTGTGTGTAATAAATTTGACACTTGCATGGAAGATTCTTTGAGCTATGCTCCAACTGATTCAGCTAGATAGAGAAAGTTAAAGTATATTTACTCTGTCATTTAACTGGTTAGGTTTGGCTATTGTAATGCATTTTAATGGAGTTGTGTGTCAGGCCTGGAAGCCATCTTTTGCATTGGGCCTTCAGGCCTGCCACATTTACTACTGTGGGAAATTGGGAGGGGGAAATTGTATGGAGCATGGGTGATATATAGTCATAATAACATTCCTTTCTCAGAGAGTCAGACATTTTGCCCTACACCTGGAGGGCCGGAACTGGGAGGCATCTCCAGTTGGATAGTGTTTTGATTGGACCATGTGATGGACATGTGGGTGCTGGGCAGGGACTTGGACTTTCCTTTGGGTGTGGAAAGCTTTCAGATTTGGGTTTTTCCAGATGTGCCAATATGACATCTCTAATAAAATGGAACTTTGAGGAACTTCAAGCCTTCTTTCCCTGGGGGTGTTACTTGGAACTTTGACATTGTGTTTTTAGATTACTGGAAATTAAGCCCAGGCAATTAAAATATTACCTTGTTAGTATTGATGGTGGAATTTCAAAAGAATTTGTCTATTTTGGAGCAAGAATAGTCTGATGCTTAGCATCTTTTTTTCTGCTTATGATTTTAATCTGGGATCAATTTAAAGGTCTCTAACACACCAGAACTGGCACAGCCTATCCTTTACACTGGTGCAGCCTTGAGCTAAATAAGAACTAAAATCCAGAGAGTTCAAAAATTAGAGTGATGCTTTATTATTTTTTCCCAGTAACTGCTCCTACATAATTTTTATTTTAATCTACAGTTTCTATCAGCACAGAACCAATTAATGTCATTCAGTAGCTCCTTTTTTTTTTTTTAAAGGCACATTTTTCAGATGATATTTTTCCAGCATGTAATGTGGATCAGCGCATGTACTAAATAGATAATAGCTATATAAATATATGTAGGCTGAGAAATTCCCCATGTTAAACTGTTCCAGAGGTAGAAAAACCTTCAAGAATTAATTTGCATACCTGTCCAAAGCATTACAGCCCAATTTCAGGGTGACTAAAGAAATGCTCCAAAATGCCTTTAGAAAAGAACAGATTCATTTCTCATCAAAGTCAATAACCATACTAGCTCATCTCTTGCATGGTTTTGCATAATAAGTCAGCATTGACTGCAACAAGTTCTAAGCATTAAGCCGAGATAATTTGTAATATATAATAATATGTTCTCTCCATTTATAAAGTTAAGGTTGGTATCCTATTTAGCCTTACAGGTAGGCAGATAAATTACCTACTGTAAATCCTCTCAGAAAACTCATTCTGAGGTGGGCAGGCAAGCTCAGAGATAGAATGTCTCATAAACTATGTTAGAAATGTGTGGATTAGGATGAATTGAGTCTGTTTTACTGTCCATGTGATTCAGGCAGAGTTCACAACTGTCATGTTTTTCTCTGGAAGTTCTATAATGAACATGTACGTTCTCTAAAATGTCAGATTGTGGAATTAAACCTCATCTTCAGATACATATTTGATAAATAAATATGTATCTGAATGGAGAATGATTAACAGAACTGGGTGTTTAATGCCATTCTCCACTAAAGTACAGGAATTTTTGTATTGGAATGTTTATAAATCTGCTCCAGCTCTATATCCCTAGTACACGTGCCTAGATGACAATTTCATTAAAAAGCAAATATGTTGGCAGATCCTGGTAGATAAAACTCAAAGCTTATTCATTCCAGAGATAGATAGATAGATAGATAGATAGATAGATAGATAGATAGATAGATAGACAGACAGACAGACAGACAGACATAGAATAACTTTATTGTCACTTTGAATGTACACTAATTGACATACATTAAAATGAAATTTTGTTGCATACAGCTCTCAAAGGGTCACCACCTCCAATATACATTACACAAACATGACAAAATTAAATAAAGAAATAAATACAAAATTATGCATATACCCACATATATTATAGGACACAGAGAAACAGAGGCTGTTTCTAGCAGCAGGGAAATAGATCCTGAAAACAGCACCTCTCCTTTCCTAATATGCCCTCATGCCCTAAACCTGGTTTCCTGCACCATGTAATGTTCCAGGAGACACTGCAGCTAAACAGCTAAATATAGTTTAGCAGAGGGGAAGAGAATCAAAATTTAGGATTGTGACCATGCCATGTTTCATGTTGTTAAGTAACAAAGAGTTAAGTTTTACTTCCCCTGGGATTCATATTAAGAACCCTCTAAGAAAGAACATAAATCTCAACCAACAAATGCTGTGTCTTACACATTGGCAAAAAAAATCAAAACACAAAATACAAGCTGGGCGGATATGACCTCATAGATGACCTTACTCTGTCAAGGATCTTAGAGTACTCATCTCAAACAATCTACGTGCCAGAACTCACTGTAACAGCATTGCCAAAAAAGCATTAAAAGTTGTTAACCTAATCTTGTGTAGCTTCTTCTCTGGTAATATTGAACTGCAAATTAGGACATACAAAATTTTTGCTAGACCTATTCTTGAATACAGCTCATCTGTCTGGAACCCTCACTGCATATTGGACATTAATACAATCGAACAAGTCCAGAGATATTTCATGAGAATAATCCTCCATCCCTCTGCTTGCAACAGAATACCTTATGCCACCAGACTTGAAATTTTGGGCTTAGTCAACTTAGAATTTCGCAGTCTTCGGTCCGATCTAAGTGTAGTACATAAAATTACCTGCTACAATGTTCTACCTTCAACCACAACAATACACGAGCACATAATAGATACAAACGTATGGTAAACCGTGCCAAACTTGATTGCAGAAAATACGACTTCAGTAACAAGAGTTGTTAATGCCTGGAATGCACTACCTGACTCTGTGGTTTCATCCCCAAACCCCCAAAACTTTATCCTTAGACTGTCTACTGTCAACCTCACCCCATTCCTAAGAGGTCTTTAAGGGGCTGGTGTATAAGCACACCAGTGTTCCTACCGTCCCTGTCCTAATGTTCCCTTTTATTTGTATCCATTTCATGTATTCAAATTATGTTTATACATATATCTGTTATCTAATACATGCTTGATGAAAATAAATAAAAATAAAATAAGATAAATAAACTGAAAACATGCATTTTATAAATATCAGTGAATTACATTCTTTAGCTTTTCCTTTGAAGGAAGACACTTCAAATCCTTGTGCTCTCCCTTTATTAGCTTTCAGAATTAATTTTTAAGTGGATAAACAGATCTGAGCATAGCATTACAATGTGACACACCACCCCAGATTTAAATCAAAGACCACAACCTAAACAAAGGTCCTCCCTTTTGGGTCAACTGTTAAGCGCAAAGATTTGGAATCTGGTTGACTTAGTCTAACTTTTCCAACATAAATGTTTAAGTATACATGTCTGCTTGTACTACAATTTCCTGAAACAAGGGTACCATCAATTATTAAACATATAAATGAACCTAGACAGAATAATTACAGTATGCACAAGAATTCATATGTATTATTATGGGATATTATTATGATTGGTCACATAGTCAGCCAGATATTTAGTTTGGATTTATTATGTCTGTCCACCCATTGAGTCCTTCCCAAGGACCTTGGATAGGCAGATGTTGTGTGATGGTATTGTTACAAGATGTTTCAAGTAAAGCTGCCTTTTGCAACTGACTGATGGTGATTTTGTCAATACTAATGGTGTTCAAGTAGTGCTCTCTATGTTTTGGCATTGCACCCAAGGGGCCTATTACTACTACTACTACTACTATTACTACTACTACTACTACTACTATTATTATTATTATTATTATTATTATTATTATTATTATTATTGACTATTATAGAATATATATAATAATCAAATAGAATACTGATTCTATCTACAGAATCAGTAGGCTAAAGTTCTTTTAAATTACGTTTATTTTCAAGTACACTGCATGTTGTGCTGCAATAAATCCAGCAGAGAGCACTGTAAGAACATTTCATTCTTATAATTAAATACACACTGTGTTTACTTCTTTGCACCAAGAAAGGACGAAATAAATGAATATTTGAGGTAAATGATCCTACCATAATCCGTGACTTCAAAATGCAAAGGTAGAAATTGCAGCAATCTCAAACAATTGTGAATTGCATCCCATGATTCCTTCCTACATCTACTCTTCAGTTTTTGCAGTTCTGGGGTGCAATCTCAGCAAATTTCTTGATTACCTGAAGGCCATCTGATAAATTATATGTCCAGTGCAGATAGTTTTCTGCCAAAAATCCTATTTTCTTTTTAAATACTGCATTTGGCTTAAAAAGTAAATGGAGGAGGTATTGATAATGGGCCACTTACTGGGTAAGAGCTGCCATATAATAGTTTCGAAGAGGATAAACAGCAGCAGCACCAAAGCAGGTATCAGAGTTTGATTTTTCAAAAGATTGAGAGTCAGAGAAAGACTGAACTGTTACCATATTAATCTAGCAGTTGGCCCTTGTTAGTTACTACATGGTTATGGCATGTCTAGAAAAGCTTAGAATATATACTACTAAAGTATCGGTAGTCAAATGGCATTCTGCTTTCTCTTGTGGCTTAATATTGAGAAAATACACTATTGGTAACTGATTCTCTAGACAGGTATCGTCTCTTCCCTCCCTCTCTCCCCTCCCCCCTAGTTTCAGCTTCAGCAATCTCCCAACTAGAAAAAAATAAGTATTGGACACTGCAGAATATTCAAATGTTTTGTTGTACACCAGTTTACATAGTTAGATGATGCAATTTATTAGTAAATAACAAAGAAAAGCAGGAAGCTAGATAATGGCTTCAGATATGTTATTCTTGAATTCAAGGCAGTCACTGCAATGCAAATTCAAGTATCTGATTGTGTCATCTGCATTCCTTCCCAAATTACCTTTGGCTCTTACTAACTGATTCCTTTATATAGTAAATACAGATCAACAATATAATTCATGAATGGTGGAGCTGGCAGAGATGGCTAAATCGACTGTTTTGATTAAAGAAAAGAATATAAGTACTTTTGTTGCTACATGGAGACCACTTCTGGACTTTATGCTTGAGGTGGAAAAAATGAAACTTTGACTTGGGGTTTTACTGATTAGATTGATTTGTCGTTATAGAAATGGCTAGTTTATATTGTTTTGGAAAAGGAAATGTTGAGGTTTGATATTAATGCTTTATTCTACTGCAACAGAGTCGGAAGTCAATGCTTTTTTTCTTTTCTCCCTCCCCGCTCACTTTTCTTTCCCCTTTTCCTCCCCACTGTGTCCCATTATTTGCTTTCATAATTTGTATTTTATTCTATAATCTAATAAAAAACATTTTAAAAAACCCAATATAATTCATGAATGATATACTATACAGACAGCATGTTTTTAGGAATTTTTCAGATTCTGGCTTGTAGAAATTTTATGTGACACATGTTCAGAAGGCACAATGATTTATGGATTTTTCTGAAAAGAATTATAGTAGCCACCCACTGTTGGTGGCCAAATGATTACATCCATGTCCATCATGTGGAATAGCATCTCCCATACATACATACATACCAGAGGTGGGTTTCAGTAGGTTCTGACCGGTTCTGGAGAACCGGTAGTGGAAATTTTGAGTAGTTCGGAGAACCAGTAGTAAAAATTCTGACTGGCCCCGCCCCCATCTATTCTCTGCCTCCCAAGTATCAGCTGATTGGGAGGAAATGGCGATTTTGCAATAACCTTCTCCTGGAGTGGGGTGGGAATGGAGATTTT
This sequence comes from Pantherophis guttatus, assembly GCF_059756535.1. NCBI lineage: Eukaryota > Metazoa > Chordata > Lepidosauria > Squamata > Colubridae > Pantherophis > Pantherophis guttatus. The sequence goes on from NC_142064.1 coordinate 141,128,601, forward strand.
CCAGTATCCTTCCCCTGCCACGCCCACCAAGCCACACCCACAGAACCAGTAGTAAAAAATTTTGAAACTCACCACTGATACATACATACATACATTGTCTTTGCATCCAAAAATCTGATCAATCTATTAGAGAGAAGTGAAGGGGGAAAGAAACTATATCACCTGTTCTAGGATGCAATCTAGGTTGTATCACACTTAAAGGTAAATGTAAAAAGGTAAAAAGTAATAGTTTTCTCCAAATTATCTTCCCTTAATCATACACACATAGGACCCTCTGTCCGATGTCATATCATAACAATAAGTATATCAATAAGTATAATTTTTGCTGTATAAGTATAAACAGCAAAAAATATGCTGGCTGTGGAATCTGGGAGTTGTAGTCTTCGTATCTGGAAGGAACTAGGTTGGGGAAAGACTATAAAATGGCCTCAATGGAAGCTCTTAATATAGGGGTACTGGTGTAAAAAGAGGTGCTTTTTCCAGGTATTTGAGAACCAAGCTCCTTTTGAGATTTAAAAATCAGGATGAGCATTATTTGGGTCTTGAAATAACTAGGCAGGCAATGCAGTTCGTTAGAAGATGAGAACTTAACTGATGGTACAATTTTGTGTTACAAATTAAAGTTTTGAAGTTTATTTAAAGTTTAAATGAACTTTAACATGGTTTACCATGGCCAAAGTGTCTTTAATCTTAAATAGGTGTGGCAGTTGGTAAAATAACAGATATTGGTAAAAAATACTACCAGAGAGACAATCTGGAATCAAATCACAATGAATTCAGTGTAAGATTGTACTTATGATGAATAAATTGGCTGTGAAATGCACAAGAAATGGAAGGGACTACAGGCTTCCTTCCTTCTGTCCTTATTTCACTTTTAAATAATCTATGGTGAGCCATGGTGGTGCAGTGATTAGAATGCAGGATTGCAGGCTAACTCTGCCAACTGGTATAGAGATTCAGGAGTTCAATTCTGACCGGCTCAAGGTTGACTCAGCCCTCCCTCCTTCTGAGGTCAGTAAATCGAGGACCCAGATTGTTGGGGGCAATATGCTGACTCTGTAAACCACTTAAGAGAGGGCTGTAAAGCACTGTGAAACAGTATGTAAGTCTAAGTGCTATTGCTAATCTAAAATACACTACAATCTAAAGAGGACCAGATTATGCACACACAGCTTTTAAAATTGACCAAACTGGGCAGCTTAAATAGTAATTATAAACTTAGACAAATTCACAGACATCATGCTAATTGATAACAAATTTCTGTGGTGGCAAACTGAAGCCTAGATACTATGAAAATATAATATATATATTAACTCTGGATGCTCTTATCAAAGATAAGGCCCTAATTATCTTACTGGCAGCAGTTTGAAGCGGACTAGATTAATCTTGGCTTCCCCTCTCAGCAAAGCAGTTCTCAAATTCTTATTTATTATTTTATTTATTAGATTTTTATTCTACCCTTATTACCTTATAAGTACTTTATAAGGTGGCAAACATACCGAATCCTCCTTCCTGCTCCTATTTTCCCCACAACAACCACTCTGTGAGGTGGGTCGGGTTGAGAAAGAGTGACTAGCTTAAAGTCAACTGGCTTTCCTGCCTAATCCAGGACTAGAACTCACAATCTCCTGGTTTCTAGGCCAGCACCTTAATCACTACACCAAGTTGGCTTTTCCGGGCTCATTAACTGTGAAATAGATGTGTGTGTGTGTGTGTGTGTGTGTGTGTGTGTCCACATGTGTGTGTATGCAAGACACTCTCTCTCTCTCTCTCTCTCTCTCTCTCTCTCTCTGTGTGTGTGTGTGTGTGTGTTTGTGTGTGTGTGTGTGTGTGTGTGAGAGAGAGAGAGAGAGAGGGGGGGGGAGAGAGAGAGAGACTAATATTAAAAAAATATGTGAAGAGATAAATCTGCATTTTAAATAACTTGAAATTTGACCTCAATAAACCTGACTCTGGATTAAAGCCATTTTTTTTTTGCAGTACTTTAGAACAGTCATTTTACAATATCATATATATTTCCTATTCTCCACAGCATAACAGCAGCAGGATTATTTGGGTTTTTTTTTTTTTAACTCTTGCTCTTTTCACTCTTCTGCCTCCCCTCTACCCCCCACCCAGTTCCTGTACTTGGGTAAACTCACATACATAAAAAATTAGGATAAAATAAATATATTTCTTCCCCTCCCCTTTACTGCTCATGCTTTTTAATAAATGCAGAGCTCAACAGCAGTCTTTTACCTTTTAAATGAGACTGTGAGAGGAATGTCTACATTTCAAACTTTTTTTTTTTTTAAATGCCATTTCAAGAACACCAGAGCTGGCAGAAACAGAACCTTGGAGAGCACTTTCATGCTTAGCTTGCTGAAAGGGGAGCTTAAACTCCCATAAAACGCCCTTTGAAAAAAATGCAAATCAGTTTTCTAAGTTTTTTTTTTATTTTTTTAAGTCAAGTGCAAAGAATATAATGTGACCTGATTTTATTCATAATTCCTTTGGGAGAGAAGATATCTGACAGGCATACACATTTTTTTTCACTACCAAAAATAAGTATATGTTGCTCCCTTTTATATTATTTGTGTTGTACCCATCTTGGGAAGTCTAACGTATTTCCAAACACTTCTGAATGTAGTTCTGAATGGAGGAGTTTGTGAGTGATAGAACCTGGATTTTTTGCAGAGAGGAGGGTGCTAGCTGCTAATTGGACTACACTATTCCTGTTGGAACAATGCCTCTACTTCATGTTTTTTTCTGAATTTAGAAAGGACATTAAGCTGTTGTTCAAGGAGCTACAAATCTGAAGATCCACAGCTCTCCCAAAGCCATCTTTGCTAGCATGATATAAAATGTGCATTTTGCACCCATTTGGAGTTTATTATTTAGATCAGGGATCTCCAAACTTGGTCATTTTAAGACTTGTGGACTTTAGCTCCTAGAATTCCCATGCTAGCTGGGGAATTCTGGGAGCTAAATTCCACAAGTCTTAAAAGTTCCAGGTTTGGACAGCCCTGCTTTAAATCAACACATATTCTCTCACAGAATTGATCCATAAATGATATATGCGATGTTCACTCAGCAACACCCACAGAACACTAAAGAATGCCAATGTGGTTTGTGTGTATGTTTGTGGTTTTGGTTTTGTCTACTATTATTAGTAGTTTATATCTTTTTTGCTGATTCTGACTAGTTCAAGGTTTACTCAGCCCTCCCTCCTTCCAAGGTTGGTAAATCGAGGACCCAGATTTTTGGAGGCAATATGCTGGCTCTATAAACTGCTTAGAGAGGGCTGTAAAGCACTGTGAAGCAGTATATAAGTCTAAGTGCTATTACTAATTTAAAATACACTACATTCTAAAGATCAGACTATGCGCACACAGATTCTAAAGTCTCTCTGTGTGTTTGTTTTGGCTTTGTCCACTATTATAAGTAATTTATCTGTTTGTTTGCTGACTTCCCTGAAATTCCTCTCATCCCTCAAAGGATCAGCTAAAGCCCAAGTTAACTTTCCAGTAGGTTGAAGCTATTCAACAAGTTAACTAAATTGCCTGTTTACTTTCCACCTTACCCTACAACATCTGGTTTCTCATTTATATTAGAGAGAGATATCTCCAGCACTGCCTTAGAGGCAATTGTGTTGAAACCTATTGGAGAAGGCAGCCTGCTGTTATTTTGCACATGTCACTCCAGAAAACTCACCTCAGAAGAATGTAATTATGTTATTGGGAATAAAGAATCAAGCAATAATAGTGGCTTTTCTAACCTGACATCATCATCAAAGGGAGCGCTGAAAGTTCACACCAATCATCAGAACTTATTTTCAATCTGCAACATCGAAATTCATGAAATTGAATCAGCCACACATTTGATGGTTCTTGTTTTCTTCTCTGTTTGATTTCCTCTTTTCCTATATTCTCCAGTCTCCCGACTGCAAAGTAGATTAAGAAAAAACTGAAAAACTAACTGCAATGTTTGTACCAAAACCCTGAACTTGACTCTGAAATTCCTTTGTAGATGAGGAAGTCTGGCCAAGCAGCCTTTCAACTAATCCAAAAACAGTGAAGCCACCATAGATGTAGAGTGAAGAACTTGGATATTCTAATCAGAAATGAATCCTGACACTGAGAAAATTACCAGTACTTTGAATGCAGAGCTAGAGGAGGCAGGTAAACCAAGGTTGCTGCAACTGGGGAACAATTACTGTATACTGATTATGAAAGATCTGGATTCTCTGGATAAGCCTGGCTAGCAGTAGAGTCACTAGGAACATTTAGAGGAGGATCTCTTCCAATTATGGAGAAACACCTTCTCTTTAGAGGACTGTATACAGCCTGATGTGCATTACAGGTTGTTTATAAAGATGTCCATCTTGACAATCTGAAAACAGCTCTAAACATGGACACTTGTCTTTTAAGTGACATCCCAGGTATTTAGTAGAAGGAATGCTTCCGTGGCACTACTGTTTTCCATAAAGCCCAAATAAAGATATTGTTCTTTCTCAGTTCTTAGGATAAAGTCATATCTATTGTTGGTTTTAGTTTTCTGCTGTCACGCTTGCATCTTTACCCCCTTTCCATTCCATTCTTGCAGGGTGGTTTTCGTGATTTAAAATTGGAGTTTCCTCCCTGTTCTTTACTGTATTCCAACAGAACTCTTCAAAACTCAGATGAGAGCCCTTAATAAAATTCTACACAATAAAAAAACCTATGGATATATTTACTTTGAATGCAATATGCGGGAAGTGAAAAGGAACTTACTTTTTTCTTGACTACAGAATCTCTCTCTCTCTCTCTCTCTCTCTCTCTCTCTCTCTCTCTCTCTCTCTCTCTCTCTCTCTCTCTCTCTCTCCCTCCCTCCCTCCCTCCCTCCCTCCCTCCCTCCCTCTCTCTCTCTCATATTAATTTTCTTATTTTACTGAAGTGTATACAAGCTGATAACGGTACACGTTCTTTGTTTTCCATTCCAAATATTTCTGAAATCTCTCTGATTTCCTATATGAAAGCATTTAATCCCAATGAAAATGCCAAGCCAATTTAATAAATTCCATTACCTTCTATAAAATATTGCTGTATTGATCTTTGTGCTCTGGTTTTTTGTTTTTTTAATAAGCAGGGATGCTACAGAATGTTTGCTATAAAAGTCTTGGAAAGTAGGACATAAACTGCCGCAGTAAGCTCCTAACTTATGAAGTTAGTTTACAGCATGGTGTAATCTATTGTACTTTTATGGTTGTTGTTATTCATTCTAAGAGAATCTGGGGAATACAATGCCACACTCTGCAATATCCTTTGACTATCTTTGCTGTATCTTTGCAAGTGATGCTGTTTCACCAAGGAACATTCTCCTAGAAATGAGAATATGGCAATGTTTTACTGACATGAAAAAGCTGGTTACTATAAGCATAGAAACAATGCCTTTCTATAAAAAAACAGATACTTATTTCTTAGATAAGCAATCTTTTAAAGATTCGGGCTGGAAGAAACCGCCACAGATCTTTCTTCAGCCTACCAGCTATTCTCCGGACTAATTCACAAGCAAAGCCACCCGATCAGAATCTTGTATCCATCAGGAAGCAACATAAAAGATAATGAAAACCAGGAAAATCCTCATCACAGTGATAATAAGAGTTCTTATTTGTAGTTATTTGTTCCGGCATTCTTCTATATTTTCTTCTTCCAAATACTGGGGAATTTCAGACCAATTTCTACACATGATGAAAGTATGGATGTGGTAGAATTGACAAGGATAAGTTGTTTCTTTTGCTTCACCAACCTATCTAAAATCAATTTTATAAGGTACATCAGGCTGGAAGATGCCACTATTTGCACGTCTTCTTTTCGCAAGTGTCCAAAATAGGTCTCTGAACTCTCATCTTATTAAAAGTGGCTCAGAAGATGTGAACAATTCCCAACAACTTTTTAACAGAAAATAGGGATCAGGGACTGAAAAATGTAATATCCAGCTGCCAACCTGTCCTTGTACTGGAAAATACCCACTTCACTTGCTCTCAAATGAAAGTTCCTTTTGATCCATAAGAAATAATAATAATAGACAAAATCATCATCAGTCAATTGCAAAAGGCAGCTTTAGATCTTGTGACACAATCTTTAATACCATCAAACAACATCTGCCTATCCCACGTTCTTGGGAAAGACTCAACAAGTGGATAAAAATGCCAAATCCAATCTAAACATCTAGCTGACTATGCAACAAACCATAATAATTGCCACTGGTACTAAGGTACTTTGGATGCAATCCCAAAATAACTGGAACACCACTGAAACACCACTGGTATTGACAAAATCACCATCAGTCAATTGCAAAAGGCAGCTTTACTTGAAACATCCTGAAATGATACCTTTAACGCCATCAAAGAACAACATCTGCCTATTCCACATCCTTGGGAAGGACTCAACAGGTGGATAAAAATGCCAAATCCAATCTAAACACCTGCCTGACTGTGCAGCAAGCCTAATAATAAAATGAGACTAAAGAAACAATTTAGGATCTATGTCAAAACATGTTTTAAGTATTTACAAAGTTAACTGTTTAAACAAAGGTACAAAAGTCTCCAGCAGCTATTATTTCTGCTCTTCCTATTTCTTCTATGAATATAAGAACCTAATGAACTAGAATGTTGCATGGTTCAAAGTATAAACAGTTGAACTTCAGACTGTTCAACTTGGTAGCCTGGAGCAAATCAATGATATGTTTTCCTCTATTCCTTGTATGAAAGTTGAAAAGAATTGGATTTTCTTCACATAACCATTTGGTTTGTATTTCAAGTGCTATATGCCTGATTATGGAGATGGAGAACTCTTCATGAGCTATGTATTTCTCCAGACATATAAGAGATTTATGTGTTTTTGTTATAAATGCTCCATACACCATCTGTTCATAATCCTTCCAGAAGTTTTTCAAAAGAAAACAGAAAAGCTTGAATATCTAGCCTATTTTTTAGTTCACTCTGTGTTTAAAAAGGAAGGTATTTCTGGAATTATAAAAGGTGTATGTACTTTACAATAGTCCATGAAACTGTCAACATTGAACACAACTCATAAAGAAATAGTAGCATTCAACTATGAAGATTTTACACTTTTCTCACCATAACCATTCATATAAAAGGAACAGGTTTGTAATGGTAGGTATATCAGGAGATATATTTGTGTATCAATAGCAACCTGAATTTTAAAATGAGATTGGATGGCCATACCTAATCTGGATTTCTGGTGACATGGAGTTCTGAGTAGCCACTGGTTTGAACTCTTGCCTTTTCCTATCTTCAAAATACTTCAGTCAGAGTAAGATTTTGGTTTTTTTTTTTTTTTTTGTTATTACTTTACTAAGTTAAGTTTGAAGTTTTGAGAAGTGCTAACTCTGCCTCATAAAATGAAGATGAAAAAAGCCAAGGAAGAAATTCCCAGCCCCTGGTCTACAGATGTGTTAGTTTTGACAGTCAAATCTCAGGATGAAACTATTCCTGCTGCTGAGATTCTTGATGTTCACACTGAAATGCCTCCTGCATCTTCTGAAGTAATTCAATCTGGGGTTGAGAATCCTCTCAAGGAAGAAGCGACTCTTCAAGGGATGGAAGAATTGCCATCAGTGTGCAATCTAATCTAAGCCAATTATGACAAATTATGTTCTGAAATAGCTGATGTTCGTAAAGACATTGGCATACCGGATAAGAATATTATCATCCTGGATTGCAACATGAATTAGTATTACAAAAAGGCATGAAATCTATGGAAGCACATCTCACCAAATTTCAACAGGAGGTGGAAGATATGGCAAAAATAAACTCTCATTCCCAGGAACCCAGGCTGAAGGTGGCAGAATTTACCATTCAAAAGCAAATAGAGGACATGGATTTAAGTCTTAATTAAACTATAAGGAGAGCTGACATTTTTAAAATATGTTGTTTCCCTGTAGATATTGAAGGTTGTATTTCTCTTAAAAAAAATTTTTTTTGAACAATGATGATGAGAGATATTCTTCTTGCCCTCAGATGTGGATTTGGACATTGATGATGCGATCAGAGTTAGATCCAGGTTGCAAATTCCCAAGAGTACTTATAGATTGTTGTTAAATTCTGCAGGATTATAATTTGCGGCTTTGAGAAAGATATGTGAGATCACTTCACTGAAATTTAAAGATCGTAAGATTTATTTCCCATGACCTCCCACCTGCTGCAATTTCTTCAAAGAAGGACTTTTCTTTGGCTCAGGCCTCGACTAAAGAAAAATCAAACAATTTCTTTGTTTCCTGCTGTTTTTGTTTGTTCATCTCTGACCAGATCAAGTGCTTTCTGTATCCTGACACAGCACTGGCATTTTTGCTTGTGCAATGACTGATTTTGGCCATCTTTGAATCACCTACTTATTTTTTGACAAAGGACCTTTTCTTGTTTTTGCTTGGTCAGCATTGCTCTCTGCTGGTTATTGTTGTAAGTATACCTAGGTTAACTTAAATTGTTATTAATTGGAGGGAGGAGGTGGTGATTTTGCTCTCTATGGAAGTCATACTTTTTGTTAATTTTTATTGTTTTAATTTCTTTTTATTTAAGTATTTAAGTATTTCTGATTTATATTTTTAAAGTTTAGCTTCTTTAGTCATTTGTTGTATTATTTGTCAATAATCCTTCATAACCACATATTATTTATTCACATCATGCCATGCCATTATTCAATGCTTTTTATTTGTTATGATTTCTCCGTCTAATTAAATTATTTTTAATTTTTCTATATAAGGGGTGGGGTTGAGGAAGAATTAAGGATATTGAATTAGAGTGTGAAAGAGATACACAATATAGGTACATGTAGAAAGTTATTATTTATTAAAGTAATAAATAGACCTAAAACTGGAATTTCAGAGACATGTCATTTGCTTGAAATTGGATACTGGTATTTTGTATATTAAAGTTATTAGCACTAACTGCTAGAGTTAAGTTGTGTTTTAGGAAAAAGATTAAGGTAGCAAGGCAAGAAAATATTGATTTTCATGGACATTTTATTATTATTTATCTGAGGATATTTGATATTGACTTAGTTCTTGTTATGATTATATAAAAATGATCCTGATTTATTTCATAGACAAAATGCATGGGTTAGTTTATGATTAATTTTAATGAGATTAGATTATTTTTTTCATCTCCTCTTCATTATTGAGAAATATGCTTTAGACTCTTTTATTCATCCTATTGTTTTATCTGACCATACTCTTATTAATTCAATTTAAAAGCTTTAAGCCAGTCTTTGGAAGGCGGTATTTTCAATGCACCCTTGTACAAGACGAGAACTTTTAATATATGTTAGGCAATTAACTTTAAAAAATTTTGAAACTGACTGTAACTCAGCCATGGATATTTATAAAGCCTGTAATGTTGTAATTTATATTTCTAAGTGACTGGTAAATTATCTATATTATTTTATGAGATGTTTATAAGGTTGCTTCTAAAAGCAGGCAAAGATCCTGAATTCTGGGTTATAGGCTTATTTCATTAATTAATGCAGATATTAAAATTTTAACTACTTTATTGGCTAGGCAATTGCAGTAAGTTTTACTATGTATGATTCATCTCTCTCAGTAGGGATTTATTAAAAATTCTCAACTATCAGATAATTTACATTTATGAATTGATATATTGGATATAGGTAAAAACAAAATGGGCTCTGCTGTACTAATATTTTTAGATGCACAAATAGCCTTTGACTTGGTTTGTACAAATTTATTGCAGCCTACACTCCTGGGTAAAAAAAAAAAAACCACATCTTTTTTACTATGTGTTGTTCCAAGAATTTGCCATAACCACAAGGCAAATAAATAATAACTTTCTAACATAGCTGGTGAAGATGATATTCCATAAAATTTTCATTCTGTATACTTATGGCTGATAAAATATTAGACCAATGATATTTTTGCAAATCAAATATAAATTAAGGCCCCCACCCTGTAAATCAGGGGTGTCAAACTGGCGGCCTGTGGGCCAGATGCGTCATGTGCAGGCCACACCCCAGCTCTGCGAACAGGAAAAATGTCATGAAATGTCACATGACGGCAACATGACGCCATGAGTTTGACACCCATGCTGTAAATAGTAGCCTCAATTGAACTAATCAAAACTCTGCTGTAGTACTATTGCAATAAATTTCTAGTTAACCCATCAATCTGAAGAAATATTTGGCATTAACATTGGGATACCACTGAGTTCATAAATCAAGCAAGAAACATTCATTTGAGGGCTTTTATTCATCGGATTGAAATTGATTGCAACCCCATGCTAGAGTTATAACAAAAGGAATAATTTCAACTTTTTTTTGAGTTACCATGAGCCATTTGGCAGGGGTGCCGAATTTTGCCCTTCTATTTAACTTGAACCTTGTATCTCTAGCTATGGTTGTAAGGCAGTCTTTGGACATTAGTTCATCAATTCATTTAGTATGCCAATGATATTTTGCTAAGTTTAATTGAATGTTCTATTCTACTTCTCTGCCTGATTTTATAAAGATAGTACAGAATTTCAGGAAGCCCTCTGGCTAGATTAGATGATTAACTGGGACAAATCTTGTTCACTTTTCTTTAGGCTCTAATACATCGACACAATTACATAAAGAATTGGATTCTATGACTTTCACTGATTATATTAAATACTTGGATTTTAATTTTAATTGCAAATATGACCACCACTCTATTTCCACATTTTGCATTCTCAATTCTTCTCTTGTTTTTAGTTTTCCTTCTTCATTTAAGATGTCCTTATATGTTTTTAATTTATTTGTATCTATTGTATTTGGATAAATATGTGCTTCCATTATGGAAGTCCACCTAGGAATCCTATCATAGTGATATTTTCTGATTATCTGTACCATACAAAGAAAATGCTTATAAATTGTTCTATAGGTGGCATCTACCACCGGCGCGAATTTCTAAAATGTTTCCCGGCACATCTCCACTCTGTTGGAAATGTAAAGCGCATAAAGGCACATACTATCATATATGGTGATCATGTCCCAAAGCTAAAAAATTCTGGAACAATATAAAAATGCAACTGGAACAAATAATAACTCAAAAGGTGCCATTAAAGCCAGAAACTTATTTATTAGGAATACCTACAAGCAAATATGAAAAAGAAATAATATATTTAATAACACACATTTTGACTGCAGCAAGAATTATATACGCACAAAATTGGAAACAAGAAGAGGTCCCGACTCAAGAGAAATATCCAAAATTATGGAATGCGCTGAGATGGATAAACTTACCAAGGAGATCCAAGGAAAAGAAGAATCTGAATATTATCTGGTCTGGCAAAAGTGGTATAAATGGTTAGAGGGAAGTGAAAAAAGAAGAGAAGAAGAAAGAAAGAAAAATTGAATAAAAGAAAAGATATCAATAAAGTAAAATAAATTTTTAAATCAAATGAAATTTAAGAAAGAGACACGAGATATCAATAAAATAATATCATTATATAAGGTGAGAGAAATATTGTATATTGAAGAATATAGGATATTGATATTGTAACAATTCAGATATTATAGGTAGATGTTATAAAGATGATGTTTGTTGTAAATTGTTTTACTTGCATTTATAAATGTATTATGTGGTTTCTTAAATTAATAAAAATTTTAAAAAATTAAAAAAAAATACTTGGAACTGTATAATCCCCAAAATGTTTCTAAATATGTGGAAATAAATATGTTGAAACTTTTAGAAAGAAAGCTGAATTGGATGTAAATAGATGGGTTAAAATGCTCATATGTTTGTGGGGCAAAATTAATGTTATTAAAATGAATGTTTCTTGCTTGATTTATAAACTCAGTGGTATCCCAATGTTAATGCCAAATATTTCTTCAGATTGATGGGTTAACTAGAAATTTATTGCGATATTACTATAGCCGAGTTTTGATTAGCTCAATTGAGACTATTATTTACAGCACGGGTATCAAACTCATGGCATCATGTTGCCGTCATGTGACGTTTCGTGACTTTTTCCTCTTCGCAGAGCTGGGGTGGGCATGGCTAGCACATGATGCAACCGGCCCACAGGCCACCAATTTGATACCCCTGATTTACAGGGTAGGAGCTTTAATTTGTATTTGATTTACAAAAATATCGTTGGTCTAATATTTTATCAGCCATAAGTATACAGAATGAAAATTTCATGGAATATCATCTTCACCAGCTACGTTAGAAAGTTATTATTTATTTGCCTTGTGGTTATGGCAACTTCTTGGAACAACACATAGTAAAAAAGATGTGGCTTTTTTCCCCCCAGGAGTGTAGGCTGCAATAAATTTTTGGGCCATATTGGGGCACAGATTGGGTTTTCATAAGGAGACTCACAAATATTTAACTCTTTGGAAAAAATTACTTTAAAAAGGTTGGTAAACCATTTTATTGGAAAGTATGGGTAGAAACCAGGATAGCAACTTTAAATCAATTATTAAATAATTATTATTTTAAGAATTGAATTTGGTCTTAGCTTACAACATTAGCAGTATTTTTAATTTAAGCATGCTTTAATAGAGGCTCTCCTATTTGTTGGAATCCATGACAGATGTTTATACCTATAAAATATCTCCATCAAAATTTTTAAAAATATTTTTAAAATGGGTAACTAGTGGGATATTTCAAACATGGACCAAAGAACTGGAATCTGTCATAATATCACACCAAAGCATCATGTTCATAAAAGTGTTAAAATAGTACTGGCAGATTTGAGATTAAAGCTGAATAATCAAATATATTTATTTAGAGAGTATTGAACTCCTCAAAGAATATACTGTACCTGAAAGTAAGGACATCAGATTTTCTTTGTGGGAGATGCAAAAAATTTGAAGGTTCATTGACCAGTATGATATGGTCCTCTGAATATTTGACATTTTTCTGGAATAGTATTTTAATGTTTGAAGTAAATTTATAGGGGAACATAATAAAGATGTTAACATAGTGTTTAATTATATCCCAAAACCATCTATGAGGAATTATGATTGTACTGTGAGTGAGAAGTGATTAAACAAATAATATTAAGAAATAAGAAAAGTGATATTATTCTAGATGAAAGACTGGCTTTGGAAATGTGTAACTTGTCTATGCTATAAAAAAGCAATATTCTCCACTAATCAAAGAATGGAGCATTATGTTCCTTGCCACAGACTTTATGATATTGTACAATGATACTTTTATCTTTTTATACTATAGTATGGTATTTTTATTGATCCAGCAGCTATCTTTAAGTTTGTTATACAGGATAAACTTGTTATTTTGCTTATTTGTTTTTACTTTTTCTGTTTCTTTTTACTGTTTTTCTTTTTTGTTATGTTTAAGGATTGTTTAATCTAGCTTTGTTTTTATATTTTGCAATCTTCTTAAATAATAGATTAAAAAATGGTTGGCTATAGTTTAGTGGCAATGGTAAGGCATCTCTTTTCCCTGTAGAAGATAAATGTTTATTCCTTGAAACTCCCTTATTTTAATTTTTCCATAGGATTTGTATATGTATATGTGAACCCACCACTAGTTCAGCACAATATTTCAACTTTTTGAACAGTGCTGTGTGTCTATCTTTCATATCTTTTTTTTAAAAATTGTTTGGTTACACTATTTTTCCCAATTGGTAAGATAACAATGAAAGCCTTGGAAAATATATTCAAATGCTGGGATGCATCTATATATTTTCCAAAAACAGAATCATGCAGGCTAGTTGTTTTTTCTGTTACATTCTATGGAAGCAAAACTATCATGCATTTGGTGTTGGAAGAGACTCTTGAAGATACCATGGACAGCCAAGAACAGAAACAATTGGATCATGGGACAAATCAGTCCAGAATTCTTACTTGAGGCACAAATGACCAGGCTCAAATTATGATAGTTCATACATTTTTTCAAAGACCTAGCTCTCTGAAGAAATCTATAACACTAGAAAAAGTGGAGGAAAAAAGAAAAAGAGGACAACCAACAGCAAGGTGGATGGTCTCAACCATACTGACCAAATGGGCATTATTGGAAGACCTGAAAGGCTTCTTTGGGGACAGATACTCCTAGAGAAAATCTATTTATGTGATTGCTTAGAGATGACACCATTCTGAGGGCACATAATTAAATATCTCCAGACACTGGCACTCTGACAAATTAACCATCAATAGACACATAGACATTAATAACATCTAGAGGCTATGCGAAAGAGACAATCAACCAGCCAAAAAGGGAACAAAAAGACCCAAGCACCTCTCCACCAGCAACCAGCACCCTGATCAGAGTAGATTAACTCCAAGGTTAACATCAGACCACCAATCAAATAAACAATACTCCAATCAAGAAACTACCAAAGAGCCATCAGTAAACAGCCCAATCAAAGAATCTCTAAGACCGCCCCCACCCACACAGAAAGGGAAAGCCACCAGAATATAAACAGACAGCAAGCCACACTCCTTACTAGCACTGATGATGTTACCTAGTTAGGGTAATGAAACGTCTGTAAGAAAACAAGCTCAGAGAGCACCAAGGACCCCTCATTTCAATCCTGAGCTACAAATATTCTCCTTTATTGGCATCTCCAGACAGTTTACAGTAAAAACATATTTCCTATCCACTACTGATCTCCTTGTCTGGAGAAACTGCTCCAATGGGATGAATGATCTTATGTATGTGGCTGATGCTGGAAGAGAGTTATCAACCTCACCTCCTATTATTAGGTGTTTTGTTTTGTAGAATATTCCTTTAAAGAAACAATGGACTTTTATCATAATGTGTAGTATAAACGAAATCCTCCTGGTAGGCTTTGTTTTCGTCTATTCAGGTATGTCTGCCATTAATTTTGCTCACATTTGACACTGTTTCCTCCAGTTGCCACTCATAAAAATAGAACCAAATGTAAATTATATTTTCAAAAGCTACAGAGCAGATTTTGCATGCAAAGTTTTAGTCTGGGTAAAAACTGCAGCCATGGAAAATAATTCAAAATAGGACACCTGCAGTTTACTGATAGCCTTGATTTACATCTCTTCAGCTCCCTTTGTCTGGGCATGATATGTGACATTTCATTTGGTACCCTGCACAATCTAAAATATTTCAACACTCGCCTAGAATTTTTTTTTTTTACTCAGTAACTAGTTCTTTCTAACAAATCACACCTGAGAGAAAGCTACACATCTGGCCTATAAAACATGTAATGTGTAAAGTCAAATCTTTCTATAAGAAGGAGATGAAATCTGGGAAAGGATCAGAAATTAATTACCGTATTTTTCGGAGTATAAGACGCACCGGAATATAAGACGCACCTACCTTTTTTGGTGAGGAAAAGAAGAAAAAGAAACCTCCCTCTGCCTCTGAGCAATTTTGCCTCGTTACAGCAAACAGCAAACAGCCTGCTTTACTTTCATTTTCGTTTTCCGATTAGCACAAGAAAAAAAAATCTGCTCCAGCAATTTACCTCTTTGCAGCGAGCAGCAGAGCCTTGTGCAAAACAGCTGAGAGCAAATCAGCTGAGAATGGGGAGGCTGATCCAATCAACTTGTGCTAATTTGTCTGTGCTGAAGCTGAAAGGAGCTGTTTTTTCTTGCTGTTTGCTTGCAAGGAGGTAACTGCTGCGAGGCAGAGGCCAAAGGGTGGGGGCCAGTGGGTGGGTGGGGCTACATTCGGTGTATAAGACACACCTAAATTTTCACCCCCTTTTAGGGGGCAAAAAGGTGCATCTTATACTCCGAAAAATACGGTAAGCTTCATTTTTTTAAAATATTTGCTTTGATTTTTTATGGGAGTCTCCTTAGGATGTTGCTGTTGCTATGTCAGGAATATTTTGAGCTGTAAATAGTATACAAACTTATAGCTCTTTGAACTTCTTTCACATGCCATAAAGTTTTAAACTGCCATTTATAATTGCCTGGCATTGAAGATGAAGAATGATAAATAACAATTTACCCTCCAGTCTATCTTAAGACAGTGGCTTTCAAAATGGAATACTGGGGAATTTTTTAAATGGGTTGAAAGTGTATCAGGCATTTCTTAGTGAGAACATAAACAAAAGAGGATTAGATTCCCTAAAGACTTGACAAACTGTTCTTGAACTTTCTCCCCATTTGGGATAATTTCCAAGGAATAACATGGAATAAGGAAGAGAAGCAGTGCTATCTTTTTTTCAGAAAGGAAATTCTTGAACACTTTAACTTATTGCATGCTTTTGCAATAAGTTTTTTGCAATAAGCTTTTGCACACTTTTTAAAAGAGACCAACATGGAAATGTACAAATAAAAATAGGCCTTATATTTTACAAAATACTTTTGAGTGCAGCGTTTATGTTTATATTCATGAAGTGGGTCTGAGGGCTGTTTTGAGTTTTTTTTTCTTGCTGCTCCTTTGGTCACTTGGACTAGCTCAGATGCAGAGCAGCTGCTTTCTAAACTGAAATAGAGCCAGAATAAAGGGCTCCTATGTAGGATAGTACACGGTTAGAGATTGTACTTCTCATGATAACTCTGGTTTCATTTCAAGCTGGGTTCTGGTCACTAATCAATATGCTTTCTTGCAGGAGCTATCATTTGGTTCAGCTTTCAGAATTTAGTACCCTATTAGATGAAATTTTCTGACAGAACAATTAATCAGTGGAACAGTTTGCCTCCAGAAGTTGTGAATGCTCCAACACTGGAAGTTTTTTTTAAAAAAATTGGACAATCATTTGTCTGAAATGGTATAGGGGTCTCCTGCTTGAGCAGAGGGTTAGACTAGAAGGTCCCTTACAACTCTTCTGTGGTGTGCTGTGCTGTTTTCTGTTCTGTTCTGTTCTGTTCTATTCTATTCTACAACCTGTGCCCTGTTTGGTCTTTGTTTCAGAGATCTTTCCTTACCCAACAGAGGAATAGAATGATCAAAGGTGGGCAAAAAAGCAGGAGGGACTTCCAGCTTTCTCCTAGCTTTCCCACTGAATTTCTTTATGGGAATCTGGCAGGGAGCATCAGAAATCTCCCTTCCCCTTCCCCTTTCCTTCCCTTTCCACCACCCAGGTAAATATCTGCTGTAGGGAAGGGATTGTGAGACTGGCTGGGAAACTGTCACAGAATGTTGAAAATGAAGATCATGTGACCACAGAAGCAACCCAGCAGCAGCCATTAGCACAACTTCTCCAAAATTCATTTTCTTGGGAATCATGGATCCCAGATTCTGGATACATTCTGTAAGTTAGCTCATTCAAGGTGCCTTGGTTCAAAAATTGTTGCCTTATTATGCACTGTTTCATTATGACAAAGAGAGTTTTATTAGACATTTCAGTCCATACTGTAGATCAGGTGAATTCTCTCTTGAATGCAGAGTTTTCCAAATTCCTCCTGGACCTGTAATTACTTCTACTCATTCCCAAAAACCTATTCATTTTTGTTTCTTGTAAAATTAGTACAATCCAGCCTTGTATAAAAAGGATCTGTCATGCAGTTTAACCTGCAGACAAATGGAATTCATGCTGCCTGACTGTAAAGAAGATACTTACAAACAAAGCGTTCAGGCTTGTTGCCGTGAAAAGTAAATATGTTTTAGCTTCTTCAGATTTACAACTGTGAGAAAGCTTTGATGATTCTGTGAGCATCACACACAGTGGCAGTAAACAGCAAGAAATCAACTTTCTTGAAATTTTAAAGACAACCAAAACAAAGAGTATGACAGAAAGAACACACAACTTGACTGAATTCCAATGGAGTTTATGTTCCAGGTGGACACTGGTATGTTTCTGGAAGACAAACATCAAAATGATTTGGAAAGCTGAGTCACTAAGTCTTGTTCAAGCAACAGAATAAAATCTTAAATTTGGAAGACAAACAGACCGAGTTGGATCCAAAGCAACTTCTTTCACTGAGGAAGTGAATTATACAGCAATTTAAATGGCCTAGGCCCTAGAGGTTAAGACACTAGTTTTTTCGACCCGAGGATTGGCAGTTGAGGTACAGAATGACGGAGTGAGCTTCCAGCTCCTGCCAACCTAACATACAAATGTGAGTAGATAAATAGGTTCCACTTTGGAAGCGTTTCATGCACCTCAGCATATAGTCATGTCGGCAACATGACCACAGATGCGTCTTGGGACAACCCTTGGCTAGGAAAGAGAGACATGATTGGACAGGGGAAATTGTTAGCTTTTTAAATTTGCTAATTGTAACATTCATCCTCCCCCTCCCCGATGTTAAATTGGTATATATAGATGGTATGTATTTTGGAATATTAAAAACAAAATAATTTCTTTCAGCATAAAATGCTGCAACAAATTGATACAGACTTTAGCAAAATGGGAGTCACTGATGTCCAGCACTTTGAGTACTCTCGCATCTATCATCTATCTATCATCTATCTATCTATCTATCTATCTATCTATCTATCTATCTATCTATCTATCTATCTATATCTATCTATCTATCTATCCATCCATCCAACCATCGCAGCCCAAGACAATTTCTCTTCATTCAGTGCAGCGCAGGCAAGCCAAAAGGTTAGACCACCATGATCTAGTAGATCCTAGAACACTGCTTGATACTAAACCAACTTATTGAGATATATACATGGTTAGCTCCTCTTAATGTGAAAGATTTGGGGGGGAGGGGTAATACCTTGATTGATAAGCATGTATCAACCTGCTTGTGCAGAATCTGTGTGAAAATGTATAAAGGAGTTCTCAATTAAGGCATCTCACAGAAATAATCCCCATGCAAGGAGGTGTGAAACAGGACTATATTTTGCATTCACCTGCTATTTAATTGTTATATAACTTCTTTCATTGATATAGTTATAGAACTGCTATTTCACCAACACCGTGGCTTGAAGATTTTTAGTTGGTCTCCTATGCGTGGATAATTTTTAATCCTCTCCCTCAATCTGGATGGAATGAGAAGCACTGAATTTCCCTACAAAAAGGAATTTACCATTTGTGCCAACAAAAATATAAATACATATTTTGGGATTATTTTACAGGTTTTTTTGACAACAAGGAAAGGATGTATCAATTATAATGCCAAACATGTTGTGAAAAGGGCTACTGCCATTCAAAAAGCATTTTGATCCGAAGGTGGTTATTATATCCCTGCAGCTCTGAAAGTCAGTAATAGCATAGTTGTTATATAGCACTCGAATTTTTGTAGAAATGATTATAGCCCATTAGAGGCAGACAGATCAAAATTCTTCAGTTAGTTTTGGCCATACCTACAGCACTGGTGAGCTAAAATGCTGCACTGAACCTAGAGTTGGTTTAATCTAGACATAGTTCTAGTTCTTTTTCTTGATTTAGTTTAGTTTTCATTTGTTATTCCTCACTCATTTAAATCTGGCTCTTGTTCATAAATCTAGATGGGAGAACGTTCTGTTAACATAAATTTTATCTCTTGAATTCTTCTTGGAATATGTCTTCTCCTCTGTCCAAAAGAGACAAAGAACTTAATTGAAAAAGAGAAGTAGGATTCTAAGTTACAACTATAATAAGTATCATCCTTAAATATTCTGTATTAAAGGATGCAATGAACAGTTTTAATTTTCCATGTATATTGTTCTGACACCAATTCTCCAAATTTGATGTTTGACCTTCTATGGTACTAAAAAATAGGTATATAAAAATACTGCACAACCACTGATTATGCCTCCATGAGATCAATGGAGCTAAAATTGTAAAGTATTTTTTATATTTGTTAACAAGCAAAATAGTGATTACATTTTGCATGGCTGCTAATTCCATAGGGCAACAACTACTTTAGCTTTTAATCTACTGCTTATCTATTTTGCATCATCAGGATCAGAAGGGTATCAGTATGTAACATCTACTACTGGAATTTTATAATAAGATATGGCTTAATTTTTTAAAATAATCATTTATAATGGATAATCTGGTTATATTGTGATCCTTTTATATATTATGCATTTTAAATTCAGCCAAATTATTTAATTCGTTTTTAATTCATTTTAAATTTTTGTATTTATGTGTTTTATCTTGTGGCTGTTCACCGCCCTGAGTCCTTCGGGAGAAGGGCGTTATAGAAATTTAATAAAATAAAATAAAATAAATAAAATAAATTTTGGTGTTTATTTCTTTTCCTGATAGGACGTGGTGGCTCAGTGGCTAAGATGCTGAGCTTGTCGATCGAAAGGTCGGCAGTTCAGCGGTTCGAATCCCTAGTGCTGCGTAATGGGGTGAGCTCCCGTTACTTGTCCCAGCTTCTGCCAACCTAGCAGTTCGAAAGCACGTAAAAAATGCAAGTAGAAAAATAGGGACCACTTTTGGTGGGAAGGTAACAGCGTTCTGTGCATCTTTGACATTTAGTCATGCCAGCCACATGACCATGGAGACGTCTTCGGACAGCGCTGTGTTTTTCAAATAGTTCCAATCCACCAAATAAGTCCTAGGATTCACTAAAATAACCCATTAAAAATAATCATGCAAGAAATATCTTTAAATCTCATTAAAAAAAAAAAAAAACCTCTCAATAAATCATTCCAAACGGGATACCACGCTCCTTCCCAATTTTCAACACAGAGATAATAATACTGGTCTGTTGGAAGATCTTTAAGTTAACAAGAAATTACATGACAAAAAGATGGTTGAAGAAAAAAAAATGGTAGATTCTTTATTGATGTGGTACCCGAATATCACAATGCCATAAAAGTGTACGATAGAACTATTTGAAGTTTGAGGACATGGATTAATTTTCAGTAACATACCTCTTTTACCCCACATGAGCATTAGACTGTAACTCATGACTTTTCCAGAAAAACAGTATGACATAAACAAGAAAAGCAAATTCAAAAGAGTACTTTTAAGCACGTGGAACAGCTGAAGCATGCACGTGCTCAGGTATGCATACCTGCGGTTTCGCTTCCCTTAGTAAGCTTAAACTGGAAAGCAAAATGGCTGATCACGTACGGCATCAGAAATCTGAGCAAAATGAGCTCACCCATGAGTGATTAACATCCCTAACACGTTCTGCATTGCATTTGCATACTACTAGCAGCAAGCTAATTAATGTGTAGTTCATCTTTTGGCAACTATCACCGTGCTCTGAAACTGAGCAAGTTCAGTTGGCACTGCTGCTAAAAGAGACTCCAAAATATAAAGGCGCAGGCAGAACACGGAGCTCTTGGCAATGTTCATTAGCTGGAGACTTCCTGAACAAATGCCTGAATCAACTGTTCAGCAGGTCATATAGCAATAGCACTTAGATTTATATACTGCTTCGAAGTGCTTTTACAGCCCTCTCTAAGCGGTTTACAGAGTCAGCCTATTGCCCCCAACAATCTGGGTCCTCATTTTACCGACCTCCAAAGGATGGAAGGCCGAGTCGACCTTGAGCCTGATGAGATTCAATCTGCCAAATTGCAGGCAGCCAGCAGTCAGCAGAAGTAGCCTGCAGTACTGCATTTTAACCACTGTGCCACCTCAGCTCATATGCAATTTCTATGGGCATGCTTGGTGGTGGTAGTGGTGGACTTCCAAAATAATCATGACCTATCATGAATTGGATCCTTCATTCTAGATCAGCTATGCTTTAGATAACATCTTTTGAAAGACTGCCATCGACCTCCCCCCCGCCCCCGTAATTCAAGAATTATGTGCTATGTGCAAATGGAATGAAAACAAAAGATCAAAAACAAAGCAAAAACCACAACCACAGGTCATCCTTGACTTACAAGCGTTTGTTTAGCGACAGTTCAAAGTTGCAACGGCACTGAAAAAAGGTGACTTACACCCGGTCCTCACACTTTCAATCGTCACAGCATCCCTATAGTCACTTGATCAAAAATCAGGTGCCTGGCAACTGGCATGGATTTATGAAGACTGCAACATCCTGGGCAGGGGTAAAATGTAAAATTTGTTACTACCGGTTCTGTGGACGTGGCTTGGTGGTGGGGGTCATGTGACTAAGTAGGCGTGGTCAACTTTTTTTTTTTTTAGCTTTTCAAAGCATTTTTTCTGCAAATGCAAAAAAATGCTTTGAAAAGCCTCTGCTGATCAGGCAACACAGCTGGGATCATCAGAGCCTTTTCAAAGCATTTTTAAAACCACCTCTTCCGCTGAAGAGGTTGCAGAAAAAAATGCTTTAAAAGTCTCTCTCATGATCCCAGTTGAGTTGCCTGATCGTCAGAGAGACTTTTCAAAGCATTTTTTAAAAAGCCTCTCTGACAATCCCAAAAGCCTGTCTGACGATCAGGCAACTCAGCTGGGATCGTCAGAGAGGCTTTTAAAGCATTTTTTTTCTGCAACCTCTTCAGCGGAAGAGGTGGTTAAAAAAATGCTTTGAAAAGGCTCTGACAATCCCAGCTGAGCCACGCGATCATCAGAGGCTTTTTTTTTTTTACTTTTAAAAGCATTTTTTCTGAGGAAGAAGTTGTAGAAAAAATGCTTTTAAAAGTAAAAAAAAAAAAAGCCTCTGATGATCGTGCGGCTCAGCTGGGTATGGGGGGGGGGCGCAGGGATTTTTGCTACCGGTTCTCTGAACCACCCGCCATCATTGCTACCGGATCGAATGATCCGGTCCAAACCGGGAGCATTTCACCCCTGATCCTGGGGTCATGTGATCACCATATATGACCTTCTCAACCAGCTTCCTATAAGCAGTCAGTGAGGAAAGCCAGCTTTGTTTAAAGCCCACATGATTCACTTAACAACTGAAGTGATTCACTTAACAACTGTGACAAAAAAAAATTTCAAAAAATCAGGCATGATTCACTTAATAACTATCTTGCTTAGCAATGGAAATTCTGCTTCCAATTATGGTCATAAGTCAAGGATTAGCTGTAATGGTAAATTTACTTATTATAATGAGCTATGATGGATCTGGGCATTCAGCCACCGTGCATCAAGAAGACAACTTTTTTTTTTTTGCTGCTGGCCTGGTTCTTCTAAGTACATTTATTATGATAAAGTCTGAAGTGGGGAGCTTATTCTACTTTGTTATACTTTCTGCACCACTGAGAGCTGTGATCCTGCTCCCTCCTTGGTCCTTTCCAATTCTGCATGTAGTACTAGAATGGAAAACATCTAGACACAGTTCTAGATTCACTCTGATTCTGTTCAGTTCAAATTTGAGGGTATTAGTTCCAATAAAGGAGGATATTTGTAGGTCGGGGTTGACATGAGGGGTCCTTGATGCTCTCTGAGCTTGCTTGTTTGCTTGCAAACATTTCATTACCCTAACTAGGTAATAGCATCAGTGCTAGTCATCAGGTATCAGTTCTGTATACAATAAGTGATGTTGTGTTAAGACCTTTACTTCAAGTTCAAGTCTACTTTCAGCTATGTGCCCTAAGTCCATTTGAATCATCTTGAACTATGAAAATGTTTATGAAAATTTTATTGAGGCTAGCTTAAAACCGTTTTTACGCAAAAGGCAAACCATTTGCTTGGTTTCTAAAATCCTGAAAAAGAGGTTAATTAAGCTAGCAATTTCAACTGAATTAGGCTTTGGAAAAGAAAATTGATTAATTTGTTTCCTGACTTGAACAAATTGCCAAAATAATTAAAACATGATTAAGCTTATTTTGTGCTTAAAGTCTAAAAGACTTTTAGCTTTTAGAAGCGCATGAATGTGCATGCAATCTGCTAAAAGAACTGGGAGGTGACAGAATTTGTGGCATATTGCATGTCTTTCAGTTTTCACAGCTGTTAGCCCAACCCTCCTCCTTTGCTACTGAACACTCTGTCAACATATATCTCTTGCTCATTTTTGCCCTTCCAATATCCTGTAGTTCTGTCGTGTCTTTTTTTTAAAAAAAGTGTCATGCCATTTTGTAATCGCAAAATGGATCGCACAGAGGCTATGATTAGTCATTAAATGCTGGGGATGGCTCTCTTCTTTGAATTTATTTTCGCTTCCATAAGAAAGAAACAATAGCAACAGAACAAATGGAACAAACTGTAAGAGAAGGACTGGAAGAGCCAAGGGAAGGAGTAAAAAGAGGAATCAGCCTAGAATCATTACGTAGCCACAAAGTCCCTTGATTGCCATAACCGCTAACTAACTATAACTAGGTACTGACCGTTAGTTGAAGATTTCTGCATAAGCATGATTAGCAATAAATCAGTTAAATTGAACCTTCATGTGTGGATCTGGTCTTTTGGACCAGTTGACTCGGCCTTCCATCCTTCCGAGGTGGGTAAAATGAGGACCCAGATTGTTGGGGGCAATGGGCTGACTCTGTAAACCGCTTAGAGAGGGCTGTAAAAGCACTGTAAAGCGGTATATAAGTCTAGGTATATTGCTATTGCTACTGTGCCTGACACAACCAGAAGAATTAAATGTTTGTGCATGTGTGCAGGGAGAGAAACTGAGCACATATTTTTCCATCTCCATATATCTGAATCAGAGGCACAGGAAAGAAGACAACCCTCACCAAAGGTCTGTGCCAAAGGTGTACCATAAAAAGTAGTTGTCTGCCTCCTCCATTTATTATCAAGAGCAACAAAATATTTTCTCCAACAGAAATGAATGGAATATATTGTTCTGTCCACATCTTGGAGAAAAAAAACTACACCCTGCGCACCTCAGGATGGAAATATATATGGTGGGTCCTACATGCGTTTCTTTGGTAAATTTAGAGCGAAAGTAACTGGACAAAGCTGTTGTCTAGCACACAGTTCCTTTGCACTATACATCACATTTATCTGGATATATATTACTGTGCAGGGACAACTCTGCAAATGATAAAAAGCAAATAAAAAGTCAAGCTTGACTAAGCATAAAGTACTCCAGGACAAAGAGGATCAACACTTAAATAGAATCAAATGCTACAGCAATGGTGGTGGCAGCATATGGCCAGTGCTGGCTGAGGCTCAAAAGAATTTGCTTCAGTCCTATCCTGACCCATTTTAAATGGAATACTGTAATGATTATCTTCTGGCGGTGTTTAGAATTAATATCAAGGACAAAACCACCAGCCACCACCAGCCACCACCAGCCACCAAAACCAACCACCAAATTATACCACACTTCCTTTGTACAAATAAATTACTTCCTGAACAAAAATATTCATGGCATTATTGTCAATCTAGTTAAACAAGAAATGCTATTATATCTAATAAACATTGCCTAACCATTAACATTGGATGCTTTTTTGCTGACGTGCAGCATAAACAGTGGAATCTGGAAGATACTTTGCATTCTCCTGGTTTCTCCTGATAAATGGGCTCTGTGGTCCACCTTGACTCCAACTCAAGAACCAAAGAAATCAGGAAAGAACATTTGGCTCTTACTTATCAGGATGAAATAAGGACCAGTACATTACATCTATGGAGATTCTCAGTCATCCTGGTCATGGTGCTTTTTCAAAAGGCAACTGGATTTTGTTTTTCCTTGAAGACATTTGCTTCTCATCCAAGAACTGAGAAGCTTCTTAGGTGAGAAGCGAAACATCTTCAAGGAAAAACAAAGTCCAGTTGCCTTTTGAGAAAGCATCTTTGGGATGATCAGTAAATTATATTTGTTGCTTTATAAGTACATAACCACGTACATATTAAAATCCATAGAAAGATTCAAAGACACAGAATTCATTGGGATTTTCCTATATTTCCTTTCTTTAGTTCCACTAGCATTCAGAGTTTGTATCCGACTGTGAATCCATTCTTGGGAAGGAATATTTTACTTTACATTTTACACTTGTGAAGCATGTGAAGTAGCAGCCTTGAAGAAGAAGGACTAGGAGCGGTTAATTCTTGCAGGGGAGACCTCTGGGGAATATAAGTATCTGTTGCCTTGAATTCCATGTGTAGAAGAAAGGACAAAAATTTAATAAACGCAAGCCTTCTTTATATTGCCAACATGAAATGAAAATATTTGGTTTTGAAAGAAAGGAATATTTCTGCAGACTGAACCGACCAACCCCTCCGTAAAAGCACAAGCTTCCGCCCGGAATGTATTTATTTTTTTACTTCCTTCCTCAACTCCATTAATTTCTACTAGTGTAGCTCCTCTCCTGAATTTATTAACAATGTATAAGATTATTACTACAAAGCACCTTGCTAATTATGATCAAATCCACCTCAAATTGATTGATAGTTGTCAATTATGCTTCCGACTACCGTGTTTCCCTGAAAATAAGACCCTGTCTTATATTTATTTGAACCCTGAAATAAGCGCTTGGCCTTATTGCCATGTGCTCAAAAGCCCGATTGGGCTTATTATCAGGGGATGTCTTATTTTGGGGAAAACAGGGTATAAAAATATAAGAGCGGGAGAAAAAAACCATCACTCTTTTTAAATGTACGAGGATGTCACAATACTGCTAGATATGTCAGAAGGACTGGTGTAAGAATAGGAAGAGCAAATTGTTTCTACTGCAGTCAAGGCCAGTAGGAAAACATTTTGCCAAGAAATAATTACAATGGTAAAGAAATTTCTTGTTCAATTGCAGCCCTAATGTGATTTGTTTTAAATGGGTGAGCAAGCTATCAGAGAAGAGGGGTTATATATTATTAGTTCATATCCACATGCACATTTTATAGGCTGGGGAATTTGAAAAAAGTGAATGAGGTCAAAAGTGCACAGAGTTCCAAGCTGCTGGGACTATGTGCTGACAAAACATGCAACTAATGTGATGGAAGGAGGGAAGAGAGCGTAAGGCTGAGCTACAGATTCCTTGGCACGCAGGTACCTGGCAACGTCCTTGGAAATGCAAGCTAGGCAATGCCTCCAACATTGCTCGTAATATTGGAAAAAAGACCATTGCTTGTAATCTGAGAGGAACAAGAGGATGGGAGAAAATGAAGCGGAAAGAATTAAAATGGCTTTAACAGCTAATTTTCCCACTAACATTAATGTTGACGTCTGCTCTTTTCCTTGCCAAAAAGCAAGCATGAAGGAGCAAACTAGAGTTGGGGAGCTGTCATCTTTCATCATAGAGAGCCAGTTTGGTCTAGTACAACCTTAAACACTCAAAGAGCCATTTGGACCCGTTACCCACAGAAAATAAAACACCGGGAGCCACAAAACCTTTCCCATGCCTGACTATTTCTTGAGTGGCCACAAAATTAGCATATGTAGTTGAATTAAATGTTCTGTCTTCCTCTGAAACTTTTCTTTTTTTTTTGGGATTTATCCATGGTTGGCCTACCGGGGGTTGAAAAGCTCAATAAATCGTGTGCTGGCAGGTGTCGCACATTGGTGGTTGTGACACATATTTTGAGTGACAGGGAGCCGCAGCATAGGGGTGAAAGAGCCACATGCGGCTCCAGAGCCGCAGGTTGTTGACCCCTGGTCTAGTAGTTAAGGCACCAGTACTAGAAACCACGAGACTGTGAGTTCTAGTCCTGCCTTAGGCATGAAAGTCAGCTGAATGACTCTGGGCCAGTCCTCTCTCTCAGCCCAACAAAGCTCACAGGGCTGCGGTTGTTGGGAAAATAGGAGAAGGAGGAAGGAGTATTGGCAATATCTGCTGCTTTGAGTTGTCTATATTCAGTGTAACTTTTTTTTAAAAAAATAACTAAGTAAGTAATCATCACTGTGTTCTCTGTATGGGGCAGGTCCTCTATTACTGACATTGAGCTATATAGGGACACCTTGCTAAGCAGGAAGAGCAAACTGAATGTATAGAAACTCTTATCCAGATTAGCACCACCATGATATGCAGTGTGTTAAAATAATACCATGGCCGTTCATATTAAGGGCCAGTCCAGATTGGATGTTCCATGCTTACTCCTAATCAGGAAAAAAGAACAGATGTTGCTCTATGCAACTTGTTAAAAATAGCCTGGCTTTTAAATCTGATCTTTGATGTAATCATCGCTGAGCAAAATCTGCGGATTTCAGTGCAGCCATTCACAGCCCACACAATCAAATTTCTCAGAGGCATATTTGCTTGGGTTTATAGATTGTTCGCCCCATTTCCACATTGATCCAGTTTCCATTTTAAACCCATATAAAAATTAACACAGAAAAATGCACAGAGAGTTGCAAGTGCACTGTAAAAAACATATTCTCCCAAGCTACACCACCCAACATGCAATAGGTTCTCATTCGGATGGTCCTCAGAAAATTCAGATCCGACCCTTTTGTCCCCCATGATCCCCCAAGCACATTCCTATTTCTGCCTTGGTTAGTGAAGAAAGAACTGTGGTGTGGAAAGTGGAATATTCTTTTTCTTTGAAATCCTTCTGAATTATTTCAAAGCTTGGATGGAATTCCTATAGCTTTACCTCATGTTTTCAAGACGAGACTGGACAGCCATTTGTCTAGAATAGTATAAGACAGTGATGGCTAACCTTATTACCATTGCGTGCCAGGAGCGGGGGGGGGGAATGAGGGGTTATGCGCATGCATGCCCACACCCATAATTTTATGCGCATGCACCTGCTCCCCTCCACTCCTGGCACATGATGGCACGGTGGGCCCAGTAGATGCATTTTTCTCTCTCCCCAGGCTCCAGAGCCTTTCTAGGAGCTTGGGGAGGGCAAAACTGCCTTCCCCACTGCCCTGGAGGCCGTCCGGAGGCCGGAAACGGCCTGTTTCCCTACTTCCAGTGGGCCCAGAAGGCCCAAAAATCAGCTGGCCGGGATTTGAGATTGCGTGCCCACCGATATGGCTCTACATGCTGCCTGTGGCACACATGCCACAGGTTCGCCATCACGGGTATAAGATCTCCTGCTTGAGCAGGGTATGGACTAGAAGACCTCTAAGGTCCCCTCCAACCTATGTTCTATATTCTAGGTAACACTGAAGGACTGTTTGTGGCCTTTCAGCTTTGTTTTTATGTTACTCAGATGTCACCACCAACACTTGCCAGAAAAAAGTCAACCATTTTCAGAGGCTTTTTTAAAATTTCAGAGCAAACCAGGTCTGGCAAGCATCCATCAGCATCTGCTCCCTCAGATAGTTTGCCCTCTACAGTACTTCCTCAGGGGTGGGTTCTACTTACCTTTACTACCGGTTTGCAATGGGGCCGCATGCACGCGCTTCGCTCACACATGCACTTCTGCGCATGCGCAGAAGCGTCCTGATGACGTCGGGGTCGGCGGGCGGAACCTCCCACCAGTTTTACTACCGGTTCTATAGAACTGGTCTGAACCATGGGCAACTCACCACTGTACGTCCTGCAAAAAAAAACTTGCCAAATTTGGCCCTGCCCAACACTATTCTACCTTAGAGGCTCATTTAGCCATCATTTTAAGGGGTCACTACATTTAAAAAAAAAATAATTTACTTCTGTGAGTCAACAATGTAAGACTACGTGGTGCCTTTATAATGGTACACTAAATGAATGATTTATCATGAATGAAGGCAATATATGTATTCCAGGATAATGTTTCAGGATCCAATCCGGGTTGGTCACCAGGACCAGAGGTTTAGTCTTCTGAGCTTTTGGACTTGTGCTGGAGCCCATCCTCAGGGAACTTCTCTCTAGTCTGTCTAGGTCCCTGAGGATTTGGCTGGTCCAAGTGACTGGATCATTCTGGTGAGAGAGAAGTTCCCTGAGGATGGGCTCCAACACGAATCCGAAAGCTCAGAAGACTAAACCTCTGGTCTTGGTGACTGAACCAGATTGGATCCTGCAAGTGAATAACTGTCAGTGTAGATCTGTGTTCTTTAACATTCAAAGTCTGTGACAATGTATGCCTCATTTTTCCTTAGGAACAGTCCTAAAATGATATGTGTATTAGCTTCTCTGCCTCAAAACTGTAAGCAAAAACCACTGATAGAAAACAGTGGCATAAGACATTGCTTTATAAAATCAGGACAATAGCAAAATGCAGTTGATTCAATTTGTGCTTGAAAAAGCAAAACCAAACCAATACTATCTTAGGATTTCTTCTCTCCCTTCTCCCCCCTCTCTCTCTGTGAGTGTGTGTTTGTGGAGGCTTCCATCCATGCATACCTCCTATCATTATCAACTAGGCAGTCTTTGTGTTTGGTGAATGCAAGATTAACTCATGAACAGATTGGCTTTATTAACGAGGCTGAAATGCACATTGTTAAATGTGCACATACAGACATCTCCATTCAGCATTTCCGTTAAATGGATAGCCCCGTGCATGCAAGCTCATTAAGATGCAAGAGCAATGAACAATTAAAGCTTCATCAGCATAATCAGTTGGACATTAGTCGACCCAGATCTGCAATGTAGCATTACAGAGCTCACAGCAGTTACAACAGGACATCTTGTGCAGTTTAAAAACAAATAAATAAATAAATAAAATAAAAGGAAGGAGTAGGATTTAACAAGGATTTATCTGTAGTTTTCAATCTCATGGACTCCAATCTGTTGTAAAGTCTAATACTGGCTGGAGTAAAGAGGGCGTCACACAGTGATTCTAACAGGGATCACGCACTCCTCTAATGATATTGCTCCCTCAAACCAGGAAAGTTAAATGAGGCGGAAAAACTACCTTAAAAAAAAAAAAAAACACAGTGAAAGGAATGTAGAATAGAATGGAAGTAGTCAAGCTTTGCAACTAGCTTAAATCTGAGCCACAATTCAAATGTTTTGGGGATGTTGTTGCTGTTTTAAACATTGTATGGTTGCATACATCTGTATTTACACCAGGCAATTGATATTCAAATTCATTCATTCATTCATTTAACAGCAACACTTATAATGGTAGAGTTATATAAAACATAAATTGCTCTTTTGTTAATTGTGGTGTTATGGAGGCATGAATGGAAATTAGTCTCAGGAAGCAAAATGTTTATCAGAATTCCACTATAATTGTATCACAGGTAAACCTAGAAACCATTTGTTCTGTTATTTCAGATTACTTTTGGCTTGTAGATCGAAAAAAAAACTATAAAGGTATTAAAGAATTATGTCTATTCATTCAATCCTTGCCCCTTTTGGCTGAGTGTATCAGCTAAAGAGGATGTTTGATGGTTTCTTTTGGTAGGGATGTGTTCCCGCTTGCCAAAGGGAGTCAGTAATACCTTTATTACAAACACCTTAAAGACAGGAGATCTATACAATTAGAAGGTAGTCTCAAGTGTCCACTTCTGGGAAAAGTGAGCAGGAGATGGCCTTGAAGTTCCAGATGCAACTAAAGGATGCTGTTTGTCTGAATCCATTTCAATTGGGCTTCCAGTCAGAATACAGCACTGAAAGGGATTTAGTTGTACTGGTGTATGTTATGGGCCAAAAACCTGAATCTTGCTAATAATTCTGAAGTTTTTGATAGGAATTAATACCATTGCCCAAATTAGGGTGTGTCAAATTGTTCACCTTTCAATTTCCAAACATTAGAGGTGCTCAAAAGTTGTGACATGCCTTGGGGATTGCAAAGATATTTTGGTTACTTGTTATTTTGTGCTTGAGGATTATTGTTCCAAAAGTTTGCCCACACATTTGCTTCACCATGCTTTCCTCCAATTGCAAAATTATAATGTCTGTATACAGTACATTAGCTGGGATGGACAATTTATTTTCCCAAGGGGCCACATGAGAAGCTGGGACTATTACGAAGGGCTGAATCAATAATGCTGTGAAAAGGTGCATGGACATGCACACACATACAAACATACCTCAACTGAAATCAAAAATAGCAGTCACCTTCAAAATAAAAGCAATCCATGTGGGCCAGATAAGGACAGCCAAAGGGCAGGATGTGATCCAGGGGCCATAAAATGCCCAGGTTTGCATTATGCTATGCCTAAACTTGCCCTTTACACACATCTGGAAAAGGTCCATCCTGTGCCGCTGTCCATAAAGCTCCTTCAGGCTACATTATAAGGGCAATGACTAGTTGTATCAATGAAATCTGGATATCGGCAACTGTGAGAAAAGCCATCGTCAGTCACTATGCAGAATGTGTGACAGGATACAGTTTATAAAGTCTGTGTGCTTCATTCTAATTTTTTTTCTATTTCCTGCCCCACAGGATTATTGGCTAATTGATATAATGATCATTACTTGGATATAAAAAAATAGCTAATTCATTCCTAATACAAGATATTAATCAGATGGATTTGTGCATCTCAGATGCAGCCAATGGATTACGTGTTCTTGAGGAACATCCAAATATGTTCTCCAAAATGTTTATTGACCTGTTGACTAGTCAACCTATTAACTACTTGGTGAGAAGAAAGAGTAAAAAAATGTTTTTGAAGTATCTTGGCTGCCATCTCATAGACTTTAACATTTGTGCAGCTGAATAAATGTTGAAGAAATATATGCTGAAGCCACATACAGATGTGGCTAAACTCTACAACAGAACAGACTTTTTAAAAGAACATTCTTTGAGAAGAGATACTTAGAAGGCAGGGCTTGGCATCATAATTTTAACATTGGACTGGATGAAGAAGAACAAGCTGAAATTAAAACCAGGCAAGGAGATTGGAAACTGAATCTGGTCACTAATGTTCATTGGAATGAGTAATGAAATCATTATTGAAAGGATTAAGAGATAATTTTGATCCTCCCATTCAATAAAGGTCTATGCTGTACATGAAAAGACTTCAACAGTCAATAAGTTATACTAAATAATACTTAGAAAAGTCCTAGAGTGTTCCATTATTAATAGAAGATATTTAGGAAAAACAATTCCTTTCTTTTTAATATAGTACCTCCCACAAAAATTCATGTAGTATTTTCAGTTTCTTAGTTGTCTCATTTCTCATCTTTCTTTGTCAAAATGTGATGCTAAGTGTTCTCCTTCCTGCTGAGTTTCCATCTGTTTGAGAAATACACAGTATATTATATTTTTAGATGTCATCCGTTACAAAGTTGGTGGGTGTTCATATTGACTTATTGGATGTAATCTACACTGGCATGGTTGCCGTTAACTTTCCATTCTGTCCAACAGCTCTCTCCACTCCTCAACTATTTAGCATTTTTTCCTCACTCATTCATTCTTATTCATCTCTTTCGCTCTTCTTCTTTTCGTCTTCTCTGCCTACCTCTTCCTTTAGCAAACCTTGTATTTCTTTAAGCCTTCTGCTGAATGGATGCTGGTATTTTGATAAAAATACACATTAGTATTCAGAGGTTGTGTTTACTATGAGCAGTTTCTCACAGTAATGCTAACATTCATTGCTTTTATCTGTGAGTTGGCAAACATAATCTGCAGGCTCTGATGGTCAAATTTTACTCGAACAAGGATAGAGAGTATGCATGGGACAGATTCATGGCAATGAATGATGGATTCCTGATTTCCTCCCATCCAACGTCATCTCCTGGTAGGAAAAACAACAGCCATACCTTTATCTGGCTCTTTTGCTATGCCCACTAGCCAATCATTCCAAATATGTAAATTCTGCTTTGAATTGTCCAAAGTAGCTTACAAAATTATAGAATATTCTGCAATATTGAAATCTGGATTTCCCTTTCAAGTGGGCTTGAAAGGTGACCCATATTCTGAAGCACATTGAATAGTCAGCAAGACAATAGATATGATATTAAATTAGGTAGATATCTATTCATCAGTCTGAATGAGAGACCATCAGGGTAGAATAAACATTAAGACTGAAAGTTGGAGCCATTTCTCTGGGAGTAGGCCTCACTGAACTCAATGGATCTTGTTGCTGAGTATATATACACAGGATGATACTGTTGAAATAATCTGGGATTTAACTGATTTGCATTCAGTAGGTTATATTTCTAGGAATTATATGAAGGATTATTAGATTATTGTACATGTTTTTATACAATGCCTCATATTTTGGTTTTACAAGACACTAAATACATTTCTGCAAGAAGATGAAACCAAATTGTGCATTTAGCAAAACTAAATCCTACACCTATAAAAAGTATGCAAATTAAACTATTGGCATATTTCTATTTTGCATAATTTATTCAGCATTTATACTATTCTGCATAATTTATTCCACTTCTGTGAGTAGAATAAATTATTAAACTCAAAAAGATACTGAAACCCATTCTGACTACAAAACATGTTATTTATTTTTTGGGGGTAGTTAAGACTTTAACCAAGATTTGTAAATACTTTAAGGGTGTGGGGGCTTTTTATCCTCTTTTTAGGTTTTCCAAAAGTTGGATTCCATTCACACCATTACATCTGTTGTTTTTTAAAGCCTTTGAAGTGATAAATATGTAACACCTATTTAGGAGAGAGGAAGGCAACATATAACTTCCATCACTTATTTGGATAGTAACTCCCATTATTTCTCTACAGTGAAGTGCTGTCTGGGACTGATGGAAATTAGATGTTCACAATAATTGAAATACCATACATTGGTATGTTAAGTTTTTGCAGCAATTTTATTCTATATAGCAAAAGACTTGAAACAATTGATGCTGGAAATTAACTGCATTACTAAACAGCTTTAGTTTTAATCCCTGTAACAGTGATGGAATACCTGCTTTTGTACACAGGAGGTCCCAGGTTCAATCCTTGACATTTTTATGAAGAGTTTTACTTGAAACTGGGTGGCACAGATAGAATAAGTAATGTGGAATCAGTATAAAGCGGCTTTAGATTGAATTTTTTTGGATCCTCTAGTTCAGCGGTTCTCAACCTGTGGGTCGGGACCCCTTTGGGGGTCGAATGACCCTTTCACAGGGGTCGCCTAAGACCATCGGAAAACACACATTTTCAATAGTTTTAGGAATAATTTTATGGTTGGGGGGTCACCACAAAATGAGGAACTGTATTAAAGGGTCACGGCATTAGGAAGGTTGAGAACCACTGCTCTAGTTAGAAAGATAGATTTTAACTACCTTTGGGACTGTGGTGTTTTCATTAATACCTGCTCATTCTTTCAGGAGAATAAGATAGGCAGATACTTCTTGTTAGGAAATGATTATTACTTAACTTGTTGGGTTGGCAATATATAAAGCATCAATATTGCTTTAAGACTGCTGTATTGCATCATACTGTGTCTGATTGGTTAGCTCTGTAGCCAACGTCCTTAAGAGGGAGCTAGAAACCTGGTTTTTTTTCTCTTTGCTCTCTTTGCTGTGTTTGCTACCGTTTACAAATATAAAAGAACTGTTATCGTGTATGATTACAACGACTGGTAAGAAGACATTGTTATTGGATTATCCCTGGACTATTGTTTGATATCTACTGCTTTATATGTGTATGACCTGGACTGTTTATTGGACTGTGCCTTATTACTATTTCCTGAAAGCAAACACAACTCAGTGTATCTATGTGTTGGCTGTGTTATTTCCTAACTACTCTCAATCGCTTTTCATGTGCACACCCTTGCTACTCAAGGGTTGCTCTGCAAATTCCTCAACACTTCTAAACATATATAATTATGGATCAGAGGATATAGATCAGGGGTGTCAAACTTGTGGTCTACGAGCCGGATGCGTCGCATGCTGGTCATGCCCATGCCCAGTTTAGCAAAGGGGAAAAAATCATGATACGCCATGTGAAGCCGCTGTGATGCCGTGAGTTTGACACCTCTGATATAGATCATAAAGTCTTTGAGTCACGCTCAACATCTGATGACTTAATGGATATGTCCATGCAATTTTCTTAGCTACAATAAATAAGTGGTTTAACATTGTCTTCTTCTGGGATGTTCCCAGTCTTAGCTGTAACCCCGATATTCTATGGAGATCTCCCATTCAAGTACTAACTAGAACAATGATAATGCTCAGAACCATGAGCACAACTCCTCCACAATGGCACCAAGGTGATACCTTTCTCAGAATCTAATTTTAAAAAATGGGTCAGGCGACGGACGGGTCTTTTCTGAATGATTTTCATCTTCATGGAATAAGGGGCATGGACTAAAGAGCCTGGGAATGACAGGTGACACATGGTCCATAAGGCCATCCACTTAAGACATGTTTGAGAAGCCCATTTCTCTGGCTGTCTCACAGTTTTGTTTCAGCAAATTGTCATGTCTCTGCAAAGCAGAGCACTGGAAACATCTGTCAGATTGAGTACCAGAGGGAAGGCCTTTCCAGCCATAGCAGCTGCCTATCCATCTGAATGAGATCCTGAAGTGTCCACCTAGCAGCTGGTGAGAGAGGAAATTCCAGGAGCATAAAGGCAAAATTCCCACCGGCTGCTGCCTAGACTGATGAGGGCTGACACAGCCTTTCTTGCAGAGAACAGCTGCCAAAGGCTAATAGGCAGTGCTGAATTTTACATGAGCCTGTCAATAGAGTTACACAAAGCTACACAGTCTCTTGATATGGCTCTGAGACTAAAACAGAAGCTCGCCGCCTCATTATTTGGGGCAAAGAAACCCTTTCATCTATCCAATAAGCTCTGCTTTCGCTTAACAGTATTTTGCTTCAGCTTTCTGAACACTGCCTGTAACTTGAGGGGTAGATCACTTGGCACCTCTGCAAGCTTACAGGCTGTGCAACAAATATAGTAGGTTCTGTGTACAAAAATTCATGCCAGAAAACATCTGTTAGATTGAAGATCGTCATTAAGACAAGTCATTAATTCTGTGAAAAGATTCCTGGTCATGAGAGAGAGAGAGGGGGGGGGAGGGAGGGAGGGAGGGAGAGGGGGGGGAGGGAGGGAATGAGAATATTATGGATAATTCATATCCTGCCCAGTAGTGGGATGCAAATCCCGGTGCTACCGGTTCGCTATTGGTAGTGCTCGGGCGCGCTTGCTTGCTTGCTTTGTGAGCGTGCGATGCTTCTGTGCATGAACAGAAGCTTCTGCGCATGTGCAGAGCATTTTTGATGACATCTGGGTGGGTGGGCGGAGCCTGCTGCCACCGCCACTACTGGTTCACCCGAACCGGGGCGAACCGGGAGCAACCCACCACTGATCCTGCCTCTGTTGCAATTTCTGATTCCTGTTGCATTCTATCCTTGTTGAATTCTGTTTAGGAAAGAAGCACTGCTTTTATGTTTTTAACAACTGAGTGAACATTCAGTTAGTGTTACTTATTGATAGATACTTATGAGAGTCCCAAGATTGGTTTGAATGAATCTCTACCACCATCACCATTAAAAGATTACACCATTACACCATTGCCTCTTTCTTTGTTTGTAAACCTTCCCTGTCCTTCTGCCCAGTAAAGATTTGGGGGGTGGGGGGGGGGCAGAAAGTTCCTGCTTCCATTTTAGAGCAGGGTCCCCAACCTTTTTGGTTCTACGGACTGACAGTGGCAGCTTCAGCAGTTTCGGTGTGGGGGTGGAGAATGGTTTCACGTGTGCAACCTAAATCCCACACATGTACAAATGAAACTTTGCACACTCACCCACTGTTTCAGTGGCTCAGTTTCCAACAGGCCGCAGCCTGGTAGTGGATTGCGGTCCAGGTGTTAAGGACTCCTGTTTTGGGGGACTTGAGTTAAGCATACTGTCTGAGTGCCAAACTATAGTTAAGGTTTATGACAATGTCACAAGTGTTTCCAGGATTGCTGTGGCTATCTGCCTACTCACAAACAGTATGGTTTTAATCAAGCCATCTACTGTTGCCAATTACCTGCAAGCCTTCCCCGCCCTGGATAATTGCAGGTTGACTTCTTACATAAGCAAGGACCTTTTGCTTGCTACTCGGGCCTAGTCTTCTAGGCCTAAATGCACAGCTCCTGCAGGAAGCTTGGTGCAACGCCGCAGATGGGAGAAGAATGCAGATAAGGACTCCAGACGTCCCTACAGAGAGACTCCCACGGATGCTTGCCTTTTGCTGTTTTGAAACATGCAAGCTATCATCGGGACTGCTGCTGGACCTTCTTCCTCCCACAAGCTTCAAGCAATGTTTGCTGTTTGAACTGTTTTTACTTCAGGTGACTTTCAGCTGTGAAGCTCGTGCTGCTCCCATTATGATGGCCTTGATGATGTATCGACGCCGAAGCTGCTTACCTTCATGCTAGCTTTATTCTTTTGTGAACTGTTTTCGGTATTGTGGAGAGGGATCTAGGGAGATAGCCTTGCCTCACATACCCAGATAAGACTTTGTTTTTAATGCGTTTTCTTAAAGACATAGTGCTTTTTAAATGTTTTAAAGTAAATTTTTACACAAGACGCCTCTGTCAGAATTATTTCAGTCTCAGTGTGTTTACTCATGAGCTGGTTCACGGTCCGGGGTACCCCTCAACCCCATTTCCTAACAGTTGGTAGCAGAGGATGGTTTAACGAACTTACGCTCATGTGGTAACGCGCTAGACTGGAATGTCTGCAGTTGAATAGATGTTGACTAGGGCAGCAGCAGCAGCAAAAAGTATGAAGTCACAAACTGGACTGTCTGGGGCTCAGGCCAAAAATGTTTTGGCCGAAAAACCCCAAACTCTAATTGATTTAGAGAATAGTGGAGCTGTAAGTTTTGGAGCAGAGGCCTCAACTTGTGAAGGGCCTAAGATAGTGAGTAAACCATCATCACCTAAAGAAGTAGAGACTGGAAGAACGCCACTTCAGGTCTTGAAAACAAATACAGAGGTGGATGATGAGTTTAGGAAGGCAATCCTTCAGTTTTTAGGTTTGCCCACAGTAAGTCAGAACCCGACTGCTGATTCTAGCGAATTATTAAAGAATTCAGCCGTGAAAGGAAAGAAGATCGAAGTCCTACAAAACACCGGATCGGTAAGAGACTTTCAATCTTTTCCTAAAACCCCCACCTCAGACCATAAGTGGAGAATGGGGGATAACAGACTGCCTGATTCGAATGTTCCTGCTTCTTTGTTAAACCAGCATGGCCAAGTTGACATTGCGCCACCTGCTGTTGAAGCCATCATAGATCAGGCTATAAAGACTTTAGCTCCCTTGATGACATCAGTGACTTCTGCTAAAATAAGAGACTCTCATGTTGAGCATAAGGTTGCAAGTGTGATAGAAATTTTGGCAACCATTTTAGGCGATGGTTTGCAGGCACCATCGGCTCAACAAATAGTAGCTGCACATACCAAAGCACCCCTGATGTCTGCGACTAATTCAGCGCACGCCACGAGTGGGATATATCCATCCGTGATGACATCGACATCCAGGACGGTTCCGGAGGCTGCCTCAACTGAAGATAGGAATTTGGGAGCACGTCCAAAAATTCCTAGAGGTGTGCACCAGAGAGGACCCTCGACCTTTTGTGCTCAAACCAGGATGAGCTTTGCATCCGCACAACCTGAAGTTTTAATCCCTCCCATTGGGGAGGAACGATTGTCAGAATGCCTGATGGAAGACACTGTCCTGTGTGCTTCCATTCCAATGCCTTATTGCCCGTTCCAGGATGGACCACATTTTGAACATCAATTAATGTCTGTTCCCATGTTTAATAATGTACAGGTCCTTCCTCCTAATTTTAAAAGTTTAAGTGTGGGTGGAGGAAATTTTAAGGAATGGGTTAAAAGCATTCAAGTAACTTTAATGAAAGAAAATGTTTTATCGTTGTTGTTAAAACCCCCACCTAGACCATGGTCCTTAGAAGTTGATCTTTTACATCATAAGGCCTTTTGTATTTTATTGATGTCTATTAACCCTGCACTATATCCCAGTATACCTAGTAACCTGACCGTAACAGAAGTTTGGGTGAAACTGCATAAGCTATTTTGTTCAAAAAGCTCCCATGTTACAAACAGAGTTTATAGGGAGTTCTATTCCGCAAGGTTGAAGGCGGGAGTAGATATTAATGAACACTTATGTGAGTTAAATAGGTTAAGGCAGGAATTGATGTTGAGGGGGGAAACAGTGTCTGAACAAACCCTCATTACTGTTATACTCAATTCCCTTGATCCTAGCTGGGATAATTTTATATCGCAACTGGATAATGTTAGTTGTAATAACTTATCTTTAGAAGTGTTATCTGGCAGATTGATTGCAGAAGATAACTTGCGAAAATGCAGGGCGGCTTTTCACAAAAAGGAAAAACCTTTAAGAAGGCCCGATAGTTCAGATAGAGCATATACTATCGGAGAATGCTTCAATTGTGGTTCAAGAGAACATTATAGAAGGGATTGCCCACAAAATGTAAATGCTAGGGCATGCTCAAATGTACCTTCTGATAATAAATGTAAAAGGAGGTCATTGCCTCCTGGTAGAAAGCCAAGTATAGATGTTCCTAACCACAGAAGGGGTAAAAAGCCAAATGAAGGCAACAAAGGGAACAAACCCAGGTTTAATGATAGCTCTGTAGGTATAGTGGAAACTACTGAGTCAGAGCTTACAAGGGAACAGCGAGACCAACTATGGTTAATGGACAGTGGAGCCAGTAACCATGTTGTCAGTGACCAAAGGTTGTTTGTTAATATGAGAAGGCATCAATCCATGGTCAAAGTTGCAAACGGTAAAAAGGTGAATGTTGTTGGCATTGGAGATGTTTATATTCCTGGGATAGGAAAGATTCATGGAGCATTGTATGTACCAGAGATAGATCACAATTTGCTAAGCCTAATGAGGATATGTGAGAACCCTAGAATGGAGATTCTGTTCTCAGGAGGAACAGCTGTGATCAAAAACAACAAATGTGTGATTGGGGAGGTTTTGAAGATAGGTGGTTTGCCTTATTATTCCCCCAATACGAATGCTGAGTCCTGCAGCGATAGCAATTACACTATCTCATTTGGTAGTAACAATGAATCACAGTTAGAACTAGGTGATGAGGATCAAGACTTTCACCAGAGGAAGCCTTGTAAAGACAAATGTAAAGTTAATAAAAAGTTTTTAAATTTTAACTTAGAGTCAGATAGTAGGGAACCTGAAAATGCTAATGCAATTTCTATAGGAGAGCCGTTGCACAATGAATGTGCTCACTTGATGCATCGCAGGCTAGGTCATGTGAGTTTTCCTGTAGTGAAAAAGGTAACCGAACACTCAAGGGGAACCAAGATCAATGATTGTAACACATTTCTAGACTGTTCAATTTGTAGGAGTGCAAAGTTGAAGGTGAAATCTGCGCCCAAGAGGTTTCAGAGGTACTCTGAACACCCGTTTCAGCTCGTCCACATGGATTTGGTGGGCCCATTCGCACCTTCCGTGGGTAAGAGACGGTACTTTCTTACCATAGTAGACGACCATAGCAGATTTGGATTCGTTTTTCCCCTAATGTCCAAGAGTGAAACGTTGACTAAGTTTAAGGAATTTTGTAACTTAGTCCAGAACCAGCACCAGGTCAGAGTTAAGAAGATCTTAACTGACAGGGGGACTGAATTTAATTCCAGGCAGTTCTCCAGCTGGTTGAGGAGTAAGGGCATAGTCCACTTACGCACCACGCCTTACTCTAAGTTTCAGAATGGCGTTGCAGAACAGCGCAGCGACGTATTACAAACAATGATGCGGTGCGCCCTAGAGGATTCCGGACTAGACTTCGCGTATTGGGTAGAAACAATTAGATACGCGAACTACACCTTGAACCGAGTGTGGTCTAGCGTGGTGCAGAAGACCCCATACGAGGTGCTATATGGCCATAAGCCTAGCTTGGCACACCTCCACGTTTTCGGAGTGATGGCCGATGTTCATGTCCCGAAGGAGCTCAGGAGAAAGGGAGACCCAATCTCTGTTAAACTGAGATTTGTTGGTTATGAGCAGGGCTCCAAGGCATTTAGGTTTGCCTACCCTAACGGGAAACTAATGATATCAAGGTCTGCCACTTTTCACGAAGGGGCCAATTGGAGTAAGATCCATGCCAATGAGATTCTTACTCAGAACCCTTCCCGTAGTTGTCATAGGCGAGCGGAGGATGTATCGGAGAACCTACCCGAGGATAGGGATACATCTGGTTCTGGGAAGCGTGCATCCCAGGCTCCCTTGAAAGGCGTATTGAAGCGTAAGATGGGGGTAGCCAGGAAGAATAGGCACCCAGCTTCTGAGACGCATAGTGATAGTCACGAGGTAGATGACTCATCAGACGACTCTGATGTGAGTGACTCTCCTAAACGCAGACCAGTTAGGGCTACCAGGGGCAATAAGCCTAAGAGGTACGACGACTTTGTTACCTCAGTCGACCAGGTTTTGGCCACCCCTCAGAGATATGAGGATGTGTTGGCCTTACCTGACCATGAACGACAGAAGTGGCTGGCCGCCATGGATACGGAATTAGACAGCCTGAAAAGGCTGGACGTATTCACGCCAACAAGATTGCCCAAAGACAAGAGGGTGATCGGCACCAGGTGGCTTTTCAAGCAAAAGCCCATTGAAGGTGGGGGCTTTATCTATAAAGCGAGACTAGTAGCGCAGGGATTCTCGCAGAGATTCCCTGACGATTATGAGGACATCTTCTCGCCCACGGTGCGCCCTGAGAGCGTGAGAACAGCTCTCACCATCGCTACCATGCGAGGCGAACATGTATATCAGTTCGATATTCAGACCGCGTACCTGCACGCCCAGTTAGACAAAGAGCTGTACGTGAGGATTCCTCAGGGAGTAAGCCATCGGGAAGATGATGTGTGGTTGTTGAACAAGAGCCTATACG
The DNA here is from genome assembly GCF_059756535.1 of Pantherophis guttatus. NCBI lineage: Eukaryota > Metazoa > Chordata > Lepidosauria > Squamata > Colubridae > Pantherophis > Pantherophis guttatus. Next base: position 141,170,809 of record NC_142064.1, read on the forward strand.
GCTTAAAACAATCTGGTAAACGATGGTACGAGTGTCTCACAAAAAGCCTGAGAGAGATGGGCTTTTTACCATCGTCGGCTGACGAGTGTGTTTTTGTCAAGGAAGATCAGGGCATTAGGGAAACGGTACTGTTGTACGTTGATGACATCCTATATATTTGCAGGTCAGAGAACAGGCATAAGAAGTTCTCTGAGGACCTAAGTAAGAGTTTCGCCTTAAAACCATTAGGTCACATTAGCAAATTTTTAGGGGTGCAATTCGTAAAAACCGAGAAGGGGTTTCGGCTCTCTCAGGAAGATAAGATTCAGGAATTGCTTAAAAAGTGTAGCATGGTAGAGGCGAAGCCATGCGATACCCCTATGGCAACAGACTTCCTTAAGAATATGTACACTGAGAGCACGGAGTTTGAGGATAAGACCCTTTACAAGTCCGTGATTGGGTCGCTGTTGTACATTGCAAATTGGACTAGACCGGACATCAGTCTAAGTGTAAATGTGTTATCTAGACATTCTGAACATCCCACACAGTACCATTGGAGCGGAATCAAACGACTCCTGAGATATTTAAAGGGTACTGTGAACTATTCATTGTTATTGGAACCAGAAGCAACTAGAGAATTGAGATTGAGTTGTTTTTCGGATGCTGATTGGGCAGGGGATGTTAGATCTAGAAAAAGTACCTCGGGGTACATTGTATACCTAAATAGTAGCCCCGTGTATTGGTACTCTGGGAAGCAGAAGTTAATTGCAACCTCCACAGCGGAAGCTGAGTATGTGAGTTTGTCCAAAGCTTCCAATAACCTAGTTTGGTTTGACGATCTCTTGGTAAGCTTATGGAGGCAGCCCATGCAACCTATAAAAGTCTATGAGGATAACATGGCTGCCATTAACATATCGGAAGCCGATGCTGTAGGCCAGAGATCGCGCCATATTGATATACAAAACAAACATGTGAGGCAATTGGTGAAAACAGGTTTCATTAAGAATGTGTATTGTGAAACCAAGGAACAGGTAGCGGATGTGTTTACCAAACCGCTGCCCCGTGACCAACACCTCTATCTTCTGGGTAAAATGTCGATGGCTATGTGAATGTACTTCCCATTGATGTATATATGTACCCAATGTAGAATGTATGTTTGTTAACCAGTCAAATAGCCGCAGAGAAGGGGATTGTCACAAGTGTTTCCAGGATTGCTGTGGCTATCTGCCTACTCACAAACAGTATGGTTTTAATCAAGCCATCTACTGTTGCCAATTACCTGCAAGCCTTCCCCGCCCTGGATAATTGCAGGTTGACTTCTTACATAAGCAAGGACCTTTTGCTTGCTACTCGGGCCTAGTCTTCTAGGCCTAAATGCACAGCTCCTGCAGGAAGCTTGGTGCAACGCCGCAGATGGGAGAAGAATGCAGATAAGGACTCCAGACGTCCCTACAGAGAGACTCCCACGGATGCTTGCCTTTTGCTGTTTTGAAACATGCAAGCTATCATCGGGACTGCTGCTGGACCTTCTTCCTCCCACAAGCTTCAAGCAATGTTTGCTGTTTGAACTGTTTTTACTTCAGGTGACTTTCAGCTGTGAAGCTCGTGCTGCTCCCATTATGATGGCCTTGATGATGTATCGACGCCGAAGCTGCTTACCTTCATGCTAGCTTTATTCTTTTGTGAACTGTTTTCGGTATTGTGGAGAGGGATCTAGGGAGATAGCCTTGCCTCACATACCCAGATAAGACTTTGTTTTTAATGCGTTTTCTTAAAGACATAGTGCTTTTTAAATGTTTTAAAGTAAATTTTTACACAAGACGCCTCTGTCAGAATTATTTCAGTCTCAGTGTGTTTACTCATGAGCTGGTTCACGGTCCGGGGTACCCCTCAACCCCATTTCCTAACAGTGAAGCCAACTTTCAACTTTAGCTGATTATTCAGATTGATCAGCATTTATGGTCTGGGTTGTGCAAGCTTGGGGAATATTAGATTTACCTTCTCAACACCAAACTGTTGTTTAAATGTTCTGCCTCAAAACAGTCAATTAAAACTAACAACAGTATATCAGAAATAATGAAGAAGCATTAAACATATAAAAGTTTCCTGCATTGTCATAGGTGTTGCACAAGTAAAGAAAGAGTTACTCTTTAAGATACCACAAGCCTGTGTATTTGTTCTGCATGCCAGAACTAGCGAGGGTAACACCTTGATGTCTAAAAGGTCTCCAAAAGATTTGAAAGTTCAGAACTTCAGATATTTAAATTCTATTACAATCCAACCAGTGACTAAAAAAAGAGGGAACAATCCATTTTAAAAACCAAATTTAGTAGCTGTGTTAGCATGAGATTAAAAAAAAAAACAAACTGAGACAGTGTAAGAATGTGACAAGGCACTTCTAGTAATCAGTTATACATCATCTGCTTTTCTTGTGTTCTTTTTTTAAAAAACCCCCCAAGAAATATGAATATATTTTCACTTGAACTGTATAAAGACAAAAGTTCTAGACAATCCTAGGCAAAATGCTATGCAAAACTATTGCAAGTTACTAATCAGACAGCATCTCTTTTGCATCACATGCTTGTTAATTGTCAATCTCATGTAACCCTTATAAGCATGAGACACAACAATGCTCTTTGCTAATCAACCAAGGGCAGTAGGACGTCTGCTCTGAAGGAAACTATCAGTGTGGTGAACCAGACTGAGTCTGGTTGGTACTGAGTATCGTGAACCAAGAAGTGCCTGGGGAAGTATGGTTTCCATTCACGTTTTCTTGCCCCATCCCCAGCTCACCTTTTTCTGTAGCCCAGGGATGGGCAATGAATTTTCTCAAGGGGCTACCTAAGAAACTGGGTCTGTTGTAGAAGGCTGAAGCAATGTCCCCTATTGAGCGTCTTCCCACAGGTGTCTGGTACAAACCACAATGACAAAAACAAACAAACAAACAAAAAAGACTGGAAGTGCATTATGATATCAGTGACATAAACCTTGACCTTCTGTACTTGTTTCCTGATCTTACATGCAAGTTTTTAAATCGTGTAGTTTACTTTGCAATATTGTGAACACTCATTTTGCTATTTGCCCTTCCCCCATGTAGATTCCTATGGTTTCTGCCTTCATTAATGGAAATCTGACAGAGCAATGTTGTCTATTCCTCTGTACACTTCCAAATGGTTTACAGTGGAATGTCCTTAAGGAGAAAGCCTTTCCTTCAAATGGTCTACACTTGTCACATAGATGATAATTCTCCCCTTCATTTATTTTATACCGGTAAACTCATTTCAGATTCTGGATGTTCCAAATGCATTCTGGAAAGGAAAAACCATTGCTCTAGTGTGTTCCTTCATTCCACTAAGTTTTCTATACTTAGTGGAATGAAGTGTACTAAACACCTTTATATTCTGATATTTCTGATTTTAGCAATATAGAACTTTTATTTAAATTTGGTCAGGCAGAAATTACATGATATCAGGGCCCAATGACTTCATACCACTATGTTATAACCTATATTTAATAGATCAAGTGATTGGCTTTACACATGGTAAATCAAACAAATTAAATACAGTAGAATCTACAGTGGGAATCCACCCACAACAAATAATAAAAACAAAGACTAGAAGAGACAAGCAAAGGCAGAACATAACAATCCACAAAATAATAATAACTTTATTGTCATTGTACGTGTATACACAGCATACCCATACAACGAAATTCACTTAGCACCCAAAGACCAGGTCCAACACACATAACAATCCCCAAACACACTCCCACCCACCACAATTCCCCACCCCTAAACCACCCAAACATCCACACAACAGACCAAGTAATGCTGTCCAACATCTCACCGATGGTGGCCCTTTAGTTCATTGTTGAGTGCAATTATAGCTCTGGGATAAAAACTATTCAGAAAATGTGTGGTCCGAGTTTTAATTGTTCTGTATCTTCTGCCAGAAGGCAACAGTCCAAAAAAATTGTAAGCAGGATGGGAAGAGTCTCTGAGAATGTTATGCAACTTTCTCAAAAAGCGAGATTCAAAGATGTCGTCCAGGGCTAGTAGCTGGAGTCTGATGATATTCTGGGCAGTTTTAATAATTCTCTGTGGAGCTTTTTTGTCTGCCACAGAGCTGCTCCCATATCATCCAAGAATGCCGTATGTCAGGACACTCTCAATGGTGCTGCGATAGTAGGACAGAAGTAGATGCTGAGATAGATTTATCTTCCTGAGCATTCTCAGGAAGTACAGCCTCTTCTGTGCCTTCTTCACAAGCATGTTAACATTCATAGTCCATGAATGGAAAGCTCCAAGATGAAAAATAACTTCATATATTTCTAGCACTTCTGAATATATTTGTTAAATAAGCCAAGCACAAAAAAACCCCCTATTCAATATATTTCTCTATATTAATATTCATGAAGATACAAGAGATGAAAATGAGCAAACTTGGGGAATCACAGACATGCAAAACTTCATAGAAGTTTCATGAACCCCCCCCGCCCCCCCAAAAAACCCCCACAAAAAACAAAACAAAAATGGCTATATACTGTATAAGGATGTGCTCCTGTCTACTTTGCTACGTAGAACAGACAGTTGAATTATGTCTGGAGAAACATTAAAATAAATTTGAATGCAATGGGAACGAGACACTTAACAAATGTGAATGATAAAGCAAGAATACTTAGGTTCAAGACTGAATGGTTGCTGAATGAATGTACACTGGAAATGATGCTGCTTGATCAGCACGAAAGAAGTGTACTGAAGTGCTTTGGTCACATACAGTCGAGAGAATGAGTGAAGATTAAACTGCAAAGCAAATGCATGAAGGAAGAGTGAATGGGTTGAGAGGCTAGGGAAGAACTGAGGAAGTTGTAGTTAGACAAAACTGATGAGATCTCAAATCTCAACTGATGAGAAGTTTAAAGAACAAAAGACAATATATAAAACAAAGGAAAGCAAGGATGGTTTAAAAGGATACAAAAATATGGCAAAGCATGGTGCATGCGCACGCACATGTATATCAGAAAACTCCCAACCACGATTAAGCCCATCTTTACCACTATTATTAAGAGGGTGTCTAGATAACCTTGTAAAGCTTATAGATACAAGATGGTTTGCTTTTAGAGAACAGATGGCGCAAACAAAAACAAAAAAAATCACCTTATAAGGACCATAAAAGGTTTTCTAGATGAATATTGAAAACGCAAGCAGAGAGGTAGCATATGTTGCTTTGACAAATAAAGGAGCTCAGATCATAGAATTAGACTGAATAGACACCTTTTCTTCATCTTTGCTATATCTACTTTAATAACCTAAAGTATATCCAAATTTCAGACTCCCAGCTTTGCTGAAGTAAAAGGAAACCACTAGAAACAAAAGATAAAACTGGAACTAGAATCCAGTAAGATAAACTAAGCTTTCCAAACATTTTAATGCTCTATCATATTTATGTGGCTGTCTGTCTCACAAAACATGACTATGGGTGGGCTTACAATAAAATCCCCACCCAATAAACAATTAAAATATTAAAAAGCTAGGAGGGAGCATTAATCTGGGTATCTGCCCAGTTTTATGACTATCCAAATTTACCTACTGTAGGAATATACATATTGATAAAATGTTTGACACAATATTTTACTATTTCAGACAGAATATAGCATTATCTGTTCATGCCTCTCTGCTAATCATGATAAATGAATTCTTATAGAAATAATTAGATTAGATTAGAAGGTATAAGAGACAGTAAAAAAAGGGAACTGTTACTTTGGTACAGAAATAGGTTAGTGGTTTCATTAGATTCCTGCTTTGTTACTGTAATCTATATAATCTTCTATATTATCTTACTTTAACATGTAGTGTTTAGTGAAAAGAGAATAATAAGGGAGAATATCCCTTAATTAAATGAGAAAATCATTTAAAGATAAATACTGGGTGTCTAAAACCTTGAGAGACACACATTTCAGAGAACATACACACATATTTTGGCAATGTATTTCAGATACTCTATTTTACTGTATGTTATTAAGCTAAAAGCTAGCTAGTGTAAATACCCATTTTGTATATTCCTAGAAGATCCTTTCAAATAGCCTCACTGTTTTTCAGGCTCAGGTGGATGCCTGACAAAAAGCAGCAGAAAGAGGTGTTAAGCTTGCACTCTTACAAGTTCCAATCTTAATATTCTCGCATCAGAGGAATACATGTGGAATACTAGTTATTTTGGAAAGTCTATCGAGATTCTCAGTCATCCAGGTCATGGTTGTCCCAAAGATGCTTTTTCAAGAGGCGCAACTGTTTTTCTTTGAAGACATTTCACTTCTCATCCAAGAAGCTTCTTCAGCTCCAACTGGATGGTGGGGAATAGAAGGATTTATATTCCTTGTAGACAGCTGGTCATTTGCATTATTTTAGAGAGTCCTTGAGAGCCACTTGGAGATTTATCTGTGTCCTCAGGATCACCTGAGTGGTGCAAATGGATGTGGAGCCTTCTTGGAACTGTTGAAAGGATTGTGTTGTAGACTGGAGATAGATGATGTCATATCCCTCCCCCTCTGTTGAGAGAGAGCTGTTCAATTTTGACACACATAGCCTCTTTGACCCCTCTTTCAAACCAGCGATCCTCTTTGTCCAAAATGTGGACTTTGCTGTCTTCAAAAGAGCGGCCTTTGTCTTTTAAATGCAGATGGACTGCTGAATCTTGTCCTGATGGGTTTGTTCTCCTATGTTGTGCCATCCATTTATGAATTATTTTGGAAACATTCAGATTTCTGCCTAGAGATACCACCTTGAAGTACAGGTAGGCCTTGACTTATAAACATTCGTTTAGTGACTGCTTGAAGTTACCATGGCACTGCAAAAAGTGCTTTATGGTCTTTTTCACACTTACGACCATTGCAGCATCCCTATGGTTACATGATCAAAATCTGGACACTTGGCAACTGACATGTATTTATGATGGTTGCAGTGTCCCTAGATCACGTGATCACATTTTGTGACCTTCTGATAAGCAAAATGAGCAGATTCACTTAACAATCATGTTATTAATTTAACGACTGCAGTGACCTTAACCTGCAAGGAAGGTTATAAAGTGGGGCACAACTCACTTAAACAACTGTTAGCAATGGAAATTTTGGGTTCAATTGTGGTCATAAGTCAAGGACCTGTATTTTCCTTTAACATTACATTCACAGCCTTAGTTGAAAAATTATGAGATCTATAAGTAACACTTTTAAAAATGGCAAAGGTATGGACATATACAGGATAATACAGCTCTGTGTGCGTTCTTTGGCTTTGGATGACAACTGTTGGTAAAAGTTCAATACCGCATAGGTAGTAGAGGTTTATCTTGTCTCTGTCTTTTGCAGCCAATGGATTGCTCCTTCTATTTTCTAATATATTTTTAACTGCAAAAACCTTTCCTGGATTCCAGTCCTACAAATAGTGGGAAGCTATGATATCCCCCCTCCCCAATGTCCTTATTTTCATCTCTAGTACACAAGGGATTATATAACAGTTAAGAAGGCTTTGAACCAGAGGAGGAGAAATTTCATCAACAATCCTCCAGACTTTAAAACTCCTGGCCATGTTCCAAAAAACGGTTAACTCCTCTTAAGTACATTGATTAAATTGCAACCTGTTCATTAGTGTGATAGCTTGATTAAAGCAAATGAAGCAGCAACTAATTTGTGTAATGTGATTTGATTATTTAGTATGGCCTACAAAAGTTTTATATTCAAGTACAGAGATGCCAGAGGAATTTCACATTTATAATTTTAATTTATTCCTGACCTTCCTGACCAAAGAACATTAAAGACAGGTCAACAACAACAACAACAACAATCTAGAAAAGTAAAAATCTACTAAAATCACTTGAAAAACCTACTGTTTCTTCCAGGGAAGACTGCAAAAATGACTTCGACAAGAAACACACTGATTTCTCTTGATAACTATTCTTGGAGGCAATTTTTTTTATACACAGAAGTTTGTACCCAGAAATTAAGTTTTTAAAAATTAAGAAAAGGGGATTGAATAGAATTATTTGATTTTATGCTGACTTTAAAAAAAAAAAGAGTATTTCTCAAAATTTAAACAACTAAGGCAATTGAGAACCTTTTAAGTAGTTTTCAATGAGACTATAAGATATAGTACAATTAAGAACTTGGAGGCTGACTATGTCAGTGAAGCTGAGGAAAAATCTTACTGTAACTTAGCTGCTATTTAGAGCAAATAAGAATTATCTGTGGAACAGATGCTGCAATCAGGAAGTTTTTATAAGTAAACTTCTTTAAATTAGCCAGTCAGCTGTGACAAATGTGTTAATAGAAAGTAAAATTGTTTTAACATTAATCTTAGTATAAAGACAGTTCCCCTTTTGTTGTGTTAAACTTTAATCTTTTCAACAATTATTTTTTTGAGAATATAAAAAACCCCGGACCTGTGTTAAAAATGAATATATCTAGGATGATTTGGAGTATAGTCAACACAGTGATTGATTCCAGGCAATAAATATATAGAGTATTTAGAGAACAATGGAAGATTAAACATCAGATCATATATCAGCATCCAGGTTTTTATTTATGTAGATAACATTTTCCAGCAGTTCTGAATGCTGAAGCGCTATTGTTGATGATACTGAAGTATATGGTATTGTCTCCTATCAGGAACCAAATTTGGTTTCAGAGTTTTTAAAGCACTTTAAATAATTATCTCTGCTTCTGAAAGTTTGAAAAACTGTCAGTTGAGTGTGTTTAATCTGAATGCTGCAAAGGCTCAGCCTACTTTCCATTATTAACAGGAAACTAACATATCCCAAAGTCAATATTCACTACTGCACCGATTTAAACCAGAATCCATTTCAATTTAAAATTTAATTGTAAATGTAAATTGAAACGCAAATCAATGAAACTGATTCCTAGATAATGATATACATACAGGATTGCAGCAACACTATGTGAGATCAAACAAGCTTATTCCCTTATATTAAGGCTTTTCAAGAATTACCAAGGATTGAAAGTTTCAGGGCTTTCCTAGTGTTCTACAGACACTTCAGCTTGTCAACAACTACACTATAGGCACATCACACCTTGCCACATAAAGAACCTGTGTGTGTAACATATTCAAAAGTTATCTACAATCAACACTTTGATACCCTATTGGGTTCTCACATTATTCAAACCATTACCTTCAAATAAATTCATTAATCTTTAGTTAGAACTTCTCAGGTAAAAATGTAAGCAATGCATGTGTTCTGAAACATGCCCAGGTTATTAACCTCATACAATATAAGGCATCTATTCATTTAAAAAGCAGCAATTTTATGCTAAATGGGTTACAAGGCCTCTCCCAAATAACAACCTTAGTGCATTCAAATTTCCAACTGATTCTTTATGATAAATATTGCCTGACTGTTACTATAATTGCTACATCTATTTTAGCAATTTATAAAATATTATGCCTTCTTGACATTAATTTATCATGATTATTTTCATAATGATTTAAAATGTTTATTGGCACACTGGATTTCAGAAAGTGCAGAGTAATTTAATTTTCACTTTCATGCATGGAAAAATCACTGTAGGCATTCTAATGATGAAAGAGCAGCTATGCTAATATAACAGAAAAAGGAATGCAAAAATGATTTATGTTACTTTCTTCTTCTATTTGCAGTTCATTAAGTCACTGTCTTCTTGTAATGACCAAGTGAAAATTAAAGTACTTCAGAGAAGAACTTTAGGTTCAGCATCATTAGAAGGAGAGAAATGTATTCTTTGATGAACTTGACTGGAGAAATCTATAGAGCACAATTTAATCAGACAACGCATTGATCTTTGATGCTGGAAGGCAGGCTTAAGATTGAACAAATCTCTTAAGTGCATATTTCTGCCTTTTAAAAGTAGCACACAATTCATGAGTGATTTATTTTTAATATGTTTCACTTTTATAATGTTCAAATAGAAGATATTTGCATGCCCACATAAATGACATAAAACTATTCTGACTAAGGGAGTTATCATTTGTCACCTTGTGGTCCCTAATTTTCCCAGAAACTCTACCAGATCACATCACCCAAACTTAGTAATAGAGTTTCTAGTGCCCATCTTCTGTTGAAGGAAGTCCCTTCCTTCAGCAGCCATACTCCTTGCTCTTTTTTTGAGAGAATAAAATCAGTTCCGGATAAACCTGCGAAGACTATAGTAAATTTAAAACACCTATTTTGAGTAAAAACAGCTTCCCAGTTCCAAAATAACAGAAGAACAAGCTGAAACATTCAGTTCTGCTCCTTCTGAAAAGGTATCTGAATTATCATCATGTCCCCTGCAGCCTTGGAAGAAAAATAAATAAGCCCAGGATAATCAAAACAAACAGGCACACCTGATGACAAGAGAGCAAGCTGGATATAAATGTATTTTTTTTAAAAAAAAATTTTTTGAAATGTAATAGAAAAAAATCCACGACCGAAAATAATGGAATACAACTATAAAATTGCTTTTAAAATAGAGGAAGTTAAAAATGAACAAGAAAAGTAGCCTGTTAAGAAAGTGATCCTGGTAGGGAATATTTTTGATTATTCTGCAAAAGGCCAGGAGAGAGAAGATAAGATGGGCTTCCTTCAGAATGGAATTTAAGAGTCAAGCATAGCCAGCAATCCTTTGAGTGAATGCTTCTTTATGAATGAATGGACTGAATAGTGCAATCATGTGACGAGAGAGAACAGCAATAGCATTCAGACTTATATCTTATACTTATATTTTATATTAAAGATATGAGGTGGCACAGTGATTAGAGTATAATACTGCAGGCTACTTCAGCTGACTGCTAGTTGCAGTTCAGCAGTTCAAATCTCGCCGGCTCAAGGTTGACTCAGCCTTCCATCCTTCTGAGGTGGGTAAAATGAGAACCAGATTGTTGTGGGAAATATGCTGACTCTGTAAACTGCTTAGAGAGGACTCTAAAGCACTGTGAAGTGGTATATAAGTCTAAGCGCTACCGGTATTGCTATATACCACCCCATAGTGCTTTATAGCGCTCTCTGGATGGTTAACAATGTAAAAGCATTATTTGCATATTGCCCCCAACAATCTGGGTCCTCATTTTACCGACCTTGGAAGGATGGAAGGCTGAGTCAACCTTGAGTCTGTCGGGATTGAACTCTAGTCTGTGGGCAGAGTTTACCTGCAATACTTCACTTTAACCACTGTGCCACCAAGGGTCCTTTTTTTTTTATTTGATTTTTTAAATTTGATTTAATTTAATTTGATTTATATGCCACCCTTCTCTGCCCTTCTCCGGAGACTCAGGGCGGCTTACAATGCGTTAAGCAATAGCCTTCATACTTTTGTATATTTATACAAAGTCAGCTTATTGCCCCCACAATCTGGGTCCTCATTTTACCTACCTTAGAAACTTGAGAAAGTTGTGAACGGGTCAAGGGGAGACACAGACCTGCTACTTTTGGGGTAGTGAAATTTCAAAGTTGAAATGGTTTTGTTTTGATCATAGGCTCCAGTTGGATAATATTGATAGTTTTACTATATGAAGATAATATAAGAACAGGGACATTAAATTTACAGGTTTATGAGAATATCACTTTTAAGGGTTGAGGTAGAATAAGGAAAACTAATCTATTCTTTGCTTTACTTTCTCCAACACAAAAGAATATAATGGAAGGAAAAACACATCAAGAATTTTCTTTTTATACTGATGTATCTCATAAAGACACAAAAATATGTTTAGTATATATACACTGCTTTCAAATTCTACTCTTGGTACACAAATGATGTTCCCGATAGCAACATAAGAAAATATCTGCTATTCATTTTCACTATCTGACTTGTGGGAACCCCCATCTGGACACATATAACAGTACTTGTTCAAGGCTGAATTAAAAGGATCTTGAGCAGATTCTATGCTATATGAAATACAGAAAAAAATATCAATATTATATCAACTCAAGTGGGAAAAACGCAAGGCTTATATTTATAAAAATGGTTTGGAGGAGAGAGGATTTATTAGATTGCAATCTTCTGCTATGCATGGAGAAGTTTGTTTATGAGTTCTACCAGGAGATAGTCGGCAAGAAAAGATGTGACGAATAATATTTCCCCAAATAAGGCAAGGAGAAGGCATGACAGCAATGGGACGAAGGTGTTGGAGTATAATACAAAAAGACATACATACTCTTTTAAGTTTCAAAGGCATTCGCACAAGAATGGAAGAATGAGTATCTACCAACAGACTCAAAAATAATTTATAAAATCATGGAATGTGCAGAGTCCGATAGACTTCCAAATAGATTTTAAGGAGAACTGCCAGCCCATAGTCAGATACCATCTACAAAGCCTTTGTATCTACTCCCTCCTTGAACCCACATCTTTTCCTCTTAAAGATAAAGGTTTTCCCTATCCAGTCATGTCCAACTCTAGGGGTAACTGCTCATCTCTGTTTCTTAGCTGAGGGAGCCAGCGTTCTGCGAAGACATTTTATGTGGCGAGCCAGGAGCATAGAACACGGTTTCCTCTTAAGGCACACCTTTATTCAATGCAGTGGAAGAGGTGAATGGCTGGCTCCCTGCCTCTCTTGCATGAAGATGTTATATAGGTCAAGACATGCTTGGCTTAATGACAAGAGCTTCTTGTCTTTATAGAAAAACCCAGATATTCCATTCTTTTCAGCTGAAAATAATCTGGCCCTACACGGGCTATAGTTCCCTTCCTGCTTTATTGTTAGTCATAAGAAAAGAATATTTCTGAGATTCTCGATTCCAGGGATTATTTGAGACCAGCGAATTATGGAGTCCTCAATTTATGGCCACCCATTTAGTGACCATTTGAAATGATGACAGATTTGAAAAAAAGTGACATTTGACCCATGCTCACAGTTACAACTGTTGCAATATCACCGCGGTCATGTGATTGAGAATTGCAACCTTCCCAGCCAACATCTGACAAGCAGCCAATGCGGAAAGCCAGATTCACTTAATGTCTGTGGCAAAAAAAGGGTTGTAAAATCAGGCACAGTCATGTGATGATTCACTTAATGAACACATCACTTAGCAACGGAAGTTCCAGTCCCAATTGTAGTTGTAAGTTGAGAACTACTTGTGTGCATTTATAAAATTATGCCTGGATGCCAGCGACTGCTAATAATTGGTTTAAAGGTTTTGAGTCACTTCAAATCTGGGGTAAAATTTTTACTAGGGGTTTCAAGGGGCCAGTTCAAAGGTGCTGGCAACCAGGTTGTTAAGATGACCTTTATACCGGCTTCCGGTTTCTCTGCTTTCGGCGACGGCGGTGCCTTTTGAAGCTCCGCCAGCCCCGCCGCCCGTAGAGCCGCTTCGCTACACAGAAGCGGCTTGGAAGCTTCAAAATCCTTAGGATTGAAGAAGTAGAGATCGCAGGGCACAGGTTGAGCCCCCGTTACCCCCCAGGGAATTGTTTCTGGGGAGAGAACGGGTGTGGCTCCCTCCCAACCTGCGGAAACTCCGGGCGACGTGGGACGATTTTGCTTCGGCAAAACAACCCGGCTGCAGGAAACTCAATACGAAAAGAACCAGCTTTAAAAAAACAGCGAACCTATCTGAACCCTGAAATTTGGAAACGCAAGTATCAGCGCTTTGTTGACTTTTCAAACTGAAACAATTTGAGTGAGTGAAAGTGCTTTGAAAAAACATGGCGCTTAGCCTTAAAGTTAACGAGCCAATGAGTGTGGATTGGTGAAGTTATTTTGTGTTACAAGTTTCCAAGTTGTTACAAAGTTGCCTTGTTTGCTATAAGAGAAGCAAGTGGAAAATTTCTCCCTTTTCAATATTGGACTTTGCTTTACTTTGCTTTACTTCAGTTTTTAATTGATCAAATCTGGGGGACTTTTTTAGAAGTCTTTGTGCAGGAGGGAAAGGAAAAGGAACTTCCCTCTTTAGAAAAACCAGACTACGTGGCAGGATGGCTTCAAAGAAGCAGGAAGGGAAGGCAGCAGGGGGGGGATCCCCCACACATAAACATGAAATGCAGCTTCCCTCTGCACAGCAGTTACAGACTCAGAAAAAAGAATTTGATGTGGGAGACTTAAAACAATTTATTTCTAAAACTTTGGATGATAAATTTCAAAAATCTCAACAGGAGATAGATGATAAACTTCAAAAATCACACCAGGAATTTATGCAGGAAATTAATGAAGTTAAAGATATGGTGAAACAGAACCAAAACAAGGTGACCAAAAAAATATCAGAAGTGGTGTCTGGCCTGGCAGAATTTATTGGGAAAGTTGATTTTAAAGTTGAAGAATTTAAATCAGAAGTTAATGTCAAGATGAAAGATAATGATTATAAAATTGATGAAGTTGACAATAAAATGCAGAGAATTGAAGATGAGATTGTTATGATACAATTCCGGGCGATGGAGTTCGCCATACGGCTTCGGGGAATTCGAGAGGGGGAAAGACAGGACTTGAGACAAGTTTGCTCTGAAGCCTTGGCTAAGATTCTACAAGTTAATCCTGAGGTGGTTTTTCACAAAATAGACAAAATCTACAGAGTGAACTCTTGGGTGGCCAGACAAAGACAATTACCTAGAGATGTGGTCATATATTTTACAGATAGAGAAATAAGAAATGACATCCTGCAAAAATCTTTTCTTACTTCTGTACAAGTGGGGGGTTCACGACTTGAAATTTTCAAAGAATTGCCTCCTAAAATGTTGAAAGCTAGAAAAGAATTTGGTTTTCTTGTCAAGGAATTGAAAAATTTACAGATACCCTTCCGGTGGGATGCACCAGCTGGGATAATTTTCAGATATAAGGGAGAAGGATATTGGTTGAATACCGTGGAGAAGGCACAACACTTTTATACCACTATTCTTAAGGAAAGAACACCATCTCCACGTACATCCACAGTTTTGGAGATTAAAGAGAGTGAAGAGAAGCAATTGCAAGAACAGTCCAAGCAGGAATTAGAAGCAGTGCAAGGTGCAGCAGGAGGTTTTCTGAGTGAGCCCTTGTTGGAATCTTCTCCAATTTTGGACCTGATTCAGATGACTGAAGTTAAAGATCAACGTATAACTAGAGCTCAATCTAAGTTACTTAAACAAAAGCAACAGCAACAACAGGAAAGACAAGACAAGAAGGCAGTTAAGAGTACTGCACGAGAGAGTGGAGCTATGGGAGGAGCGAGATCGAAGCTTTCGGATGATCTTCAAGCATTTTGCTCTGTGCTCCAGAAAGAGTCTGATGACCTTTAAGTGTTTATCTTGGAATGTTAATGGGCTGAATTCAGCACAGAAAAGGAAGAAATTATTTACATATTTGAAACAATTTAATAATGATATAATTTGCTTACAAGAAACGCATATCACAACTCAAGATCAAAAATATTTGATAAACTCCAAACTAGGAGCACATTTTATATCCTCAACTTCGCAGAAAAAGAATGGTGTGGTTATTTATGTAAATAAAAAGTTAACAGCTAAAGTTATAGAAGCAGATGAAGATGGTAGGTTTGTAGCAATCGAATTGCTTACAGCAAATGGCCAAATTCTTTTGATTGGAATTTATGCTCCCAATCAACAACAGGACTATTTTTATAAGATGTTACATACTAAAATATTGCAATGGGATTACAGATCTATTTTAATTATGGGAGACTGGAATGGAGTAATTGATTCTAAACTAGATAAAAAGAGTTTGGCAAAGTCTAGAATTAGATTACCACAGACTTTTTTTGATATGAAAGAAGATATGGAACTAAAAGATGTTTGGAGAATATATAACCCAAAAGAATTGGACTACACTTTCTTTTCTGATAGACACAGATCCTTTTCTAGGATTGATTTTATTTTGTTGTCAAATGATCTACTTGTTAAGACAAAAAGAACAAAGATTTTTCCAAGAACTTTGACCGACCATAGCCCAGTATGGATAGAAATTGAGATGGATAAGGTGGAGAGACGTTCTTGGAGATTAAATGAGAACTTGTTTAGATATGAAAAAAATATAACAGAATTTAAAAGCATTTGAAAGAATTTTTTGAAATAAATTTGAATAAAGGTACCCCAATTGAAATCGTTTGGGATGCAAGTAAAGCTTATATGAGAGGGGTACTTATCTATATGAACTCTAAACATAGACTGTTCCGACAAAAGAAAAGATTTGAATTGGAAATGGAAATAAAGAATAAAGAACAGTTACTTATTAAAAATCCAACAGATGAAAGAATACGAAGTGCTATAAAACTTTTGAAAGACCAATTTCAAATGCTTATGGCGGAACAAGTTGCAACAAACTTACAATACGCGAAGCATAATACATTTTGTAACGCTAATAAACCGGGCAGATGGTTGGCTTACACATTGAGGAAAAAACAAAGTATACGGACTATTGATAGTATTGATATTGGAGGGAAAGAAATTTTTCAACAAAAATTAATTAAAGAAGCCTTTGTGGACTATTATACCAAATTATATGCCAAAGAGGAGGTGCAGAATGGACTTATAGGAAAATATTTAAATGATAAAAGAGTTACAAAAATTACTAATCAACAAAAGGAAAGAATGAATTGTCCTATAACAGAGGAGGAGATAACAGTAGCAATTAAACAGTTAAAAACAGCTAAAGCTCCTGGCACGGACGGCTTGACCGCAGTGTATTATAAAACTTTACAAGCTGAAATGGTGGAACAACTTAGAGATCTATTTTGTAATATTCAACAAGGGGGTAAAATACCCCCATCATGGACAACAGCTTTTATATCTTTGATACCAAAAGAGCAAGTTGGTCCTAAAAAACCAGAGAATTATAGACCAATTTCTCTTCTGAATACAGACTATAAAATATATGCAAAGGTATTAGCCAACAGGTTGATGCCAGTAATTCAAAAGGTGATTCATGATGATCAAGCGGGATTTATCGAGGGCAGATATATGAAGGATAATGTAAGGCAAGTAATAGACTTATTGGAATATCTTGAGAAGAATAAACAGATCCCTGCAGTGCTGGTTTTCTTGGATGCAGAGAAGGCCTTTGATAGAGTGGATTGGAATTTTCTACTAAAGACTCTAAAAAAGATGGACTTTGGGGATCAATTTATACAGGCGATTTCAGCAATTTACCAAGAGCAAAAGGCACAGATTATTATTAATGGAAGTCTGACAACAGAGTTTAAAATTGAAAAAGGAACAAGACAGGGATGTCCGTTGTCCCCACTTCTATTTATTTTAACATTGGAAGTCTTGCTAAATACAATACGGGATTCTAAAATCCTGAAAGGTATAATGACAAGGCAAGAGGATTACAGAATAAAAGCATTTGCAGACGATCTGGTTGTGACCCTAACACAACCCATGGAATCAATAATCCTGATGAAGGACATTATACAAGATTATGGTAAAGTTTCAGGTTTTAGACTGAATCAACAAAAGACTAAAATGATAGTTAAAAACATGACACAAGATCGTAAACATGAGTTTGAAAGGAGGGCAGGTTTTGAGATTGTACCTAAGGTAAAATATCTAGGAGTTCAGGTTGCAGAATCAAATATGAAATTGTTTCAAAATAATTATGAGGTGTTGTGGCGAGAGGTTCAGAAAGATATGGAGACCTGGAAAAAACTGCAGCTGTCTCTACTTGGAAGAATAGCAGCAGTGAAGATGAACATTTTGCCAAGATTTCTTTTTTTGTTTCAAATGATTCCGGTGCTTAAAAGTGATAAACAATTGAAAGTTTGGCAATCTGGAGTGAATAAGTTTGTCTGGAACGAGAAGAAGCCGAGAGTGAAATTGAAAATTATGCAAGATGTTCCAGAAAGAGGAGGCCTTAAACTTCCAAACCTACAGCTATATTACGATGCAACAGCTTTAACTTTAACAAGTGATTGGTTTGGAAGGAAAAAGACTGGAATATTGAATGCAGAAAGTTTTGATCTTGAATTTGGATGGCATGCTTACTTATTTTATGACGACAAAGTTGATAAAGTATTTAAAAGTCATATACTTAGAGACTCTTTGATGAGAGTTTGGAAGAAGCATCGACTCAAATGGGATTACAAAATACCGCTATGGCTGGATCTTGGTCATACTTTGTGGAATACAAATATAATGTCACTCGGGGGGTTTTTATACAAAGAGGTTCTTTTTACAGATGCGGGCAGATGGCAGCTGAAGACATTGCAGACACTGTTGGACGAAGGGATTAACTTAACTTGGTTACAATATAATCAATTACAATTGAGATGGAAAGAGGACCAAAAAACTGGTATTATGTTGCACGAGGAAGAATTGGTTAGACATATAAGAGAGAAAGGTCCAATGCATATCAAAAGGCTTTATAATGTTTTGCTAGAAAGGGACTCAGAAACTGAACTAGTTAAAGATTGTATGATTAAGTGGGCACAAAATTTTGAAGAACCAGTGATGTTGGAAACATGGGAAAAAATTTGGGTTCAGAATGTTAAATTTACACAGTCGCAGAATTTGAGGGAAAATTTCTATAAAATGTTTTATAGATGGCATTTAGATCCCAAAAAGTTGTCATGTATGTACCCTAATGTTCAGCCAAAATGTTGGAGATGTGAATGTCTAGACGCTACGTATTATCATGTTTGGTGGACCTGCAGGAAAGTTAAGGCTTTTTGGATAAAAATTTGGTGGGTCATGCAGAATGTTTTGAGGAAAAAAATTCAATTTTCTCCACAACTGTTTTTATTGGGTATAGTTAAGGGTTTTACACGGGGTGAAACAAAATTGATATTGTATATGATAACAGCAGCAAGATTGTTGATAGGTAAATACTGGAAGAATGAAGCTTTGCCCACTATCGAGGAATGGACTTTGAAGATGGCCAGTTTTGCAGAGATGGCGAAGATCTCAGCATACTTAAAAGACTGTTCACAAGAGACTTATCAATGGGAATGGAAAAGGTGGATAGAATATGTGCAGAACAAATATCAAACTAGAAAGTATCAAATAGCTTTTATTTGAAAATAATGTATTAGAAATATTTTAATGCAAAGAGACAAAGAGAAAAATTATACAGGGGGAGGGAGGGGTTCAAGTTTATATATCAGTGTTATATTATGGGTTTTCTTTTCCTTTCTTTTTTTTTTTTTTCTCTTTTCTTGCTGTGTCTACTAGTTATGAGTATATAATAGGGAAGTCTGGGGGGGGAGGGTCAGGGAGGGTTAGGGAGGATGGGAAGTTTGGGGGGGGAGGTGGGGGGGTGAAAAAAGGGGTGAAAATGTAATTGTAAAACTTTTGTAATAAAAAAAAAAAAGAAAAGTAAAACAAGATGACCTTTATACCAATACATATCCAGAATTTTTATGCTCTGAATCCTCACATGGGCTTCAGAGTGTTTTTTTTTTAAACAATGCATAGGTGAGTTAAACATTTTATAAATAAACATTCCTTCAGTAGTTTGAATATTTTAGAAGAGCGCACAAAGTAAGGTGACCAGACGTCCCGCTTTTGGTGGGACAGTCCCGATTTTTAGTAATTTGTCCCGCGTCCCGCGGCGTTTCAAAAAAGTCCCGATTTTTCATTCTGCCTCTTGAGCCCCAGCTGATGGCTAGAAGAAAAAAAAACTGTTTAAACTCTTGCTCGGGGCTTCAAAGGGCCGCCCTACAGGCAATCAGTGTAAAGAGTTCCTGAAGCAGTTTTTTTTCCCCCTAAGCTGCAGAAACGAAACCAAAACCAAAACCAGGATCTTTGGTGCAACGTGACAAAACGAGGCAGAGAGAGATTTATTTTTATTTTTATTTTTCCTCCCCAAAAAAGGTAGGTGAAAAACTGCAAACAATGGGAAATTTAGGAGGAGAGTTCAAGATTTTAAAACACAAAAGAAAAAAAAGCTGTATTTAACTAGGGAATTGTAATAATTGAGATACTATTAATTGTATATTGTGTTGAAAGCAGAAATGGTTAAGTTGTGGTTCAGAGGAATATATGGGGGAAATTATTTGGTTTATTATTATTGGTAAATATAATTAATTGATTTGTAAGAAATTGGATTGCATGGAAATAATTGGAATATTCATGTTCATATTGATTAATATACAAAAAAGATAGTTTTATAACTAATTGATTTATATTAAAATGTTGAATTTGTATTAAACAACTGTATTACATAATTACATAATTAAACAATGTGAGGATGGATATAAAAATAGATGACAATGGGAAGGGGTATAATATAGAATAGAAGGGGAAAATTGAATTTGATTAAGATTAGAGATGAGGATGAAGGGTAATATTCGTTTTTTTAAAAAAATAGATGAGGAATAAATATGGCAAAAAGGAAATATAGAAATTGTAAATTTAATTGAAGTGACTAAACACTGTTTAAATTTGTGAACCGGCCAAATACTCTGTTCAAAGAAAATACATTGTATGTTTGTATGTGTGTTTCTAATTACTGCTATTTATTCATATTTGTTCTCTTTTATTCTTTAAAGTTTAACCATTCATTCTTTATCTTAATATCTTTATATTTGTTTGGAGTTGCCTTTCTTCCCTTTCATCTTTTTTATTGTACAGCAATCTTTCTCCTCAAACCTACCACATCTCTCTTTTCTTTCCTTCTTACTTTCTCTTCCCCCCCTCTTCTTCTCCTCCCTACTTCCTCTTCCTTTCTCCTTCTCTTCCTCTCTTCCTCCCCCTCTTACCCTCACTCCTACTCTAATTTCCCTTCCCTTCCTTCATCCCTCTCTATTGCTATATCCTTTTATGCATATGGACTACTCAGAGGGCTGAAAAAGTTATTTTTGACTGTTCCTCGCACTTTTGACCAGTCCTCAAACTTATGACTGTCCTCACATTTTACATTTTTGCCCTATCTTGTCACCATGGTGAAGAGAAGCAGTTGTGAAATGAGTGACATGGTTGTTAAGAATGCTGCACGGGCATAAATGTGAGGATGGTCATAAGTGTGAGGACCAGTCAAAAGTGCGAGGACCTGTCAGAAATGACTTTTTTCAGCCCTCTGGTTAGTCCTTTTGTGCATATGGACTACTCAGAGGGCTGAAAAAGTTATTTTTGACTGGTCCTCACACTTTTGACCAGTCCTCGAACTTACGACTGTCCTCACATTTTACGTTTTTTGCCCTATCTTGTCATCATGGTGAAGAGAAGCAGTTGTGAAATGAGTGACATGGTTGTTAAGAATGCTGCATGGGCATAAATGTGAGGATGGTCATAAGTGTGAGGACCAGTCAAAAGTGCGAGGACCTGTCAGAAATGACTTTTCAGCCCTCTGAGTAGTCCCTATACACATAGCCATGGCCACCCGGTCACATGACCAGCTAACCACGCCCACCCAGTCACATGGCCTCCAAGCCACGCCCACACAATAAGTCACGCCCACAATGGTGTCCTTCTTACCAATGTTAAAATCTGTTCACCTTACCCTATACACATAGCCATGGCCACCCGGTCACATGACCAGCTAGCCACGCCCACCCAGTCACGTGACCAGCTAGCCACGCCCACCCAGTCACGTTACCAGCTAGCCATGCCCACCCAGTCACGTGACTAGCTAGCCACGCCCACAAAATAAGCCACGCCCACAATGTCCCTCTTTACCAATGTTAAAATCTGGTCACCTTAGCACAAAGAGATCTTAACATTCCTTACTCTTAGGAAATAAATTATTGCGTGAGAAGGCTGCCGTCTTTCCGGGTGAGGAGACCATACTTGCCTGCTGCATGCACTACTATACAATATTTTCAGCCCTCCAACAGAAGAGAATCTCTGTGGCTCAGGGTTGAACTGTGGAATCCCTGATGTTTTCCGAGTTTGATTGTTTGTTAGTGAATGTGGGGTTTGCTTTGCTCTCTGTTTATATACAGTAGCTTGCCCTGCCAGGGTTGGTGTGTGGGGGGGTGTATTTATTCTTCATAGTTCCTTGATTAGGATATTGGGATATACACTCAATAGCACCGAAGATGTTAACTAGTTGGGTGATGAAATATCTGCAAGCAAACAACCAAACTTAGAGAGCACCAGAATATAGAATAATAGAGTTGGAAGGGACCCTGGAGGTCTTCTTGTCCAATCTCCTGCACAAGCAGGAGATCCTATACCCATGATGGTGAACCTATGGCAAGCATGCATGCCACAGATGGCACGCAGTGCCCTCTCTGTGGGCACGTGAGCCATCACCCCATGCCTCTCACTAGCCAGCTGGTCTTTGGGTCTTTGCCACGCATTTGTGGGTGTGGCCGCGTGCAGGGGCCCGTGCGTGCATGCACGGGGGCGTGCGCGCAAGCACGGGGGCGTGCACGCAAGCACGGGGGTGGGGTGCATGCACAGGGCTGTGCACGCATTGCATTCTGGGGGTTCAGACGCGCATGTGCACAATCACACGCACGTTGAGCATTCACATGCACACGCTTTGGGCACTTGGTCTGGAAAAGGTTAGTCATCACTATCCTATACCATTTCAGACAAGTGACTGTCCCGTCTCTTATGGATACAAAAAGTGGAGTCACCAAAGACTTCACTTTTTGCCCTTCCTTACTGTATGTCCTTGATAATATAGGGATGGTGGTGCAGTAGGGGAGAAAAAAAGAAAATTCATCACATATGGATGTTCCCTTTTATTCAGGCTGGTAACTTATAGGACGAGATATATAGTAGTTGAACTATGTGAGTCGGCAGAATTCAGGGGCAGGGAATCTGGCTTATAGGTTGCTCACTCCTGCAATGGGAAAAAAAAAAATGCTTCTGTTTAATTTAGTTCATTTGAAGTATTCAGAGCATGAAATACTCTGGGGTACATGAAAAACTGCAGAGTAAACCAAAACCTTTCAATCTTACAAAGGGAACTATAAGACTGAACTAACACCATTTACTGCAGCTTAATACAAATATGTTCATAATTAGCTGGAAAAAAAATCAGAACTAAATGATGCAGTGTCTTCATTCTCTTTATGAGAAGCTAAGGAAAATATCAGCCTCAGGTTTGGTTTTTTTTTGTTTTTTTTTTTTTTTGCATTGCAGCTTATTTTGTATATTGTAAAAATCACATATAAAGGACTAAAAAAAATAAATGTAAAGAGAATAAATCAGCAATCTTTTACACATCTGTTACACATTTAACAGAATGTGCTAACATTCTGTTGTGTATTTGTGTACTTTCTAAAGGGGATAGAAAAGGGGTATAAAATGTAAGATCTAAATCCAATGGCATGCTTTTCTGAATTTACCAAAATTCAGTGTATTTCAC
This sequence comes from Pantherophis guttatus, assembly GCF_059756535.1. NCBI lineage: Eukaryota > Metazoa > Chordata > Lepidosauria > Squamata > Colubridae > Pantherophis > Pantherophis guttatus. Next base: position 141,193,985 of record NC_142064.1, read on the forward strand.
ATCGTTGGGCATTTGTTATTCCATGTCTCTAATTATCTAAACCAGAATCTCATTTAATTAAATCTTTGGAGGGCAAATTATTCTTAATAACATATGTTACTTTTGACATTCTAATATTAATTCAAGCAAGCAGTGGGGATAATTTCCAATGAAGATAATAAGCAGAAGGAGGCATGACACTTTCCCATCCACTGTTTTTCCTTTGTAACTTCTGTTGCCCCCTGAATTAGGAGGGGAGTGGGAAAGTGACAAATTACAAAATGTCATGACATCATGCAAAGGCTTCCATTTACCTATTTTTCACATACAGAAGTGCAAATATGTTTTTCACCATGTAATGATATGTGGAAGCGGGATAAAGGGTGGGGGTAGACGGAAGAGCCTCAGCTTCCAAATTCATTCTTCTGATAAAAGGCAAATGTTTCAGAAGGGACCCTCCCTATTTCCTTGGACTATAAAAAACAAGGGGAGGAGGGAGAAATGTACTTTCAGATTTGCTAGATTCTGTTAATGTAACCATAATCGACGACTGATACACATAGGATGGAATTGCTTGTTACCACTTTATCCAGTGGTGAAATCCAATTTTTTTTACTACCGGTTCTGTGGGCATGGCTTAGTGGGCATGGTGTGGCTTGGTGCGCGTGACAGGGGTAGGATACTGCAAAATCTCCATTCCCACCTCACTCCAGGGGAAGGATACTGCAAAATCTCCATTCCCACCCCACTCCAGGGGAAGGATACTACAAAATCCCCATTCCCTCCCCACTCCTGGGGGAAGGATATTGGAAAATCTCCATTTTCTCCCCATTCTGGGGCCAGCCAAGAGGTGGTATTTGCTGGTTCTCCGAACTGTTCAAAATTTCTGCTACCGGTTGTCTAGAACATGTCAGAACCTGCTGGATTTCACCCCTGACTTTATCTCAGGATTATTCCCCCCCCCCAACCTAGAATTTCCTGGAAAATTCAAGTATTAATTATTATTTAATTAATTATCTGTTTCGGTGAGTCTTTTTTTCTTAAGATCAGCCAAGTGTGTTTTCCAATTTTTCATCACTCTGCTCTCAGAGATTATTATGAAAAAAATGAGTTGCAGGTTGCCTTTCAGAAAAGTATCCTAACTGAAAGGCCTGTGCTCTTCATGGAGAAAGCAGTATTTTAGTGCAGAGCTTTCTCAATGATTTTTTTTTTACTTAATAAGAACACATAGAAAATGTTTACGCTTGCAACATCTCATAAAATGCTGAGGCTTTCTACACAACTTCTAATTTCCAGAATGGTTTGTATGGTATGAATTTCCCAGGAGTCCTTTTGCAGAACATCCTGCTTCTGTTTTGTGACACGCAAACATCATAAGGCAGGCTTTTGAAATGCAAATTCCTCCAATCTGAGATGTCTTTTAAACTGTGGTCACTGCTCTCTGAATGTAACTTTCAGTACTGTATCTTAGGTCAGATTTCCTTCCCCCGCTTGCAATTTGTAACTGGCAAGAGAAATGTTACTCAATTTTATTTGGTGTTACTATTTATCTCACCACTAAATCTGGTGAAGTAAAATGTCTAACTCAGGGGTGTCAAACTCAAGGCCCACAGGGTGCTTAGATCTGGCCCACTCTGGTAACAGTGAAGGACTGGTCCCCAGCCCCCCCCAAGCTCCATTTTCAGCTGTGACAGCCTCCTGCAACCCTCTGCCAGCGAAAACAGAACTCGGGAGGACTGTGAGTGCCTCCGCGCAGAGGTCTGTTTTCGGCTGTGACGGCCTCCTGTAACCCTTTGCCAGCGAAAACGGAGCTCAGGAGGGCCGCGCGCAGACTTCCCCAGCTCTCTTTTTGCTGGCAGAGCGCTCAGGCCACCACAGGTGCCCCTGATACAAGTGATGTCAAGCTGGCTACACCCACCCCGCCCCCCCTGCCCCCACCCTGAGATAAACACAATCCTGATGCGGCCCTCAATGAAATTGAGTTTGACACCCTGGTCTAATGCATTCTTTTTTAATAATGTGGGGATAAGCTCAGCAGTGTGTTTTTTTAACCTGCTTGAAAGAATAAAATATGCAGAAATAGATGTTTGGGACAGAGGTTCTTGGCAGGGAAGGAAATTTGAGATAAGATGCTTTGTAGTTAGAAAAAAATATAGTTGCTAAAGCTAGTATGCATATTAATAATCAATAAGGAACTCTACATGTTGCATACCAATCTCATTCAATTTGATATGATATGTATGATTAAAACTAGGGCACACATAGTTTTAAAGAAACACAAACTCTTTCAGGCTTTCACACAAGGCTGAACAAAAACAACATTTCTTGAAGTTTTTAATTACTTCAAGAAATTAACTCATTAAAGTTAAGGCAACCCATAAAGTAGTGACAACTTTTTGGGGGGCTTCTGTGGGAAGAATTAAATTAGTTTTAAAAGAGTTCCATTTTTTAAAATTCATAATGCATTATTTATTTGTGTGTCTGTGTGTGTTTACACATTTCATAGTTAAAAATAAAATTTAAAAAAATCCTGGCATCAAGAACTCCAGATTAATTCCTCAGCCTCTCTAATTCTCATTTATTTATACAGCATTTGAAGCAGTTTCAGGCCTCATGTAAGTAAGTAGTACAAGACAAAAAAGAGTTTATATTTAGGGAGAAGAAGAAGAAGAAAAAATTGAAAGAGAATTTAAATATGAAATTAAATTGAGCGAAGATGAAAGACTGGGCCTGTGAGAAGTGGGTCTGTTGAAATATTTTCTAAGATAGGCACAAAGCCAGATGGTATCAGGAAGGAGAGAGGTGGGACTGTGGGAGAAAGAAAGAAAAGGGAGAAGAGAAGAAAAGAACAGAAGCCATGAGTGCAGAAGTATCTCGGGATACCTGTCTGTAAGACGCAGATAAGGCCTCCATCTTATTACAAGCTTGCCTGAATGGGGATACGTAGAGAGACCTTCACTATTCTGATATTTAGAATTAATGAACTCTAAAGAGTACACCCGTCTCAGGCAACCAAGAACTTTTAAACTGAATTTTCCATAAGGTTGCCTGAAATTCAGCTTAACTTGGATATTTTCTGTTCTGCCTTTCGTGCTTCCCCTTCCAAGACAGGCAGAAATATACATGTAAGTACTTAGCTCCACACCCCTTATCATACACTTCCCTTCTTCTGTGAACTGAAAAATAGCAAAACAGAAAGGAACCCATTATTTTTTTTATCCATTAACCCATGCCTTTGATCATATATCTCAGTTAAAAAATGAATTCTTGACATGAATCCCTGATACTTAAGAGGAAATTTATTTTGTTTAATTTCTATGCAGCCCATCTCTGGCTGTCATGCGCCTTAAAATATGTGAGATGACAATCTAAACATTGAATTTGGTAACAGAGATCTAGTCACAGAACTTTTTTTTTTTTACATACCAGTTGCCAAGCATCCAGATTTTGATCACCTGACCATGGGAATGCTGCAACAGTTGTAAGTGTGAAGTATGGTCATAAATCACCTTTTTTCAGTGTTGTTGTAATTTCAAAAAGTCACTAAACGCATGGTTATAAGTGGAAGACTACCTGTACACAAAAACTCAAAAGTTTAGGATGAAATCCAGTTCAATTAAAACTTAAAAGAATTTTGCCTAAAAATGCTCAATGACTGGAGTTGGCAGCCATTTTAAAGCAGCAGTTTTTCCAATAAAAAATGGGGGAGGGCTCATGGATTATCTGCTTGGTGATAGAGCCCTTTCCCGGTGCAGTAAATCCTTGATTTAGTAGACGTGAAATTAAAAACAAACACATTTTTCATTGAAATTTCACGACCATTTGATGGACTGTTTGTCTATCAAATGAAGTCTTGACTGAAAAGGATGGCATTTTCATCAAATGCATCATTTACAAGTGGTGTAAATGGACGCAAATGATGTAAATTCAGATTTAGGAAAATGTTTGATTTAATGGATACCTCCTCCCCCAAGTGGTCCTTATTAAATCAAGGTTTATTTTAGAGTACTATTGGAACACAACTGGAGAGCTTATCCTCCAGAACTAAAGATGCAAAAGATTTCCACCTGAATCTATGCTTTTTTACACTTAAACTGTTTCATCCAAGCAAAGCAAAGCAAAAGGGAGCTTAGATGAATAATGTTCTCAGGCATCTGCCATTCTAAAGCCATACCTTTAAAAACATGGAAAAAAACCAGTACGAATTGGAATGGTGCCCAACAAGTGATCGGGAGCCAGCCAGAGTTCAATATAAGGTAAGTGGCTATATAAATGTTTTAAATATAGAAAGAAAAATAAATAAATAAAAAGCACATCAGATGATGTTCTGCATGAATAAATCAGAGACTCTGGAAAGCACCATAGAAAAAGCCATATATGTTAGTTTTTGTAGCATTATTAAATGTTCCCTTTCAAAATGGGTGGAATGGAATAAAATGCAAGATGCAGCACTCAGTCCAAAGTTAAAATAACCTCCATGTACATTATCTCTCCAGGACTATCGATCCATCTTGAGGACTGGTCACATTTAGAAATGGAAAATCTCTTTTCGTTCTATGTTATGTAGATATTAGCATGAGAAAGAAAGCACACGTGAAAAGAAAACAGGAGGCTCTTATAAAGAATATGTGTGTGACAAATATATTTTATTTATCACACACATATTTAAATACTGAGTAGGTAATAAACTATAATAATCATGTGCTTATAAGTAACATTAAACAAGACATAGGAACAGGAAATTTATAGATCATGTCCTTTAATATTCACAGGTAGATGAAGTGGTTTTCAATGTATATTGTGAAAGTTGTGTCTGTGTGCATGAATGAACACTTGTATGTAACGAATAGATGTGAATAAAATGAGAACCCAGATTGTTGGGGGCAATATACTGACTCTGTAAACCGCTTAGAGAGGCCTGTAAAGTGGCATATAAATCTAAGTGTGTGTGTGTGTGTGTGTGTGTGTGTGTGTGTATGTGTCTTCTTAAGTTTTCGCGGGTGTGTATATGCAAAAAATTAAAACATTTTAAACATTTTAACTAATTTATTTAACATGACGCGGGAAAACACCCAAGATTTTAATTTTTTGCATACACACACACACACACACACACACACACACACAAGCTGGATACCTATGCTTTGGTACGAAACTATGTGATGGGGCTTGATAAATGGACACTTACAGCTTGAAACTTAATGAGTAGTTATGATCGGCCTCTCCTTTCCCCTTCTCTCCCTCAGCCTTGCCCCACAGAAGCCTATCCTATCCTATCCTATCCTATCCTATCCTATCCTATCCTATCCTATCCTATCCTATCCTATCCTATCCTATCCTATCCTATCCCACTTCTCTCCCTCAGCCTTGCCCCACAGAAATGTCTCCTATCCTATCCCCTTTTCTCCCTCAGGCTTACTGCACAGAGGCCTCTCCTATCCTATGCCCTTCTCTCCCTCAGGTTTGCCCCAACAGGAGCTTCCCCTATCCTATCCCCTGCTTGCTGCTGTGAAAGTAAAACTGAAACTCCTGTCCTCTGCTTGTGTTTTGCATTTGGAACAGATTTCTTTTCAGGTGGGGAGGGGGAGTAGTACTCCTTAGCATCAGAGCGTGTTAATCAATATAGGAAATACTAATGCTCGGATGGTCATTTCGAAAAATCCTTTCTTAGTGAGCATCTAGAAGCCAAGAGAAATAAACAAACAAACAAACAAACAAACAAACAAACAAACAAATAAATGTAGAGGGGTGTGTGTGTGTGTGTGTGTATGCATGCGTGCGTGCTATGATAACCTAAATTGATGCCTTTCGCTTAAAACTAAATAATTACAAAAGGTATGCAATGGCTTGTAAAGCCGATGAAGGCTTTTTATGGTGCAGACTAAAATAACCCACCGGCGCATGCTGTGTCAGGTATCTTTAAATAGCAGAGGCTTTGGGCCAAGATCAAATGTATTAATTTGATACATCCTCTCTTGGGTGGTGATCATCCCAGACTCGCAAAAGAAGGGCTCAACTATCTTTTCAGAGCTGCTTTCCATCTCTAATGACATGACACTGCCACCATCCTGTTTGTCGCAGAAATAATGACATGCTGCTGCAATCGAGCTGTCGTCCTTTTTTTCCTCCTCTGCCTTCTTTTTCTTCTTCTTTTTTTAAAATTTAACTTGAGAGGCAGATTCTCTCTGGAGATAAATATTTATTTGCTTTCTCAGCACATATCCAGTGCATATTGCATTGTGATCATTGACATGCAGATAAACAAAATTGTTCTGTGTTGCATAATAACAAAAGAAACCCATTTTTATAGGTTTTATATGTTAGGTAATCAGCTTCACAGATAACCAAAGATTAACTTTTAAATGGATGCTGTTCAGAAAGATTCTCAGTCTTAAATCAGCTTTCCTGCATTAAACCTTTATCTTTAATCCTCAACTGCAAGTAATTTTATATTTAGATAAAATTGAAAAATCTCCTAAACCACCAACATTTAACATAATCAGATGACAATGTCTACAATCTCCCTCCCCCCCTGCTTTTTCTGGTGGAGAGGATGGGTTGAGACTTTTTTGGGGAGAAAAGAAACAATCATTTGGAGCTTTTTTTGTGTGTGTATTTGATTGTTTTTCAGGTAATAGATTGAGAAGAAAGGAACACCACCAGAAGATATAATTAATAACTGACAAGATTACATTAAATAAACCCTCCCCCTATTGCATACTCTTATTTATTGCGCTTTAAAAATGGATCTGTGGTAATGGAAGCAGCTCCCTGATGTGCAGATCCAACTCAGAAAAAGAATCTTACTTGGTGAAGCATTTCAGCTACATCAGCCAATATGCTATAGTGGAATCTTGCCCCCCATAGAACATATGGCTGGAAGCCCCTGTTCAATGCATGTGACCTTACACCATTCTGGTCAAACAGTTGTCCAGTCTATTTTTGAAAACCTCCAGCAATGGAGCGCCCACAACTCCAGGAGGCAAACTGTCAAAAAAAAAAAAAAATCCTTACTTCTAGGTTGGGTGTCTCTTTAACAACCTTCCACCTTGTTACAGAAGCCTGCAAAAGTGCGTAGAGTCAAGGCTATGGTTTTCCCAGTTGCAATGTATGGATGTGAAAGTTGGACCATAAGGAAGGCTGAGCATCAAAGAATTGAGGCCTTTGAACTATGGTGCTGCAGAAGATTCCTGCGAGTCCCTTGGACTGCAAGGCGATCAAACCAGTCAATCCTAGAGGAGATCAACCCTGACTGCTCTTTAGAAGGCCAGATCCTGAAGATGAAACTCAAATACTTTGGCCACCTAATGAGAAGGAAGGATTCACTGGAGAAGAGCCTAATGCTGGGAATGATTGAGGGCAAAAGAAGAAGGGGACGACAGAGAATGAGGTGGCTGGATGGAGTCACTGAAGTAGTAGGTGTGAGCTTAAATTGACTCCAGAGGATGGTAGAGGACAGGAAGGCCTAGAGGAATGTTGTCCATGGGGTCATGATGGATCGGACATGACTTCACAACTCACAACAACAACAACCTTGTTACATAATCAGTACACTTTGCAGTCTGGGCTTATATATCTAAGTGACAGAATATAGATGTTAAAGACCTTCATGATGGAGGTTTATTAGGAGAGAACACATCTGTGGAATCTTCCTATAGTATCCTTGCATTATCAAGCAAGTGAGGTTAGAGCAAGACTGTCAAACTTGCAGCCTGCAGGTCAGATGCGTCACACGCTGGCCACGCCCACACCCAGTTTAGCAAAGTGGGGAAAAGTTGTGATACATCACGTGATGCTGCCATGATGACATGAGTTTGACACCCCTGGGTTAGAGGAAACCCAGGTATTGCATGATTACAAGAAAGAGATGACAAGCTGCCTGCACAAAAGTCTTGAATGCATAATTCTAAAATAGCCGCCATGATGTCCTTATGATTTCTGTGTTCTTCAAAATGTTATCAGTGAGGAGACGAAGAATGGAGGAGAAATGTCTCTCAATTGATTTTTCTTTGCAACTTATACAAACTTGAAAAAGTCACTGAGTCATGGCTGAAATACCACTCTTATAGTTTTGTGGTCTTGTGTGTAAGCTGCAAGTGAGCAGGGTGATTTTGAGAGTCAGTGGTAAAACCCACCAAGTTCCAACTACTCAAAACTTCTCTGTCCAGAATCTCTTATATCTTTCTAGAGAATGTCCTATCTCTAGAAATTAAATGTTTGGCCCATTTGGTCATGTTAAGTATAGGTATATATAAAGGTATATACATTTAATAAATAAATAATCGGGATCACAATATGGTTGGAAATAATTGTTGTGAAGAATTCTGGTACTGCAGTATAAATTCGCTCCAACATATACACCAGGATCCTGTAGCAGAAGTGCGATAGAAAGTTTGGCAACAAACACACTAGAATGATGCAAATATGCTTGGCATGTTGAGTTTACCTTTAAAGTCACACCATCAATTTAAAACTCACAGTTCCATTAAAAAGACAATTAAAAGACAATTAGAATCATTCCAAGTGTCAGTACCAGTGCTGAGCTTCCCCGATGATGAGTTTATTCTAATTGCATTTAAATTACAATTCCATCAAATTGTGCATTATTCATACATACTGCTATGCCAAGAGATCAAGAGAAACTTAATGTAGGAGACCGCAGAGAAACTGTAAAACAGCTGCAATTATATTGCTGGAGGTTATTAAATATCACCTAGTCCATATTGCTATAGGGTATTAAAATGAAACTACAAAACAGAAAACAAGCTAGCAGAAACAATATTATATTACTGATACTCCTGTGCAATCCATTGCAACGCTAATTAAAGATCAGCTGAGAACCATTTTCAAATGGAAATACTGAATATGGCCCTACTCTGCTAAAATTCAGAGTGGTGGTACCACTGTAGCAGAATTTATTTATTTATTTAAAACATTTATATACAGTAGCTGGCCATCTTATAATTAACTGTGGCCAGCTTCCAAGCTAGATTTTATTCATTGGTTATAATTTAACAGAGCACATATCCATGTAGTCCTCTTTTAAAAGTTGAGATCCCATCAGTTTTTATTTAATGAAACAGTAAGTATATTGCAATGATGGCTAACCTTTTTGCCGTTGCGTGCCAAAACCGGGAGGAGTGTGGGGGGGTCGCGCGTGCACGTGCCCACACCCATAATTGAACTCAGATCCAACTCAGATAAGCATCATGTTCTGTGAAGCATTTCAGCTAAATCAGCCAATATGCTTCAGTGGAATCTGCCCTCCATAGTCTTAGAACATAGAACAGTGATGGCTAACCTTTTTGCTGTCGCGTGCCAAAAGTGGGGGGAGCGGGGTGTGTGGTGTTGCACGTGTGTGTGCCCAAACCCATAATTCAATGCCCCCTGTGCCCTGTGCATGTGCGCACAACCCCCCCATGCTCCCTCCGCTTTTGGCACACGACGGCAAAAAGGTTACCATTGGGCCTGGTGGGCCCGTTTTTGCCCTACCCAGCTCCAGAGGCTTTCTTGGAGCCTGGGGAGGGCAAAAACAGCTTCCCCACCCCCCCGGAGGCCCTCTGGAGGCCCGTTTCCTGACTTCCGGTGGGCCCGGAAGGCCTGAAAATTAGCTGGCCAGCACGCGCATAAGTGCTGGAGCTGAACTAGGGCAAAGCTCGCGTGCCCACAGATATAGATGGCTCTGCATGCCATCTGTGGCACGTGTGCCATAGGTTCGCCATCACGGACATAGAACATAGAATCAAAGAGCTGGAAGGGACCTCGGAGGTCTTCTAGTCCAATCCACGGATCAAGGCAGGAGACTTATACCATCCTGGTCAAATGATTGTCCAGTCTATTTTTGAAAACCTCCAGCAATGGACCACCCACAACTCAGAATGTATTTTTTATTTTAAACATTTATATAGCTGTCTTATCTTATAACCAACCCAGAAACCAGATTTTATTCATTGGTGTTAATTTAACAGAGCACATATCCATATGTGTAGTCTTGTTTTAAAAGTTGAGATCCCATCACTTTTCATTTGATGGAAGAATAAGTATACTTTATGCAGGGACCACTGAATCTAATCTTTGGAACAACAAGGAACAACAGAATTGCTGCATTTGTAAAACAACAACAACAACCCACAAAACTGTGCACCTGCAGCCTTGACTATGGGCTATAAAAAAGAATTCCTGACACCATGCAGTATTTTCATTCAAGATAGGAATATGTATGTAGAAACTCTCAGCTAGACAGGAAAATTGCCTTTAAACTCATGGCAGCCCTTTCAAATAAAAAACGACAAAGGTTCAATTTACTTCTGGCTTGATAGAAATTGCAGTTCATTTATTTCCTGAATTTATTCCTGTTCAATATTACATGCTAACTTCATTTAACCTATCAATTACATTGTTCTTTCACATTAGTTTTCACTGCAGGAAGACCCAGGGTGGTCTTGAAATAAGATCTAACTCCAGTAGTTAAAAGATAGATAGATAGATAGATAGATAGATAGATAGATAGATAGATAGATAGATAGATAGATAGATAGATATTTTTCTTCTAGCCAGGTTTTCCCTACGTAGCCAAGGTTTTTTTGTAGCTCCAGCTCCAGCACACAAAAAAAACCTTGGCTACGTAGGGAAAACCTGGCTAGAAGAAAAACACACATAAACCCTACGAAGAAGTAAGAATATATATATATATATATATATATATATATATATATATATATATATATATATATATGTAGGTCTTTGGTTATTCGGGTCTTCTCCCACGTAAAATTGGAAGTGTCTTGGCGACGTTTCGACGAAGTCTCATTCGTCATCTTCAGGCTGGTGTTCTCGGCTTCGTGCTTCGTGCTTCCTTTGCTCCTGGAAGCACGAAGCCGAGAACACCAGCCTGAAGATGACGAATGAGACTTCGTCGAAACGTCGCCAAGACACTTCCAATTTTACGTGGGAGAAGACCCGAATAACCAAAGACCTACATACAAACACCCGCGAAAACCTGAGAAAACAAATATATATATATATATGTGTGTGTGTGTGTGTGTGTGTGTGTGTGTGTGTGTATTCATTGACAAAAACATCAGAAAACCAGCTCAATATGAGAACACTGCTTCCTGCCCTCTATTTTTTTTTTTTTTTTGCTTTCTAGCAATACACCAAAGAGAATTGACTAAAATTAATTAATTTATACAGTTGCTGGAAACTTTGCCACAAAATATCCCATTTCAGATTTAGTTCTGTGAAAAATGCCGACAAAGCAGTCTCCCCAATAGATTTATACATAGCAGGCTGCAGCAAATGAGTATGTATGTGTATGAGTGCGTACGTATGAGTATATCTAGTCTATCTGTCCGTCTGTCTGCCTGCCTGCCTACCTCAAGATCATGATGTACTCACTGTTGGATGCAGTTGTGAAATTCAATTTTTTTTTACTAACGGTTCTGTGCTTGGTGGGTGTGGTGTGGCTTGGTGGGGAAGGATACTGCAAAATCCCCATTCCCATCCCACTCTGGGGCCAGCCAGAGGTGATATTTGGCAGTTCTCCAAACTACTCAAAATTTCCGCTACCGGTTCTCCAGAACCTGTCAGAACCTGCTGAATAGCACCCCTGGTTGGATGGTGGGGGTGCTTTCGATAAGAAAATATTTACAAATTTTGGGAATGCTATGTTGAGTTCAATAAGGAGCAACGACAACAAAACAAAAAAGAGTGCTGTAATTTGATAAACTTAATCTCTGGCTATAACCCAGGATGTGAACATGAGCGAATCTAAGCAGCAAGGAAATAGACTCTGTGGATATGGGTAGGTTCAGATCTACTAGTGCAGTACTACACACCCCAAGTTTTCCTATTCTTGCTTCACTTATCACAATAGTGATTTGACACACATGAAGTGCTTTCACCAGACCTTTAATATAAGTGAGAGCATGAGCTCTCAGCTGCCTTCCACCTTGTTTTCATACAAGAGCAAGATCAATAATTGTTCTGTCAGGAGAAAGGAAGTGTAAACAAATTATTTCATAATAATTATGTGACCTTTTCCTCTGGTGCTTTCTAAAGTGAGGAACTGAATTACAATGGAATATGAGCAAAGACATTGAGAATTGTGTTGTAAATAGCATTGGGCCTTGAAGGAGATCTGGGTGAAGTAAAATGAGCCTAGAATAAATCTCTCCAAGACAGAGATGTTCACCAGTAAAAATGGGACACGGTATTAACATTGGATCCAGCAGTTTCTCTGGACAGGCAAAGCCCTTCCTGGAGGAAGTTCACAACTTAGAAGATCCCATGGACTCATGGCTCCTGAAAGGCAGGTGGAAGATGTGGCCTGGAAGGTGCACCAACTATGATCTATCTGAACCAATTGTTCATTCCTTTAATCTTTCTCAAATGGTCTACACAGTAAGTCACTCTATAGGAAGCTGCCTTTAGAGATGAACCAGAAGATGCAGTTAGTACAAAAGAGAACAAGATTACTAGTGAGACCACTTTACCAATCCAGAATAATACCTAGATTAAAGTAGGCTTCTAGGCCCAACTCAGTGAGCCCACTGTTATCTTGAAAACCTTACATGTTAGAGCACCATGATAACTCAGGCAATGCAATGCCATAACAGAACTTGCCTGCATTGTCTAGTTATCTAGGGGGCCCAGCTGAGAGACCCCATTTCTAGTGAGATATGGGAGAATAACCTGGCATTACAGTCCTCATTTTATGGAGTTCTCTGCCTTGAAAAGATATATGGAGCCCCTTTCCTTCCTACATTTCAAAAGCATGTTAAAGGGTTCTTTTTCCAACAAGTGTTTAATTCTAGCTGATTGGAGAAAACACAATAGTTTTGATGACTGTGCATGTCGTTAATTTATTGTTTCACTGTATTCATTTAATTATACTGTAATTTATATTTCATCTTTGTTGTCTGCTACCAGGGTATTTTGGGCTAGAAAGGTCAACTACACAAATAAGTATACTGTCCTATCCTTTCCAGCTTTTCTTTGATGTCATTCCTCCTTTATTCATTCCCCTTAACACAACTGTAGTCATGATTTATCCCTGGAAGTATTTTGAACTGCATATCTCTGCATGGATCTCTTTCATTTGTTCATTTGTTCCTACAAACAAACAAACAAACAAACAAAAAAAAAAAAAAAACCACCCTTGAATTCTGGAATCACAGTGATCTGTTGCAATTAAACAGGCCAGCCTATCATAACAACAATATTCTTCTTTTTTAGATTAAATATTTTGAAGTTTCTATTTGTAATGGCCCATGATTCTTGGTGGTCATCTGATTTATATATCAAAGAAATATCCTAGGAGAGTGAGATTTGGGCTTAGGGGCGAATTCCATTCCAATCAGAACTGTTTGGAACTAATACATTGAAAGTGAACAAAGCTCTAAATAATATTTCTTAAATGGAAACCACAAAAGGAATCCAAACACCCAGGCAGTATATACCTAATCATTTCAGAGGCCCACCTGATTAGGAAAAAAATAATAATTTCATTATCTCCACACATTCAGTGGATGTTTATGTACTGAATACCAGTACGCTATTCCATTTTGGGGTAACCACTATTCTGCAAAGAGAAAAAAAAATATGAAAAATAACAGACAAAAGAAACAAAATATGGGAAATAAGAGAAACAAATTCATTTACTATATCTCTCCATACCTTTCTACCTTTTGCAAACCATCATTGTTTCCACCACATGCATGTAGTGCTTCATACATTTTTTCTTTACATTTTTCACCTCTTTGTTTTTGAGGATATCATCAACTCCACCCAAGCACGATTTCCTCAATCTTCTTGTTCCTCTTGACCCATTAACGTTTCCTTCCTGTATTTGTTTCACAATTTGATGGTTATTAATACTATTTATATGACCAAATCATCCCAATGTATTTTGATCATTCACTTTTGTAATCGGTCCACATTCATTCTTGACCTTCTCTCTTCTTGTTTTACCACACACAATGCTTATGATTCCAACTCCTATAGCATTCGTCTTTATTTTGTTTCTCTTGAAATAACCAAGTCTCCATTAGAGCAGAAGCACCGTCCTATACAAGTAGCCCTCGGTTTTACATTGGTAATTGAGGACCATCATAATTGTCATCGCTAAGTATCACGGTTGTGAAGTGTGATATTAGGTGATCACAACCACAATTTATTAAGTGAGGATGTTACATGGACACCATTTGCAACCTTCTGCCGGCTTCCCCATTGACTTTACTTGTTGGAAGCTGGCAAAGAAGGTCACAAATGGTGATCACGTGACCAAAGGACCCTGGAACAGCTGGAATTCTGAGGACCAGTCATAAGTGTACGCATTAATTGCTGTTGCAGGTTTGAACAGTGACTGAATTAGTGGCCATTAACTGAGGACCATCTATACGCACACAGTTTTGCTTCTTTCCATTCCGTGCATCAGACCACATGCAGCCCACTACTTTTCTTCTAACATCTTAAAAGGTTTCCACTCATTTCCCATTTTAGCAAACATTGTACCAAGATACACACATTTATCTATTTGCTCTGTTTTTTGTTTTGCCATTTAAACATAACTGGCAATTATTCATTCCATTTTCCCTGTTAAAGAAGGTCTTTAGTACAGTACATTAGTCTTCAATACTTCAGATCCAAATTCTTTACTGCATCTTACAATCTATCATCCGCCATAAATGAGCAGGGTTCTCAGGCAACATAAATCTAAAGATAAACATATCCAATTGATTTATTCTTTTCTGCATGTTTGTAGGAATAGATCTAAACCACATATTAGAAAAAGATTCTTTTCTAAGCAGATATTACATAGTTACAATTCTTATTCATTTTTTTTTTTTGTATTTCTAAATGGCCTAATCATCTTTCTTTCTTTTTTTTGTTTTGCATTTTCTCTTCTCATTTCTATCACTAAGTAGTTCATGTCATCCGATGCTCATTGTTCTCGTGGATTGCGTTCATTCAGAATATTGTACAACTTGTCCAAATCTCTTTGTTGTTTCTTTTGCCATCATTCACTGCGGAATAACCTGCGACTATCACTGATTTATGAAGTGTGGCTTCCATATGCACTCAGAACAATTTAATTGCTTCAAATTCTTGACATAGCGTTAGCCATTTTACTCATACGTACAACCATTAAATAATATCTTTTATTCTAGTTAAATTCCAAACTGCAGTCAGATATATGCCATGGTGATTATTACCTGGGTGAGCCCATGCATAATGACTTTTGCCATTCATTCTGCTAATAAGACTTTTACATAATGCTTTTAAATAAGAGAATCTGTGGACTAGGTTAACAAGCTTAATTGTACCTGCTAATGGTAAGTTTTGGCACATTTTAACTTGCACACATCTTCTGTTAATATGCAAGCAAAACTCAATTTTATCCAAAACCTGCTCCTGCTCATCTATGCAAGCTAGTATTTTGAATGTAGAGATTGTTGTTCACATGCCATCAACTAGGAGATACAACATATGCAGCGTATTGGATTACCATTAATTATGACTATTGATACTATACAATTTTCTCTAAACTATGTATTACTATTATTATGCTATATATTATTGCTACATGATACTATTTCTTCTACCAGAATACCAGTGGTTAAATTCATTTTTTTTTACTACCAGTTCTGTGGGTGTGGCTTGGTGGGCATGGTGTGGTGGGCGTGACAGGGGAAGGATACTGCAAAATCCCCATTCCCACCCCATTCCTAGGGGAAGGATATTGCAAAATCCCCATTCCCACCCCATTCCTGGGGGAAGGATATTGCAAAATCTCCATTCCCACCCCACTCTGGGGCCAGCCAGAGGTGGTATTTGCCAGTTCTCCGAACTACTCACAATTTTTGCTACCGGTTCTCCAGAACCTGTCAGAACCTGCTGGATTTCACCCCTGCAGTATACTATTACTACTATACCACAACTATTACTAATATGCAATAGTGTTTTACTTTTACAGACCCTGGTCTACTTTAAATCTGGGATTTCTTCTATTGTTATTTTCTTCTTTATTAATTGGCAGCAGGTAAAGCACAGGCACCTTCCCAATGCTGTGCTTGGGTTGGCTTTGCTGGGCCTCTACTTTTTCCTACAGACCCTTTAAGTCTCTGGGAAAAAAAACACCCCTTCTTTTATTTGTTGTTATTGTTGCTGCTGCTGCTGAGCTTCCAAAACACACTCTTCTCTTGTCTCCTCCTCTACCTGTTTCAAGATAAGCAATTCTGCTGTGCTGATGATAGGGAAAAGGCTCAGATAGGAGCAGAGAAAGACAGTCCTGATGCCTGAAATTTTCTCTGCGGCTTGGTCTTCCATAGGGACCACCTAACTCTGATTGCTTCTATTTTGTAAGAAAATGTGGCAGAATGGATGAGATTTGGGTTCCTTCTAATAAATTTATTGAGGCCTTGGGGGCATGACTTCTCTGTCATGGTGCTCACCCTTTAGAGTACCCTTAAAGTACCCTTAAAAGTCTGTATGTTTCACACTCTGATGATGTTCTGTAAAGCATTGGAAGCTTGATATTTTTCCCCCAAGCTGTGGGACAAGGTAGTAGGTGGAGGTCCTGTAAGATTTGATTGGGTATAATTTTGTTCTGTTTTATGTAGTCTTTCTGGATGCATATTATTCTTTGTTTATTGTTCTGGTTATTGCTTTTTATTATGTAAAGTGCCCAGAGTCCAGCATTGTTTGAGTTTACCTATGTAAACATACAAACGAAGAAACAAATAAATAAAAGTTTATTGAATTTCCAGCTAAGTTTTTATGAGAGACACAGGGTCCAATTTAATAATGTGGACATTATAATTCTTGGTTATTTGCTTTCCCCCTGCTCTCCTGCATACAGGCATTCTGCTATTATAACACCAGCAGTTTCTTCCCTCACCCTCCTCCAATTATAAGGACAATCCATAAAGTTCCTAGGTGTATTCCCTGTAAGTAGTACAGCACAGAACTGTTATTCAAGACTTATTTGTGACTTTGTCACTTTTCTGTGGCTCTCCGTTCTCAAAACCATGATCGCCCTTCTGGTGGATGTTGACAATCCATCCATTGTAGGACTGAATCTCAATCCCAACTATTGCTGTCAGCAGCATTAATTCAGGGGTGAAATGCTCCCAGTTCGGACCGGATCACCCGATCCGGTAGCGATGGCGGCGGGTGGTTCGGAGAACCGATAGCAAAAATCCCTGCCCCCCTCCCATGCCCAGCTGAGCCACACGATCATCAGAGGCTTTTTTTTTTAACTTTTAAAAGCATTTTTTCTACAACTTCTTCCACCGAAAAAATGCTTTTAAAAGTAAAAAAAAAGCCTCTGATGATTGTGCGGGTCAGCTGGGATCATCAGAGCCTTTTCAAAGCATTTTTTAAACCACCTCTTCCGCTGAAAAGGTTGCAGAAAAAAATGCTTTAAATGTCTCTCTGATGATCCCAGCTGAATTGCCTGATCCTTTAAAAAAATGCTTTGAAAAGTCTCTCTGATGATCAGGCAACTCAGCTGGGATCATCAGAGAGACTTTTAAAGCATTTTTTTCTGCAACCTTTTCAGCGGAAGAGGTGATTAAAAAAATGCTTTGAAAAGGCTCTGACGATCCCAGCTGTGTTGCCTGATCAGCAGAGGCTTTTCAAAGCATTTTTTTGCATTTGCAGAAAAAATGCTTTGAAAAGTTAAAAAAAAAAAAGTTGACCACGCTCACCCAGTCACATTACCACCCCCACCCCCACCAAGCCAAGCCCACAGAACCGGTAGTAACAAATTTTACATTTCCCCCCTGCATTAATTAATTAGTTAAGAGCCGTGGTGGTGCAGTGGTTAGAATGCAGTACTGCAGGAAACGTCTGCTGACTGCAATTTGGCAGGTTGCAAGGTTGACTCAGGTTTGCATCCTTCCGAGGTGGGTAAAATGAGGACCCAGATTGTTGGGGGCAATAGGCTGACTGTAAGCCGCTTAGAGAGGGCTGTAAAAGCACTGTGAGGCGATGTATAAGTCTAAGTGCTATTGCTAATGGTACCCTGGGTATAGATGCTACCCCATATTCACCTGATCATGAGGAAAAAGAATTGGAATCATTCACCCAATACCTCTGGCTTTGGTTTTCCAATATCATCAACTAACAGACTGAAGAAACCTTGTCCACAAAGCAATAGAGCAGGTCAGAAAGCCAAGGCCTGGTTCTTTCCCAAACCCACACTGAATTCTGTGCCATCATAAGCCACAGTGCTTGATGGCCTGAGAAGCCCTTGCAAAAATAGAAGTATCCAGATGTTTGTCGAAAGCAAAGCAAAACAAAACAAGAAATCAAATAATCCACCAAAATGATTAAGCGAAGCAGGTGTAAGATGCAGAAGGCAAGACAAGATATATAATGTTTTGTGTTCTGCATATGTTCCTCTCCTCCCTTCCCCGGAAGTGCTCTTTCCCTCTTTTTTTTTGTCAACATTAATCTGCACAGATGGCAAAAATCCTAATCTCTGCTATGGGCTGAAGGGGTGGGGGGGGGATGATTTTTAATGAAATGAGAATTTCAAGGTTTATGCCGAAAGCATTAGAGATGCTATTAATTTTGATTTCTGAGGCCCAAACTGCATTAGCTGTTATTTGGCAGACTCTGTATTGTAAGGACTATTATTAGTGGCATACTCAGAAGGAAGGTCAGTTATTGTCCAGCTTTACTGGCACTAAACTTTGGCCTTGGTATCAAGGAGGAATGAGAAGTCCAACTCCTTGATAGGAGTTTGAATGATTCCAAAATTCCATTATATAAAAATTGTTCAGTGTTAACAGGTAGCATTCAGGCACATTAATGCCATATTAACTGCACAAGCCAGGGGTATTTTATCTTTAGTATCATCCTCAAATGGAAACATCACTCACCTTCACCTGGAACCAAACTTTGCTTTCTTGCTCGTACAGCAACAATAAGAAAAAAAGACTATGAAATTTCGAAGCTCTCAACCCCTTTTATCTTGGCAGTGCAAGCAGACACAACCAGGCCACGTGGGCAACTGGCAGAGTTATTCTACTTCTCAAAACTTTACCACCTTGTTGTGAGTTGGGCGGCCAACAAGTTTAATTAAAATCAAATCAAATCAAATCAAGAAATCATCTTCAATTCCTATTTAATAACAGGGAAGCTGAACTAAGTATGTCCCAGGAATTACACAATGTGCAGGGGACACAAAACTATCACTAGCGGGTACTAATTTTCAGCTTTGTTGAAAAATTTCCAGTTGATTTACTGTTTATAATATATGGAGTTATTAACAACACTTATAGGTCTCCCTCTTCTTCACAAGAACTCTGGGCAGTGTAGTGTGGTATAATTGAGTATAGAGCGGGATGACTTGAGTGCAGTGTGCCTATAAAGAGGAGATTACTACGGGAAAAAAAGCCAGTCTCTTTTTTCTAAGCTGCTTCAGCCTCTAGTGCAGGGTGGAATCTGGAGCAGGTCCTCCTTGATGTTCATCGTGAACACGCAGAATTACACTTAGTAAGGAGATATAGCTGGGTATCACATCATACAAGGCTATATGGGGGATAACCACACTCCGAATTGGGCTTAGAGGCCTACTGGTAACTAGTGTGGTAAACAGAACATTGGTGCTATCTTATAGGGGCTAGGACAACTTGCTGTGGCCAGCTCACTGCCGCTAAATGAATAGAATAGAATAATATAACTTTATTGTCACTTTGAATGTACACTAATCGGCATACATTAAAATGAAATTTCGTTGCATACAGCTCTCAAAGGGTTACCACCTCTAATATACACTACATAAACATGACTAAATAAATAAATATATAAATAAATATATAAATAAATAAATAAATAAATAAATACAAAATTATGTATATACCCACATATATTATGTGACAGAGAGAAACAACACAGTCTAGTTCAGATGTATACATGTACATGGCGAGAAAAACTAATCTTGCAAGTTTTCCAGACAGATGGCATAGGGAACAAAGCTGTTACAGAAGCTGTTCAGAATACAGATCACCACCACCAAGTCACCTCTTAACTCACAGCCACCAAGTCATGAAAGGACAACTCCACATGGCCAACTTGCCACGGGGGCAACTTGCTGCAGGCGGCCGGAGAAAGAACTGGGCAGGTGGATGAGCAAGAGGTAGGGCAGAGTGCAGAGCATGTTGGGGAAGCTGTGGTGGCCAGAAGCTTCCCATTTATCACAACCCCTGTTGCTGCCTCTGCCATGGTGGGCTTCAAGCCTGACGCAGCGGCATTGGCAGCAGCTCTGAGCCCGGCATGGATCAGCATCCAGATAGGCAGCATCAGTGGTGGCAGTGTTGGTGGCAATGAACTGGCCTTGCCAAGCTGATTGTGGTGAGTGTCCCATTCAGATCCTACATTAATGGATTTTCCTGACTAGTACTTTGGCCATTGTCTTTTGTAGTTCACTTGCAATCATAACAAGTGTGAGGTGGTCAGAGGTCAGGATGTGAATCTAGACACCCTGATCCAGGAAGGGCTACAACTGGAGCATCAGTTGAAAGTAAGTGAAGGCACCTTTGGCCATAGCTCCTAACTGCTAATCTAGTAACAGTTGTGAGTTCCAAAGGACCCTCAAGTCAGGGACCAGCTCTTCTTGAGAAGCATAATCCCATCAAATGGTACTATTGGAGCAGATGTTAACCAATGACCCTGATAACTACCTTGGCTCACATTTTCCAGAGGTTTTTACAAATAGCTATCAAGATTTTCCACAAGATGTTGCACAATCTGCTTTTTTAAGGCTTGTGCTGGCTGAGCAAATGCCATCACAGGTACTCTGAACTTGATGTCCTTCTAATGTAGAGATTACAATTCTCAACATGAACTAACAGAGACAGGAGTGGAACTATGTCATTCTAAACTTAATTGTTACCCTATATGTGCTCCCTGTGAAAATACTGTAGGGAGCTAGACTCCTCAGTTAAGCTGGACGCTTATTTTCTGGTGTTTATTTTATATGATCTGCTTTGTGTAACGTTACAACATTAAAATATGCATCATATGGTCACTGACTGATTCAATGACAGTTCAAGTCCAGCAGGTATTCAAAAATGGGCTTCCATTACTATTCTCTGCTCCATTAAGCACCGTGCATTTTAGCTATGTTGCTATTATTAGTCAAAAATCACTCATGCTTGCTATTGATACATCATTAACAACCAATTTCAGCACATAATGTGCTAGCCACTGGTACACAATAGCAGACTATTTGTGACTGGTATGGCAAGCATGTCAGCACCTGTTTTTCATTGAAAGTAGGTGGCAGGACTATTTAAAACCAATCCTTTGGCTCTACATTATCACATGAAAGTGATATGGATTCTTTTAAATATTAAAGCTTTAAAATATTAACACAAAGGCAAAATCTTTTTCCTGACACACTAGTTTTCCAGTTGCCAGACGTTTTTCATGTTGTATATAGAAGAACACAGAAAAACACACACGCTCTGCTAGAGAGAAATTCCCTGAAAATGGGCTCCAGAATGAGTCTGAAAGCTTGGAAGACTAAACCTCTGGTCCTGGTGATCGACCCAGATTGAATCATGCAACATTATCCTGGGACATGTATATTCGCTTTCATTCATGACAGAAAAACATTATCCTTTTTCATTTTTCCTCAGGATTGTATTAAGTCAGTGGGATTGTTTATTACAATGCACATGTGCATACAGTACATAATAATAAATAAATAATATAAAGCAGCTATATGAATTGATTTGAATTTTTTCTTTCTCTTTCTTCCTCTCTTAATGTCATTCTGTTTAGGTTAACCATTAGTTGATTGTCTCAGTAGTGATAATAACAGGATGTTGGTGTAGCTGATTAAAACTGTTAACTTTCACCTTTATTTATGAATCCATTTATATCTATTCTGGCGGGATATTAATGGGGAGCTGTTATTAGCACAGCTGATTCCTAGAATATTTAGATAATGATTAAATTGCCCTGAACTGTTGCCATGGCACAATTTTACAACAGCAAGCAGAGTTTCCCCACCAATTTGCCCACAAGTACGATTTGAAACAGTAATTCAGGAACTTCATTTTCACTGAAGATCAGGGGAAATGAATATAAGATAGGTCAAGAGGGATAGCCTGTAGGAACAAAAGAATGGAGTAATTACAGCTTCAATATTGCTGCCACTTGCTTTTATCAAAGGAAACGCCTGCATAGGGTTATGCAGAAAGTCAGTAAAGGAAGCCACAGGAGAAATTTTCAGTAGCGAGTGAGTGTCAAAGCTCTGGCCAGTACAAACTCAATAGAGAGAATCTACATTGCTGACAGAAAACAGCAAAGCAATATAGTAAATAGTATTTTATGTTGAGGTAGCATTTCTTCAGAGTAAGCAGACTCCTTCCCATATAATATTTCAATAATCCTTGAAACAAATGATGAAGCAAAGGATCTTTTGTGTATGTGTGTGTTTTTTAGCTTTTTGTTGCCTCCTTGAAAATTGTTGGAGACGTCTGAATGGAAGAAGAAACCATAGAAAAGGGATTCTTCTATGAATGCATAACATTCTCTCTGTCTGTCCGTCTGCCTCTCCTTTCAGTGTGAATATATGGTGTATATAATGCATGTATATAAACACATGTGTATATACACACATTAGTTTAGCTAATCTTTAGCTCTATCTTTAGCTCTATCAAGATCGAAACTAATGTCTCATCACCCCAATTCATGAACCTTTAAGCCATGTCACTAAGAAAAAAGTCTCTAAATGAGGCAGGGGTAGGCAACTGCTACTCTAAGGGGCATGAGGAGGTTTCATACGTTTTCTGTATATGATCCATAAATTCCCTTACCTCATTTCTATTAGTCAAATTTATGCAGCCACCAATCTCACAAGAAGATTGCAGCTCACAATCTCACAAATTTATGCAGCCACCAATCTCACAAGATGCAGCCACCAATCTCACAATCTCACTCTTCATATCACAAGAGCTGTGATGGTGCAGTAGTTAGAATGCATTATTGCAGGCTAATTCTGCTGACTGCCGATTGCCAGCACTTTGATCCTCACTAGTTCAAGGTTGACTCAGCCTTCCATCCTTCCGAGGTGGGTAAAATGAGGACCCAGATTGTTGGGGGGCAATAGGCTGACTCTGTAAACTGCTTAGAGAGGGCTGTAAAACACTGTGAAGTGGTATATAAGTCTTAAATGCTATTGCTATATGTTCTTCATCCCACAATTTCCAGTTCCAATATATTTGGAGGAAATCAATTTAGAGAAGGTTGGCTTAGAAGAATGCTGTTAAATAATACTGGAAATATTATTCCCATTATTATGATTTGTGTGTATGTGGGGGAGGCGGCTGAGACAGACTGGCTTCCCTATTACCTCCTAGATAGTTCATGTAGAGGTGAGATGCTCATTGGGGATCTCTTGAATTCAAGCTTAGTGTTGGAGCTTATATACTGTAGTAGTTTTATAGAAATTGTGTGTTTATTAGAAATAAGGTTTATGGCACTATTGAAGCTTAAGATTTCAAATGTTCGCTGTGATATGCCTCCATGAGTTCATGCTGACCCCTTAACTTGCAAGTTCTCTAATTTTCTAATAGTGAGCCTACTGCATTCAAGCAGAAAATAACTACAATAAAACAAATGTTTAAATCTACTTTAAACACTGATGCCATATAACAGTCTATCGTACAATTCCTTTATTTTTAAACATGGACATGAATTTAGAAATGGAAGTCTTGGAGCTGGCATAGGGGTAAACTGTAGTTAGTTATCGATAGTTTGTTGCAATAATAGGCAATGTTTTAAGGATCAAGGTCTGCCATCCAATTCTAGTTTTGTGAGGTTATATATTTTCATGGTTGATTAAATAAACCACAGTTAACTTTGTTCACACAAGAGACTAGGCTATACGGCATGACTTATAAGGCACTAAAGCTAGCTTCACAAAACAGGCTGCATCAAACAGAATTGTAGCTTAGTTTGGGATGTGTGAGCCATCAAGATTTGCCTTCACAGTGTGAAGAAATGGAGTGTGAAGAAATGGAGTGGAAAGAGTTAAGAGAGAAGAACATGCTCCCTAAAAAGCTGTACAAATATCCCTTGGCTTATTCACTTAATTTGACTTTTCAAAATGATGACAGTGTTCAAAAAATGTCTTATGACTGGTCTCACACTTACAACTGTCATAGCGTTCCTCACAGTCATGTTTTCAAAATTTTGTTTTAAAATTGGGCATGGCACACTCAATGACCCCATCATTTAATGATGGAAGTTTTAGGGCCAATTTTGGTCACAGTTTAAAGGCTGCTTCTAGGGAATAAATTAAATAAGTTTAACATTCTCCCCCATCCAGTATCCCTGAACAATATTCTTTGCTCCAGGTGTCTATCAAAGTAGCAGAAGGAGAAATAGGAAAAGTACACATAAATATACACTTGGCAAATAATAATATGCATTAAAACCTTTGATGACTATCTGTTGGTGAAATTCAGTACTATTGAATATGATGATCACTGTCCAATTAAACCTTGTGAAGCAAAACACTCCTGTGCAAAGGCCTCCTCAACACACATGTAGGTCTTTAAAGGACTTATCTGGACTATACCAGATCTTTCTGGTTGCAACACCAAGCCACTTTTTATGGGTTTAGAAAGAATGGAGGGCTTGTGCAGAGAAGCATGCAGTGATCATAGAATCTGCAATCCGGAGGCTGCCTTCTGCCTTCTGTTAAGATCTTTAGATGCCCTCATATGTTGCCAGAGATTGTATTCAACAGGGATAAGTTATGGGTAATAGGAGACACAGATGTTACATTGTTTGAGCAACAATCAATAACTTTGTATGCGGCTTTCAAGGTTCAGCTCAAAATAAAATAAAAAATAGAATAAAAGCAGGTGGGAATAACTCTTTGGCATAACTGTTGATATCACACATACATTCTGTTTGTCGAGAGACTGAATTATAGTTTTTCAGACTGCATTTTAAAGAACCCCATTCAAGTTAGAAATACAGTGTTCATTGTAAATATTGTTTTTGCATTTGATAAAAGATTTTGTCCCTAGCAATTATATGTATATGCAGGAATCCATGTGCTGTAGTTCAGAGACAATGCAAAACTATTCATCTAGCTGTCTAAAAAAACAAATTATTTTTTGACAAAGCACTCATGCAAATCTGCAAAGCAACCCAGAGTCTGATTTTCAATATAATTTGGCAATTTTTGTCAATGTAAAAGTCACACCTCTTTTTTTTTTATTAAAGAAATAAATAACTGTATCTGTTTATACAATCAGGTGACATTCAGAAAACACTCAAGGAGAAATATAAGCCTATTAAACAGTTCCCACAATTAACAAAATTGTAAATACAAAATCCCTGTCTGAAAAACTGCATTGCTGTAATGCAAACAATTGTCCGTTCTCTTCATTGGCAGGGGGTTGTGATGGATGAAACTAGGCAAATAAAATAGAATAATGGAAAGACAATTTCAGTGTAACTTTGAATTACTGTCTATCATAATCTCCTGGAAATTCTCTAGATGTAAAAGACAAGAGGTAGAAAGCTGAAAGCAAAAGTAGCCATAATGATAGGTAATTGTGGGTGTGCCATTGACTTGTAATGCAGGATTGCTATCTCATTCTGTGCTAAGCACTCACTTTTCTTTTTCTAATAATGGCTTGTTTTGTCTAGTGTTTATGGCACCAGGCTAGAAAGGAAAGACCATGAGTTCAAGTCTTAGCCATGATAGTTAGTTGGGTGACCTTGGGCTAGTCACTCTCTCTTAGCCCAACCCACCTCACAGAGCTGTTCTTGTGGGGAAAATAGGAGGAGGAAGAAGGTGTGTAGGATATATTCACTGCTTTAGGTTATTTGTAAAAATAATAAAGGCAAGAAATAGATAGCGAAATAGCAAGTTAGTTAGTTTCTGGAATTTTCTCTGTGATACTAACAAAGCAAGAATTCACATATTTTTGTGTGTAGATCGTACTGTATATGTATGTATGTATGTCTCTCTCTCTGAATCTCTAATTTATACTGTACTAATTTATACTTCTCTCTCTGAATCTCTAATTTATACTGTATACAATTGCAATCCCGCAGAAGATGCAATACATGTTTGAATCAACCATGAAGCTTCTAAGAGATACATTCAGGTATTTTCTCCCATCCACTTCTAACCTGCATCTCTAAAATGAAAGCAGAGGCACTAAATAAATTTTCAAGATGAAGAATATGTTTTATTTATAAACAACAGCAAAATCTATAAACAATGGCAAAAATATCAGTTTCTAAATTCCGGGAGACATAGTTCATAGCACCAGCATATATGTTTCCATTTTAAGAACGAAAGGGAACGTTTGAGGATTTTGGATAAGGAAATTTTCATTATTGTATTTGGAGCATGACTTAATTGTAGCAAACTATGCTAACAATTACGTTTATGATAAAATCATATCGTTGCTTTTGAATCTAAGTAATTAAACTGAATTACTGATAAGTATAAATCATATATAATCCTGCATAAAATTACACACACACACACACACCTTCACAAGAATTAGATTTCAGTTTCTATATGAGAGAAATGAAAATTTGGAAGCATCAAGAAGCAACACTGGAAATGATTTTACCATTTCTATAAGGAAAAGGCTGGATAAAATGGATTATGTCATAGGAGAGCCATATAGTGATCTAAGAATTGGATAAGAATCTGAACAAGTTAAACTCCTTCCTAATTAAAAAAAATGATAAGTCCAATACTCAAAACCAGTCCAGCATCTTTTTTGCATTATGAATCCTCTACAACTCCCAATACCCTTCCTATGACAGGCACTTTGAAATGAAATTGACAAGGAAATGCTACAGGGAATAGTGCTAGCAGAGAAAGAACTTGATAGGAGCAGAATTGCAAGCAGAAGATAAAGAAAAGAACAATAGCTGCAAGGAACCTCTGTATCAATTTGAAGAAAAGTCTCTACCCCTTCATCCAAAGCAATTTATACTAGAACTTTCTCTACACACAGGAGACTCAATTTCCATTAGAATTTAAAACTCTGAAGACTGTCCCTTTATTTCCAATAAAATACAGTAAAATGCTTCTAGAAAATCCAAGAACAAGACAATGATAACTTCCCATTCTTTGTGAAGGAAAGTGCACAATGATGTTGATCTGATCTATTTTATGGCCCACTTTGTGAGATAGATATATTTTAAAAAAACAAACAAACAGGGATGCATTGTTTAGAGGTGGGTTTTTTTTTTTTTTTTTTACTCATTTGGGAATATGAACAAGTTGGCTCGAATGTTTTTCTTTCTTTTGCTTGATCACACAGTCATTCCAGGACATTGCAAATCAAAATTGTTCTTTGAGAATGTTGCTGGAAGATTCTCAGTCAGCCAGATCGAGTCAGATCCAGTTATCTGGAAGTTGAATCGTGGCAACTGCTTTTCTTTTCAGTTTGAAGCAGGGGTGAAATCCAGCAGGTTCTGACAGGTTCTGGAGAACCAGTAGCGGAAATTTTGAGCAGTTCGGAGAACCGGTAGCAGAAATTTTGAGCAGTTCGGAGAATCGGCAGCAGAAATTTTGAGTAGTTCAGAGAACTGGCAAATACCACCTCTGGCTGGCCCCAGAGTGGGGAGGGAATGGGGATTTTGCAGTATCCTTCCCCTGGAGTGGGGTGGGAATGGAGATTTTGCAGTATCCTTTCCCTGCCACACCCACCAAACCACTCCCACCAAGCCATGCCCACAGAACTGGTAGTAAAAAAATTGGATTTCACCACTGGTTTGAAGTGCTCATCCAAGTAGCTTCTTCAGTCTGAGCAACTTGGTTAGGGGGATCCCATATATGTCTTCCAGGGTGGATTCGTTTTTCACCTAATCTCATTAGCCTCATTAGAACACAGGCAGAGTCTTCCGAGGTTGGGATTCCACAGGTTCAGCAGGAGCAGGAGCAGCTTCTTCAGTCAGAAGGAAAGATCTTTCCTTGTACCAAGGGTTTAGCACCTGCAGTGCCATTGCAGGTGAAAGTCATACAAGTTATGGGTTATTGTTATGATTCAGAAATCCAGAGCCAGAGGTTCACAGAGCTAGTTCAGAATCATAGACATAAGAAGTCGGAGGCAGGATTAGAAAGGAAGGCAATCAACAATTCACAAATCTGAGAAAATAGGCTGAAGTAACAGTAGTTAAACAAGAGTGGCTCAATGAGTTGGATATGCCCATCCAAGTCAGGAAACCTATAATCTGAGAGCAGAGCAAGGATGCAGGAATGCAGACCTGATGTGGAAGAGTTGCTTCCATTGATGAGCAAAGTCCTGGAGACTGCTCCTAAATTCATCCCAGCAACAGGCATGCCTCATACAGAAACATTGCCATCCTTGCTTCCTAAGTCAGAGGTGCTATTCAGCAGGTTCTGACCAGTTCTGGAGAATCGGTAGCAGAAATTTTGAGTAGTTCAGAGAACTGGTAAATACCACCTGTGACTGGCCCCGCCCCCATCTATTCTCTGCCTCCTGAGTCCCAGATGATTAGGAGGAAATGGGGATTTTGCAGTATCCTTCCCCTGCCACGCCCACCAAGCCATGCCCACAGAACCAGTAATAAAAAAATTTGAATCCCACCACTGTCCTAAGGGTTTCTGTTCTGGTTGCTTTTGCTCTATCCTTCAAAGTTACTACTGCATCTGGGCCTAGGCACCCAGCCAGAATCTGGCCCCACATTTTCTGAGTCTGCCATTACCTGTTTTTATTCATTTTTACCCTGGTCTGTTTCAGGTGATAATTGATTGATTGCTAGTCCTGAGGCTGGTAGTTACATGCATCGGGCCTTGATCAGGTCAGAGTAGAACATAACAACCAAAAGGAAGGTGCTGGTGAATTTAGGATTGTCCCATCACAGCTAAACTGAATCTCGGCAAATCCCCAAATGTGTGTCGGAGACCAGCCCAGTACAGTGAAGACTAGGACACAAATCTAAATTTATATTCATTGAATTAATAACTAGCAATTAATAGCAATAGCAATAGCACTTCGATTTATATAACACTTCATTGTGCTTTAAAGAACTCTCTAAGTGGTTTACAGAATCAGCATATTGCCCCCAGCAATCTGAGTCCTCATTTTAAAGACCTCAGAAGGATGGAAGGTTGAGTCAACCTAGAGCTGGTCAGAATCGAACTCCTGGCAGTCAGCATAATAGCTTGCAACACTGTATTCTAACCACTGTGCCATCACAGCTCTTGTGATATGAATCAGTTCTTGTGAGGTGGGTGCAGTGGTGAAATCCCCCCGGTTCTTACTGGTTCACTGAACCGGCAGTGCCAGTGGTGGGAGGCTCTGCCCACCCGCTGGGATGTCATTACGTCCCCTTTTTTCCATCTGCACATGCACAGAAGGTTCTGTGCATGCACAGAAGAGGCACGCACATGTGTAGCGCATGTATGATCCCGCACGCTCCCATTCCCAAACTGGTAGTGAAGGAAAGTGGATTTCACTGCTGGACGGGTGGCTGTATAAATTTGACCAATATATATGAGGTGACAGAATTTATGGATCATATATAGTTCAGTTAAAATTAAAACTACCGAACTGTAAAAGAAAATACTATATAAAAGGAATTAAGCTCCTAACCATATATACTGCACGCATATAATATTTAGATTGCAAAAATAAGGAAAACCATTAGATGGGAGCCCAGTGATATAGAAACCTGACAATATATTTAATGGTATATGGCTTAATATAGTGACATTTTTCCCCTCATTTGCAAGATGCCCTCTCTCAAAGAAACACAGAGGCACACATATCTTCCTTCCAGTAGAATCAACAGTGAAGAGAAGATGGGGCAAAGAAAGGAGGGAAATTAAAATAAGAGCCGAGGTGGCGCAGTGGTTAGAGTGCAGTACTGCAGCTACCTCAGCTGACTGCTAGTTCAGCAGATCAGTGGATCAAATCTCACCAGCTCAAGGTTGACTCAGCCTTCCATCCTTCCAAGGTGGGTAAAATGAGGACCCAGATTGTTGGGGGCAATATGCTATTTAGTATACTGTCTTTGGTGTAAGCCAGCCAGAGTCCTCGGAGAGTGGGCGGCATAGAAATATGATAGATAGATAGATAGATAGATAGATAGATAGATAGATAGATAGATAGATAGATAGATAAAAAAAAATAGATTCTGGGGGAGGATTGTAGTAGCTGGGCTGGGAAGGAGAAATGAATGCCTGGAACAAAAAGGAATAGAGATAAGGGATGGAGAACAGGTTACTACATATTGTACAAAGGGTTAAATTTGCCAGGCAAGCAACCTCTCTTAAGGAATAATTAATCTTCAGGGTAATTTTAAAATAGCTAGCTAGGAGGTAGGTAGGTAGGTAGGTAGGTAGGTAGGTAGGGAGATAGATAGATAGATAGATAGATAGATAGATAGATAGATAGATAGATAGATAATTAGATAGATAGATAGATATAGGGATGGATGGATGGATGGATGGACAGATAGACAGAAACACAGACAGTAGAAATAGATATCTTCACTCTTCAGCAGTGATGTCTAAAGTCATTTATTTGCACATTGTTTTCAACAATGTACTGCATAATTGTATATTTTACAGCAAATGTCATTTCATTTCATTTTCATTTTCATTTTATTTGATTTGTATACCGCCCTACTCCCGAAGGACTCAGGGCGGTGAACAGCCAACAATAAAATACATATATACAAAATGTAAAAATGATCCTCCCCTCACCATTATTTGGGGCAAGGGGGCTGTCATATCTTACCTTATATGTATGATACATAACAATATATGGTTTTCATGCTTCCCAGCTTTACTTTGCTGGCTTTCATCACTGTGAAAGGTCTTTATTGCCATGTGTATTCCCCACTCCCCCACTATGAACATTTTTCTGTACGGGGACAACATTGAAGCATGTCCAGAACAGCAAAACACTGCAAGAATCTGAAAGATCTGGCCATCTGCAAGCACAAATGAAACAAAGGCCATTTTTTCCAGTTAAGAGCACAACATTCAATTCCCATCGCTGACAGAAGTAGAAAGAGGAGTAACTCTAATACATCAGAGTGTCATTCAAGAGATACAGCTTTTTTGTTCTCCAGATCATTAAAGCACATAACATCACTCATAAACATGGGAGCTTGCCTGGTAGAAAGCTGAAACTTCAGTTCAATGCACAATTATGACCAACATACCATATTAAAGGAAGAAACAAGAAATGTTTCTGAATTCACGAATGAGCTATAATTTTATCACCAACGTATGTCTTCCAGATTGATTGAAATGAAGATATAATTAATGAAATTTGTCATAGTAGGAACACATGTGATGGGCACTGTGTTGGAAAAAGGATTTTCTGGTTGTGCTTTTACTTTTCATGCATAGCATTGGAGACTCATTAACCATGGCATAAACATTAGCAATATTAAATTCAGTTGGGTTTATTTCTGAATGCTGGTGGAACCAGATTGTGCATATTTTCCACTATTAAAAGTATCATTCACAGCTTACTTTTAAGCCTGACCGAGAGAATCTCTTTGCAAACTGTAGCTATGAAATATAAGAAACATATATTCAGTTATGAGAACTGAATAGAGAGAGATGGCCTTGAAAAAGAAATTCAATGAATTATGTAAACATCAACTTAGCTTGCACAGATAGAAGGGCATGAGAAAGAAATACAATATTGTCTTTACAGCACAAGAGTGTGGGGAGAGAGAATTTCTATCAGGCTTTCAAGATTCTGTTATTATATCCTAACACAATAAGATAAAGAGTTCCAGTACTTCATATGGTATATGTTTCCTGGTCTACTTCAATCAACTGACAGGTCTATAGTTTATGATTGCTGCCTCAGCAGGGGATAGATCTGTGTTTGGCTGATTTCAGATCCTAAGTTAGGGTGGCTCTCCTTAATACTTGGATGAAGGACTGCTTGACAACTTCAGGATAAAAAGGCTAGTGACAGTGGTGAAATCCAAATTTTTTACTACTACTCTGTGGGTGTGGCTTGGTGGGTGTGGCTTGGTGGGCATGGCAGGGGAAGGATACTGCAAAATCTCCATTCCCACCCCACTCCAGGGGAAGGATACTGCAAAATCCCCATTCCCTCCGCACCCCTGGGGGAAGGATATTGCAGAATCTCCATTCCCACCCCACTCTGGGGCCAGCCAGAGGTGGTATTTGCCAATTCTTCGAACTACTCAAAATTTCCGTTACCGGTTCTCTGAACTGCTCAAAATTTCCACTACCAGTTCTCCAGAACCTGTCAGAACCTGCTGGATTTCACCCCTGGATACACCCATTAGATTGCAAAGAAAACTGTAGCCACCAGAAGTCAAGCTCCAGGATATCCTAATTTTTTTTACTTACAGTTGACACAAGCCTTAGCGGTGCAGTAGTTAGAATGTAGCAGGCTAACTTCTGCTCACTGCTAGCAGTTTGATCCTGACTGGCTTGAGGTTGACTCAGCCTTCCATTCTTCTGAGGTTGGTAAAATGGGGACCCAAATTGTCAGAGGCAATAATTTTAAATTGGGGTATTTTAATTTTTCGAGTTTTAAATCAGCCAAATTATTTAATTATTTTAATTTTTAATTATTGTTGTGTCTTGTGTTTTTTAAACTGGCTGTACACCGCCCTGAGTCCTTCGGGAGAAGGGCGGTATAGAAATAAAATTATTTATTTATTTTATTTATTTATTTATTTATGTAAAAAATGTTTACATTGTAAAAAGCCCAGAGAGTGCTGTATATTGCTATGGGGTGGTATACAAGTCTAAAGGCTATTGCTATTATGTTATCTACCCTAAATTGAGAACATTTCTGGTTGGTAGTTGAAGAAAATAGAAGATTCTTGAAGTCTGAGGATGTCTATGGAGATTCTCAGTCATCCAGGTCATGGTTGTTCCAAAGGTGCTTTTTTTTCAAGAAGCAACTGGACTTTCTGGTTTTTCTTTGAAGACGTTTTGCTTCTCATCCAAGAAGCTTCTTCAGCTCTGACTCCTCACCATCCAGGCAGAACTGAAGAAGGTTCTTGGATGAGAAGTGAAACATCTTCAAAGAAAAGCCAGAAAGTCCATTTGCCTCTTGAAAAAAAAAAAAAGAGGAGCTGCTAAAGTTTTTTTTTTTAAAAATCTGTTTCTCTCATTGACAGCTGATATTCTCTCCTCTTTACCACCCCATTCCTAGAGAAGATTAGCTAACAAGAGAAAGATGAATGGTGAGGGCTAGAACCTTAAAGATTTTCTTTTCCTGCCATACTTCTTGCTTCTCTATTTTCTTTGTCTGTTCAAGGAAAGTCTTCAAAATTTTGAACAGAGATGAGCTGCTTTTCAACTGATAAAAGGACAAGTAGTCTGAGCATGCTTCAAAATGATTCTGGAGATGGCTTCCGATCTGGCATCTCTGGTATTCATTAAAGAGGCTATGAATTTTTTTCAGCCTCCAGATGAACATGAAAAAAGGATGCTGCTGCTTTAAGAATCTCATTCATAAATTAACCACCTTGAAGCAACAGGATCCTTTTTCAGGCATTCCCAGAAGTGTGCAAAAACAAAGTCATAGCCATTTTCATTAATGACAAAGGGAGTCTCTGCACATGCCAGGTTCAAAATGCTTATATTTAGTAATTTTCAAGGTATGCACAGCCTTTATAACAAGAAACTGGGAGACTATATCAGTTCTAAGAGAGCATTAGAAACATGGAAACAAGCACTATAAACAGCTTCAACTTTGTGGTTGCAATGACTGCAGCCTCCACGCTGGCTCCCCCAAAGCCATTTGAATGAATGCAGGTATAAAGTGACGCAGTGGATGGTCTGAGAGCTCTTTAGGAAAAAGGCAAAACACAAATGCAGTAAATAAAAAGCTGAGGCACATCCTATTTTTAAAAAGGGAGTAGCTGTGCACCATCAACTATGAAATGTTGTTCTGAATTTCCAGAATTTAAGCACAAAATACCAAGCCAGACATTTTTGCACAATATTGTGGCTTGAGCAGAAGCAGTGCTCTCTGACACACAAGATGTGAATTCTTTCAACGCTATGGTCATCTTTCTGATATACTGTCAAGCACAGTTTTGGAGACTCTGTCTTCATTCAGAATGAAATTTAGGGAATGCAAAAGAATGCAGGAAGGAAGAAAGAATGAAAAGTTCTTTGGCAAGTCAACTTCAATTCATATAACACTTTTTTTTTTTTTTTAAATTTGATTTATATGCCGCCCTTCTCCGGAGACTCAGGGTGGTTTACAATGTGTTAAGCAATAGCCTTCATCCTTTTGTATATTTATACAAAGTCAGCTTATTGCCCCCACAATCTGGGTCCTCAATTTACCTACCTTAGAAAGGACGGAAGGCTGAGTCAACCTTGAGCCTTGGTGAGATTCGAACCTGCAGTAATTGCAGGCAGCTGGTCTTAATAACCAGCTTAATAACAGGGTGCCTTAGACCACTGTACTACCAAGGCTCTTACTTGAATGTTATATATGCAATCTCCTGATGGCTTGGACTTCTCAAATTCCCAGACTGCACAATTTCGTAAAACAACTATTCATGTGTTCACAGCTGTCATTGTGTTGAAAGGGACAAGTTTTGGGAAGTACCATACTAATGGAAGAAAAGCTGAGATGAGCAGGGATAAGCAATAGGAGTATGGGGACAATTCTGCATTAACAACCTGCCAGAGATGAGGAGACAGTAGCATGGATTTTTTTGAGTATGAATATTCATAGACTGGAATAGACAACAGGTCAGCCAATGGGGACTGTTTGGATAGACATGGCAACAGGTCAGCCAATGGGGACTGTCTGGAAACTGAAACATAGTATTTGTTTCTATAGGGCCATAAGAGACAGTTCTGAGTCTGGGCGTGGCTTAGACTTGCTGAACTGTATATAAGAGTTGGTTTGGCCTCTGTAATGGTTGCCTCTGTACAATATATTAGCCTCTCTCTACTCTGTAATGACTTGCTTCTATGAATATTGCTTCTTTGTTCCTGATATTGTATGCTGAATTCTGCTGTATGGTATTGTATATAAATTATATTGTTTCTTATATGTAAATTGACTCCTGCTGAATTGTCTGATCATGTGTGCTGCAACAAACTCTGACAAATTTGAAATAAATCCAGGATAAATAGGAGGAAATAGAATTGATTGAAAAATTAACAACAAAGAATCCCGAAGAATTCCTTACCAGATATTTTACTTATAACTGCTAATTAATTCCTTATATATTATTCCTATTTTTTCAAAAGTTTTTTTTTGAAGAGCTGTATTAAAGACTCTAAGGGACATAGTGGCTCAGTGGCTAAGATGCTGAACTTGTCAATCGAAAGGTCGGCAGTTCAGCGGTTCAAATCCCTAGTGCCGCATAATGGGGTGAGCTCCCCTTACTTGTCCCAGCTTCTGTCAACCTAGCAGTTCGAAAACACGTAAAAAATGCAAGTAGAAAAATAGGGACCACCTTTGGTGGGAAGGTAACAGCGTTCCGTGTGCCTTTGGCATTTAGTCATGCCGGCCACATGACCACAGAGATGACTTTGGACAGCGCTGGCTCTTCGGCTTTGAAACGGAGATGAGCACCACCCCCTAGAGTCGGGAACGACTAGCACATATGTGCGAGGGGAACCTTTACCTTTATTAAAGACTCTAGATGCTTAAAATGTTGCAGCTTCCTTCAGTATTAAAAAACTATGTTTATATACCCCAAATAATACTCCTGTCATTGTCTCCTTCTGCCCCTTGCTTTTATATAGCTTGTTTTTCTTTGATTATTTTTTGTTTACTGTGCTTTGTGGATCATGGTATGTTTAAATATTTTTTCACCCTTCCCCCAATTTATTTTTGGCTTGATCATTCCAACAGGGCATCATTAAATATCTTGACAATTAGCTTACTCAAGAAGGAAAAGGTCAAGTGATTAACAGGACATTTTAAATTACCTCTGTTTGTTAGTTGCTTTATCCTGCTTCAAATTGACACTCTTAAAAGTCAGATTTGTTACTTTGTCTCACTTGCAAATGAATTGGATTTACCACTTGGCCAAGCATGAAATTATCTTTTCAATACTAATTCAATAAGTGTTGAAGAAGTTGGAAGCAATTATACCATCTATACGAAGGCCAGGTTTTTAAATGACATTTTACATTTGCAGACACTAAATACACCACAATTGTCCATGCATAGCATGCAATGACAAGAGAGCTGATGACTAAGTTATCTCCAGTCAACCACCAGAGAATTTGGGTCATAAAACTTATTGATCAGGGTAACAACAACATTCTGAAAAGTTAATGAAATAGACATGCATCTTACAGAGTTTGGCTGAGAAATACAGCCACTTTTTCATCATCTCTTTCATATTCGTGTTAGCATTACCAGTCCAGGTTCAAGACATATAGTTGAGTAGATAGTAATTTGCTTTACTACTACCATCCATTTGCCCATTCCAAGACATCCTGACTCACCCTCCCCCACAAAAAAAAATCAACAACATTAAAATCACAGGCTTCTACTAATATTCCTATGTCTGGATGCAACCATGATTAAAGAATGCAAGAGTTAATTGGTATGTGTGCTACAATTTCTAAAAAAGGAAAATAGTTGAACGCTTTTTCATTCCTTACATCAATCTCTCACCACTGGTAGACATGTCTGTATGTGCATGTGCCTATATTTACATGTATGCATTGCATTCTACAGTGCATGAAAAATGGAAAACTGAATTTGTAAACGCATCTTTTTGACCCGGAGAAAGAAGTCTATCCAATTCTGCTATGAAGACCAAGTGCTTTTAAGCTCATATAGTGGTATCTTAGATCATAGCTGTATCTGTAAATATGCTGTAAAATTAAAGTTGATATTGATTCCTATCACCACCTTCCTGAGTGAAGTGGATACCAAACCATCTCTGGATTGTTAAGAGTGAAGTGTGAAAATGTAAGAACCATCATGCTTCTAGTTGGAATTAACCATAAAAGAGGGCAGAATGTCCCAATGTCATGATGGTTTCTACAGGGTGTCTACAACCCCAACATACTTTTCATTTAATTCACCTATTCAGGGCTATAGAATCTCATTAGCTTTAAGATAATGCATTCTAAAAATGCTAAAATGTGAATCTCAACCTCACAGATTCCCCCAGCTCCCTTTGTCTCCAACATTCCCACTAACTTTCGATCCACCTTTTAATAATTTATATTAAAAATAAATATATATACACTGTATTTTCTATCATTAATAATTTCTGCAGAATGTTAACATCCAAACCTAAACAATCTATGCTTAACTAAAAGAAATAATTTTCAAAGTTAGGATACATAATTTATTAATCAGAATGATTTAGCACATTATACTAAAACTAATTGCATTTAAGGTTTCGTTCATAATACTAAATTGTGTTTTAATGAACAAATTAGAATGAAGGCAATCCCCCTCCACTTTGAAGCCAGATTACCTTTTCCCTTGTAATTCCAAATTATATTATGCAACCATAATATATAAGCACACTAGCTGGACGCCTGTGGTTTGCTACGAAACTATGTGATTGGGCGTGATAAATTGACACTTAAAGCCTGAAATTTAGTGTAGAATGTGTAACTCCGTAGCATCAGAGCGTGCTAATATAAGGCAACTGGCAGTTGGAACAGAGGGAGAGGGGAGTAGAATGTCTAACTCCTTAGCATAGGCTGGATGAGTCATGTGCTGGCAACACCCACTCACGGTTTAGCGAAGGGGTAGCATCAGTGTGTGTTAATATAAGGCAACCAGCAGTTGGGACAGAGTTCCTTTCAGGTGGGGAGGGGGAGTAGAATGTCTAACTCCTTAGCATCAGAGCGTGTGAATATAATACTGTATATGAAATACTAATGATCTGGTCATTTCAGAAAATCCTTTCTTAGCAAGCACCTAGAAGCCAAGAGGAATATACATGCCAAATTTCAAGTTTGTAGGTTGTTACGTTCTGGAGATTTTGTGATGAGTGAGTGGCATTTGGCTTTTACATATATATATATATATATATATATATATATATATATATATATATATATATATATATATATAGAAGATGAATGGATAATTTCCTTTTATATAATTTAGTGCACGTACAAATGATAATCAACATTTTATGATGTGTGGCTAAAAGAAACCAATTATACCTCATGAAACTAAGTAGCTCTTTTGTCTAATGAAGGGCCTGTGTAGTATAAACATTGGTCTCATCTTCACATGCTTCAGTGCAACTGAAAAGAAATCAGCTACAAAAAGAAGCAGCTTTTGCTGATACCAAGACGATAAAGACATGACTTGTACTAAGTTCCCCACCTCCCATGGAGGAACGCAGGATGGAGTAGGATGCAATTAGCCCAAATGTGGATTGTTTTATGTTTCTGCAAATTCCAGACATTTTAAAATTAGAACAGGGGCCACAAACTTGGCAATACTCTGCCATTAATGAATGCATGGCCCCAATCCCCTGTGTATAACAATAAATAATACATGAACAAATAAAACCATGGTAGCTGGCATATGGTTTTAACAGATGGCTAGACCTCTAGCTCCAGGCT
The DNA here is from genome assembly GCF_059756535.1 of Pantherophis guttatus. Lineage (NCBI taxonomy): Eukaryota > Metazoa > Chordata > Lepidosauria > Squamata > Colubridae > Pantherophis > Pantherophis guttatus. The sequence continues at coordinate 141,232,545 of NC_142064.1, forward strand.
TGACTTTGCCTGTGTGAACTTGCTGCAAACTAGCCCAGGCAAAGGAGGAGTCAGCTTTGACAGTCAGCTCCTCTCTGGCCTGTGTGAACCTTGTCAGTTTTACTGTCTAAAAAGTTATATGACTCCCTTTAAGTACCTCTGAATCCTAGAGAGAGCACAACCAGGGCCGGATTTAGATGAAAAGAGGCCCTAGGCTATTCCACTTATGAGGCCCTTTCACCTATAGTGAAAGTGTAATTTTAATTTTGCTAACAATTTGAATGTAGGCCCCTCTTGATCTTGAGGCCCTAGGCTGAAGCCTAGTTAGCCTATAGGAAAATCCGGCCCTGAGCACAACCCAGAGTTTGAGAATCCTTGAATTAGGAAACTCCTTTGAGAAGAACTCATACTTTGTTAGGCCATTGGGTATCAATTTATTCCTTGGGGTTATTTTTTGGGGGGAGGGTATTATTACATTGTTATTAAAAACCTCACCAATTTCCTGGGCAAATCAGCACAGAGAAACAAGACAAAAAAAAAGCCACAGCGTACAAGGAATGAAGAGCGATACATAAAACAAGAAAAGGAAAGGTTGAAAGCAAAAATGGAAATTATGTTGACTTTTTGAAAGAAAATACACAGGAAAATGAAAATTACAAACTGGAAGATCTTGTGCTTATTTTTCTTTGCCCAATATTTTTTTTAAAGAATCTCAAATTTATTCCCAAAATAAAACTGAATAAAAAATGCACTGCTTGAATTCAGCAAATACAGTCCTGGACTGCCATGAGATTCTGTCAGTCAGGTAGGTATTAAAAGATGAGGAATCTCTCAAGAGCAAGAAATACTGAGCAACACATATTATTGAATAAAATGGAGGAATTCAAAGCCAGACTTTTAAGAACTAAGCACCCAAAACCCATTGCTTGAATGGTTAATCTCTCAGTTTAGTAGTTGTCCTTGGACTGGTATTTCTAGGACAGGGGTCTGCAACCTTAAACACTCAAAGAGCCATTTAGACTCATTTCCCACAGAAAAGAAAACACCGGGAGCCACAAAACCCTTCCCGTGCCTGACTATTTCTTGAGCGGCCACAAAACTAGCATATGTAGTTGAATTAAATGTTCTGTTTTCTTCTGAAACTTTTCTTTTCTTGGATTTATCCATGGTTGGCCTACCGGGGGTTGAAAAACTCAATAAATCATGTGCCGGCAGTGTCGCACATTTGTGGTTTTGACACATATTTTGAGTGACAGGGAACCGCAGCATAGGGGTGAAAGAGCTACATGCGGCTCCAGAGCCACAGGTTGCTGACCCCTGGTCTAGGGGAAAAGTCTGATTGCAGACAAAGGCAATTGCTGCATCCTGCTTGCTCTTTTGTTCACGCTTGACACAGAGCCTCCAAGCTCCCTGATTTGTTGAGATGCAGCCGGTGGGAGTATATAATGATCTGTCAAAGTGCCGGCGGTGGCTGCTTCTGTGAGCCAAGCAGCCGCTGTTCACTGTCATTATTAGCTATGAACTGTTAGCCAATAAACCTGTTAGCCTTAACCCAGGGGTGAAATCTAGCAGGTTCTGGAGAACTGGTAGTGGAAATTTTGAGCAGTTTGGAGAACTGGCAAATACCACCTCTGGCTGGCCCAGAGATGGGAATGGAGATTTTGCAGTATCCTTCCCCTGCTATGCCCACCAAGCCATACCACGCCCACAGAACCGGTAATAAAAAAAATTGGATTTCACCAGTGGCTGAAGTCTCACCTCAGTCTGTCAGTCCTTTCCAGGACTTATCAACAATATTATTTACTTTCTAAATGAAGAAAAGATAGGAGGTTCAAGATGGAATATTTGACAAGAACTGGCTGTGTCATAGCAACATGCCCACACCTCTGCAGACCGTCATGCTTAGTTGGCCACAGTGTCCACTTCAGGACAAAGTGAGCAATGACTGGGATTGCAGTGGTGAGGAAGAGAAGCAAGTGAAACCTCAAAACAACTGAGTGTAGAAGTGTTATTTGTCCTTTGAAATCATCATCATCATTCTAGCCATTGTCTATCGACTGCTGAATAAAGGCCTCTTCCGCATGTTTCCAACCAATACGGTCCAGAGCTTTCTTTTGCCAATTGGGCCCTCAATACTTGCTGTTTTTTTTTTCAAATATCTGGCATGAAGTCACATTTATTGCTTTGGGAAAAAATATGGTCTTCAAGTGATCTTTCAAGATGATGATGATCAAATATTTAAATTATTAAATGTAGCTGCCGAGTCCTGGACAATTCAAAACACAGGTTAGTATAGACAACCACAACTAAAATAGTCATAACAGCAACAGGAAAGCACAAAAGGGACCATTTTGTGTCTAGAAAAACTTCTCAAATATTGTCTTAGTTTTTTTTTTTTTTTTTTAAAACTAAGCTTTACCAATTTTAATATGATCCAGATTCATCTAAGTGACTCCTTAATATTTCAAGAAAATTCATATTGAAAACTGATTTTAAAAAACCCTACTTGCCTCCCTGTTTTTAACTGCCATTCTAAGCTATTATGGATACATTGCCAAAACAAAACAACAACAAAAGAAAAACAAAGCAGAGGTGGCTAACAAGTATCATAAGGGATTTTCTAAGAACGGTTAATTAGGAAGGTTCCATATTCATATTCTACAGAACAGAGAAAATAAAAAGTGGTAAAGTTACAGCACTTAATACTGATTGCATTATATTGCACAATACTGGATTTAAAAGCAAATATTTAATAGCAGGGGGGCAGGGGAATTAGTTTGCACCTTTTCCCTGGAATCAGATACTTGGTTTAAAGTTTATAGACCAAAGCTGTGTGCGTGCACTGTGTCTCTCCACATGCTCAGAATCACCTGTTTGCTTTCGACTCCAAAGTGTTGTACGACCCTAGTGAAAATCTGACAGGCAACAGAATATTTGACAGGGATTTCTGACACACCAAGTGAAAAATTTCAGGAGGCTGGCTGCCATCTGGTTTTATGCTTCAACCCCTTAGAAAAAAGAATGTAAATGTTCAACTGTATATTCACCTGGGAATAATACTGAAGACAGGTAAGCCTTGTTTTATTTCCTCTTGCTGCAGTGCCTCACCCGGAAATTGCACAAAAGAAAAAGTTCAACCCAAAATTCAACCCCTCTAACTATTATTTAAAAGCAACATGAATATTAAGTAATTACAATGGCAGTAGTGGGAAGGCTTCTCCCCAAATTTCTTTTTTAACTATATATTTTTATTTAGATAATATATATGGCCATCCAACTCACTCACGATGACTCTGAGAAATAAAGCCCCAACACAAAACCTCATAAACTCCCACTTCCCTGGTGACAACAATCAAACCAATCACTTATGGGCTCCATATTACCTTGGGGTCTCCAGGCCACTGGCAAAACCAGCCAATAGAAGATGTAAAAGCAACAGCAACAATTCTTGGATTGTTAGAGGTGTTATGTTTGGAGGAAGTATAAGATAATGATTGACATTGGCACTGTGGTTGCCAATGATGTCACAGCTCAAAGAAACAGTTCAAACTAAGTGACTTCCAAATAACAGCATGAATTAAAGAGTTGTTATCAGTAACATGCATCCCAATTATGGCAAATAAAATGAAAATAAAAGTGACTCATTTGTTTCTGTATTTGTTAAACATTTGGACATTTGTATCAAGCATGTTAACGTTCCAAGCATTTCACATCAAAAGCTTCAGATGATTAAGTCCTCTAAAAATCAATCACAAATCAGTTTTCAGATGACACTGATGTGTTTTTGCTATTCATTCCTCCTGCACCGTTTCTAGCACTTAATTTTATATTCCTGCAGGCTTGAAATATAGCTTGTGCCAGAATCTGTCCTTTTAGTAATCACCAAAGCAAAACTTGGCAGTTGTCATAAATTACACTCTCAGAGGGGAAAAGAAACACCAGTAATACTCTGAAATGATTGAACTGCGTGGAATCAAAACTAGCTGTCAGAGTATCCATGTGACCAATCTCTCCCTCTATTTCTTTCCCTACTTTTAAAGCAAGAGGTTTCAAGCATTGGAATTATTTGGTGCCAAAATATTCTGGATAAACCAATTATTAATGAAGACGTTTTTAGAATGGTGTGTTGTCGGAAGGAGCTTTCAAATGAGAGCTATAAAGGATACAACTGAATAATTTTTATTTACCCACACAAGATTATGAAGTTTAAATAATAGCCTCCAGCCAATGCAAACTGATTTATTTCATTCCCAAACATCAATACCAGGTAGAATAGATTTTTGTGATAGCCCAAAAGAGGCCATTTTAATAAAACTAGGGCTGTCATTCACACAAAAGGCCCAACTATTATTATGAGATAATATTTCAACAACATATGAGTGATTATGTTCATTTGTTCCTTTTGGGTCTTATTTGAATATTTTCTATCAATATTCTTTTCTGCCTGCATGAATGGGGAGAAGTATGAATGGGGAGATGTATATTTTAAGATTTACTTTTTTTTTGTTCCCAGTTTGGTTTTGTTAACTGTATTGTTTACTGCAGTGCTTATTTTGTACAGTGTGTTCTAAGTATGCTTTTATCGATTGTTTTAATCTGCTTTTGGAATTGTTTGGATTTCATTGTAAGCAGCAAAACTAGACAATGCTGCAATACTGATTGAATATTTCAGAAGTAGGACTGAAGAGCCAGTTACGGAGCAGGAGATGAAAATGGAGGCCATACATCCAGGCCATTTATGGTTTAATGTGTGCCTAGTCACATCCATTTCTTCTGAACCTTATTCAAGGCCATGCTTCAGAGGGCATATTGACTGGCAGGTTTTTACAAATCATGGTTTGTACTAGAAGAAAAATGTAATTAGTAATAAGGGCTATAATGTAAGATTCATTCAAAATTGACTAAGCATTTAGAAAGTTTATTGGGAAGAATTCAGAAAAAGTGTCTCTGTTTTTCAAGTATCATCTTCTGGGCTGTAACACAGGCAAAACAATGTTAATATAAACACAGCTATTTTAATTCTCAGCAGCAACCATTACTAAAAATGACTTGGCAATTCATCAGTCCCCATTTCTTAATCAAAGAAACCCACTCTAATGGACAATGCACATTCAGTCTACCCCAGCATAGGAAACTCTCACAAAAGAAATATTTTAAAATTATTATGACTTTTATAGTAAAAGTATGAATGTTTAGAGATTAGGGAACTGAAATTCTATCCCCATCATCTCCTCAAGACCTGTAAAACTATACAACTGGAAAAGCTTTCTATACAATTCCTATGCTGAAAACAATAATTCCTTCAAAAACAATATATACTTTTGCCATCAGGGCAGGGGTGGGTTCCAGTTACTATTACTACCGGTTCCGCAGCAGGAGCGCGCATGCGCGATTTGCTTGCATGCTTCTGGGCATGCGCGCTTTGCTTGCACGCTTCTGGGCATGCACGCTTTGCTTGCACGCTTCTGCGCATGCGCGCTTTCCTTGCACACTTCTGCGCATGCGCACTTTGCTTGCACGCTTCTGCGCCTGCACAGATCACCCAGGATGATGTCGTGGCAGATGGGTAGAGTCTCCCGCCGGTTTTACTACTGGTTCTATAGAACTGGACCGAACCGGGAGCAACCCACCACTGCTTCAGGGTTATTTATGACTGCTTTCACAAGACTAGGAAGAAGAATTTGATGCCTTCTTTACTGCGGTTTCTTGTTCATTTTTGTGGAGTTTGAAGAGTTTATTCTTGCCCTCCTGCTTGCTAGACTGGGTCACAAAATGTAAAGGATTCAGAGGAACAGTTAATTTATTCCTATTGATTAGAAGCAAGGAAGTGCTTCTAAGTGCAAGGAAATGGCTTCAGATTTTTCCTCCTCTTTCTGCATGAGACCTGAATTTCTCTAGATTAGTATATTTTATAACCCATTTAAAATTTTAAATCTTTACTAATTTATTTTGTAGCAGAGTTATCAACCTAGCCATCTATTAAATACACTAAATCAGCTACAATTCTAAATTTAATATACCAATTACAAAATCAAGAAGAAATGAAATTATACATGGTATGTTGCTGAAATAGCAATAATATTATGGATTTCTGGAGGTGATGAAGTCCAAAGCTTGGGTGTTGCTTACAGAGAGGGACAGGTGTCACATCCATGTCCCCCTTATTTCAGGGGACAGGCCTTCCCAAACTGTCCTCACTGGAAGGGTAGTTTTTTTTTCTGGTAAGGTCAGCAGTCCCATATTATTGTTCCAAGTTCTTTCAAATGCATTATATCAGCAGCATAGAGAAGGTAAGAACCAATCTTTAAAAACAACATTCAAACTTTAAAAGGTTGTTAAACTTACTTAAGGCTTTTTTCAATATGCTCAATTCTTCCACAATATCAGTGACTGTGAAAGCATTGGGTCCAAAAAAATATGTAGTAACATTTTGCAACTCAAACCTATTGGGGTACATTATTGGGATACAAATATTTCTTTTGTAAGATCTTTTGTAAGAATTTTAAAGGTATCATTACTTAATAGGTGGTTAAGGATAATGATCCCATTATAAGCCCTGTTTTACAAACCAACCAACTAACTAACCAACCCACACCACATAATTAGCTCCTTTAAAATAAGAATTATGCCCAACAAACAATTCCTCATGAGAGGATAAATCAGATTTACCTTTCTGTCCAATAAGGCCCAATTATGTTTGATTGCCTTCAATGCTGGAAAAATAATCTAATTCCTGCTGTAGTATCAAGAGCCTGCCAAGACACTAAATAGGTCTCCAATTTGAGGCCATAACAGCATGTAGTCAACTGCCATTCCAAAACATAATTGAAATTAACAAAAGAGCCAATGAAATTATTTAAAATCAGGAAAATTAAAACCATCATAATCATAAGAGAAACACAATTTTAAGAGAGAGCTGACAAGATACATATCAATCTTGTTGCAAAATTCATTTTGATGACATTCAAAATTTGATGCATTGTTTCCCACAAATTTAGGATTATGTTCATCTATCTCTTAATATCCTCTTTCAACTGGGTAACACATTTTTGAAATATTCACTAAACTGGGGGTACTCATGTTCCCTCATTCCCCAGGGCAATATACAAAAGCTATTTTTTCTTGACAGTGCTTGGAAACGTCTTGCCAACTGGCATAATGATTGATGTATTGCAATTAATGGTATAGACACAGTATTTTCCTTACATTGTACTTCTGCTACAAATTTAAGAAAAGATTATTGATTGTGAAAATTCAAAACATATCTGCATATAATATCATCCTCTATTCATATATAGCTAAACTAATTCCTTTAATTTCACAAGTTTGTTTTATTAGGGTACATGAAGGATTTCAATAGCAAATTAAAAATTAGAAGAGATAGAAGATATCTTGGTGATTCCCTTGTTGCATTTTAATTACTGGTGAAATAATCTCCTTACTAATTATATAAAGGATTAAGATAATATATTATAATCCAAGAATCAATTCTGTAAGAAATATCAACTTCTGTAATACTTGAACCAGATATGAAATTTGACCTATATCAAAAGGTTTTTTTACATGCAGCAAACTACTACTACCAATTCATATTTATCAGTGTACAAAGTTATTATCTCAACCAAAATCTTACATAATATGAAGTTTGACACTTTTCAGACTGAGTAATATGAATTAATGCAGGCAATGCCTTCTGTAATCTTTTTACCAATGTAGCTGTTATAATCTTAACATCAATATTAAACAGAGATATTTGGATGATAACTTATACACTGGGCAGGATCCTTAACAGCCTCCAAAATCAGTGTTATAAGCTTTGTTTTCATAATGCATCTAAAATAGCAAAAACTGGAGCTATTTTCTGCTTCAAAATTCATACCATTCCATAATTATTCAATCTGGTAAGGATTTCATCGTGCCAGTGATACATAGATTTTCTGTAACATTAGAGATGTAGTCAAATTCCCTGACTACATATTTGAAATTTATTAAAGAATTATTACATTTTAAAAAGCATTTACATGCTGATGATATCTACACATATAGAATATTATTTTTATAAAACTGAAAACCTGAAAGTTAACTTTCTTGAAATTAGTGTAATTTGTTCCCAGAACACATCTTATCAAAAGTATTATTTTGCTTTCTTATCAATGTTTCAAAAGAAAAGCCAATAATTTCCCAATATTTTTTCTTTCAAGATTTCAACCAATATATTTATTTTCATTTTTTTAAAAATATTTTGGGTTTAAACCAGTGGTGAAATCTGAACCTGTTTACTACCAGTTTGCTGGCTGCGCATGAGCAGTGCACACCATGCACCAAATGCGAGGTGCGCGAGCGCAGTGCACGCCAAAAGGAGGCATGCGGTAAGTAGAACAGCACGCGAAGGGGGGTGATCAGCTGTGGCGCACAATCTTTTTTTTTTACTGCTGCTCAACTGGAATCGTCAGAGACTTTTTTTAAAAGCATTTTTTCTACAACCTCTTCAGCTCAAGAGGTTGTAGAAAAAATGCTTTTAAAAGTTTTTTTAAAAAGCCTCTGATGATTGCGTGGCTCAGCTGGGCAAGGAGGGGGCAGGGATTTTTGCTACTGGTTCTCTGAACTACCCGCCGCCATCGCTACTGGATCGGGCAATCCGGTCCGAATCGTGAGCATTTCACCCTCTAGTTTAAACCATGTTATTGGGCCAACTGCAGCTTAGCATGATATGCTTCCTGGGTTTGTTTCATGCAAAACTGTCTTTGGATATGTGTCGGAATGACTTTGGGAGACAGTGTGAAGAGATTTTATCTAGAAAAATGTCAAATAAGAGGCTTGTGTGGGACTCCCATGCCAAAGTTATTGGATTGCAAAAGTGACTATGGGAGATTTGTACTTTCAGGCTTACAACATTCTGTTAATGTAGATTTACAATAAAATAGAATTAGTTTATTTGGCTGTGTTTCCTGTGTGATTTACCTGCTAAGGCTGACAATGTGCTGCTTTACTTCTAGTTCAAGTTTTCAATGTTGTGATTCATGCATTGTTTTCTGCCAGGAAGCATATCGTTTATTAGCCAACTATGAATAAATGCTTTAAATGCTGAACTATCTCCAACCTCCTTACACACGGTCACTCATGCCCACGTCACTTCCTGCCGGGACTACTGTAGTGCTCTCTACATGGGGCTCTCCTTGAGGAGCACCCAGAGGCTCCAACTGGTGCAGAGTGCGGCCATGCGGGTGGTTATGGGAGCGACGTGGCGTTCCCATGTAACACCTCTCCTGCGCGAGCTGCACTGGCTCCCGGTGGTCTTCCGGGTGCGCTTCAAGGTTTTGGTTACCACCTTTAGAGTGCTCCATGGCTTAGGACCCGGGTACTTACGGGACCGCCTGCTGCCACCAGTAGCCTCTCACTGGCCAGTACGCTGTCACAGAGAGGGGCTCCTCAGGGTGCCATCGGCCAAACAGTGTCGACTGGCGGCCCCCAGGGGAAGAGCCTTCTCTGTGGTGGCACCTGTTATCTGGAATGAGCTCCCCCCAGAGATACGGAGAATCCTGGATTTACGCACCTTCCACTGCGCCCTCAAGACCTTTTTATTCCAACAGGCTGGCCTAGCCTAACCTCCCTTTTTAATTGTAAATTTTAAATTTGTCTAAAATTTTACGGTTGTTTTAATCTGTTCTCGGCCAAATTTATCTAATTAGGTTTTTATACTGTTTTTAAATTTTGTAATTCTGTGTGTTTTATCTCTTGGCTGTTCACCGTCCTGAGTCCCTCGGGAGTAGGGTGGTATATAAATCTATTAAATAATAATAAATAAATAAAAAACTAGTTGAACTTCTATTTATTTGAAAATACAGGTTTATATCTTAATTTTATTATTTCATAATCTATAATCATTTAGCAAGATAATACCTTCCACTAATTGGAGACTTTTTATTTGTGTCCCAACTTAATGAGTTTAGTATATATACACAATCAGAAATTAAAATTGAGCTAATGTTGCATTTTTCACCTAATTTAATCAGTATAATTTGAGAGGCAATTTGATATACTAGTTAAGGAGTTGGCATAGAAAGTAGAGGATGGTGAAGATTAATAATTTTGTAAAATATAAGATTTATCTTTCAACCATTAAAATCAATCCACACTATTAGACAATCTACATGTTTAATGACTAAAATTATATAGTGGCTTCCTGAGTAAAATCAACTATAAATCTGATGTTTTCATTAAAATGCTCTGCTGGCATATTCTATTTATATAAACCTGCTCATTTTCCTTTGTAAAGGTTCAGAAGAATATATTTATATTCTCATTCAGAAGAATATATCATGTATATACATTTTGAAAGACCAATTTTTCAGCACTCCTGAACTAGCTGATGTTCCTGTATAATTAAAATTCTATTTTACTATCAAAGAGAAATACCTAAAACAAGGTGGTACTAGGTCTCATAGACTCAATATATGCATTCAATACAATAAGGCTCTTATTTTGTCTTCATATGGTTATGTTTCATTCCGAGTGGGAAATTCAAGCATTAAACGTGTACATTGACTTTTATTTATGTTATCATACAATTATTTGTGTTGGTAAAATCCAACACAAAATGTTTGTTGTTGTTTTTTTTATGTGACCTGTAACCCGGTAGCTTTTAACAGTGAATAATACTGAGTTATAACTAAAATGACTTTGGGAAAGTCAGAGCTTTGATCCATCATGCTGCCAGTGACTTTTGAAATCAAGGACAAACTTCTTTCTTTTGTTAGATCAAGGACTACAATTGGGCTCTTTCCATGCAAACCATGGTCTGTACTGCTGGGCCTCAGCTGTTGCAGTTTTCATGTGGAGAAAAGAGATTTCTGATAATTTAATGAACATATTACATTTATAACCTGCCACCTCAGATAGAGTTATGGTCTGCTTCCCCTTTGTTCTATGCACCATTACTTACTGAATTCTGGCATGAGGTATACTGTATTTTTCACACTATAAGATGCACCAGACCATAAGACGCACATTAGCTTTAGAGGAGGAAAACAAGAAAAATAATGTGCCTCTGTTTCCCAGATCCATCCGGTATTCAGGATAGCGTCCTTGCAGCAAACAGCAAACAGCCTGGTCAGCTTCAGCACGTTATCACAGCCCAGCACATGGCTTGTCAGGGCTCCGTTCCATTGCACCCACCACCGGTCAACTGAGCTGAGCTGCTGCCACTGCCAGGGAACGCTGCAGCCTTTGCTGCCAAGCAGCTGATTGGTGGTTGAAACGGCCTCCCGGAATACCGCCGATCAGCTGTTCTAGGTGGCAAGGATTGCTGCCGCTGCCAATCGCCGCCACCTATCACCATTGCCGCCATTCTCTGCCAATCACCGCTGCCCAGAACAGCGGTATTCTGGGAGGCCGATCCAGCTGCTCGGCAGCGAAGGCTTCAGCGTTTCCAAGTGGCGGTGAATGGCGGCAGCGGTGACAGGCAGTCGTCGCACCAACCCACCTCATCCCGCTGCAATATTCACTCTATAAGATGCACAGACATTTCCACCCACTCTTTTGGCGGAAAAAAGTGTGTCTTATACTGCAAAAAATATGGTAATTTTATGGAGTTGTAGGAGGATGAATAACGCTATCATTTCAATTGTGACAACATATGCCATTTGCAACCAATGTAATCAGTGTGCTTGATTACTTGCAATTTCAGGACCCTAACATACATTAAAAAAAACCTTGATCAGGAGTCGGCAACATACTGCTCTACATACACCAGTGTGCCTCTGGACATGTGTCTTGGGATACATTAGATTGTCTGCCCAACTGGATCTTCATAATGTTTAGATTCATTAAAAGTAATCTTAAAATGGCAGGCTGCTATGCTGCAAAACAAAATGCCAGCCTGTAGCCTGTCCTTAATTTAACAGAATGCATCTGCTCCTTATATTGTTGAAAATGAAAATGCCCAGTGCTTCGTCTGAGAGTATGGGCACCCGCCAGTGGTGAAATCTAAAATTTGTTACTACCGGTTCTGTGGGCGTGACTTGGTCTGTGTGTGTATGGGGGGTGGGTGGGTAATGTGACTGGGTGGGCATGGCCATTTTTTTTTACTTCTAAAACCATTTTTTCTACATCCTCTTCAGCGAAGAGGTTGTAAAAGAATGCTTTCAAAAGGCTCTGATGATCCCAGCTGAGTTGCCTGATCAGCAGAGGCTTTTTAAAAAACCTCTGCCGATCAGGCAACTCAGCTTGGATTGTCAGAAGCATTTAAAAGAAAAAAGGGTTTTTTTTTCTTTTAAATGCCTCTGATGATCCAAGCTGAGCCGCGCGATCATCAGAGGCTTTTTTAAAAAAAACTTTTAAAAGAATTTTTTTTTTGGCCAAAGAGGTTGTAGAAAAAATGCTTTTAAAAGTAAAAAAAAAGCCTCTGATGATTGTGCGGCTCAGCTGGGCATGTGGGGGGGGGGGGGGGGCAGGGATTTTTGCTACCGGTTCTGCCTCCATTGCTACTAGATTGGGCGATCCAGTCTGAACCGGGAGCATTTCAGCCCTGGCACCAGCTCAAAAACCCCCCAGAAAGAAATGATTTGTGGTCAAATGAATTCCATAAGAAATTGGGGCAGCCGATTTGGGAATAGGCTACCGTGCAGGCTGTCAAAATCTGGACCCCCATTAGATGGCAACACAGAATATTTTCTATATCTTCCATTATGTATCTCATGTATATGGAAGAAACGAAACTTCTACTCTGGCATCCAGAAGCCCCACCCAGTTTAAAACTGGAAACGGAGCTTGTCAGCTAACACCGAGAAGCCCATTCCCAAGACTTACAAAATGATGTTATAGATTACATTTTAGCAGGTGAATTTATCTGTTTCCTGTGGTTTTCTTCTATTTCAAGAAACAAATTACTATTTTGATTTAATTGAATCTAACTGCTTAATCAGTAATCTAGATTACTCAAAAGCTCAAGGTATGTCACATATATAATTATTCTTGGGAGTAGGCACCCTTGATCTCTCCTATGCCATTTAGTGGTTGTCTGAGTTTTTGCCTGTTGTGAGGCGAAACTGAAATCAGGTCACCTGGAGGAATTTTTAGAAAACTATGGTTATATTTTGTAGATGAATTAAAGATGAATGGGCCAAGGGTCTAACTTCTCATAAATCATGAAACTGTTGAACCAACGAAGGAAGTAGTAAAAGCATCTTCTTCAATATCCAAGTACATTTAACAATGTAGGCTCCTGGCAGTTTGAACCTCAACATACAAGCTCTTGCGAATAGGCACCAACTTTGCTTATATAGCCTTAGTATGTAGCAGTCCTCTTCAGGGAGCAGCCGGATCTCTTTAGCTTTAAGAAGCAGCAGCAGCAACAACAACAACAAACCTCACAAGCCATTTTGGAGCTAGAGGCCAACATTATTTATTGTTTGATGGACACAGGTCTTCACTTGTTGCTTAATAAAACATTTTGTTTGCTCCAATGGTGCACAGTTATTGTAAATACCTAGACAGACTAAAGAAAGTGGTATTATGTTTCACTGGTTTGTGAAGCACAGATGAATGCGCTGGGTAAATTAACAAGCATTTATCTAAAAATGAGCCTTTCGTAGATGTTTTACAAATGAATATAATAAAATAAAAACAAAGCATTGTGATGAGAGAACTGCAGCAACTTGTAAGTTTCCTTCCATTTCTTCTACATCTGCATGCAAAGTCATTAAGAATTTCAAGCTGCTGTTTCAGATCCTGGAATCCAATTAAGAATGCCAGCAGCACGCAGTCTTATAGAATTGGAGAGCCTCTTCATAATAAGAGAATGCAGCAGAGTAAATAATGAAGGAAAGATCATTTAGAAAGTGTGCATAGTGAGAGCAGAAGGGGGAAAAAGGAGTGCTTTCTCCTGAGGCCCTCCATATGGTGTGGGACTTTACATTCTGTCAGACTGCAAAACCCACAGCCACAGTGATAGAAAAATCCAGCCACATCTGGAAGGTCACAGTACTCCATTCCCTTCATATTCATTTTCATGTCCAATGTGCAAGGTGGATCCTAAAACCAGAGCATTTTATTTTGCATTTCCTTCTTTATTTTGCCAAACCTCACCTCCGCTACTTTATTTGGATGGAGCCTCAACGATATCTGAAAATCACAACAAAATCAAGTGATCAAGCCTGAACAACAGTCAACCCAGTGTTTGATGAATGTCTTGAGGATCTGTTGGTCTTTCAGATCAGGGCTGTCAAACTCGTGGGCCGTGGGCCGGATGCGTCACACGCTGGCCACACCCAGTTTAGCAAAGGGGAAAAAAGTCCCAATATGTTACGTGATGCCACTGTGACGATGTGAGTTTGACTGCCCTGTTTCAGATCAGATTCAGCCAGATCAGTCCTGTATAACTTTTGATTCATCAGGCTAAAAGTGACCTACTTTGTATCAGGGGCATTCTGGGAACCTGAAAGGAAACATTTCCCATCTCCACTATGTTCCTGTTCCTATTACCATTGGCATAAATGGTATTAGAATTAGAATTGGAATTAGAAATTGGAATTGGAAATATTCATTGGATTCAGTTGAATCTTGAGTTAAACCAAGATTCAACTTGAGTTCAGATTGAATCTGTGATTGCCACAAACTGGGATTAGCTGACCTGCTTTTTTTTAAAAAAAAAAGTAGAAAGGTGCTATCTATGTGTGAGGTCTGAAACACTTTCTAAATCATATTGAAGTGTCCACTGCTCTATTCTATTCTTTTTAAATTGCACCTCCCTCTTAATTTCCTTTATGTCTCTTACTAATTCAGGAGACAAAATCCCTGCACTCTAAATACAATTAAATTAAGATAAGAAATCCTACTCATTCCCTACTTTCCAGTTTCATTTCAGCTGAGTTGCTAAAGGTGGATGGATACCAATCAGAAAGCAGGATCAAAAAATGAATTGCTAATAATCAGCTTGCAATCATTAGGCATGGGTCATTATGGGACTTGCAATCACAGGGCAAAAGCAAACAGTCACATTAATGTAGTAATCTCCAGCCTCTGGGTGAACAACAACAAAAAAAGCACAACTGTGCTGCCTTCATTGCAGATCCCTCTTCTATCACACAATTGAGACTAGCAAGTGGTACTGCTCTTATTATATTAATGTAGAAGTCAAGGGAACTGATTGGTGGATTCCATCAGCTTCATTTACATTCATAACTTTTCTGATCTAGACTTTCAGTCATAGGCAAAACCCCATATAAAAGGCATAAAAAGCTCCCATTCTATAAACAAACCAAATCAAAGATTAACATAACAGACATTTCTCTTTTTAAAAAAGGACAAATTCTAATACTCAACCCATCCCAAACACCAACTATTCCAGAGATAACTATCCCGAATAGGAATATATTCAATTCAAATAAATATTTCACATCTCAGTTTAAAACTGGTCATAAAAATAAAATAATCCTAACAATTTAACATAAAATGACTAAAACTTAACCTAACAGGGGTAGTTTCAAGACAAAAAAATAATCACACAATAAGATGCTAATGCTTAAACGTTAAATAAGAAAATCCAATATGTCACATTTCTCCACTCAAAATATCATAAATCCAAAAAGAATCACACAGAATAACACATCCCATCTTAACCAAGATAAAAACAGTCAATTTTATCATTCCTTTAAAAAAAAAATCAGCTTAGTTGATGATCCACTCCACTACTATTGATCTGGGTTATGATTTTCTTTCATACTTTAAACAGTCTCTTTTGTAAACCCCCCCTCCCCCCCCAAAAATAGAATTATTCTCATTATTCTCTGGATTTATTTTTTATTTCTGTTCTTAATTTTTAAGAATTCAAATTCTGCATTTTTAAGAATATATGTGTATATATGTACATATATTTATATTTCTTTGCATCTAGGTTCTCATCTAGACTTCATTCATATCATTTTCAAATGGAATTAGTGGTGTATCTTGTTCTATGATAGACACAATTTGTATTTCAAATAACTTGGCTAAAATTTCTTAAACAGAGATAATACAAAACACTTTTTTGGATCACTAGTCTGTGAGTTTTGGTTTAGAAAAAGAAAAGGGGATGCTTTTTCATGGAGGCTAAACAAAATATTGCTACAGAAAGAAACAATAGAGGAGAATTGTAAACAGAAATTAAAAGAACTTTTAAAAAATGATTTAGGTAAAGGTACTGATTTAAAAGGGGCAGCACAGCAGCTCAGTGGTTAAGATGCTGGGCTGTCGGCTGGAAAGTGGTTAAGATGCTGGGCTGTTGACTGGAAAGCCAGCAGCCCAGGTTTCAAACCCGTGCACCATGCAACAAGTTGAGTTCCCATCCTCTCCCCAACCTCCCCAACTCCTGCCAAGTCCAAAAGCATGCAAATACAAGCAGATAAATAGGTACCACTTTGGTGGGAAGGTAACAGCTGGTCAGATGACCGTGGAAATGTCTTCAGACAGGGTTGGCCTTGATGTGGAGATGAGCACTGCCCCCTATAGTTGGCAATGACTAGCAGATTAAATCGGCAGAGAATCCTTTACCTTTTACTGATTTAAAAATGATTTGAAATGTAAAGCCTTTATTAAAGTTTGTTTTATACAACCCAGTAGTGAACTTAAAAAGAACAGTCAAGAGAAACACCAGCAGTTGTGGATGAGATAGAGAAACTAAGAATTAAAGGAATTTCTAGAGAAGTATTTCTTAATAAATTAAGCTTTTTTTTAACAACAATTACCTATGTTAATAAGAAATGAAAATAAAAATGTATTATGTAAAGCAAAAAAGATCGACTTTGCAAATAAATCAAGGAAGTGGCTATCATATAAATTACAAAAAGAAAAAGAAGAGAAAATGATATAGAAATATAAGAGGGAGATATAGTATTAATGGACAATGCAGTCACACAAGAAGCAGTTCATTAATATTATTCAATTTCTAACAGTTATGAAAAAGCTATGGAAGATTATTTCAGTATATGAATATGTCAGCAAGATTACTGTACGCATAAAGATGAAAAGATTCAATACCACTCACTATGGAGGAATGGTAGGTGAAATTGAAAGGTTTTGCTGAAATGGATAAATTAACTTCTTTGATTACAGAATAGACATTATCTACATTTATTGCTGATTGGAAGCCTCTTATGGATTTTTTTGTGTAAAAATGGAAATGAACTTGTGATTTACACTTTTGATAATGAGATAGAATAGATTATAGAAAGAAGATAATATAATGTAACTTTAGAGACAAAGATTAAAATATATTCGTAATTATAACTGCTGTGAAGAATATTGCAAGCCACTTCTTAATATTTTCTTTTTCGATTTTTCATTTAACTTTTTTCCTTTTTTCACCTTTTCCTTTGATTTCTTTCTTTCCCCCCTTAATTTCTACTAGTTTCTGTTAGCTTTTATTTTCTTGTTTGAAGGTATTCATAAAAATTATATGTACAGGTAGTTCTTGACTTGCAACCACAATGGAGCCCAAAATTTCTGTCGCTGAGCAAGAAAGTTGCTAAGTGAGTTGTGTTCCATTTTACAATCTTTTTTGCCACGATTGTTAAGCAAATTAATGGTTATTAAGTGAATCTTGCAATTGTTAAGATAATCTGGCTTCTTCCATTGACTTTGCTTGTTGGAAGTTGAGTGGGAAGGTTACAAACGGTGATAGCATGACCCCAGGATGCTGCAACCATCATAAATACATGACAAGTCCCTGAATTTTGATTGTGTGACCATGAGGATGCTGCAACAGTCGTCAGTGGTGAAAAACAACCACAAGTTACTTTTTTTCACTGCTGTTGTAATTTTGAATGGTGATTAAATGAATGGTTGTAAATCAAGGATTACCCATATAATATTATTCCAATTTGTATAAAGAAGGTGACATCTCTCTTCAAAAAATAGATGAATATCTAAATAAATAAATCCCTTTACTGAGGATTACAGAAGAACAGAGACAGATTATGAACGAATCTGTAACTAGGGTAGTATGTGAAACTATAGAAAGATTAAACTAGAAAAGGTACCTGGACCGGATGGATTATCATGTTTTTATTATAAATGTTTTGAGCATGAACTTTTATGACTTTTACAAAACAGGATGAACTCTATCACACTGGGAAGAAAGATGCTAGAGAGTTGGAAATGGCCAATATAGCATTAATACCAAAAAAAGGGTCAAGATTTTTTTTAACAAGAAACTAACTATGCATGAACACTGATCACACGAAGTATTAATATCACTGTATAATGCCTTGATAAGCACTTGGAATATTGCATCCAGTTTTGGTCATCACGATTTAAAAAAGATGTTGAGATTCTAGAAAGAGTGCAGAGAAGAGCAACGAAGATGATTAGGGGACTGGAGGTTAAAATACATAAAGAATGGTTGCTGCAACTGGATATGTCTAGTTTAATGCAAAGAAGGACTAGGGGTGACATGTTAGCAGTGTTCCAATATCTAAGGAGTTGCCACAAAGAAGAGGGAGTCAATCTATTCTCCAAAGCACCTGAGGGTAGAACAATGGATGGAAACTAATCAAGGAGAGAAGCAATCTAGAACTAAGGAGAAATTTCTTGACAGTTAGAACAATTAATCAGCGGAACAAATTGCCTCCAGAAGTTGTGAATGCTCCAACACTGGAGGTTTTTAAGAAGCGATCGGACAACCATTTATCTGAAATGGCATAGGGTTTCCTGATTGAACAGAGAGTTGGACTAGAAGACTCCCACAGCCCCTACCAACTGTTTATTCTCTTCTCTTCTCTTCTCTTCTCTTCTCTTCTCTTCTCTTCTCTTCTCTTCTCTTCTCCTCTCCTCTCCTCTCCTCTCCTCTCCTCTCCTCTCCTCTCCTCTCCTCTCCTCTCCTCTCCTCTCCTCTCCTCTCCATTCCATTCCATTCCATTTACCAATATTATTATTAAATAAATAAACCTTGTTTCAAACAATGATACTAGCTAATTGAATGAAAACAATTTTGCAAGAATTCATTAATTAGAATCAATGTGATTTTTTTACTTAAAAAAAGTTAAAGCACCAGGTTAGAAATGTATGGACATTTTGGAATATTTGGAGCAATGTAATGAAAAACAAGCCACGTTAATTTTCTTAGATGCAGAGGAGGTCTTTGGAAATCTTTAACTGGGCTTTCCTGTTCAAGGTTTTGCAAAATGGGAATTCTGTAGAGACTTTATAAAGTGGTATTGATCTTAACAACTTTATAAAAATGGTTAAGAATCTATTTCTATAGATATATAGAAATCACAAATAATTATTAATGGAGATCTAAGAAAACATTGGGAGATACAAAGAGAAACAAGACAGGGATGCCCATTCCTCTCTTGTTATTCTAGTTCTTGAAATAATACAAGTAAGACAAGATGAGAAGATTGTGGAAGTAAACATTAAAGAAGAAACTTATGAGTTAAGGACTTTTGCAGATGACTTGATGTTGGTTCTGAAAGTTTCTTTTAAGGGGAATTAAAATATTAATGGGCAAATGAAAAGAATTTGGTGCATTTTAAAATTATTAAACAGAGAACGAAGATGTTAACAAAAATATGAACACAGGAACAAACAGAATTGATGAATAAATGGGGATTTAAGATTGAGAAGAAGATAAAATATCTCAGTATGACAAATATGAACTGTATGTTATTTCAAAATAACTATGTTAGGATATGGAATGAAGTTAAAATATATATTTTAAAATGAAAGAATTTAAAACTGTCATTGTTGGGGAGAGAATTTCTGTGATGAAAATGAATGTCTTGCTGGTTTTGACAACTGAAGCACCATTTAAATAGTAGCAGAAATATAGATCTAAGTATTAGTTTGTATTCGTTTTAATCTTCTTTTTAAAAAATCCTTTTAAAAAATCATTAATAACAATTACACACACACACACACACACATATACACACACATATATATGTATGGAGAGAGAGAGAGAGAGAGAGGGAGGGAGAGCACAAGGACAGCACAAACACAAAATGAGTATCAAGGAAGGAAGGAAGGAAGGAAGAAAGAAAGAAAGAAAGAAAGAAAGAAAGAAAGAAAGAAAGAAAGAAAGAAAGCAAAAGAAAGGTTAAAAAATTACCTGTTATTTTGACAATTAAAAGTACAAGCACAGCCTTACCTTTCTACCCCCTGTGTTTATCCGAAGTGGGGTAAGGAAGGGGTCAAAGATCATATGGCTGGTTTCTATATTGACCGGTGATTGCCGTTTTCCAACGGAGCAAAGATTCCAAGCTGAATTCACCAAACCCCAAAAGGAAGGAACTGTAATACAGTAAAGAAAGGAATAAATTTATTTTGGGGAGGAAAATGAAAAAAAGAAGCATTGCTATTGTACTCCATTTGAATTAGTAACCCCCATTGCCAAAAGAGGTGCAATTTATTTCTGGGACAAAGAAAATAGCAGAAAGAAAGAGATCCCATTCTGGACTGGAAGCACCAGAAAGAGGTCCTTATTACCTATACTGATGATCCAGTTATTGGATTGAGATTCCCATGCTCAGTTTATATATATTAAAAAGACAGCCTTGCCGAGCACATGCAGCATGGCTCTTAGCAAACTCAATGGTATAAGAAGGGACAGAGACAGGGGTGGGCTTCAAAAATTTTAGCAAGGGGTTCTCTGCCTGGTTGCTGGGTGGGCATGGCCTAGTTGGTCTCCTGCACCATGGCAGAAAGGGGGGCATTTTTGCCCTCTCTGGGCTCCGGAGGCTTTCTTCAAGCCTCCGGGAGGGCGAAAATGACCTCCCCAGGCTCCAGAGGTCCTCTGGAGGCTGGAAACAGGCCCATTTCAGCCTTCCTGAACTTCTGATAGGTCTGTTTTTCACCCTCCCCAAGCTTCCGCATATGCCCTGCACCCAAAACGGGCCAAGTGGGGACTCCTGGGAGGGGTGGGGTGGAGTGGAGTGGGAGGGGTGGGGTGGAGTGGGAGAGGCCAGCCAGGAATGGGATTTTGGGGTTCTCCAAAATGCACAGAATCTTAGCTAGAGGTTCTCGCGAACCCCTGCAAACCTCCAGCAGCCCACCCCTGGACAGAGACATGTGTCCCTCAGTCCAGACCAAGACAGAGGCCCAAGTGTTCTGTACATGGGTTGGCTGGTTCTAGTGTTCTTTAAAAACAAGAACCTTGTACCCTTATTTCATCAGCTCTTAAAAAAAAAATAGCTGACTGCACCTGTTGATTTCAAAACAGGCCTCAAGTTCCCAATTCAATCACGGGGAGACAGAGTTACTTTAGCAAGTGTTTTTAAGATAGCCACAAAGGACACATTCTGTCAAACTAGCCAGCGATGTTGTCACTTGACAATAACTCTAATAGGGGCCTTTTAAAAAGCAGAGGCAAGCAGCAGTCTTTTCCTGATACTTTAATATGACTGAGCTCTATGAGATCCTTTTCCCACAAACCAATTCATTTGTTCAGTGCTTGTTCTGACACCAATCATGCTCAGAAAATGAATTTCCACTTCACTTCCTTTCACTTGTGCTAACTTGCTGAGCCTTCCCTCTCCCCCGCCCCCATTAAGAAGCAGCCTTTGAGCATAGAAATGAACCCCGTGCTTAGTGAAGCAACAGAACTATGACAAAGGTAGACGTGTCATCAGTGGTGGGATTCAGCCAGTTCGCACCACTTCGGGAGAACCGGCTGTTAACTTTCTGAGCAGTTTGGTGAACTGGTTGTTGGAAGAAATTATTAGGGCAGAGAACCGGTTGTTAAATTATTTGAATCCCACCACTGGGTGTCATCAGGCCTAAAATCATCAGTTTTTGACTTCAGAGATATCATGATCTCAAGGGAAGCTGAGCTGTAGACAATGGGTGTGGGAAATGACCACAAAGTTGTGTCGTTCCAGAACTATTTCAAAGCACAGAAGTTCCTCCAAAGGTAGAGATATTACTGCCATAACTCAGGTTCAATAGCTCCACTTTCAGATCAAAGAGTTTCAAGCAGCTTCCTAATTTTACTGCTTATCTTCTAATGATGTTAGAAGCTTCCCTGAGAAGGGCAGGTTATGTTCGCTGAGTACATAAATAAACATAGAGGTTTTTAATTCCTAAGAAAGTAGACAAGATGAGATTTAGCGGTGCACTGCTAATCATAGGGATCAGGTGGCATGTAAATCAGTGGATTGCCCAAAGGTTAAGTGGATTACTAGATTCACTCAAGAGAAAAAAATCCCTGCCCCAAATATTAATATAGCCAGCAGTGTGTTGTATTCTTGACATTTTTCCTTTAGAATGAAAGAATCAGCAGTTATGTGTACTGTTATATTTTTCAAATGCATAATATTCCAGGACATTTGCTTAATAATATTCACTGGGTTGAAGGCAAATTCAGTTAGATTCAAGATGTGACAAAGCTATAAATTTTAAGAGTTGTTATAACAAGACATAGCCAGTCATTGTTGGCATTCTAAGCAATAACTTACCATCCTGAGAACAAGCAAGAAGGAAAAGAATAGGAAGTTCCCATAACAAACCAAACATATCCTCACAACAACTATTAGCCATTTCCAAGTTCCTGATTTATAGCATCTTATGGAGACAACCACCCAGAAAGTCAGTCTTCATTATTAATATATTGCAACAATGATGTTTGGATTGCTCAGTTAGATGCTATAAATCAACTATGTAGAAATGGCTGATAACAACAAAATGAAACTTTGTAAAAAGTTTCAGAATTTCCAAATGCGGTGAAAAGGCCAAACCAACAGTGCTGCTTATATAATGCCACCTAATAGCTACAATGTATATAGCCAGGTCTCAAGATATATGAAATTAATGACCAGAAGCAATTTGACTTTCACATAATCAGCTGTCTTAGTTGTGAATGAATTGCCTATACCAGCGTTCCCAACCTATATTAAGAAGAATTTTTTTAAATTTTTTAAATTCTTTTAATCGGTTTGTGATTTCTTAACTTCTGGGCCAAATTTATATATATTTTAACTGTTTTTAATATTTGTATTCTATGTTCTTATTTTGGCTGTACACCGCCCTGAGTCCTCAGGGAGAAGGGCGGTATATAAATTGGAAATTAAATTAAATTAAATTAAATATATTGCCTATACCAGCATACCCAACCTTTGCGGCCCGGCAAAGGTGGGAGAGGGGAACCAGCCCGCCGCTCATATGAGTGGAGCTGCGCGAGTATGCGCACTGACCTGACTCTCGCGTAGCCAAATTTTGAATAGGCCACAGTCTGGTAATGGGTCGAGGCCCAGAGGTTGGGAACCCATGGCCTATACAGTATTTCATTCTTTGAATTATAGGTAGCCCTTAATTTACAACCATTGCTTTAGTGATCATTCAAAGTTGCAACGGCATTGAAAACAGTGACTTATGATCATTTTTCACACTTATGAAATGGAACCAGCATTCCCTTGGTTCCATGATCAAAATTCAGATGTTTAGGAATTGACTCATCTTTATGACTGTTGCAGTGTCCCCGGGTCATGTGATCACCTTTTGCAACTTTCTGACAAGCAGCGTCAATGGGGAAGCCAGATTTACTTGACAACCGTGTTACTAACTTAACAACTGTAGTGATTCATTTAATAACTGTAGCAAGAAAGATCGTAAAATGGGGCAAAACTCACTAGACAACTGTCTTGCTTAGCAAAATGAAATTTTGGGCTCAATTGTGGTCTTAAATTGTGAACTACCTGTACCACATCCTTCTTCAATCTCATACCAACTGATTTAACCAGGCAAGGAAGATACTGGGAATTCTTATTTTTGAAGCAGCATAAACCCACTTTTTAAAATAGTGAACTGAAGCAAAATGTTAAAAACAAAGAAATGAAGAAAAGTCCAGATACCTTTCAAAAGAGATGTGTACAAGCTAAGCTGTTTTTTTTGTGTGTTTCGTGTCTATGTACACCAATATGAGACACCAATCTTTCCAAGAGTCACTCAAAGGGACAGCCATGAAACAACTTCTCTGCCTTATTAAGAACAATTTCTTCCACAGTTTCAAGCAGTGCTCTAATTCCCTTTCTTCATATCGAGTGGGTAGGGAGAAGTCATTTAGGGTTGTGCCAACACTCAGCAAAGAGAATAATTGCTTCTTTATTGTGGCTACTGTTTTATCAATTCAAAAGTTTCCAAACAGATTAACAAGCAGATTGTATTCAAGGATGCCTCGGATTGATTTTTTTCTCCCTTCAGCATATAATCCAGGGTTAGCACAATGCTCTACAGGAAACAATGGTCTTTTCCAGATCACGAGGATTTTTGTTTCACAGGGCTTTACAATGCATGCAAACTTAAGTCAAAATGCTTACAATCTCTCTTTTCCTTTTTTTCCAGTCCAAAGCATGATTTACAAAACTAAAGCTGGCATATTTATATATTTGCAAACCAAGAGGGTTGCAGAAAATGCCAATTAAATAATCAGAGCAGAGTAGAAAAAGTTAAATGGTCAATAATGCATTGGATTATTTGCCAAAATATCTGAAAGCTCCTTGAACAAGACACTAGGTTCCTACTTGTGAGGTGCAGGGCAGGTTGATTGCAATTGATTTTATATGAGAAGGGTTAAATTGAATTTAACAAGGGAGAAGGGCCTTCAGTGAATTAGATTGCTTGTTGATAAGAGAATAAATTAATCCATGTTATAACAGAGGCTGTATGTTGCGGATTTGGAAGTTTTTTTTTTCTGCTCCACTCTTTTCTTATTAGGGAAAGTAGAGAAAATATATACATTTCATTAGAAATGGGATGACTATTGTATCATGAATAATGGAAGGTGAGGGCTTTTCCTGATGGGATCAAGACCTCAATGTAATAATCAACGTTTATACACACAGCCAACCTTCAACACTCTTATGAGGTTAAACAAAGTACTGTTAGATTATAAAGCAAGTAAAATTAGATTATGCATCTACTCCCACATGAAATCCAGATTATTGGGTAGCTGAAAGAAGTCCAACCTACTAAGTATTGCTTGCATTTCTTCCCACAATCCTAATGAAGACAATGATCTACGTATTTATTTTCACTTTATGTGTCCTCCCAAAATGGTGTGTGAAAAACAACGAAAAAAAATATTTAATAAAAACTAAACAACTAGAATATAACCCTTAAAACAAAGTTCATTTCGAAACCATTCTAAAAAGAGGTAGCTCTTAAAACAGTTGTAACTCAGTAGGAGTACTGGTGAATAGGGATGGCTTCAGTTGTCATTTAAAATATGGCAGAGGAAAGGCCAGTTGTAATTCCCATGACTGAGTTCCATAATCAGGATTCTGCTAGATCAATCAGAGCAAGGCAGGAAAACCTTTGATGTTTTGAAAGATAGAGACTTTGAAGACTTGGTTGGACAATGCTACACAAAATGTTTTGGCTCAGAGGAGTTACTGGTCCAATTAGGTCCAAATCTCTTTCTTACCTGCAGGACTTTATCATAAGAGAAGCCACATTCTCTATCCTGAATTGCTAAATCTAACTTTCCAGAATCTCCTTAAACTAGGATGGACTCATCTCAGGTCACCTAGTGATGGTTTACAACCTTCTGTGCATGTGAAGAGTGTTAGTGATGATTTCCAGGCAGGTGGGTGGAGCCTCCCACCGCCGCCATTACTGGTTCGCCCAAACTGGGGCAAACCAGTAGAAACCCACCACTGGTTCAAAACAAACAGGGATTTTAATATCTACTAGCATATTTTTAATACATGGTGTGCTTTTTATTATTCCTATAATGCATTTGGAAGACTTTCTGCCTGCTTGTTTTTAAAAGTACACACGCGCACCCTCATACTTTTTCCCCATTTATTTTTCACAAAGTTCCAAATGGTGAGTAAACAAACTTATTCCCAAATCTATTTTGTTGTCTTTTGTCATTACTGCAATCTGAGGAATTAATGATTTCTTAGAGAGAGCTAAACAGCATGTATCCAATTTGGGTTTAGCACAAACACAAGTAGCAATAAAGAGTGGGCCTTGAAAGTCAATTAAATGATAAGTGTCATTAATAAAATAAATTGGTTCAAAGTGCATTGCAGGGACTGAAACATATTGACTAACAGAACAAGAAAGAAAACTTAGTTAACCAGCCAACTTTTATTTTCCCTACCCCAAGTAAATTAAGAATACTTTCCGCTCACTTTAAGAATACTTTGAAGTACATATAGGTAGTCCTCAACTTACAACCAGTCACTTAGTGAACATTTAAGGTTACAACAGATTCCCCTCCCCCCCCAAAGTATTTATGACCTACATTCAAAGTTCTGATGGCTAGTTCACTCCAAAACCACATGATCACATTTGGGCACTTAGCAATTGGTCCAAAATAAGAGCCATCTTCAGTATCCCATGGTTATGTGACTATAATTTAGGGTTTTGCTTTGTTTTGTTTTGTTTTGTTTGTAGAAAATGGTATTTACTTCCAGTTTCAGCGGAAAAAGTGCCCATTGAAGATAATGGATTTATTTAACAACTGTGGTTTTGCTTAATGACCATGGTGATTTGCTTAATAACCACCATAAAAAAACCGTATCATATATGATGACCTATTTAACGACCAGCACAACTTACAGCTGTACTTCCAAGCTCAGTTACAGTGTTAAGGTGAACACTACTGGTGTCCTAATAGAAGAAGACCACAAATATTCCCATGCAAAATTATCACATATTGATTTTTCAATCCAAAATATGTTTTTAAAGGCTGAATAATATCCCTTATTAGACCACTGAAGGGAAAGGAGGGAATGGGATGGTCTGAGCATTGACAATGCTACTTATGCTGATGAAAAATATAACCCAAAATATACGATGGGTTGCCTATCCTTGAATTTTGAGTTGCCTATCCTTATTGTTTTTTTAAAAAATATTTTTTTATTAAAGAAATATTTTACAAAGAAAAAGTAATACAAATGTAAGGAAAAAGAAAGAAAAGTAAAAGGAAAGTGATAAGTACCTAGAAAATAAATGAAAAAGAAAAAGAAATATATATATATAAAGGAGTAGCTTTTGATCTTTACAGCACTTATAAACACATTTATATTTTATCCTTTGTCCCTCAAGTTACATCATGGCTTCCTTCTTTCCATATTCTACCCTTTCCAATCATTAAACCCATAAATCACAAGTTCATTTTTTCCTGTTTTCAGAAAAAGTTCATAAAGGGTTTCTAGTCACTAACAAATGCAGTTATTGCCTTTTCGGCATTTTGTTTTACTAGTGGTTATAAGTTATAAAGAAGATTTAAAAAAAAACCAAACAAACCTCATGAAGATCTTTACTTTTAAGTTCTACAGTCTGTACGTTCTCAGAAAGCTATCAAGTAACTATCAAGTTGCCCAGCGTCACTTGATATTCAGATGGGCAGCATACAAATTTAATAAACAAATGAACAAACAAACATTTCCCTTCCTTTCCCAGTGCACTACTGCAAATGTGATGGTGGCTATCAGATTTATGCCTAGTAACCATACACGTTTATTTATTTATTTATTTATTTATTTATTTTTCGAATTTCTATACCGCCCTTCTCCTTTCGGACTCAGGGCGGTGAACAGCCAAAATAAAAACATTTATACATAAAGTACGATTAAAAATAGATTTAAAATAATTAAATTTGGCCCATAGTTTAAAATTTATCAATTTAAAATCCATATCAAAATTTAAAACCAACCATAAAATCATAAAATCAAGAGAGAGTAATCAAGATTACTACCCTGTTTCCCAAAAAATAAGACATTCCCTGATAATAAACCCAATCGGGCTTTTGAGCGCATGCACTAAAATAAGCCTTCCCCCAAAATAAGCCCTCCCTGAAAATATTTAAACGCAGAGCTGGAAATCAGGTAAGATGGCAAGAGGAGCCCCATCTTGCTCCACACGCCCCAGTATAATAAGACCTCCCCGAAAATAAGGCTAAGCGCTTATTTCAGGGTTAAAAAAATATAAGATATTTTTGGGGAAACATGGTATGTGTCAGCCCTACTGCACCGCGCCTCGCAGCTTGGGGCTGTCATTCAGGCAGGACCAGGGAGCTGACTTGGCGACACTCAGAAGTATGTCCAGTCGCCCAGCCTAGGTGTCAGAAGCCTGCTGCTGCTGCTGTGATCACCACCAAAGCCTGCACCACCGCTGCACAGCTGAGAGGCGGGCCCTGGAAACAGCTGAAGTTTGGGGCCTCACCTGTGCAGAGCGAAGCCAGGCCAAACCTCGGCTGGTCTGATGAGCCAAGAAGAAAAGCGGAGTTAAAGCAGGCTAGGTTTGGTGTAGGTTGGCTTGTTTAGTCAGATGTGGGTTAACTAGAAGAAACGCGAGATGGGGGCGGGGCCAAGGGGTGGAGTCACAGGTAGAGCGCAGGAGCCTTTAAAAAGGTGGTGGGGAGCACTGTGTGAAAACGCTGACAATATCTCACTTTGGTGATTGTTGGAACATGCCGGAGGGCCTGATAAAGATCTCTACAACTAGGAACCCAGTTGCCTGGAGTCTTATTTCAAAGCGCCATTCCAGAACCTGACAGTATGTTCCCCAATGTGACATGAGATAAGTCCTCCCTGGCTTTCTTCTTCTCTGTCTATTGCAATTGATCTGCAATACAGATATGGTTCACATCAACCTGTGGAGGTAAAGTGCAGAATCCTTACTTGGAATATGGCAAGTCTAGGCTCAATCCCTGCATCTCTTGATAGAAAGGATTGTGAAAATCCCTGCTGGAAATCCTCCAGAGCTCCTGCTGAGAATGTTGTCCTAATGGATCAATTCAACAGAAGAGAACTTCTCATTCTGGGAAGCTACAACCAGCTTCTCTCTCTCAGTGTGGCAATAAATTAAAACTAGACGGTGCTTTCTTGCAGTTGATGGTATTTTTAAAAGCATTTTGTGACAACTCATAGGAGGCTGTCACTAAGAGAAGAACTCTTAGTAGTACTTCTAAGATGAAAGGGACAGGAAGGGGCAAAAATGGCCTGACTTGCAAAGTATTGGAATTCCAGCCTTCATTGGTTCCAATCAGCTATTTTAATTCCAATCTTATAAACTCCATGTTTGGAGGGGGAAAAGGACAATTCAGAATATATCTCCTGATCACAGATTAGAATTTGCATAAATGCTTTCCGATTTTTAACATTTGCCTTGCATTCTTAACATTTTTGTCCTTTAGAAAATTAAAGCCAGCATAAAATAACAATAATGAGAAAAAGGTACTCAAATGAAGCATGGTATCATCAAAGCAAACCTTATGGCCAGAGTTAGAGAGATACATAATCTATTTTACATTGTGGTTACAAAGATAGAACATTAAAAAAGAAAAAGGGAAAATGCCTGGGAGTCTGTATAATAAGTAAAACAAATGTAAGCTGTTAAAAGTACTGGATGGATAAAAGGTACATTCACTTGTATTTTTTAACGAACAGTCACTTAAAAGGTGTCCTATTTATACTGAAGGGATGGCTACATGAGGGCCATGGGCTCTTATCTGCACTGTCCATTCACACGACTTTGAGGACAAGTATGACTTTCACCCCTTCTCACCAGTTCACTTGGTGAGTTCTTTTGATTGATTGATTTGTTAAATTTATTTGCTGCCTATCTCACCTTGGGGCTGCTCTAAGTGGCTTACAACAACAAAAGGGAAGAAATTTTAAAAAATGTAAACACAAATAAAACAATAAAACAATAAAATAAAGAATGATAAAGAACACAACGAGAATACATCCATACGATAACCAAAAAGATGGACAGGCAGAGAGTAGTGAGTAAGGGTGGGGAGTGGAGTCTGTGGAAACTCTTGTCTTATCCTCAAACTTTCACTCCCAGAGCTTCACCACCTAGTTTAAAAGTTCTCTTTCCTGTCCTTCAGCCATCAAAGGCATGGTCACAGCAGTGGTGGAATTCAATTTTTTTTACTACTGGTTCTGTGGGCGTGACTTGGTGGACGTGGTGTGGCTTGATGGGCATGGCAGGGGAAGGATACTGCAAAATCTCCATTCCCACCCCACTCCTGGTGGAAAGATATTGTAAAATCTCCATTCCCATCTCACTGTGAGGCCAGCCAGAGGTGGTATTTGCCGGTTCTCCAAACTACTCAAAATTTCTAATACCAGTTCTCCAGAACCTGTCAGACCCTGCTGAATTTCACCCTGGGGTCACAGTTCCTAGGAAAAACACTGCTTGCAAAAGGTGAAGGTATGCTGTTCTTTCACCATTCACAGCTCACAAGGCATTTGCGAACTTTATAGCGTCATCTCAATTGCTCCACCTTTTCAGCAAACCAATATTCCCCAAAGCATGGAAAACGTGGGAGGGGTGCATGCTTTAATCTATTTCATTCTCTTTCGGTGTGGAGTGGAGGTGAGGAGGCTGTTATTCCAGGAGTGATCAGTGGCTCGTACCCTGGTTTCAATTTTTGTTTTTTGTTTTCCTTTGCACTGATCTATTGGTTAATGGTAAAGAAGGCTGATTGATTCGTGGTGATGATCTCTGTGTTTTTTCAGCATTCTGAGGGCAGCAGAAATACATTTTATCACCAGGAATGTTAATTTCTCTCTATCTGTATAGAGCAGTGATGGCGAACCTTTTAGACACTGAGTGCCCAAACTGCGGATGCACGCATGCCCAAACTGAAAGGTGCACACATGTATGTGCAGACATGCACAAACATGCACATCCATAGACATGCGCATATGCGCAGCATAGACCTGAAGACCAGCTGGCCAGCGGGAGGTGGGGCATCCTAACACCGGCAACGCGGCAAGAGGTAAGATCTTTTTCTTTCGTGAGCTTCCGTTTCGTTGTTTGCAAGGAAACAGAAGCTGATGAAATTAACACCATGGAGATCTGACCTGGGGCGATGGTGCGCATGCCAGCAGAAAGGGGTCTGCATGCCACTTCTTGGCATCTGTGCCAGAGGTTTGCCATCACGGGTATAGAGTATTTGAAGAAATGTCAGCCTTGCAAGGTAGTCCAGACAGAAAACATATCCAGATGAAGTAATTATACTCTATTATAATGTTACATTAAAAAAAAAATTGCAAGTCTGAAAGTCTATCCACCACCACCACCACCCCAGCATCATCTTCACAGTCCAAGAAATCAGGGCGGATTCCTTCTGAAACATTTGCCACACCCACATATCTATTGCACATTAAGCTATCTTTATCTGACCATTCCTCTTGCTGTGGCTTTTCCTGCTGTCTCCCAAATAGTCCTTGAATTATGACCATGACTGAGCTCAAAATTTCCACTGCTAAGCAAGACAGTTCTGCCCCATTGTATGACCTTTCTTGCCACCGTTGTTAAATGGATCACTATAGTTGTTAAATTAGTAGCATGGTTCTTAACTGGCTTCCCCATTGACTTTGCTTGTCAGAAGGTCACAAAAGGTGACCGGATGACCCTGGGACACTGCAACTGTAATAAATATAAGCCAGTTACCAAGCATCTGAATTTTGATCATGTGACTATGAAGAGCTGCAACAGTCGTAAGTGTGAAAAACGATCATAAGTCACTTTTTTCAGTGCTGTTGTAACTTTGAATGGTGTTCTGCCCCAGCTATGGACCCCAAAGAACACAGCACACACAAAGTCTGTACAAACCTTAGTTTACTAAATTAAATCAGTCTTTTTCAAATAAAGGCTGTTAATTAACTTTCTTAACAACCTACAGGAATCCAAAGAATAAATAATTGTAATGTTACTATGGTTGGCAGAAAGCCCAGAAGCAATTTGCAGGAAACTGATAAGAGAACTAAGATCAGGACACGAATGAGAGTGAACGAAGTTATTTCTTGCAAATTGCCTCAGTCGTCGTCCTTCCTTAAATAGGCTAAGGGAGTGGCCAATTAGCCCCAAGCCTTACTCTTGATGAGACCTCCTCCTGAGGAACCACTCCTGCCTTTTGGCATGCCCGGGTATCGATAAGAGGCTCCTCCTCTTCTTCCTCTTCACTTATGGGAGCTTCTGGAGGTTCTGAAGGCCCGGCTGAATCCCCGCCTCTGGCACCACATCTTCTCCAGCCTCCTCATTGTCTGACTTGAGTGCCAGCTGCACAGGCTGCTGGCGCAGCACCACGCCAGCCTCCTCACTGTCGGAATCAGCTACTAGCTGCACAGGCTGCTGACGGGCCACAACAAATGGTCACTAAATAAATATTTGTAAGTTGAAGAC
The DNA here is from genome assembly GCF_059756535.1 of Pantherophis guttatus. Taxonomy (NCBI): domain Eukaryota; kingdom Metazoa; phylum Chordata; class Lepidosauria; order Squamata; family Colubridae; genus Pantherophis; species Pantherophis guttatus. Next base: position 141,264,648 of record NC_142064.1, read on the forward strand.
CACCTGTACAAGAATAGATTCAGGAAATGTGTTCTTTATTGATTTCTGAACTATAAATAGTTCTACATAATCTATCTATATAAGAGCCCTGCTGGCGGAGTAGTTAGTATGCAGTATTGCAGGTTAACTCTGTCCGTAGTCTGGAGTTCAATCCTGACGGAGCTCAAGGTTGACTCAGTCTTCCATCCTTCTGAAGTTGGTAAAATGAGGACCCAGATTGTTGGGGGAAATATGCTGACATTTGTAAACTGCTCAGATAGTGCTGTAAAGCACTATGGGGTGGTATATAAGTCTAAGTGCTATTGCTACATATATCTAAAATAAGATGTATATACAGTATCTACTTACTGTGTTGGAGAAGACTTGAGAATACCATGCACAGCCAAAAATAAAAAAATAAAAAAATAAATAAATGGATCATTGAGCAAAATCAACCCAGATGTTTCACTCAAGACACAAATGATCAAGCTTAAATTATCCTACTTCAGACACATTATGTGAAAACCTAAGCGTCTGGAATGCTGGGAAAGGTGGAAGGAGAAAGTAAAGGACCAACAGTAAAAAGGTGGACAGACTCAGTTACAATAGCAATGAGGTTTAATTTAATAATATGTCAATGGATTGAGTTAGTTTCTTTATAAATGGGGTGTTTTTTTGCTCTTTGGCTTCAGATTAATAAAGCTAACATATTATTATTGTTATATTCCTTTTCCTTCTGTTTATTATATTTCACCACTACAAATTACACATACACACATATGCATGCACACAGAGGTATTATGGCAGTTTAGTGTTGAACAGATCTGGGATGCCAAGGGGTGGGGTTGGGGAGGGCAGAATCAGGTGGAAGAGGAAGCAATGTGGAAATGATCTTTCCAGCTCACTTCAAAACCCCTGCAGGAAACACATGAGATCTACAGTATAATCTCTCCAGTCCTGCAGTATTCTGTCTCTGATTATAAGGGATGCTATTGTGATGTTTATCGCTTTCAAAATTATATTTGCTACTGTTTCTTCTGATAACAGCCCCACAAGCAATATACAGAGGGTGTTGTAGATTAAGTATTTAAGATAGAGGCAAGTCTTTCAAAACATGAGAGCTGTTCAACAATGGAAATATTTAGGCGTTTATTGAATGAATCCTTCCTTGGAGGTTTTCAAGATCAAGATATATTAAGTTATGAATAACAGTTCAGGTTTATAGACTATTTGTCTTATCTAAATCTATTTTGGAGCATGAAACCCGCCACCTCCTGCTAGAGAGGGGAATTGATTCAATAAAATGTGAAGTCATGGGTGAAAAGATACAATTTTTAAGGAATGGGAAAGCATTCACCAACCTGAAGCCCTCTAGCTATTTTGATTTCAATTCTCTGAATCCCTGTGGAGGATGGACATAGTGGGCAGGGATTACAGACTCCGAGAAGACTGGAGAACAGTTAACATAATTTGACAAAGTCTCTGTGTGTGAGTTGCATAGCTATATAAAATTGTTCAAGCAAGCAAGCAAGCAAGCAATGAGGATGAAACACACCAGGTATGTTAATGAAACTCTGCACTTTCATACCTGGTCTCCAAATTATGACAGAAACATGGATGGATATTCTGGTGGTACAGTGGTTAGAATGCAGTATTGCTAACTCTGCCCACAGTCTGGAGTTTGTTCCTTGACTTAGCCTCCCATCCTTCCCAGGGTCAGTAAAACGAGGACCCACATTGTATGCTGACATTGTAAACCACCCAGAGAGTGCTGTTGAGCACTATGGGATGATATATAGAGTGCTAAGTGCTATTGCTATTGCTACTTGCATCATCCTCTCTAGCACACAGGAGAACTTTTATGAGGGATATTATATCTCTCCGGTCTATAGCTGTTTCTCCAGCAATATTGGAACATAGGAAATTCTTTAAATTATGTCGACCGCTAGCCAAAAGTTGCACCAAAGATAGGTATTTGTGCAAAGAATGGAGTAATTTCCTTTGCATCTGCCCTAGATTCCCACCCTAGATTGATACCAGATTCAAACTGGTATCACAAAAAAGAAAAAAATTAAAAAAACAGCTTCTCCTGCATTGCTCTGTGTATGTCAACAACAGTCTTTACAACTCCCCATAGTTTTTGGTATGCCACAATCAAATTTCCTAGATTATCTGAGGGTTTGAATAGATGGAAATCATCTTTTCAATTTCCAAAATTGGGTCACTCATATAATCCTTTATATGCAATGGCATAACTGGTAAAATCTAATCAGTGCCTAATTCAACCAAGGATAATTAGGATGATGGGTTCAGATGTTAGTGTTTTTTAATTTGTGGGCATTACATTAGAGGTGCAACTTTTTGCTTAATTGGAAGAAAATGGCAATCCATCTCCCCAAAGAGGATGCCTTTTTAAATCCTCTTTATTCTACAAAACTGAGTATCTGAGAGGGGAAAAAGAGGAATGGGAAAAGGAAGGCTTACTTAAGATCATCTAAACTGGGGCTTTTTCTGTTTTTTTTCTACAAGGAATTCTAAAAGTGCTGAAACTCAAGATATTAATTTAAATAATAAGTAACCAGTTTAGTTAGGCTTGTTTCATCGATTGTATTTCGAATTCTCTGTTTGTTTACTTTTGTGTTGTTCCTCTATTTTCCCTTTCCTCATTAAGATTCTTTTTTGACATCTAGAATTATCATTTCATTGGCTTTAAAGAGGAATTTCTTATTAAAGTTTTTTGCATCTGATCTGTTACATAACACATGGTTTATGAAGCTTATTAAGATCAAAAACATTTCTTTTGCACATTACCTGAAATCAGATGAATAGCGAAATTGTTGTTCTAAAGTCTGAAAACTCCCTAATCAGCCAAATTCAGTTGTTTCAAGAATTTCAGGATGAATTTCATTAGAGAACGTTTGGAAGAAGGTGTCACTGATGTTTTAAATTTCTGTTTCTACTAAATCTTAACACAATGGTCAAGGAAAGAAGAAAACATTTGCTACTAATAAAATTTCTATAATTGTCTGTGTATTTTTTACAGGAGTGGCATCCTTTCCTATATGGAACTAACCTCTCTCTTAGCAAAGGCCAACACTCCTTTCTAAATATGAACATAGAATAACAGTTTGGAAAAGACCTTAGAGATCTTCTATTGTCCAACACTCCACTCAAGAAGAAGACCCTACCATTTCAGACAAATGTTTGCCCGATCTCTTCTTAAAAACCTCCAGTGATGGAGCACACACAACTTCTGGAGGCAAACCATTCCACTGATTAATTGTTCTTACTGTCTGGAAATTTCTCCTTAATTCTAGGTTTGGATCTCTGCTTGATAATCTTCCACTCATTACTCCTTGTCCTGCCCTCAGGATGCTTTGGAGAATAAATTAGCCTCCTCTTCTCTATGACAGCCCCTCAAATATTGGAAGACTACTATCATGTCACCCCTAGTTCTTCTCTTTGTTGGACTAGATATACCAGTGATGGCTAACCTCTTTGTCGTCGCAAGCCAAAAGCATACATGCATGTGAGCAACAGTGTGTGTGTGTGTGCTGGCACCCATAATGCAATGCACACATGACCCCGTGCCCCCCCCGCGCATGTGCGTACTGTTTTGGACCTAGTAGGCCTCCCTGCAGCCTCCTGGCACCAAAAATGGTCCGTGGGGGGGCGTGCTACACTCCCCGTGCTCCCCCCACCCTCCACGCATGGTTGCATGACCCCCGCACATGCGCATGTGACCCCCCCCCATGCATGCATGGCAGAGACCTGAAAATCAGCTGGCTGGCAAGAGGCACGCACAAATGCGTGGTGGAGCTGAGTTGGGTGACAGCTCACGTGCCCACTGAGAGGGCTCCGCATGCCAGCTGTGGCATGCATGCCATAGGTTCGCCATCACAGAGATATACCTAGTTCCCACAATGTTCATTACGGTTTAGCCTCCAGACCCCTAATCATCTTTGTTGCTCTTCTCTGCACTCTTTCCAGAGTCTCAACATATTTTTTATATTGTGGCGACCAGAACTCAACACAGTATGCAGCCTTGACTACATTGACTTTTTTGGCAATAATATTCTGAATATTCCTGGGTACTTTTTTGTTCTGGGCTTGTAGTCTAGCTGCCTGCATTTAAACGAGTTATCATCCTTCTTCCAAACTAGGAATCCCAATCCCAAGGGGGAAAGAGTAGGTATCTTGTCTCAGTGTGAGATATGACAGTTTGTCAAATCTGCTACTAGCACTTTTCCCTTCAGAAAAGCTACTGTACCTCCACATCAAAGGATAATATGCTCCAATTACTAATTGAGGCTTACTACTCTTTCTGTGTGTCTTTTTCTCTTCAATCTCTTCTAAAAATATAGGACACTCCCACACAGAAGTAAAGAGAGTGTAAAAAAGTAAAAAGAGTCACTTTGGTATAGTAGTTAAGGTGATGGCCTAGAAACCAGGAGACCATGAGTTCTAGTTCTGCCTTAGGCATAAAACCCTGCTGGATAACCTTAGATCAGTCACTGTCACCATCTCACAGGGTTACTTTATTCAATTTATATACCGCCCTTCTCCAATAGGACTCAGGGCGGTGAACAGCCGAAATAAAAACAGAACATACAAAATTTAAAAACAGTTTAAAATGATTAAATATTTTTGGCCGCGATTTAAAACAAACCCAATTTAAAATCAATTAAAATTTAACCCAAAACAGTGGCATCAAGCCAGCCTGGCTAGTTGAAATAAATAAGTTTTCAGGGCCCGACGAAAAATCCAGTGGTCTGATATTGTACATATCTCTGGGGGGAGGTTGTTCCAGAGGGTGGGTGCCACCACAGAGAAGGCTTTCCCCCTGGGGGTCACCAGCTGATACTGTCTGGCAGACGGCACCCTGAGGAGGTCCACTCTGTGCGAGCGTACTGGCCGGTGGGAGGCTATTGGTGGCAGAAGGTGGTCTCGTAAATACCCCGGCCCTAAGCCATGGAGCGCTTTAAAGGTGGTCACCAACACCTTGAAGCCCACCCGGAAGCCCACCGGGAGCCAGTGCAGCTCGCGCAGGAGAGGTGTCACATGGGAGCGCCCCGTCGCTCCCATAATCCCCTGCGCAGCCGCATTTTGGACCAGCAGAGCCTCCGGGTACACCCCAGGGGGAGCCCCATGTAGAGAGCGTTGCAGTAGTCCAGGCGGGAGGTGACAAGTGCCTGAGTGACCATGCGTAGGGAGTCCCGATCTAGAAAGGGGCCCAATTGGCGTATCAGGCCAACCTGATAAAAAGCCCCCCTGGCCACGGCTGTCAAATGATCTTCTAAAGACAGCCGTGCATCCAGGAGGACGCCCAAGTTACGAGCCCTCTCTGTGGGGGCGAGTGATTCGCCCCCAATAGCCAGCGATGGCACCAGGGTTGTTGTTGTTGAAGAAATAGAAGGAGGAAGTAGCATTAGGTGTGCTCACCACCTGGAGTTACTTATAAAGTAATGAAGATGGGATAAAAAATCAATGAAACAAACAAACATCCTTCCATTCTAGCCACAAAGGAGACCAACTCTAAGATTAATAGTAGTAATCAAATCATAATTTAAATGGTCTAGGCAGGTTCTTGAAACTTTACATATTCCATTATAAATAGTTTTGGTCACCAAAATTAAAATTAAAATGTTGACAGACTAACTTCCATCAAACTTATGTCCTTTAGTAGTTATGGGAATGCAACAGCCACTTTGGCTAGGAATTCTGAAAAACATATTTTCAATAGCTCAGAATACCTTGGGTTGGGGAAGGTTTTCCTACCACAATGTTTAACTTTTAAATTCCTATATTGCTCCTTAATAACCAGAAATCGAAAGTGTTATTTGTCTGTGGCCACAAACATGTCTAAATAACTCTCTACATTTTACTATATTGTTTGGTGTTCCATGCAGATAGTTCTCAACTTATAACCACTCAGTTAGTGATTGTTTGAAGTTACAATGGCACTGAAAAAAAGTAACTTATGACTATTTTTCACACTTATGACCATTGCAGCATCCCCATGATCACATGACTTGCTAATTGGCATGTATTTATGATAGTTGCAGTGTCCTGGGGTCATGTGATCACCTTTTGTGACATTCTGACAAGCAAAATCAGTGGGGAAGTCAGATTCACTTAACAACCATGTTACTAACTTAACAACTGCAGTGATTCACTTAATAACAGTGGCAAGAAATGGGGCAAAACTCACTTAACAACTGTCTTGCTTATACTTGGGTCCAAGTATAGTTGTAAGTCGAGGACTAGCTGCACTTACATCTTTCAAACTCTTCATGGTGCTACATGTAAGTGTTATCCACAAGCTGTGGAGATCAGATGGTTATCTAAAGGTATTATCATCATTATTTCCTTTTAGATGAATTAAATAGAATTAATGAATGCAATGCTTTCATAATCTATACCCACCCCTTTTTTGCTTTCTGTAGTTTCAATTTCCAAGTTCAGTGAATTAGCCTTAGAATTTTATATTAGTTTCCAAGGAAATGTATCCCAGGGATAACGGCTGTGTAAACACAGTTCAGTTGCCTTCTATCATATCAGTGGACTTTTCAAGCAGCAAATATAAAAATCAACCCCATGAATAAGCTCAAGCAGACATCGCATCAATTCTCCCTTGGTTTTCTCACATTCCAAACTCTGAGTGTGTTTAGAGCCAGTTCTTTAGAGCCTGGAGAGATGCAGTGTGCAATATCATATATCCATAAGAGATTCTCCTGCTTACACAGCTCCAGAACTATATTTGGAAACCTAAATACAGCTGCCTTAATCAGCAGGTATTCCCCACATGTCACATCTCCCCTATACGTAGGGAAAAATATAGAAACGTGCACAATAAACAGCCATAAAGAACAGCCTCCGGAGATGCTACATTGCATCCTTCAGACCTTTTCTATCATTCATCGCTTTTAACATTGCCCCCCGCAAAAGTCAGTGAAAGAAGACTCTTCTCATCCAGATTAAATGACTACTCGACTCACGACCACAATTGGGCCAACACTTCTGTTGCTAAGCAAGACAGTTGTTAAGTGACTTTTGCCCCCATTTTACAACCTTTCTTACCACAGTTGTTAAGTGTATCACTGCAGCTATTTAAGTTAGTAACAAGTTAGTGAATCTGGCTTCCCCGTTGACTTCGCTTGTATAGAAAGATTTATTTATTTATTTATTTATTTATTTATTTATTTATTTATTTATTTATTTGTCAAATTTCTATACCGCCCTTCTCCTTTCGGACTCAGGGCGGTGAACAGCCAAGATAAAAACATCTATACAAACATCACAATTAAAAATAAAGTTAAAATAATTTATAAATTTGGCCCATAATTTAAAACTTGTCAATTAAAATCAATATTAAAATTTTAAAACTAACCCTAAAATCAAGACAGACCGGCTAACTGGAAAAAATAAGTTTTTAGGGCCCGACGAAAAATCCGAAGGTCGGAGATCACTCGTATCTCTGGGGGTAGATGCAAAAGGCAATCACATGACCCCGGGACAGTGCAACTGACATAAATACGAGTCCGTTGCCAAGCATCTGAATTTCATTCGCGTGATTATGGGGATGCTGCAACAGTCGTATAAGGCTGAAAAATGTCATAAGTCACTTTTTTCAATGCCGTTATAACTTTGAACAAACTGTTGTAACTCAAGGACTACCTATATCTGATTAACAATCCTCAACAACCTATTCCGGAAAAAAAACCCATCAGTCATCCTTACTCTGTAGTGCTGTCTGCTGTGAACAGAGGATTGACAAATTCGGTATGGTATGTCATTTATGTCACATGGACAGAGAACCTGGCAGGAAAATGCATTTCAGTACCACATGTCGTTATCGCAACCAAAGCATCGTACTATATGATCAGATACTTTGGGATATTTTGTTCAAAGCAGAGAAAAACATCCAGGCTTTGAAATGGGAAAAAGTGATGGCAAGACTCAGACAATTTAGCCCTTGTGCCACCAGGGCAATTATATTAACACAGCCTCATCTCAACTGGTAACTGAAATGCATGAGTACCAGTGGTGAAATCCAAATTTTTTTACTACTGGTTCTGTGGGAGTGGCTTGGTGGGCGTGGCTTGGTAGGCATGGCAGGGGAAGGATACTGCAAAATCTCCATTCCCTCTCACTCCTGGGGGAAGGATAATGCAAAATCTCCATTCCCACCTGACTCTGGGGCCAGCCAGAGGTGGTATTTGCCGGTTCTCCGAACTACTCAAAATTTCCGCTACCGGTTCTCCAGAACCTGTCAGAACCTGCTGGGTTGAACCCCTGATGAGTACTAACACAGCAAGTGCTCATGATGGCAATGTGTACATTACAGCTAGTCCTCGACTTATGAACACAATTGAGCCCAACGTTTCCATTGTTAAACAAGACACTTGTTAAGTGACTCTTGCCCTGTTTTACGAATTTTCTTGCCAAGTGAATCGCTGCAGTTTCTACGTTAGTAACACTGTTGTGAAATGACTCTGGCTTCCCTGATGACTTTGCATGTCAGAAGGTGGCAAAAGGTGACGACATGATGAAGGGACCCTGCAACAGACATAAATATATGCCGGTTGCCAAACAGCTGAATTTGGATCACGTGACCATGGAAATGCTGCAACAATCATAAGTGTGTGCAAAACAGGCGTAAGTCACATTTTTTTCAGTGCCGTTGTAACTCTGAATGGTCACTAAAGCAATGGTTGTAAGGCGAGGACTGCTGACACTACTTCTTGGAGAGACTTTTTGAGGCCTGATTTTTTTTTTGAAATAGCAGTCTGCATGACCAAAACTTCACTCACCCTTAATGTGATTGCAGTACTATCATATTTCTTAATAAACATTATACAGTGCGGATTTTGTATCAGTACAGGATAGTTAAATGAGTACACTTGAGGGCTTCACAAAAAAGAAAGACATAAAATGTAACCCAGCTCTTCCTTGTAATAGATAGGGAAAGCTTCAAAGAGTAAAGCAGGTGAAAGAAGATTTGCATTCAATTAAATTGACTGTAGCTTCTAATGACTTCATGGCTGGTGGAACAGTTTGGTCATTTTAATTATATCCATGCCTCAAAGGGCCATATTTTATAGCCCTGTGTTTAATATATCCCTGTGCATAAATTAGTCCTATGTACCAGCACTACATCTCAGCCTTTCTGCTTTCTTTGCAAGAGCAACAATAAACCCTCCAGGTAAAACCACCATGTTGGAACAGTTCTTGTTGTTTTGTTGAGAAGGAACTGCAGAATATCAGCTTTGCTTCCTTTGAGAGTCAGAAAATCACATGGTTCTACCCACAGATTTTCACCTGCCCGAAACATATACATCTGCAAGCAGGTATATACCTACTATGAAGAATGTTTAACAATTCAGTATGTTTATCGTCTTATTGTACAATACTGGTTCTTTCGGGAATGCCTTTCAAGTTCTTTATATGTTTGATATTGATACTGAAAAGATCTTCGGAATATTTCGCTATTATATACTTCAGGGGTCTCCAAACTGGGCAACTTTAAGACTTATGGACCAACTCCCAGAATTCCTCAGCCAGCCATGCTGAGATTAAATATTTTGTAAGCTGCTGCAGAAACATCCTAATCAGGACAGAATTTTCTTAAACCAGCTCAAAGTCCAGCTGGTACCAGCACAGGACAGGAACAGCTAAATGTACAATATAATATGGATATGTCCTTAGCGAGGCTATAGCCAGCACAGTTTTAACTTTTAAAACTACAGTCATATATAGATAATGACAATTTTTAATAACCAAATTTATAGGTAATCCATCATATTTTATACACTTTCATTGCTAATATTCCTACTCCTAAAACTTTATGAATTTGAGCATATCTATTGTCATTAAATTCCTAATCCCATAATCATGTTAATTTTATAACATGAAAAAGTGTTAGTCATATTTTTGTCCTCTGCAGAAAGGAACAATTCTACTAATGTTTTATTCGTAAAAAATGTGGAAGCAACTCTGTTGGCAAGTAAAATTTTTCCAGAAAATATAAATTACCAATTTTCTGGGAGTGATTTTAGCTGCTACTGCATTATGTTGTTAATAACAAGCATGGTAATTATTATCTTCATTATTAAGCTTTCTGCATCCTTTGCTGATTCAACTAGTGAAAATGGTTGTCAGCTTGCATCTCTGTGTAGGTGTTTCATCATGTTTGAGATATGGAGGTAAAAAGGGCAGCCTTGTAATTTGTGTGTGTGGAGGAATTCTTCAACTATATTCCTAGTGTAACTACTATTATTAATCATTCATGTAATTCTACAAGTGCAAAGCATTTCACAACTATGAAAAATAAACAAAAATGGGAAGGAAGGAAAGGGAAGTATACTTAATCCTATAACCCCATTCAGACTTTATAGATTTAAAGCCAAGTTTTAATTGGAGAGAAATCGAGTATTACTGTGGGGAAATGTCAGGAGAAGAAGGATCACGATCTTTCTTCCATTGATTGATATTGTCCTATAAGTATTCCAATATCACCTATTCCATAATAATACTCCCTGGGACACAAGTAAACAAACTAACAAAACCTTTGGCCTTTGGCCTGAATGGTGAACTGGTTTTTTCCCCCCGACAGCTTATGCAAAATGTACACCTGCATCTTTTTTCAATATAGGCAACAAAACCATCTTGAAATATCCATGTATCATTCACATTTGTGTTTTATCACCGCTATCATTTATCACCTACATTGACCGAATAAGCAAAAAAGCTAAGGCCAGGAATGAAAATAATATCAATGAATTGCTCTTTGCAGATGATCAGGCATTGACAATAAGTACAGCTAAAGAATTGCAACAACTTCCCATGTCCATGAACCAAGAACGTAAGACAAATAATATGTAAATTAGTTAAATAGAAACAGAAGTAATGGTAATCAAAAAAGAAAAGTACACCCTAAACTTAATAATAGAGGGAACAAGAATAAATGTATCAAGAGTTCAAATATTTAGGAACAACGTTTACTGAAGATGGAAAAAGGGACAAAGAAATGATGCAAAAAGGCAAACTAAGTATTGGGGTAGCTAGCTCCACTCCGACAACGTAAGCAGTACCAATTAGTACAAAGAAGCATCTCATACAAAGCATGTTCATCTCCACCTCATGTTACCAGGGCCAAAGATGGACACTTACAATAAAGCACAAACAAAAGTTACTATGGAAATGAGATGTTTGAGAAAAATTGCTGGAGTGACTGGAAGAGATAAAATCAGGAATAAGGTTATAAACGAAAGAACTGGAATAGAATCAATATTAAACTACATATAGAGACAGCAAATAAAGTGGTTTGTCCATCTGGAGAGAATGTCTGAGGATTCTGTAACAAATAAGGCACACATAAAAAAAGTGGAAGGTCAAAGAACTGGAGGAGGATGAGGAGAAGGAGGACGAGGAGAAGGAGAAGGAGAAGAAGAAGTAGAAGAAGAAGGAGAAAGAGAAGAAGAAGGAGAAGAAGAAAGAGAAGGAGAAGCAGCTGTGAATCTAAATTTTGTAAATTTCCTTGCTTTGGAAAATTCTTTCTACATCAACAGAGCTGTCAAGAATCTGATGGGGGATTGCTGAAGATGTTGGAACATTTGCTAGCATCTTGCCATTGTCACAGGCAAAGTGAGAAGGTGCTATAAAATACACCCAGGACTCATCTATCATTGTATGAGATGAAAAAGTTACATAATAGGATGTGTAAAGAAACCAGAATACAGAGTCTTCGCATTACAAGGGAGAAACAGAAGATGCTAATAGCTCCTTCAAGGCAAGGTCAATTTTAATCACAGAAAAGCAGACGAAAAGAGTTAAAGGGCATTGGCTTGATGTTACAACTACAATATACTTCAACTTCACTGCAGTGCAGTGCACTTTGAAAGCCACTTAACACTTTAAAAAACACCAGAGAGCCTATTCACATCTAAACACATCACATTTAATTTGGCTCAGAGTACTAAATGACAGGGTATGTTGTGAAACTTAGTGATTTTAGTGAGGTTTAAAATTTAATTTTACAAAACAAAGGGGACTCCAGATATACTCTAAGGACACCGTGGATCCCAATGCCGCCATTTCTGGGGTTGATAGAGTTTCAGTCTTTGATTCTTTAAATAATCTTTTAAGTTTCCCACAATTATAATATTGCAAGTAGAGAGCAAAATATGTGAAAAATACAGAACTCAGCATTCTACACTGCAAACTTCCCAGAGTCTTGCCTCACTAATTCCGCTGTGTTTGAAAAACTAAAGTCTCTGTAGAAGCTCCTTTTCACACTAGCATTTAATTATGCAAAAGTTGATGGTTACAATTTTAAAGCATTTTTTTTCCAATTAAGATTATTACCTGGAGAAAATGCATGTAACAACCACAATTAGCAACCTTTGGCCTTTGCTGATCATTTAGTTATTTTTGTTTACATAAATGATGATAGGTAACAAAAGAAAACATAATATTTCACTAGACTGACTGACGCACTCCTGATTCCACTTCATAAACTGTGCTACTCATGGGGAAGGAGGAATGTGGAACACAAAACATTTGCCCAGTTTTGTGTAATTAGATGATTTATATCGTGATCCAATTAGCATTAGTATGAAATTGGGACTAGATACTAGAAGTAAGAAAATAATTATGGATTTCGGTAAAAATAATTAGGTTTTAGATATCACACAACTTAAGACAATATATCATGGCCCCATTGAATCCTGGTTCAAAGAAGGAGGAGGAGTTGGAAACAGGACTGTCCAACGGGGATGGCATGTCTCCTGTGGAATGTTTGGAGAGGCCAGGAGCTGAGGACAATGCTGTCCCAGGCCTCTTAGGGCATTGGGGAGGTGGTTGACTGGATGGGAAGCTGCCTGTCCTCACAGACACAGGGGAGTATTCAGCTGCAGATAGGCAGTGGTGATGAGAGGCAGCAGATCCCCTCTGATAAGGAACAGCTGCCTCCCCCACTAGATCCAAGAGTATGGAGAGTGGTGCGAAGGCAAGCTCAAAGGAAGTTTGTGAGGCTACTTGGGAGAAGGCCGCCCTGACCTTCCTCACAAGAAACATCTGGCTTGGACTGACTTAAGTACAGGCCAGGGGAGAAGCATTTTTGTTGGGAACAATTGTTTTGCTTTGCCATGCACTTCCCTGGCCTTGGAGAAACACTTCTTTGACTCGTGTTTCTGTCTGTGCTTTTGCCTTGTGGACTTGCCTTGCCCTGTGAACCTTGAATCTTGTGCACGGACTTTGCCCTGTGAATTTGCAACTTGTTTTTGGACTTCCCCTCTGCCTTTGCGAATCAGTTTTGGTGATTACTGGTTTGGTACTGTGGAAGCTGCCTTCAGGGAAATTTGAGCTTTACTAGGGATTGTGGGGTCATTTGTTGTGGAATTAGCATAGCAATAAAAGACTATCGAAGCCTGCCTCTGCCTAGGTGACCTGGGTCATAGCACAATAGATATTTTATCAGTTGTGTATGAACACCAAGGACATCTTTGGCACTGCATAGGTGTGCTGGAGCCGGCTCATGAGACCCAGTTGTTAAATTTTCTGGGATTTGGAACTGGATGAAAGCACAGCTGAGCCACAACACCTAACACACCTAACAGTTGTTCTGCACCTGGCACTGCAACACAGTGGCAGTAATGGAGTTGGCAGAGTTACTTCTTAAGCATTTACTAGTATATCATTGAGAACATAGAATATGGGATTTGCTGCATCTTTGATTTGATTAGCCCCTTAGTGATGTTCATATTTCATTCAAATGGCCTTTATTCTCAGAACCCCTCAGGTATATCTAGCTTCTGCCAGTTTTGTGTGTCTAATTAAACAATGAATCAATAACCACGATGGTGTACGCTAAAATGCATCTGAAAGAAATACAATTATCAGGAATAGAACTACTGAATATAGTAAGATCTATTTCAAAGTAATGAAAAAGAGAAAGGATTACATTATTAAAACTGACAAGTAGACAGCTGTACATAATCATAATCATAGCTATGTTAGAGGTCACTGCCTTTAGTAAATCTGCCTTGTATTTCTCCCTTCGCCATCTCCCCCACTGCAAGTAGATTGAATATATACATTTATGTCTATAACTCCATGCATTAGATGAAGCAGCCTGTACTCAAAGGTCTTACAGCTTGTCAAAATCATTCAGCCTGTACTCAAAGGACTTACTCTTGTCAAAATCATTCAAGACAGAGAATGTAATTTAGATTTTTCAAACAGTTACAATCGGGGTGCTTAATTCTAATTTTTAAAGTAATTTGAAATTATATCATATCATATCAATCAGCCGTGGTGGCCCCAGTAATTATGGTTATCCGGACATGGAGTGTCATACCAAAATATCTTGGGCGGCACTTAAAATATGTATGCAGTGATCTATATATATACTATGTTGATACATTACAACATTGCAGCTTCTTAGGAAGAATTCAATGTGAATGAAGGACAACACCAACTAAAGAACTGGAAGCTGTGATTTCACATTATTATGTATATAATAATGATTTAAAGTTGTGATTATTCTGTGCCATTTAATTGTTATTTATTATTTATAAAATAAAATATTTAATTTGTATGGCAATTCAAAGATAAGATTTTATTTCTGTAGCAAGAAAAGAAACTTTTTACTTCTCAAAAGTTTCTAGTATGTGGTTCAGTTGTTCAAAATTAGTATATTCTCTCAGAGCATATAGAGCCCCAAATGCCATAGCATTTGTTTAGATATTTAGTTTAGATATTTCTTAGTACATTAGGGGTGAAATGCTACCGGTTCGCTCTGGTTCGGGCAAACCGATAGTAAAAAAATGCTTCAAAAAGTAAAAAAAAAAGAGGTTCCAACGAACACAGCTGTGCCGCGTGATCGTCGGAACCTTTTTAAAAACTTTTTAAAGTGTTTTTTTTACTACCGGTAGTAAAAAAAATGCTTTAAAAAAGTAAAAAAAAAGGTTCTGACGATTGCGCGGCACAGCTATGATCATCGGAACCTTTTTTAAAAAAAGTTTTAAAAGCATTTTTTTACTATCTATTTGCTCGAACCCTTAGTAAAAAAAATGCTTTCAAAAAGTAATAAAAAGGTTCCAATGATCACAGCTGTGCAGCGTGATCATCGGAACCTTTTTTTAAAATACTTTTTAAAGCATTTTTTTACTAGTGGTTAGGGTGAATAGGTAGTAAAAATGCTTTAAAAAAAAAAGTTGGCCATGCCCACCCAGTCACATGACCCCACCAAGCCACGCCCACCAAGCCACGCCCACAGAACCAGTAGCAAAAAAATTTGCATTTCACCACTGGTACATTTGATGTAGTCCCTGACTTCTCAAATGATAAGACTGATTTTATTTGATTGATAAATTTATTAATCACAATTTATTAATCACACTGTCCCTCTATGAGGCACCCAAGCTGATGCATAATAAAAATATACAAAAATTGTATTGTTATAAAAAGAGAAAACAACAGAGCAGAATATATACTCAATTTAATGAAAGAAGGGAAGAGAACTAAGACTGAAGGTATCCTTGGTAGGAAGAGTTAATAAATTACTCAGAAAGGCTCTCAAATCTTATCTGATCAGATCAGATTATTGTATTCGTATGCTAAGATACAGAAATCTTTTGCCTGCACACAATCTTTTTTCCAGGTCTTGACCGAGAATACTGTGAACAATATCAATGTATTAGGAACCAATTTCATTTCTTACTTTCAGTATCTTCTTGTGTAGGTTGTTTGCAGACAAAAATATTTAGCTCAGGGAAACTGGAAACATGATTTCTGCTTGCTCATTTGAAAGGTGATCTCAGTTTACCTTACACTTTCCTGTTAAAATTACCCAGGTGCTGATTTTTGTCTCTTTGGACACTTTTAGGAACTGCATGATAATAAATAAGCAAACAGTTAAGGAATGGATTTTTATTGTGTCTATCACTTATATCTAATAATGATGATCCTTGCATCCTAGAAAGCCTTTCTAGAGGAATTATTTCATTATTAATTTAATATTTTTAGGGAATGGCTGCAGGTTGTTGATTTCAGATTCTCATTTCAGAATGGTTTAGAGCTCGGCTTTGCATACAGTTATAATATATATCCACACATATATATCAGTGGTTAAATCCAAATTTTTTTACTACCAGTTCTGTGGGCGTGGCTTGGTGGGTCTGGTGTGGCTTGGTAGGCATGGCAGGGGAAGGATACTGCAAAATCTCCATTCCCATCCCACTCCAGGAGAAGGATACTGCAAAATCCCCATTCCCACCCCATTCTGGGGCCAGCTAGAGGTGGCATTTGCCGGTTCTCCAAACTACTCAAAATTTCCACTACCGGTTCTCCAGAACCTGTCAGAACCTGCTGGATTTCACCCCTGATATATATACAGATACAGATAGACCTCATTCAGTGAGCACAATTGGGATTGGCTATTCAGTTGTTAAACAAAGCAGTTGCTAAGTGAAATTACAACTGTGTTTATGATCTTACTTCAGTTTTCTCTTGCTTTATGGAACTGCAAAGGTCATGAATATTAGGATTGGCCATGAGGTTACTTTTTTTATCACCATCCTATCTGAACTGATTGCTAAATGAGGCAGTCACTATATGAGGTCTATTTGTATAGAAGGAATTGTCACTAATTCTATTCCCCAAAGCCAACAGAGCTGGTCAGGGTAATTTAGAGTAAGAAAAATAAAAAGTCTTTTTACCCATATTTAACTAGAGCAAAGATGAGAAAAGACTCAAATTTTAATATCAGAAAGACATGTTTGGTCTTTTGGACAGGTTTTGAGGTACCTGTGAAAAAATTGCTCTTCTATAGCATTATACCAGGGTCAAACAGGATTCAATAGCCACTTTTAATCTCTAAATATTCCTGTTCATCCTCAATCTTTACTCTTGAAAAAAAAATGTTTTACAAATGATAAGATAAAGCAGTACATTTCTATAAGGCCTACATTTAATGACATGCTTAAATCCCTTCATGGAATAGGTCTTGGCTATCTGAGGGCATGTCTATCTTCTGTAGTTCTTGTTCAATTTGACAGAGTTGACGTGCTTTGAATCTCAGTGATTAAACAGTGCCACTAAATGAGATCCAGGAAGTGAGCCTTCTCTGTTGTGACATCTGCCTTCAGCATCTCCTGAAATTTCTATGGCCTCTACCCTGGTCTCATTCAAACGAGCTCTTAAAACCTGGCTCTTCTCATACTTTGGGTTAGTTTGAATAGTGGACCTCTAGTGGGAATGTTGCATGTCGAGAGGAGCTAATTTTTCTCTTTCTGGATATTTCATGTGTGTGTGTGTGTGTGTGTGTGTGTGTGTGTGTGTGTGTGCATGATGTTAATTTGTTTTTATTATTGTGTACTGCACAAAGTCACTATCACATTAGTGGCCTTACCAAATGAACGAATGTTCTTTTAAATACAGGTAGTTTTAAATACAGATAACTTTCAACAGTTCATTTAGTGACCATTCAAAGTTACAATGGCACTGAAAAAAGTTACTTATGACACTTACAACTGTTGCAGCATCCCTATGATCACATGATCAAAATTCAGACACTTGGCAATTGATGGTTTTGATGGTATTTATTATGGTCACAGCATCCTGGGATCATGTGATCCCCTTTTGCGATCTTCTGACAAGCAATGGGAAATCCAGATTCACTTAACAACTATGGCAAGAAAGATTGTAAAATGGGACAAAACTCACTTAACAACAGAAATTTTGGGCTCAATTATGGTTGTAAGTCAAGGGCTACTTGTAGTATTATTTCATTCCTCATGCTTTTTTCAGTTTCACTGAATTTTTAATATTTTACTATATCCTGGGAAACAGGCAGCTAGAATTACTGAACGTAAATAAAATAAGCTTTTCAAGAAAAGAGACACATTCTGGAAATATAAAACTCACACTACTGCCTTTGAAATATTATTATTATTATTATTGTTATTAATTTATTGAATTTATATACCGCCCTACCCCCGAAGAACTCAGGGCGGTGGACAGCCAAGAGATAAAACACACATATTACAAATGTTAAAAAACCAGTTAAAAATACATTAAATGATTTGGCCCACAGACAAATTTAAAACATCCCAATTTATAAAACAAATTTAAAACAATTTAAAAGGAAGGTTAGGCCAGACCAGCCTGCTGGTATAAGAATGTTTTGAGGGCACGGCGGAAAGTGTGCAAATCCAGGATCCTCCGTATCTCTGGGGGGAGCTCATTCCAGATGGCAGGTGCCCCCACAGAGAAGACTCTCCCCCTGGGGGCTGCCAATTGACATCGTTTGGCCAACGGCACCCTGAGAAGACCCACTCTATGGGAGCGTACTGGTCGGTGAGAGGCTACTGGTGGCAGAAGGAGGTCTCGTAAATACCCTGGTCCTAAGCCATGGAGCGCTCTAAAGGTGGTAACCAAAACCTTGAAGTGCACCCGGAAGACCATCAGGAGCCAGTGCAGCTCGCACAGGAGCGGAGTCACATGGGAGCGCCACGTCAGAAATATTCTGATCTTTTTGAAGAGACTTTAAATTTTATGGAGGACTCATATAGGAAGCTATGAAAGCATAATTGAAAAAAAGAGGTCTACTTGCCTTTGGGTAAAATATTTTGCTGAGACAGTAATTATAGTTTCTTGCCTAATGCACAGTTTGATTATGATTTTAGTGCATTTAACGTATTGCTGGCCTCTTGCTATTAATGAAAGAGTGAACATAAAATCAATAAAAGAGTGACCATATAAGACCAAACATGATGGGTTTAATTCAGATAAAATGCTGACAAGCTGAAAATGTTTTATAAGAATTTTTCCTTCTGAAGGAGCTTGACAGTTTAGATATGAATATATTTTGCTGCATTTTCAAACTTCTCTAGTTTGATGTTGACTTTTTAAAAATTGACTAAATGAGTGAACATGTATTTGTTTGCTTACTGTTTTGTGGAATTTGTACTAGATTGAGTTATAGAGACAGAAAATGTTATAATTAATATAAACATTAAAAAAAAACCATTAAAAAAGAGGAATTAGGAAAACTATCCATATCATTCAAATCCTAATGCTTATTATATCTAGACTATACAGAAAGGTATTGCTTGATCTTATCACTTGGCAGTATATAAAAGACTTTTCAAAATTCAATAGCATGCTCATATCTGGAATCCATTCTTTAATATCAGGAGAATAAGGTTCTTTTCATTTACATAGGATTACCCTCTTTCTCATGTCCCAGGTTTGATGGAGCCAAAAACTCTTCTATTTGTACATTAATGTATGAAAATTATTTTTGGAATGTGGAGGAAGAAATGTTGAATATAAGGTAGCTGCAAAGATGTCTGAACTGGTAATAAGGGTCAAGTTGCATTGTTTATCTAAGAGTGTTCTATATTTTCCCCAAAGACAGGAAGTTTAATGAGTAATACAAGTAGTCATCATTAAGCAACTACCTCAGGCAGCTACCATTTGCAATTATGATGGTGATGAAAACGTAGCTTTGGGACCATTGCCTGTATTTACAGTCTGCAGTGCCTCTCAATGTTTCTTTCTGTCACATGTTCACCAATGATAGTCAGTTAGTATGCACTGTCCTGTGCCTGACCCTGTTATTTTTCCTTCCTCTCCCTGCCCTGTGAAGAGATTACCTAAACAAGCATCTTTTCCTGAGCTGCTTTCCTTAGCAGTGCAGTACATCCCTAAAAAGTGCTAGCTGCAAATTAACAAGCTCAACTCTGTGATTTTAATTAGTTGATTAGAATCCACCCTGGGTTGGGTGCTGCTACCCGATACTGACAAGACCATAATCAATTTCACACCAATGGCTTGTTTTTCCACCTTAAGGCTTAGTGCCCGAGGCAAGTAGCCAGTGCTACCATAATACATTCCTTCTGATGTGTATTCCCCATTGTGTGTCTATTTACTCTCTTCTAATCCCTTCCTCTCCAAAGAATGGAACTACAAATATCTATACTGTTCTTGTTAATTATTCCAGTTCTGAGGTGAACATTCCAAAGGGCAGGGGGAGTTTGAGAAAAAAGGGCTATAAGATTTGCCTTTTAACTTGGCTTCATTGTGAGTTGAATTCCAGAAACCTTACCTGCCACTTGAGCTCATCTGTTTGTTCTGGGCTGCATCCTTCTGATGTTGTGAAGAAAAGGAAAGCTGAAGTAAAATCATAAGTGCAGGACTTTTCATTTAGGAACCACTTTGATTAATGATTATGTTGCCAAGTCCAGTCACGAAACAAGGACTATCTGTGTTACATTTCACTTCCTTTTGGAAGAGAGATCAATAAAAACTTTAAGGCTCTCTTTGTAATCCTTACGTAAATGAGTATTGCATTCCTGTGAGTGGATAGTAGTTCTACCTGCTTCATACCAGATTTTTAGATATAGATCAGAGGTGGGTTTCAGCAAGTTCTGACCAGTTCTGGAGAACCGGTAGCAGAAATTTTGAGTAGTTCAGAGAACTGGTAATAAAAATTCTGACTGGCCCCACCCCCATCTATTCTCTGCCTCCCAAGTCCCAGCTGATCGGGAGGAAATGAGGATTTTTCAATATCCTTCCCCTGGAGTGGGGAGGGAATGGAGTATCCTTCTCCTGCCACTCCCACCAAACCACTCCCACCAAGCCATGCCACACCCACAGAACCGGTAGTAAAAATTTTTGAAACCCACCACTGATATAGATAGTTGTACCCAAAAGATGTCTTTCAACTTCCATCTATAACTTTGAATCTTTCTTTCTTGATCTATAGTTTCTCTCTTATATATAAAATGGAAGTCTACCCTTAGCTGGAAGGTGAAGAGATCTCTAGTAAGTCTTGCATTCTAGAGAAAATTATGAACATAATAATTTTAATTATATAATAAAATTACCCACATATATTTTGTATATAGTTAAAACTACTGCACATCTGATATTAATGGAAATGTTAATATATTTATGTTTTTAAACTTAATAAAGTTTCTTTAAAAAAATAATAATACTCTATTCTTTAATTATCTTTTATCATAAACAAATACTGAGCATCTACCCTGACTCTTTTTACTACTTGGGGAAATAGGGCATGGAATTTGTACAGTGAAAAATATAGCTCGTAATCACATTAAGATTTCTGTAACATAAATGGATATAGCTTGTAATAGTCGGATAATAAAATAATGTATAAAAAAGAAGCCCCTTACTGCTTTTTAAAATGCAGTTTATTTTATATGCTATCTTTCCTCCATGTTTCTGTTCTCCATGTTTCTGTCCCTGTAAACTATCCGTGATCCCTCCATACATTGCTCTCTTCATTGCCTTTTATTCTAGAAATTTCTTACCATTTTTGTTTTGAAAAAATGTTCAATTCCACCCAACCCTGACTTTCTTAGTCCTTCTCTTGTTATTCTCAGTCTCTTTCAACTTCTTTGATATTTTTGTTCTGTGATTTCATCATAATTTATTCTCTTTATATGACCAAACTACCTCAACATTCTCTTTTCTTTTGCACTGTCACTCCTTTTTGTATTCAATTCGCATTCATCTCTGAACCCACCTCTTGGTTTGCCTTCTTAAGTTCCTCTTTTCAAATTGCATTCAATGTACTTTTGTTTCTCTTAACATACTCAGCTCTCCTTTCCATATAACAAAATGGGTAGAATCATGCTACCCTACAAGCCATTTTCACTACTTTTGAGAAATCAAACAAATCACATACTAGCCACTGATACATTCCTACCAGCATTTTCATCATGTAGGCATAACTTGCAATGACTACTCCACTTTCTCTACCAAACATGACTAACTTAATCTTTGATTTTCAGATCCATACGCTGGATCTGAATGTTACATAATTAACATTTACTACAAATGATCCAGATTCTTAAACAGTAATATTTTTTCTGCATTCAAGAGGACGCACATATTTACTTTTCCAGTCAATACATTACTAACATCGCTAAAAATATTTTTAATACATTTTTAATACAGTTTTTTCCCGAACGCCATCACTCTGCTAAACAAATAATTCCCTCAACACTGTCAAACTAGTTACTAAGTCTGCATTACTATTAATCTTCTCATCATTTCTATCACCCATTTCTTTCCACTTATGACTGTATGACTGTAACCTTATTGCTGGTATCCTTAAGACTTATATTGACTGTTTCCCTATGACTATCATTAAGTGTTGTACCTTATGATTCTTGACGAATGTATCTTTTCTTTTATGTACTCCGAGAGCTTATGCACCAAGACAAATTCTTTGTGTGTCCAATCACACTTGGCCAATAAAGAATTCTGTTCTGTTCTATTCTATTCTAGTCTAGTCTAGTCTAGTCTAGTCTAGTCTAGTCTAGTCTAGTCTAGTCTAGTCTAGTCTAGTCTAGTCTAGTCTAGTCTAGTCTAGTCTATTATTTTTAAATACTGAATCAACAATTAGACATCGCACACATCACTTACTGTTCAATAATCAGTATCAAGCATTCCAATCATTTCATTCTTATGCACGGTTTACTTCCATTATATATTGCTCTTATTGCATTCAGCAATCAATATTTGACACTCTATTCATGCAATACATTCTACAATTCAGGGCTATTCAATTTATCATGTCCTTTGCTACATCCAGAAATATACAATAAGTTTCTCACATTCGGGCATTTCTCAATGACCTGCTAAAAAGGAAACATCTGTTTCACATAGATCCAGCCAAGCATAAAATTGCCTAAATTTTTCTAAGTGTTATCTTATACCTTTGGTTCAGATTTGTATCAGGCATCTTAATGCACTAACCCCCCTATAGTTTTTGCATTCATTCTTGCTACCATCCTCTCTGCAAAGGGGAACAGGCACAAATTCAGCTTTCATACACATTAAAACAAATTGCATAGCTATTCCATAAGGAAATCATATCTGTTTTTTATCATTTCTTGAGCTAACTTGTCCACACTCATAGTTCAACCGTTAAGCAACACTTTTATAGTTTGTAATGACTCCATTTTCCTTATTTTTTTTCTTAGATACTAACACAATACTTATTTCAGATCTGCTTTTTTATATAACATTGTCATTCCAATGCAGATAATATAATATTCTAGCATTCTTTTATTCCAGTTCCATCCCAAATATTCAGATCTCCCTTTTAAAAATACTATTCACTCTGCTGGCAGCTCCTTGTTTAGCCCTTTCACCCACTTCCAAAACAAATTTTATTTCCATCAAATTTGCTCTGCATTTTTCTGTCTTTTTTTAATCCCAACCATACATAGAGCTCTTTGATTACTTTTCGCTTTATGTACATTTGGCCATATCTCTCTTATCTTCATTTTTGCAGTATTCTCTTTGTGTACATTTTTTCACATCCACAGCCTTTAATACCCTATTGATACAACAAACATTCTTTTTTATACTTATTAGCATAACTCCACACATTCCTGTCTGGTTTTATTCTGTTACATGCAGCTGTTTTTACATTTCAATTCATTTTATAAGGAAATAAATCTATCTGCTAATATTTTTTTATTTGAAAACTCAAATTTCTTTTAGTTGTTAAACTTTCACACACTTTTCTTTTCCTTTCAATCATATTTATTTTTTCTCAAGTTTCACTCATTATATAATAAGTGGCCCAATCACTTTTTTATACTCTCTCATCTGATTCTTATCATTTTATTCATGTCACATATTTCTTTCTTTCTATCTATCTATCTATCTATCTATCTATCTATCTATCTATCTATCTATCTATCATCTCCTATGGATCATATTAATTCAGGATACTGACCATTTTCTAAAACTCATATCTGCTTCTTCAATTACCACTATTCCCTATTGACTGGAATTTAATATACAGATAATATTCACCTATGGATTCTTTCTTTCATATCCACCGACATGGACCGACTGTAATTTGCACCAATTCATCCTTTTTGATGAACACTTTTGGTTTTTTATTCATAAAAAAGGCTAAACTTTTACTTCCTTGTATTTATCAACTTCATTCCACAAGATAGGTCAACTTTCAGCCAATTCCATTATACCTTTCTTGTTTCTTTTAGGTATTTATGCATCTATGAAACTATTTTCCTCTCCTTCAGAAGTTAATTCATGCTCTTTACCATTTACTCCACTTACATTGTGAGCCGCAGCACTGTAATGCCACCTTGGTTTTGTTCTATTAAGTAAGTACAGTAAAATAATTGCTAAACTCTCAAAGATTAAATGAAGTATGTTAATGTTGACATACTCTCTAAAAACAAAGAGGATGGGAACTAATTATATCTACTGAATCTCTGGCAGAAATCAAGAGAGACAATGTGTGATGCCCAACACATATGGCCGTATAGATTTAGTGCCCCCAAATCTATCTTAAAAATGATTTATAGTACCTTTCAAATAGTTCTCAGCACCGGTAAAAACTATGTAGAATTTAATTAAAGACTGAAAGAATGTCACGTTTTATGAATACCTTTGGAAGCACTGCATTTGGAATAGTTCTGAACTGCAGAGGATGTGTACAAATTCTCCAGCCTTGTTCTCTAGGATAATTTGTAGGCAAAGTTAATATAGTCCTCCCGAGAATCGCTCGTTGAGGCCTGCTGTTTCAATTCTCCATCAAACTCTTAAAAATCCTGACAGCAAGCCATGCATCAATTGCCTGACTCTGCAGACTTGCCATTTGCCTCTCAGGGGGAATTGACAGCAGTAATATAGAAATGTTAGTTCATCACTTCATCTTGTTCGAAGTTAACTTTAGCAACTCCAGGAAAGAGAAAGTTCAAGTAAACAGCATAAAGGTTCTGCAAAACAGATTCCGACTGCTGTGGTTTATTTCTGTGCACTTTTGAGCTTCAGCATTGGCTGCTCTGCTTCACCACAGATGAAACTTTTAATATCTGAAGGCAAAATGTCATTTCCTGGCCTGTGCTGTGAGACAATCAGGCAGTCAAGCCCTTTTTATTATGGTTGGGTGCCAGCAATAATGGCTTTACTTCATTTCAGGTCAGGTTTGGCTGCATCTTGTTCCAATTTGATTCTTCATTTGTGTATAAAAGGTTCACTAGCAAGTCCAGCATATGTAATCAACTGGTTCATGTGCATTGGGCATGGAGGGCAAGATCTCTATCAACACAACTTAGATATAGATGGTTTTGAATAAGCCTAGTGCAGAAAATATATATATATGACTCACAGACCACAGTGGAGAACATATAAATAGAAGAGTGGTTGTAGAAATCAGAGAACTGTCATAGTATACATGTTTTGTAACCGGTTTAATAAAATACCATAGCTTATATGCTAATCACCCACTGTCACAAAGGGGAAGCAGGTCTCTATGTCAACCTTTGCTTAATTCGCCCAATGTCCAGGCCTGGAAAAGAGAGATCTCTACAAAACCAAATATTGGGTTTATTTATGCACTTATTCTGATACAGGTGAAGCCAATGGGTGTTTGAATGTTGATTATGATCAAGTATCGCAGTGGAGGGGAGAGTGGGGGAACACATTCTATTCAGGTTTAGGTTCAATGAAGATTCTCAAAGTTTCAAATTCTATTTTGGGTTATAAAAAAGCAAAGGAAAAAATGAGCTCAAGTTTTTGGTTTAGGTTTGGGTATAACATTCTATTGATCTGGTTGTATGAACTATGGTAACCCCCAAAGCTGATTCAAAAATAGCATATTTTTCAGAGTATAAGGTGTACCTTTTTACCCCCCAAAAAGGGGGGTGAGAATCTGTGTGAGTCTTATAGTCCAAATGTAGCCCCGCCCAGCCTCTGAAACGAGGTTTCAGAGGCTGAAAAAAAGCTTCTGAACCCTCCATTTGAGAGGCTGAAAAAAAGCCTCTGAAATGGAGGTTTCAGATGCTGAAAAAAAAGCAAAGTGCAGAGCTCACAACCAATGAACCTGTTGCTAAAATTCACCTCTGGGAACAGCTGATTGGGGATATTCAAGAAGGCAGATCCCCCCCCCCAGCTTTTTTCTTATTTTCCTCCCCAAAAACTAAGGTGCGTCTTATACTCCGGTGCGTCTTATAGTCCGAAAAATACGGGTAAGTAATGTGACACACACTTTTTTCACTATTTTCTTCAAATAGAAATCCAAGGTATGATGAATGTATCTGGTGCTCGAAAACAACTTTGAACCTTTCAGGGCTATTAAAATATGAAATATAAAAATATTTACAAGATTTTACAGGGGGCTTAGGAAGCAAAGATTATAGATCTTAAATCATATCAGAAGATAAGATGGTGAAATCAAATATAAGAGATACATTTTTACATTTTTAGTTGTTGGTTTTATCATAAACATTTCAGCAGATACACAGAAAGGAGTGTGCTTGAAAGACTTTAGATCCTTGTTAAATAAAATTGATTTATTTTAACTAATTTATTAGTAGTGAACTTACACAAACGGATCACAGAATAATAGTTTTGTTATTCCTCTTATTTTTGGGATTTTAATGTTTATATAGGTTATATTACTATGGAAGAATATTGTTGCACATGGTTTTTATGGGAAGGAAAGGGAAAGGGAAAGGAAAGAGCTTGTCTGGGAAAACAGGCCTTAATATTTTATATATCAACATTTGCTGCACCAACGGAATCAGTACTTTTGGTCACAAACTTCAGAATTAGCACATCTCTATTCTGCTTATTCACAACTGAATCTGATACAGAAAAATGACCTGCAGGCATTAGCATGCAGTCTGTTCATAAAATCCAGAATTCTCTGAAATCCTGGTGTATCCTTCTCTTAACAGTGTACTTTTTAAAATGTTGTTGTTATGACTGCTATAACATGAGCATGATAAAAGATAGCAACATGTGTTATGCATGTTTTCAGTGTGCTCACATCCTGGATTATTGAGTTGAATCCATGGCCACCTGCAGGAGCAAGTAACATCACTTGTATCATAAGCTCACCACACAAATGGACAAATAGCACAAATTTGTGTCGGTTGCATAATGTGTCACAACAAGCCCAACATCACATTGACATCACTGTAACTTTTGCCAGATGCCTCTGGGTGTACTTCTTTGCTGAGATGTTCACAGGCAACCAGAGATAATAGTTTTTTTTCTTTCTCTTTGGAATTTGGCCTACTCCACTGATAAGAGTAGAAGAAACAGTTATTGACAGATTATCTTGGCGCAATGAAGTCCCCCAGGCCATGAAGTGTAAGATGTGATTGAGGACTGTAATGAATGAGGCCAAGAATGTCTGTGAATTATGGAAATTAAAGTCTAATAAATCAGGAAGGCACTGAATAGGGGAAGAATATAGTGTATATAGCACATATGGATGGAACTATAGGCATTTTTAAGAATTATTTTTTTACTTTATGATAATATAAAATGACTAGAGAACAATTAAAATACAAAGCAATATATATATTATACCAATAATAAAAATAAAATGCATGGATGTTATTTTCTAAAATATTACACATATTGTTCTAAATATATAACTGTGATGCAGTTTATAAACAATAAGCCAAACTTGCTCATATGGGATCATATTGATCGGTTTCTTGGTCATTTCATCAATAAGAATCAACTTAAAGGCCAAAAGTGATATGTACCTTTGGTCGAAAATTAGTAGCTGCAGTCCATGATTCAGTCCAAAGTAGTACTTTGTTACGGCAAAGCAAAACTGCACTTTTGTTCTGAGTATACGCTTGATAAATCCAACATTCTCCATAACTCTATAAATTCCAAATTTTGTATATATAATTCAGTAGCCCATTAACATTTTTAAACCTTACTTCACAAATTCATGTGAATAATGATTTAAATACCAGCCCCGAGCAAGGCCATTATAGAGCAAGTCCAAATCATATAGGTCAAAATCCCTTGAAATACATTTCATTTTCAGCTCATGAATTAAGATGGTACACCGGACCACTGAGTTATTAAGATAAAATATTAAATGTTATGTGTAAAATTTTAAGATATTTTAAAAATTAAAAAGATAAAATATTAAGCATCTTAATTATGCCTTCTACTATTGTTCCAGTCTGAAATGAAACTGCTTTTCTTTTGGAAACTCTCAGTTTAATATACAATGGACACCAATTTCTTTCTGCAGTAGAATTTATAAAATATAATCTACATTTCGTTGTTGGCAGTCAAGATTTACCAGAAGATACTATCTCTGAACCTTTATTACATATGACCTTCAGACAGAACAAAATGCATCTTATTTTTGAAAGTATTCTTCCCCATGGCTGTATCATTTAATGGCCTCCCTGTTGTCACCTAGGATAAAATTGTTCCCTCTTGAGATAAAAAATGATGAGAAAGAAAGTAATAAAATTATTTGATGCAGATGGAATAGGGAATGTTGTGCTGCACATAGTGAAATAAAGTTTTTTGAGACAAATCTAAAGGAGAAGGGGGAGTCAGGCTTTTCTGTTGGTAGGTTACCTACTCATCACCCAACATATCTTTACTGAGAAGGATTAGAGATATCCACAGCTTTCAAACATCTTTAAATCTGATGAACATCCAAACTGATTTGCCCTAAGATATTGTTCTATTAAAATATGGCTAAACTCACTCTGAAAAACAAGAAGTGAATAGTCCCCAGTTTCAGTAATAATAGCACTTAGATTTATATACCATTTCATAGTGTTTTTACAGTTCTCTCTAAGCAATTTACAGAGTCAACATATTGGCCCCAATAATCTGGGTCCTCATTTTACTGGCCTTGGAAGGATGGAAGGCTGAGTCAACCTTGAGCTGGTCAGGATCGAACTTCTGGCAGTGAGCTGAATTAGCCTGCAATATTGCAATACTGCATTCTAATCACTGTGCCACTATAATGGCACATTATAATAATCTTATAATGGCTAATAATTATTAACCTGACTAGTTTCAGGAAAACTAGTCCTTGTAAAAACAGACTAACAGAAAACTCTTCAATGGTCCAGAGCCAAGTAGAAGAGAATGAATAAAAGTAAAGGGAAAGGAAGGGTTAAAAAAAAAACAGTATTACTTTTGTTTCTTAATAACCTCAATCCTAGGTTTACAGGTAAAATCCAGACACAGCCACTGAATTAACTCAATACTCTCCAGCAAGTTACTTTTTAGTCTACTTTGAGAAGTTGAGAATTCAAATATAACAAGAGGAAAAAAATATTTTTAATCCTTCATGCACACATCAGAATCTGCATCTGTCTAAATCAAGTAGATGATAAAAACAATAACTTTCTTATCAATAACCTAAATTGGATTGCTTAATAGGAATAAAGAAAAAGCAAGTCTTGCAAATGTGTTACATTCCCCTAATAATGCATAATTTATCTGGTTTTATCACTCAGAGAACATGCCATAAAGCATCATATTCAGTCTGTTTTGATCATGTTGACTTTGAAACACCTCCTTAATATTTGAAGTAGCCTATGTCATACTTAAAATGAGTATGTTAAATTCATTTCACATTCAAGACAATTTAAATCTGAATTTTGATTACGTGACCATGGGGATGCTGCAACAGTCGTTAGTGCAAAAAATAGTTATAATTTTTTTTTCAATGCCATTGTAACATTGGTCACTAAATAAACTATTGTAAGTCGAGGGCTCTCTGTAAAAACAGATAGACAGACAGACAAACCATGTTGGAAGCTGGCAAAAGGGATAGGCAGGAAACTCCTCAGTTTCTACGGAATTCAGGATTGGAGCTAGAGGAGAACAATTCATTATTTATTATGCCAACCCTACTCCATCAACATACTCATTTACTTATTGAGGTCAAGCTAGGGCTTAAATATTAGACTCCTTATTCCCACTTGCCCAGGATCCAATTTCTCTTCACCAGCTCTGTTCTGTTTCCTTTGCCGCCTGCATTTTTGCTCATAATGGCTGACCATTGCATTTCTGGCTACACTGCCAATACGTTTTTTACTGTGCATTATTGTCCTTAGCTTGCAATTCTAAAAACGTGTTAGCAGAAATGATTGCCATCCAATACTAGTTCACAAATTCCATTTTTGGGTGCTAAAGCAGTCTTTGCTGCAGCAAGTTGAGGACCATATTAGGGGGAAAAAAATAGGCAGGGCCATGTCTCAGTCTGAGAGGGGAAACAAGTGCAAAGCTTAAGTCTTTCCTTCTGCCCCTTAAAAGCCCTAAAACCCACAAAATGAAAAAAGGACCCCAGAATTAGCTTTACCCAAATGGGAGGAGCTTTAGGGGACACAGTGGAGATGCATGTGGACTTCAGCTATTTTGCACCTCTCATTGAGAGACATTTACTCTCAGTGCCCATCAAAGGGCTTATTCAGTTTTAGAAATGGGGTGGAAACCAAATCTGCTTCCTTTCCCCAGTATCTGAGCCAGTGATCAAATTTAGTTCATATCCCACTTCTAAGGCCCTACCACTTGTAGGACCAAACACCTTGAATGAGTTTGATATGACAGTTTATTAAATTACAGCCATCTCAGAGCCAGTTAATTACCATGGATCCAGGATTTCTTCTCAAATTAACCTGGACCACATACTTTAGCCCTAGGCCAAATCGGCTGTCTAAAGCTGCAGATCTCTAGTGACGTTCTACCTGAAGAGAAAGACTAATAAACAAAAGTTCTGTTTTCAACAGCCAAATTCCAATGAAATGTGAGAAAAGTCCGAGTCAAATGGTAAATCAGATAGTTCAGTACTTCAATCATGACAGCCTGGAGTTGCCACAGGACACAAGGTGAACCAAGAAAAAATATGTTTGAAAGAATTTGGCAACATTAGAATAGGCAAAGGATGCCAATTTGTGTTCACGGCTCTGTTTTTCTAGAATGCTCAAGCTGTATCACCGGCTTTTTCATCACTCCCTGCATCTATGCTTATGACCTGAAGGAGATTGCTAACCACATCTCGTTTTTGAGTCAGACAAAGGTTGGTTTGAAAGGTGATCAATTGTGCTTTGATTACAGAAACAAGACACTGAAGTCTGGATGGAGCAGAAAGGTTCTTGTATATTATTCTTGGTTTTCAGAGATAATGATGCTTTTTAGAGAAGAGTTCTCTGCATTGGATTGATCTGATTCATCATCTGAGAATTTCTTGGCTGAAAACCCAGTCATAAGGGAAGAGTTCAAGTTGCAACTCCCCCGCACATCAGCAACGAAGGTGTCATTATTTGAGTAATATGGCATGGGATTGCGGCAGTCCCCATATATCCAGCATATCATGCACAGAGGTTGTAAATAAAATAGTCAATTACAGTCCAAGAACTTGAAAATGAGCTTATAGGCATCTACTGTAGCAATTTGATTTTGGTCAATTACAGACTCTTTATCTGTATTGGAACCTACCATTTTAGATTTCAATAGATTTTCATTTGAAGCATTGATCTCAATTATAAAATGAACACATAGCTATGTGCACTATCAGCAAAGCATGTCACAGAAATGGGGAAAGCCGCATGGTGGCAGAGTTAAAGACAAGACTCACATAAAATAAAGCATTAACATTTTCAAAGCTCTTTGCAAAGATTAGAATAAGTGTTTTAATTGATGCTAGTCCTGGTCATTTACACCCAACTAAGTTTTATTTCTGCCTGATAAAGATTCTCTCTGTAGGCAGCTGGTAAACACAATACTGAAAGGTTGACATTAGTGATTTCACTACAGTGTTTCTATGCTGTTGTTTTCCTCTCCTAGCATCCCCATCAGGTCTACGCAATCCTGATCCTGTAATTAAGATAACAGAATTGTTGCAAGCAGATAAAAGATCAGAATGAGGCTAGGCAGCTTAGAGTACTTTGCCATATGAGATGTTCACAGGAATTAGAAAATCAGGCTTCCCCATCTCAAGAAGCGGATCAAGAGGAACCATGTATTGTCAGCACCCTCCTGTTTTACTGCCCAGACGGTGCCTCCTAGCTTCCTCTTTTCTGCAAGCACTCCTTAGCTTTGTTCACCTGCTGCTTTGGTGTCACAATGGCATTGCTTTTTGCTTGCCATAGTTTTATGCTGTGACCTGCCCCATTCAGCTCATGCCTGCAAGCTGCAGCTCCCTGAGTGTTACTGCAAACAAACAATTAAGACAAGATGAGCTCTCAAACTTATTTTATTTATTTTATTTATTTATTTCGTCAATAATGTATTTTATGACAGATACAAGTGTAAACATAATTATAAATACATGAAAAGGATACGAATAAAAGAAAACATTAGGACAGGAGCGGTAAGCACACTGGTGCGCTTATGCACGCCCCTTACAGACCTCTTAGGAATGGGGTGAGGTCTACAGTAGACAGTCTAAGGTTAAAGTTTTGGGGATTTGGGGAAGAAACCACAGAGTCAGGTAGTGCATTCCAGGCATTGACAACTCTGTTACTGAAGTTGTATTTTTGGAGTCTAGTTTGGATCGGTTTATCATGAGTTTGTATGTATTGTGTGTTCTTGTATCGTTTTGGTTGAAGCTGAAGTATTCATTGGCTGGTAGGACATTGTAGCAGATGATTTTGTGTATGTTCTGTCCCTGTCGCACGCACACACACAAACAGCCAGCCAGGAGTTAATGAATCAAACAGTCAGGAATTCCTTTAAGATAACAGTCTTGGCAGCGAACCATGAACTGCCTGCCAAGAGATTTTACTCACTAAGGGAGGTTTTTTCTCCTCAGTCCGATATACCAAATTAATTCCACAAAGCAAAGAATTGTCAAAGTCCAGTCTGAAGAAATCCAAAAAGAGATTCTAACAGGGTTCTAGAAACACGATATGACTTCCGAGCTTTTCAATTTGTCCGTCACAAGGCCTGAATAGCTGACACACCCCCTTTTATCGCTTGTGGGGTGTAGTCCAGTGACTCAGCTCAATCTCTGGCCTGCCCACGCCTCTTTCTCTGCTGTGCGCG
Source organism: Pantherophis guttatus (assembly GCF_059756535.1). NCBI lineage: Eukaryota > Metazoa > Chordata > Lepidosauria > Squamata > Colubridae > Pantherophis > Pantherophis guttatus. The sequence goes on from NC_142064.1 coordinate 141,297,483, forward strand.
CTTATCCTTCCGACGCTGTCTGGGATCCAGCCAAAATTCATCCCCCTCGCTCTCTATCTGCGGCTGCTCCGAAGTGCCTTGCTCCTGGCATATCTCTTGGCCTTCGGAGGAAATCTGAGGCATTGCCAGAGAGGAGGGTCCTGGAGAGGGAGGCCTTGCGAAATCCTCTCCTTCACCTTCTGAGTCCTCTCCCTCTGTTAGGACAGGCTTGGGGGTCGGAGTCACAACAATGTACTATGCTTAGGTCAGACCGAAGACAGCGAAGTTCTAAGTTGTCTAAGCCCCAAATTTCGAGTCTGGTGGCATAAGGTATGTTGTTGCGAGCAGAGGAGTGGAGGACTCTTCTTGTGAAATATCTCTGGTCTCGTTTGATTGTATTAATGTCTGATATGCAGTGCGGGTTCCAGACAGATGAGCTGTATTCAAGAATTGGTCTGGCAAAAGTTTTGTATGTCCTAGTTTGCAGTTCAATATTACCAGAGAAGAAGCTACACAAGATTAGGTTAACAACTTTTAATGTTTTTTTTAAGCAATGCTGTTACAGTGAGCTCTGGCACTTAGATCATTTGAGATGAGTACTCCAAGGTCTTTGACAGAGTGAGGGTCGTCTGTTAGGTTGTATCCGTCCAGCTTGTATTTTGTGTTCTGATTTTTTTTTTTTTTTTTTTTTTTTTGCCAATGTGTAAGACAGAACATTTGTTGGTTGAGATTTGGAGTTGCCAATTGTTTGACCATTCTGACACATAGTCGAGGTCTTTTTGTAGAGTAGCAGCATTGTCAGTGGTGTTGAATACTGGAACCCGTCCAGGTAATCCCTACTCACCTGGATCACTCAGTGTTCTTATCACCCATTTTACTCCCTTTCTCAACCTCTGGCTAAAAATAAATTAAAAAATCCCCAAATGAACCAACCAATGTTGGACAGCCGACTTATAAGAATGCATGACAAATCTGTTTCATCCAAGAGAAAATTCATCTGCTGGGCTAACCCAAATCATCTACCACTATAGCACTTCTGTTAGAGGGCAATTGGGGGAGGGGGCAGAATCAAAAAAGTAAAGTGGTTGTAACCACATGATCAAAGACTTGCCCGTTTTTAAAATGTGAATTGTACATGTGATGCATGTAAAAAAAAAAAAAAGAGAGAGAGAGCGGGGTTTCCATCACAGGTCAAAATTGCTATCTTTTTTTTTTATCCCCATCCCACAAACACCCTTGCCTTCATCCTTTGAAGTTCTCTCTGGATAGGTTGGAGAAGGAAGAGGAGCAAATAAAAGCCTCTTGCCTGGTCTAGCTAACTTTTATTTTTCACAGAGAGAGGAAACGGAGATAAATTAGTAGCAGTACTCCTAATCCTTCTTTCTCCTATATTGTCAGAAGTCTGCAGAGATGCGCAGTCTGCTAGGTCAAACATCTCACTACCATGATCTACCTCCTTTAATTTGGTTTTGCTATAGTCGTGGTGCTTTCTTTTGACTGCTGCTACAACATTTTCTGAAATTTCCTGTGTGCAAAATGAAACACATGCTCCAGATGAAAGGATCATCTCATTAGCTGATTTCACCCTTATCTCAACTCTAACTAACATTGCATTTCTTGATCACAACAGAGTTGACAGCATGTCAGTTTGTAATAGAGTCGGACCAGCTTTCACAACTTGGCATTGTCTAGAAGGTTTGGGATTTCAGTTCCCAGACCTTCCAGGCAACTCCATTTCCCATCCTTTGGATCTAACTGGCTTGTGGAAGAGGGTGGTCCTGGGTTTTTGTTTTTTTTTAATAGATAGGACCTTCACAATTTGATGAAGTATATAGGGACAAGTGTCTGGGTCTAGGAGAACCAAGAAGGTGAATAGGGGATTGCTGCTTCCTGCTAACTAAAACTAAGATATTTGAGGTAATTCTCACTCGCTGCAAATGGGATCATCAGAAGAATGAGGCAATTATTCAAGATTGCCAGCATTTACTCTTGCAAACGAGCATCAGTACTACACCTTCTACTATTGGGCATTTATTTTTCGTACATTAATCAGGTTTTCCAACTTTATTCACTGCACATTTGTTTCCAATTGCTTTTGAAAGAGCTTATCTTTCAGTTATGACACTTCCTCAAAGTTAAATCCCATAGATGGAAGAAGTAAAAAGACTCAAGTCTAAATAAATGCTCAGCCTAAATAAATGGATTGGGGTAACATTTAATTAGAACATTAAACAGCCTATTCTGAATGTTGTCAGGGATGGTGAAAGGCAGCACAGCTTTGGTGGATAAATGAGACAGGTGTTAAAGAACTGACGTCAAACTTTTTCCTTCTACATTAATTGCCTTGAACAGTTGCCAGAGCAAAAAAGAAATGGACCATATAACAACCTCTCTAGCCCTCAGCCAAACAATCAAATAAATCAGTTAACAGATATGCACAATCAAACACTCATGAAAAGCACCAAGAGAATCCCTACCAAACCATGTAGGAACTGCTGTCTGGGTCATGTCCCCAAAACTATTCAGACCGTGGCAAAAGCTCTGTTCTGTGTTGAAGGAGTCTCAGACCATTATACTGTTCCAGAACTCCCTTATAACTGTCTGGTTTGGCTCTTCAACCAAACAAGACAGACACAGACTTCAACGGATAATTAGAACTGCAGAAAAAACAACTGCTGCCAACCTGCCTTCCATTGAAGACTTGTATACTGCATGAGTCAAAAAGAGGACTGTGAAAATATCTACAGACCCCTCACATCCTGGACACTAATTGTTTCAACTTCTACCCTCAAAATGATGTTATAGGGCATTGCACACCAGAACCACTAGACACAAGAACAGTTTTCCCCCTGCATGCCATCACTTTGCTAAACAACTAATTCCCACAACACTGTCAAACTATTTACTAAGATTAGTAACTATTACTATTATTCTTCTCATCCTTCCTATTACCTATCTTCTTTTCTATTTATGACTATAACCTTGTTGCTTGTATCTTATGATTTATATTGTTTTATATAGTTTCCTACTATTTCCTAGATTGCTTATTTTGTACCCTATGACTATCACTAAGTGTTGTATCTTATGATTCATGATGAATGTATTTATGATGACTATGATTCATCACTTACATCTTTTATGTACACTGAGAGCTTATGCACTGAAAACAAATTCCTTGTGTGTCCAATCACACTTGGCCAATAAAGAATTCTATCTTCTATAAAGAATTCTATCTATTTCTTGACTTCCCAAATTAATGATCCTAAATATCAACAGCAAAATTATAATCGCTCCTGCTCATTGTTGGTAGGAAACTGATATATGCTATGAAAGTACTGTATAATAATCTAACCTACTGTACTTGTAACAGTAAAATTTCACCTTCATAACCAGAAAAGAGGTCCCCAAATTTTCAGCCCATATCTACATTGATATCACTACATTTATACTCTGTCTCTGGTGACCCTCAATCAATAGGCAAAGAAAGTTGCGAACCCAAAAGATAACCTATCTTTAATTGAAATACTGATTGACTTTACTTCTCTTATCCTAGTTTTTTTTTTAATACTGAACTATCACAATCTGGAAAACACTGTCCAAACACTACATTTTGTTCACTGATCTCAATCTTTAAGTCTGATTAAAAAGAATTGCATCATTATCTGACTTTAATGGAACAAGTTTATTATCCTCTCAGTTTGTGAACTCTGTTCTGCAGATCTATCTATGACACTGAAAATTAGCCCATCAATGTGCATTCCAAGCTATCATACATCTTTTACGCACTTCCATTAAGAAGTGAAAACATACATACAAATAATTTGTCACATCTAAACCAACAATCAATCTACTGTTTTCTTTTGTTACTTTTGTGACAAGATAGGACACTGAATGTCCTTCATACTAGTAATGAAAGAACCTATCTTTTAGGTTGTTCTACTCCAGAGACGATGTTGTAGACTGGTTTGTCAAATATGTAAAAACATGAATTATCTCAAATGTTCCTTCTTCCACTTCCACTAATGCAAACTTCTCAAAGCTACATCAGCAATCAGCATAATGCCAGAAAGGTCATGTGATGTTTTGCTGTGCTTTTTCCCTTCGCGGAGCTGGGGTGGGCGTGACCTGCATGTGACACATTTGCCCCTTGGGCTTCCAGTTTGACACCTCTGCTCTACAATATTTAAAATATTTATCTTACTTGTAACTTGTATATTTCCATTCAGATCAGCCAGAGCAACAAAACCAAGTATCTAGTATCTACCTATTAGAATATCTATCTATCTATCTATCTATCTATCTATCTATCTATCTATCTATCTATCTATCTATCTTCACACCCAAGTATCAAAAATTAAAATTAACATAATCAGTAAAATATATAAAAAGAACATCTTATAATACCAATATATATGTAAATATGTATATTATAAAAGTATTGTGTGTGTGTGTGTGTGTGTGTGTGTTTTCATAGATTTTCACTGGTACAGGTATGCAAGTCTTGGCGTATTCAGGTCTTTTCCCATGTAAGATTGAGAGTATCTTGGTGACGTTTCAACGAGGTCCCACTCATCATCTTCAGGCTGGTGTCTTCGGCTTCATGCTTGTGCAAGGAAAGCGTGATCAGAGATGCCGTCTCTCTATAAATACTGGTGGGGAGGTGTGGATTGCTGGCTTTGTTATTGTAAGCGGGTTGGTTGGCTGTGTTGTTACATCTTGATTAGTTGATGGAGTTGATGTTTGCAGACATCAACAAGATACTCTCAATCTTACACGGGAAAAGACCCGAATACGCCAAGACTTGCATATATATATGTGTGTGTGTGTGTGTGTGTGTGTGTGTGTGTGTGTGTGTGGTTCAGTAGCTAAGATACTGAGCTTGTCGATCGAAAGGTCGGCAGTTCAGCGGTTCGAATCCCTAGTGCCGCATAACGGGGTGAGCTCCATTACTTGTCCCAGCTTCTGCCAACCTAGCAGTTTGAAAGCACGTAAAAAATGCAAGTAGAAAAATAGGGACCATCTTTGGTGGGAAGGTAACAGTGTTCTATGCGCCTTTGCCATTTAGTCATGCTGGCCAGATGACCATGGAGATGTCTTCGGACAGTGCTGGCTCTTCAGCTTTGAAACGGAGATGAGCACCGCCCCCAAGAGTCGGGAATAACTAGCACGTATCTGCGAGGGGAACCTTTACATATACATACACACACACACACACACAAATACATACATACATACATACATACATACATACATACATACATAAATACACATGTTGAAAATTAACAAAAGATAGAGTAGAAATTTTAATACATACATTTTTAGGCAGAGAAAGCTTCTTAAAACAAACCAGTGAGGGAATTGCAGAGGTAATGCCCTTAAAGAAGGGACTGGTGTCTCTAACCACAATACAAATATAACTTGGCAGCCTCTTTAATCTGCCAAGTCTCTTTGTTGCATTTATCTCATCCTCAGACTACAACTGAGACAAGACTAAATTGTCCTGAATTGTTCCGATGTTAAGGAGAACAATCCTCTTTAAGCCAGGAGCAAGATGGTTAATATCTAAAGTATGTTGCTGATAATCCCCACAGAGTATAACCCAGAGACCTATAAAGAGGAGCAAGCCAACAGCTATTGGCCCCTTTAAGTTGAGGCAGGATGATGCCCCTCCCTCTCCTTGTATTTTGGGTATTCTTTTTTACTGACACCCTCCCTATTTTTCCCAATGAAGAGTTTAACTGAGCTTCTAGCTTGTGCTGTACCTGACTGGTAAAAAGGTAATGTGGAAAAGCCAACTTTCTCAAAATTCAGTAGCCCCCAAAGCTCATCAATCAGGGATTTGGTTTTTAGCATTACTTTAGTCATTTTCCAATTATAATACTTTTGCAGGTCTGCAAAATTTTGAAAGAACTTGTGTTTATAATGCATCTTACTGAAGCACTAACTGGTGGATTGTGAGTTGCACAAACTGCTAGCCTTTAAGAAAGGCAGCTCTCCCACTTTCCTGAACAGGACACCGCCTCCCGGATAATATTCGAAACTTCTGGGTTTTGTTTATTTTACTTATACCGGGTTAAGTTTATTTTAAAATGCCAAAATCTACCTTCCCAAGCCCTATCCCACCTCAGTGTCCAGACTGGTATTCAATTTTATCCATCTTTATTATTTTTATAAATAACTCAAGGTGATGGACATATCTAATATTCCTTCCTCCTCTTATTTTACCTAGACTGGACGGGAACTTGTAGTCTCCTGGTTTCCAGTCTTTACCATTAGACCAAACTGGTGCAGTAGATGGTTTCGTGCAGAATTGTGTAATTTAGAAAGTTGGAAAGTTTAAACAATTCATTGCTTAACATAACCTATATACCCAAACCCAGGGCTCCACCTTTGGCAGATAGTCAGAACTAACAGATAGGAAACAACAAATTTTATGTCAGTTTAGTTTTCTGCTGACTCCAGGACAGCATTTATCTGTGTGGATGGCTGTGTGGATGGTCTAAATAAGAAAAAAAGGCAGTATGTCTTACAGTCGATCTATGTTACTTTGTTCTTTTTCTCTTGTATAGAAAGTAGGTTTCCTTCCACTCCAATATATCTAAAATGGAATTAACTTTTATAACTCAGCAAGGTAAATACAAAGCTTTTAAGGGGAGGAAAAAAAAAACCCTTAAAGTTTTGTCATAAGCTATCACAACAGTAGAGGCAGTGACTTTGTGTCTGGCTTTATGAAAGGCAATTCAGCACTCAAAACAATTCAGTCTTTAGTTTCCCTGTGAAACACCATGGAAAATTGTTTGCACTTAAGCTGTGTGCTGTGAATGGGAAATAACCCTTGTTTCTTAAAAACAGCATTAACTATAAAAAATGCACAATGTTTTAGAATGTAGTAACTGCAGAACGAAGCAAAAACCATGGGTAACCATTACATTTGTATTCGTGTGAGGGCAGTGGTGGGTTGCTCCTGGTTCTGTCCAGTTCTTTAGAACTGGTAGTAAAAGCGGTGGGAGGCTCCGCCCTGCCTGGACGTCATCATTGACGATCTGTGGTGGGAGGCTCCGTCCACCTTCCTGGACGTCATCACTGACGATCTGTGGTGGGAGGCTCCGTCCACCTTCCTGGACGTCATCATTGACGATCTGTGGTGGGAGGCTCCGTCCACCTTCCTGGACGTCATCACTGACGATCTGCGCATGCGCATGCGCACTCCCGTTGCAAACCAGTAGTAAAGGTAAGTAGAACCCACCCCAGCGTGAGGGTCGTTTTTATTTAATAAATAAGTCTAAAGAATGTTGCCATGGGAAATCAAGAGTTCATTTTAATATTAGCTAAGCTTCAAAAATGATTAATCAAGGTGGAATAGCATGGAAATCCTATGATTAGATCCACCAGCCATGGGTATCCCACAAATTTCAAATTACACTCTGGGGAAAAAAAAACTTCTATTTTATTTATTTTTCTTTTATTTTATTAGTTCGATTTATATGCCGCCCTTCTCCAGAGACTCAGGGTGGCTTACAATGCATTAAGCAATAGCCTTCATACTTTTGTATATACCTGCTTAGTAGGGCTTTTTTGGCCTCCCCAAGCGGTGTTCTATTTTATACAAAGTCAGCTTATTGCTCCCACAAACCGGGTCCACATTTTACCTGCCTCGGAAGGATGGAAAGCTGCGTCAACCTTGAGCCTGGTGAGAATTGAACTCGCAGTAATTGCAGGCAACTGACAGCTAAGTGCTACTTTAACAGCAGTTTAGTCTGCTGCGCCACCAAGGCTTCTGTTCTGTTCTGCTCCAAATAAATTTAATCAGGACTAGAATAAAACATTTTGTTCGATTGGCAATTAAATCTTTAACATTGAAAATGGAACAGCAGTTTGCATTGCACCTGAAAGCAGGAGATTAGCTTTGGAGGTGCTATGGCCACACAGCCCACCATGGTTCTCTTGTTTACCACTCTGATGCGGTTTGACATGATTTTACTTGTCATGGCTGAAGCAAGTTTTTCCAACTGCAGGACAACATGAAATGCAGCAAGGAAAAACATGAAAATCCTGCAAGGCAGCCAGTGACTTGTTGATAGCTCCTATTTAATCCCAGTGCAATCACCTCTCTCCCAGCCCCAAAACTGGAAATCACCGAGAAAACACCTGAAGAGACTTACTGTCCTATATACTACTGTGGGAATGATGCAGGGAGAGCAGAACAGGAGTACTTAATGCCGCAAATGGTCATGTTGCTAACCAGGTACAAATATAATTGTCATAAGAAACAAACAAACAATGACATACAAGTGTATTAAGAATGTCAATTAGAACTTTGATTTAAATCAAACATACTATGGAAATACTAAAGAAATCTGTAAAACCAGAGAAGAGCAATGGATTTACAATTCCCAAGGGAATTCTAATATGGCTGCTCATCTTCCTTTTTTGAGAGAACCCATGATCAGGTTATGTCTTCATTCTATATAGCTTGTTCCCCTTTTTAGACAAGATATGATTCATTCGTTTTTTCAGTATTTCCCTTGTTGGATTAAAAGAGACTGATTCGCTGTGCAATATTAAAAAGCAGACAAAACATTAGTCACTAGTTGTAGCACTTGTTTTACTCCTCTTATTACCGTTAGAAGAATGAATACTTTTCTCCAACTATAAAGAGTACAAGAAACAGGAGAAAATTAGTCCTGTTTTATCACTGTCAATAAATTATTCAATTATTATTTTTTTGCTCCTTCACAAATCCTTTCTTCCTTAAATCTAAGCTAACTTCAGCTGAGTTTCCCAGACCATCAGCATATTTTTAAAAATGCCATTGAGCCATGTAGTGAAAATAACTGGTTGTCACTCCCTCTTTTCACTCAAATCTTATTTTACACTGCAGTGACAGCTCCTTGTTTTGCCTTGTGCAAAACTGTTGAGTCAAATGCGCCATATTCATATTTCCAGACTATTACATTTTTTTTTACATCGTTTCCTTCTGAAATCCCACCAATCTGAAATTAACTGGAAAGGGTAGACAGGATTGCCCTATTTGTAAATGCATGTTATTCTTAAATATCTATTTGTAAATGTAAGTTCATCTTAAATATCTCAAAAGTGAATTTGAAAATGTTTTGATTCAACACAATACAGTATACTCTTATGGGTCACTGAGCTGTGTATTTTTCTATATTACAGCTATTTGTCCCCAGTTGATTTTAAATCTGAAGTCAAGAAAATATATTTAAAAGCATATACAACATGGAATATACAGATCTGATTTAAAAAAAACCTTAACCTGGGGTTTGATTTTCTGAGTTAGAGCACTGATGACGAGAGTCATATTTAGAAAATTATAAAAAGCAATTATCGCTGAGCTATACCCCGTGAAAACACACACACACACACACACACACACACACAAACACACGTTTTCACGGGGTATTATCAGCGATAAACACACACACACACACATTAATTGTGTATTTGTCCAAATATTGGTAATGGGCAAAATCTTATGGAATGCATGGGCTTCTTGATTCAGCCATCTCTCAGAGCCATTCCAGAAGTTGTCACTAAACTGTGTATTTTAATAGGAGAGAGGTGGAAAAGGGAATGAAGAACAGTCAAGGGTGAGGCTACCTTCAATTGATATCTTTCTTCTGGAGCGTCTGTGCACAATGGCAAAGCATAGTTTAGAAAAGCATTTTCAAATATTGCCCTCTCCCCCCCCCCCAAAGAACCCTCTTCAATGAGCTGTACCCTTTTTTTAAAAAGAAAATGTTATTATTTCTTATTGCGATAATGAAAACCAACAGATATTTGGAAATTAACCTGCTGTGCTCTCACATAAAACAAATCGGATTCATAGCAATGCAGACATAAAAATGCAAATGCACACCAGCCCTAGCCCCCAAATTAGCATAAAAGTAAAGCAGTTGCAATCATAAAAGAAATATGTATTAAAAGAGGTATTAAAATTAGCGTTAGCTTTTAGCTAAAAGCCAATAATCAATACTAAATTATAACTTTTTATCTCAAAAGGTCTGGGAAAAGACATGCAATGACTGTAATCATGCAGTTTAATGCTACTGTATGAAGGAGAAAGCCATCAGGAATAACTTGCAATATAATCATAGCTGGATTACCAAATAAACTGAAAGTGATGCTACTTATCAAATGTTGAGTAAAATAACATGGCAATATTCCAACACTGCTGTGGAGGTTAATTCTCCAATAAAACAATTCTTCCATTTTCCTAGTCATAAAAATAGTCATGTCATTATTTCTAATTCTCTGTCATTCATACCCATACACATTCCCAAATATGTATGGGTGTGAATGTTCCTATGATAAGGATAAGGAAATGATCTCATGATCAAGATTTTGACAACATGAGGATTAATTTCTGCAGAACAAGGAGAGTCTTGCTGAAGGCAGAATTGTATCAACTTTTCCTCAAGGACCTTCCTGCAATCCATTATTCTCATTTGAAATTCTTCTTGCGCACCTTGGATTCACAATTTGTCCCTTGTATCCCTTTCCAGAATAGGAATTCTTCTTCGGAATACACATAAAAAATATTACATCTCCTACACTCATTAAATGTAGATTTTGCCTGATTTTGTAGATGAATCTTGATGGATAGCCTTGCTGGAAATAATGAATTTGTGTGTGAATTATCAAGGTAGGAATGGGTTTCAAATGGAACAGGGAATATGGATTAGACCATCATACCATTAATGCCAATTTATCTGAGTACATCTCTGAATGAGTACATCAAAGTGCTCACATTCAGGAATACAGGATTTGAAACTATCACATAGTTCTTTTTATTTGATAATCTCATTTCATAAAAAAAGAACTACCTGTAGACATATGGGGTATCCATTAGTGTTTTTGACAGACAGACAGACAGACAGACAGACAGACAGACAGACATTCTAATTTTGTGCCTGGTGAACATGCCTGGTGAAATGATTTCTGAATGGGTATTTTACATAATGACTTTCTCACTGAAACTTAAAAAGGTAGCCATTTACACTAGCAAAAAGAAGGGGCTATTTTCTCCCATTATATAAGTCAGCTATTATCAAGGGAAAGAACCTGGAATTTTCCATCCTGGAGGAACCTTTTGGCATGATATACCTCAATTATTATGCTCTGATTAGTTTTGAGTGCAGAAAGTAGCATAGTCAGAGAATAAGCAAATGATGACACATGAAAATTCTAATTGATATGAAATACTGATGTATATACTGATGGATAGAGATAGGAATTTCACTGGTAATACTTTTATTATGGTTTGGCCAACTCTTTCATGAAACTCTTTCATAATATACCAAGCTCTAAATCTCATTATTACTGATAAGTGAACCAATTAATTGAATTATGCATGAAGTACAATACTACTAATTAAATATTTTACCTCTTGCCATAGAAATCATTCTGTTGTTTAAATAGCAATTGTTGTTTTTCCTTCTGGACATCAGAAGGACCATTGTCTTCATCATGATATTCTTTGTTTTTTGACTACCTATTTTATACAATCATCATCTTACATCAGTGGTCCCCAACCTTTACGACTTGGCGGCCCAGCGGGGTGGGGGGATGAGATGGGAACCACCCTGTGCAAGTGGTGGACTGGCGCATGCGCCGGCCCACCATTTGTGCAAATTGAGCTACACCCATGTGCACTAGCCCACCACTCATGCAAGTTGAGCTGTAGGTGTGTACACCAGCCTACTGCTCATGCAAGTCAAGCTGCGCACGCATGCGCCAGCCAGCCACTTGGGTGGCCCAGTTCCAAAGAGGCCATGGCCCAGTAGTGGGCTGCAGCCCAGGGGGTAGGGGACCCCTGTCTTAACATCATGCGTTCTTTTTTAGAACAATAAAACTGTCATTAACCATCAAATGCCAGGCAATAAAAATATTCTACATAAAATACATTATATACACATTTAAAAATAACATAGACCCAAGCTGTAATGCAAGTCTATTGATAAAACTCATGTTTTATATAATATAGTGTAGTATATTTGAGGAGCAAAACTTTCCAAGTGCTCTGTTTTCTCACAAGCTATCCAACAGAATTTCTGGGTTCAAGATATATTGATCAGGTACACTCCATACTGAGCACTGGACCTTTGCGTTGAATTTTCAGTACATAAACACAGGTTGTATATGTGTATAAGAAAAGGTTGTCAAACCAATAGCTATTCTTCTGCAGTTGATAATCTGACTTGAATCCACAATGTGCTGAAGTCTGTGCAGACAGGCAGCAAAATGTGACTTTCATTTCTGTATATTTATTTTTATTTTAAGCTTCTGCATGTTAATTTTTCTAAAATCAATAATCATCATGAACTTGCATGAAGCCCACTTGAAACATTCAAATGGACAGTCTGGCTAGGGCTATTTTGCCCTTGGTTTGGAACAAAACATTTTTCTTTCCATTTTGTGCAAATTTTGATTCATAGCCACTGATGTAGTTTATTGTTCCATCCTAACTAGCATTGCCAATACTGATTTTCTAAGAAATCCTCCGGCACTTTGGCATACTATAATTAGAGATAAGTACTCTATTGTAAATGATATTATGTCATTCTCTCTAGCTTGTTTCTACCTCTACTTTTTTCTTTGCTAATTACTTGAGTCAAAGCCTATTGTTTTTCAAATCCCTCTCAAAAAATCAGAGTGACTTCACTATTTAATCTGATGAAGTGATTATTGTATTGGTTTTCCGTGAACCAGTCTTCTTAAGAAGAATCAAGCTCTGCTAGGTCTTTGTTTTAGGAAGCTGTCTTTTACCACTAGCAATGCCTAAAGCGTCTTAGCAATCTCTGGGTTGTTCGCTGGTTGTATTACACATGTAATGTGTCTTCCTGCTTTATCATCAGTCCATTGCTATATAACAGCATATGACATATAGAAGTTGGTGATATTATGTTCCCCAATTACTTCTGTCAATCTCCATACTTGTATTTTATTCTTAAACATTTGTAGTATTTTTATGACATTTTTCTGAAGTAGAAGACAGTAAAGCAGAATGAGGCAAGAGAAGCAATGAAAGTGATGTGAGTGAAATGAACATTGAAACAAAAAAGGAGCATCATTTTAATCACAATGGGACTTAAAAACAGACTTTTTCTGTTGAAAAAGAGATTTTGACAGAGAAATCTAAAGTCAGAGTGCTTCAACATCAGATTGTTCTAACATATTTGATGACAGATTATCAGGATAGCAATGTGGAAAGAGCATTATTTGCTGCCTTGTCTATCATTTTTCCTTAAAATAAATCTCCTTTTAAGAACAGCTAAAGGGAATTGAGTTTAGTTCATCTCTTCCCCAACATACAAAGGCAAAGGGCTGGGAGATCACTGGATTCTTTGGATATGAATTTCTTTCCTCCCATTTCTCCTAACCAACTCCTGCTTTTCTTTGGCATTCTACATTTCATATTGTGATTGTCTTTCCTCTCCAAGGAATCCAGCTTCCAAAGCTTGTCAGTCATTTCTAGAGAGGATTAATTCTGTAATAGGAACAGAAATTTGTTCAGCCTCTAATGAAGCTGATTGCAATTAACATATGCATTAAAAGTACATCACACTTTATTTCTACTGGCAGGGTGTCAAGTTAACTACATGGTCCTAATTTCTACTAATTTATATAAATAATTATGTACTATTATTGTAATGAGTTTATTTTGTTTTATTGGCATGCTTAATGAAGAAAAGGGTATGGGCTCCCACCCTGGAACCAACTTATTAAAAAAAATAACATTCAAATTAATAGTTCTACAGTTCCTTTTTCATAATCACAACACACTAATAAGACTATTTGTCAATGAAAAGGTAAATCCTCTTTTTCTTCAATATTTTTAAGGAAAACTTAGATATATGACAATCAAAACTCCCACACAATTAAGGCAAATTTTACAAAAGCAGGGTAAATGTCTAATCATAGTGGCCACTTAAAATAAGACAATACATTATCTTTGTGGTCCTGTGCCAAAATCATCCAATCTTAGTTAGGGGTCTTGTGGTTAAGATTCCAGGCTACAAAATAGGAGACCTTGAGTTCTAATCCCACATTACGCAAGAAAGCCAGACGGATGACTGGGTATTTTCAAAGTTAATGCATAACACTGAATTATGGACTGTTTACTTGGATTATATCTTCTCAGCCTCTAGTAAGCCATCTTGTTCATGCATGCTCTTTTATCCTGCTTCCACAATTCCTTTTCTGTTGACTCCCGTCACCTTTCTGTTGCAATCTCTCCTGACAAGCCTTCTGCCATTTACAAGCCTCACTATATATTGCTTCCAAATGCTCCATTCCTTTTACAGTGTATTCTCACTCAGCATCTCTGGAGGCCTCGCCACAAGCATCTTTATCATGCCCACATTAATTTCAACAGGGTATTAGAAGATACTGAAGGTACCAGGAAAAAGGAAACAAAAAGTGTAAACTTGCTTCAGGTTTTGAACAAAATTGTGATTTACAAATGATAGAAAACACTGTAAGATTTTAAATATTAAAGGAAATCTTTGAAGAAATTAGCAGTCACAATATCAACAATATCAGTAACAATGTCTGCTTCTATGGATAGACTATGTTCAAAAGATATTAAAGAAGGAATAACAGATGAGAAACAAATATCGCTTTATGCAGAAATAGTAGAATCAGAAATATTGAATAAAAATAAAAGTGTGAATTATAAGACAGAAGGCAACCAAAATGGAAATACAAGTGATAGGTGAAGAGAATGACCTGGATATGGACTTTTTACTGGATATATAACTTTCATAAATCTGTAAAAGTCACGTACAAGTGAAATACCTTAGATCTTACACAGAACACAGATGGTAATCTATGCCACAAAGAATATTATAAAAGTGGTACAAACAAAATTCTTAAGAATCTTAACAAAGATAGGAACATATTAAAAATTCTGCCTAGGAGAGGTGTCAACATCCAAGATATCTTAAAAGATATTCCATACATAAAAGAACCTCTAGTACTAGAAAATGAAATCAGATCAGTACTATGGTCATTACCAATAGAAAGTTATTATTTATCGGAAGGCTACAGGAATTAATGAAATATGTAAGATATGGCAATATCTAAAAAAAATCTGTAAAGGTTCTAACCAAATTCTGCCAGCAAATTCGGAAAATGACAGAACAGTGTCCAGCAGACTTCAAGAGGTTACTTTACATTCCAATACCAAAAGACTTAATAGATTGTGCAAACTATCACATATTTTCCCTAATTTCACATAATAGCAAAATAAATATTAGGCTCATCAAATGCAGTTTAGAGCGCTACATGGGAAGGGAAATGGCAGGCATTCAAATTGGTTTTAGAAAAGCTGAAGAATAAGTGATTTTATTGATGCGTGCTGGATAATTGAGAAAGCCAAAGAATACTCAAAGACTGAATACAGTATATGATTCATTGGCTTCGAAAGGTCTTCATTTGTGTCAACCATGTCAATCAGTATAATGTCCTTAGGAGAATGGGAATCCCAGAGCTTCTTGTTGTCCTGATATGAATTATGAAAAGATAAGAATCCATAGTCTGGACATAGTAAATCAAACTGACACTAGGTTGGCAAGGGAGAGATATAAGATTATATACTTCCTCTTATTTATCCAATTTATACTGTATGCTGAAAAAATATTAAGGAGAACTAGTATAGAAAATAAGTGTAATTTTAAAATTGCAGGAAGAAACATCAATAACGTGCTGCGGATACTTCTCTGATACCTGAAAATTCAAATGAAAACTAAGGTGGACAGTGCAAAACCGGAACTATGATTGAATATAAAGAAAACCAAACTGATAACAGCAGGTATATTAACAAGGCAGAATTGACAATGAGGACACTAAAAGCGATGGATAGCTTCCTCCTTTTAGGATCAATTATCAACAATAAAGGAACCAGCAGTCAAGAAACATGACATAAAGTAACACTTGGTAGGGTAGCCTCAAAGACCTGAAAGACATCTTGAGGTGTGATGAAGTCTATATTGTGAAGGGTGAATTATGAGCAGTTACTCAGAGCTGAACTTTAGCCATTGAAAAAAGTTTTCATTGTGATATAAAACCTTGGTTTCTCTGATTTCCTTGACTCCCACACTTAGTATCTCAACAAGAATGATATATCAAGTAACCTCTTTAGATGACCTACTTAAGGACGAACTTACCTTACCTATGGCTTTTAAAAACATCGTTAACCACATGAGTGCCTCAAACTGATTTTAGACAGGTCAGAAGAAATAATGTAAGTTGATATAACTGCCAAATTGAATTTGTCTAAATAGTTGATTGACATACAGGCCCCACATTTCTATGATTTAATGATGGAGTGATACGCATGCTCAGGAATATTATAATGAAGCTGATGAATGAGATAAAAAGTATATATAAATATAGCGGGGACTTGATAGGCATGTTTTGAACATTGCTACTAGAATTTTCTCTCTTTGTGAAAAGTAAAAGAAGTGAAACTTTAATAATTCTGTATCTTATTCTGCCATTTTGGGGAAAAAAATCAAAAATTTCTACAAAGTTAAAAATCTGTGATGTTCTATGGAGGCACAGTTGGATTTGAACAAGTAAAATAGGAAAAGCATTCACTCTTTTGAAATTTGGTCTTGAAAATGATTGAATACTATACATAGCCAAGAAAACAAACATATATTTCATAGACCAAATCAATTCAGAATTCACATTTGCATCACAAATGACAAATTCAGACCATCACATTTTGTATGCATTATGTGAATACCTGTGGCATGATGACTCAGCGGTTATGATGCTGAACTGAGTTTGAACCTGAGTACCATGCAATGAAATAAGCTCCCATTACTTACTCCTACTCCTGCCAACCTAGCAGTTTGAAAGCATGGAAATGCAAGTAGATAAATAGGTACTGCTTCAGCGGAAAAAGTTACTGTGTTCCATATTTTCATGCTGACTACATGATGACCAAAGTATCTCTCAGGCCAAGCAGGCTTCTTTGACTAAGAATCAAAGATAAGCACTGCCTCCTTGAGTTGGTCACAACTGGAAAGGGGAAACCTTTAAACCTTATGTGAATTTATTTTATTTTATTTTATTTGTCAAGAACGTATTAGGTAATAAGTATAAACATAGACTGGATAAATAAAATAGATACAAATAGAGGAAACATTAGGACAGGGACGGTAAGCACGCTGGTGCTCTTATGCACGCCCCTTACAGACCTCTTAGGAATGGGGTGAGATCAACAGTAGACAGTCTTGGGTTAAAGTTTTGGGGGTTTTGGGATGAAACCACAGAGTCAGGTAGTGCATTCCAGGCATTGACCACTCTGTTGCTGAAGTCATATTTTCTGCAATCGAGATTGGAGCGGTTCACTTTAAGTTTCTATCTATTGTGTGCTCGTGTATTGTTGTGGTTGAAGCTGAAGTAGTCATTGGCAGGTAGGACATTGTAGCAGATGATTTTATGAGCTACGCTTAGGTCATACCAAAGGCAACGTAGTTCTAAGTTTTCTAAGCCCAGAATTTCAAGTCTGGTGACATAAGGTATTTTGTTGCGAGCAGAGGAGTGGAGGACTCTTCTTGCAAAATATTTCTGGACACGTTCAGTTGTATTAATTGATACATAATACTCAATTCTCATGATACATCCATCCCATAAACATGGGAGGAGATGGAACATGGAAGAGGAGGATAGAACTAAAGTGGATGGACTTGATTACAACAGTAATGAATGCATCATTGAAGACCTAAAAGACCAACAGATATATAACTATGTGATCACTAAAAATCAACACCTACTTGATGGCATTTAACTAGTCAAAGGAATTCTCTTTTCACCTCTTCTGAAATAGTATCCAGGTCAAGCAGACTATAATAGATTATATAAAGTCTCTACTTTCTGATTTTAGCAATAACAATACCAATATTTTGGGTAAATTCCATATTCTACAATTAACATGCAGCATCAAATGTGATATACCTGATGATTACATTTTCATATATTTTTAATTTTAATCTGGATCATAATTATAATAAGGATAGAGACAAATGAAAAGGCAATAATTGATTTAATTCTAAATTAAATCAACGGAGTATATATAGCAGAATAAACATGAGTGTTAAAAAAAGAAACAAAAAACAGCAATCGAAGGAAAGATAAAAATTCCTTTGAGCCAAAGTCCTGAACTTTTTCTGCTGCTTAACTCCCTTAATTATGTTGCTGTCCATTCTCAGATTCTTTTGCCTCCATGTGGAACATCAATCATCTAGTCCATCATCTCAGCTGCCTGGAAAATCATAGGATTGAAGGGGCCACTTAAGCTGCCAACTGCAGGAAACCAAATTAAAGCATTCCGAGAAGATGACTAAGCAATCTCTGCATGAACACCCATGCCATAAAGGGCAGCTCACTACATCTCTAGGTAATTGTTTCTAGTGTTCAACTTCTCCCACATTAAGAAAATCCAAGGAATTCTTCATGATTTTTATTTTTATTGTTTTGGCTATTCTTTATGTAAGGAATTAATTCCCAAAATGCATCAATTTAATCTCTTTCTAGTTTTAAAAGTCCTTTTGACATTTTTTTTTCCTGGAACTCCTCTTTAATTTCTATATTTTATTGTAACTAAGTCAAACTTCATGTAACTTATCTGTATGCCACTATCTCCCAATTTCTTTATGGTAAACTCCTTTGCTTTTATATATAGATATATAAAAGAAACTGCTGAGAAGGCAGGCATGGACAAGTCCAGGTTTGGAGCAATCACCTTATAACTCATATTTCCTCTTTCCTCCTTGGACTCTTCGGTGCCTTTTGATCATTCTTACACATATCTGCCATGAATAATTTCTAGATATCACAGAAGGTTTTTTCGAGATTATTTTGCACTATTCACATCAATTAGTCCATAAAAAGAGCCTTACCTAGCTTTGTGTCTTAGCACCCAAGGGAAAGCCAAATTTTAATCCCCTATGGAAGGCAATAAAGGGTTGAGGCCATCTGAATCTCAGAAAGTATAGCGTTCTATTGGGTAGAATCAGGGATTTAAAAAAAAAAGAAAAGAAAAACTTCCTAGGTTTTGGAGGTTTTTTTTTTTTTTTTTTTTTTAATTTGATTTATATGCCGCCCTTCTCCGAAGACTCAGGGCGGCTTACAATGTGCTCAGCAATAGCCTTCATCCTTTTGTATATTTATACAAAGTCAGCTTATTGCCCCCACAACTGGGTCCTCATTTCACCTACCTTAGAAAGGATGGAAGGCTGAGTCAACCTTGAGCCTTTGGCGAGATTCGAACCCTGCAGAATTGCAGGCAGCTGGTCTTAATCAGCTTAATAACAGAGTGCCTTAAGCCCCTGTACTACCAAGGCTCTTAGGTTTTGGAGGTTTAAGCTTCAGACATGTCCACCTTGAGAGAAGATAGTATAATTTTCTGTGGGAATGTCCTTGGGAGACAGGAGGAAGAGCTCCAGACTGACAATCAGTATGTAAAAGAATTCTCAGACCATGGAAGAAGAGAATGCATGGGAAGAATTTCATTAGGGACCCTCCCTCATTTTCCAGAGAGTAAAAAGAAAGGAGAGGAGGAACACTTTCACTCTTGTAAGATTCTCTTAATGTAAACTTGCAAGAAAGACAGAATTAGTACTCATGATTATGCTTCTTGCATAGATTATCCAGAAAGGTTCCAGATAGGTAACCCCACAAATTATCCAGTTCTCTGCCATAGATTGTTTTATAGGTGACAAGCGTGCATTTTCTACAAAGTGATCAATTTAGAGAAACCTGAAAAGTGAGAAATTCTGGGCCATAGCATTTACAGATTACAAGATGCTAAATCAGTCAAGTTGGGTTCATAGTTCCCACCCTGCTAATGAGGTTCTACAGAGTTGTTGTTTTTTTCCGTTACTACTGTTATTATTTACATAGAAACAACAATTTCAGTTTTTCCTCTTTGCTTTTTTTATATTCATTTCTGAACTGACTGCTAAATGTTTTATCTGTTTCATGTAATCCTTTATTGTTCATTTGGTTTATGAGTCTAATAAATAAACAGACAGATTCTTTAGCATGCGTATGACAAAAAAAATTACGGTGGCTTATATGGAAAGGAAACCCAATTGTGTAACAGCACTGCCTTCAAAGGCACATAGAGTTAAGAATCTGAAAGTAAAACATTTTGAGGAGTCAAGCATGGAGATCCATCTAGTACAAAACACAAAAAACTCAAGCGTGATTGTTTCTATGCATTATATTTGGTTTTATGTCATTTTTTTAAAGAGCATATTTCAACAGAGCTATTTTCTTTATTAAAGAATATTTCACAAATCTAAGGAAACATTTGAATTAAATCAACATTTTCAAATAGAGGAAATCCAATTTCATTACAAACCCTGAAAAGATGGAATTTCCCATTTTAGAATATTTTCTCATAGAATTTAAACCTCTCCAGAAGGCTGAATCCACCTTATGCAAACATACATAAGTAGGTTTATTATTAGAAGTATGTGGAAATGTCATGCCCACACAGCATATTTCACAACATAGTTTTCAGATGTCTCTGCCAGTATTTCTGTGTTTGCTTCTTAACTTTTAAAAATGTAGTAATAACATCAGTGCGTTATCCATTTATTTTATCCAAAGCAAAATGCTTATTCTCACCCTGTCCTCTTGACTACGGATTCCCACTTTTCCTCAGCAGATGATGTGTCCAGTCATATTTAATATAAATTAATCCTGCAAAGAAGTCCAGGTTTTAATTTATACAGATATTGCTGAATTCTACTTCAAGGCTGATGTCACACTCACGTATCAAATCAGATACTGAAAGATGATGAGATAATAACCTCAGCTGTTAAGCTGAGCAGTACAAGGAAGAAAATGAACAGAGTTAAGCTAAAACATGGGAAAAACATGCCGGACAAAGTGGAAGATGGTAGGAATGAAAATGACATGGAAGTCCACTCTCGACTGTGAACAGCTGCTTATGAAGAAAATAAAAGAAAATGTCTTTATTCTATTTTAAGAAAATATATTTTTATCATGCAGGTTTGGGATAAACTGATTGGATGGTAATTCTTTTAGTAAGTGCTCAAAAGAATTGTGTATTAAATTTCAGATTCCAGAACTCTGTGGCAGTTCCAACTTTCTCAAATTTCCAAATTTTCCTACAGACTATATCAGCTACCTCTTGAACAAATCTGGGGTTAGCACAATTAGACTGCTAATTTTCTATAATGCATTTTCAAATTTGGTTTTATTGCTTCTAACAAGTCGACATGCAAAAGTAGGCTATCTCAAGCCTATTCATGCATCTCAAGAATTGCTTCCCTTTAGAGATAGTAGCTAATAAAGATTAAATGGCAAATTTATAAATATGTAGTCCTCGATTTACAATTACAATGGAGCCTAAAATTTCTGTTGCTAAGCAAGGCAGTTGTTAAGTTGCCCCATTTTACGACCTTCCTTGCCAAAGTTGTTATGTTAACAAGCAGTGATGTGTTAACATTCACTTAACAACCATGTTAACTTAGTAACATGGTTGTTAAGTGAATCTGGCTTCCCCATAGACTTTGTTTATCGGAAGGTTGCTAAAGGTGACCACATGACCCCTGGGACACTGCAACTGTCATAAATATGAGTCAGTTGCCGAGCATCTGAATTATGATCACGTGACCATGGGGATGCTGCTGTAAGTGGGAAAAATGGTCATAAGTCCATTTCTTCGAATGGTCACTAAATGAACTGTTGTAAGTCGAGAACTATCTGTATGGCTCCCTTCCCCAGTGCACCTAGATCTGTTAATTAAGGTAAAGGTAAAGGTTCCCCTTGCACAGTCGTGCTAATCATTCCCAACTCTAGGGGTGTGCTCATTTCCGTTTCTAAGCCGAAGAGCCAGCGCTGTCTAATGACAATTCCATGGTCATGACTAAACGCCAAAGGTGCAACGAATGCTGTTACCTTCCCACCAAGGTGGTCCCTATTTTTCTACTTGCATTTTTACATGCTTTCGAACTGCTAGGTTGGCAGAAGCTGGACCAAGTAACGGGAGCTCACTCCGTTATGCGGCACTAGGGATTTGAACTGCTGAACTGCCAACCTTTCAGATCGACAAGCTCAGCATCTTAGCCACTGAGCCACCACGTCCCCTTTGGATCTGTTAATTATGATATGGCTATTCAAGAACAAAACTGAAACCCTGTTAGCCAAGTTCATGGTTCTTCCTCAGATAAATTCTGAAAATTCTGACTGCATATACAAGCTATCAAAAGACATAGTATAAATTCAGCATGCAATCTACTAAATTGCGATCCAGACTGCCTAAGACTTTTTTTGACATGATGGAGGATATGGAATTAAGAGACATTTGGCGTGAACGGAATTATAGAGAACAAGATTTTACATTTTTTTCAGATAGACATCAATCCTTTTCAAGAATCGATTTTATATTAATTACAAATGATTTTTTTCCCAGGGTAAAGAAGATAAGGATTTGTCCCAGAATTTTAACTGATCATAGTCCAGTTTGGATGGAACTGGAGTGTGGGGAAAGAGCTAGGAGATCTTGGCGGTTAAATGAAAACCTTTTCAGATATGAGAAAAACGTAATAGAATGTAAAAACTAATGAAGGAATTTTTTGTTTTTAATATGAACAAGGGAACATCTTTGGATATGGTATGGGATGCTAGTAAAGCATACATGAGAGGAGTTTTGATAAATATGAATAATGCATATAGGTGTAGACAGGTGGAAAAAAGGAAGGAATTAGAAGAAGAGATCAAGAAAAAAGAAAGGGTGTTAATTGATAACCCAGGGGATAAGAAAATCAAAGAAGAGATCAGTCTATTACGTGGGCAATTTAATATGATGCTTTCAGACCAAGTGGCAACCAATCTACAATATGCTAAACATAATACTTTTTGTAATGCAAATAAACCAGGTAGATGGTTGGCATACATGCTGAGGAAAAAACAAAAATCTCGTACCATAGAGAAAATAGAGTACAAAGGTAAAGAGGTGTATCACCAAAATATGATTAAAAAGGCATTTTTAGAATTTTATGCAAGACTGTATACTGCAGATAAAATACAAGGTGCAGAGATAGAGACATATCTGGATAGACAGAATATTCCTATAGTTACAGAGGAACAAAGAGAATGGTTAAATCAATTAATAACAGAGGAGGAGATCCTCTCAGCAATTAAACAGTTAAAAACTGGTAAAGCTCCTGGCATGGATGGATTAACAGCTGTGTATTATAAATATTTACAATTGGAGATGGTTGTACCTCTTAAAGAATTATTTAATAGAATTCAGCTGGGTGAAGGGTACCACCTTCATGGAAAACAGCTTTTATTTCGTTAATTCCAAAAGAAGATCAAGATTTGACACATCCCAAAAACTATAGACCCATATCATTATTGAATACAGATTATAAAATATTTGCTAAGATATTGGCAAATAGGTTAATGCTAGTAATGCAAAAAATGACTCATGCTGACCAAACTGGTTTTATACAAGGTAGACAAATAAAAAATAATGTAAGACAAATTGTTGACATATTGGAATATTTGGAAAGGAATAACCAAATCCCTGCAGTGCTTATATTTTTGGATGCGGAAAAAGCTTTTGATCGATTAGATTGGCAATTTTTATTGAGAGTGGTTAATAGGATGCAATTTGGGAATTGCTTTATGCAGTCCATAAAAGCAATATATCAGGAATAGACAGCTCAGATAATTATTAATGGCAGTTTGACAGAAACTTTTAAAATTGAAAAAGGTACGAGGCAGGGATGTCCCTTATCGCCATTATTATTTATATTAACTTTGGAATTGTTGCTAAACAAAATACGTAATATAGATGAGATAAAGGGAATCAAAGTTAGAGACTATGAATACAAGGTACGGGCATTTGCAGATGATTTGGTTATGACCTTAACTCATCCTGAAGACTTTTTTATTTCAGCAAGCCGGGCTGGGTTAAAAAATTTTAATTGGGTGAATTTTATGGGTAAGGGGTTTTAAATTGGAGAAGCCTAAGATAATTTAATTTTGTTTTAATGTATTTTAATATTTGTATTGTGTGTTTTTAATTCTGGCTGTTCACCACCCCGAGTCCTTCGGGAGAGGGGGCGGTATAAAAATTTAATAAATAAATAAATAAATAAATAAATAAATAAATAAATCCAGTGGAATCAGCAAAGGTTTTGATGGATATAATAAAACAGTATGGTCAAGTATCTGGGTTTAAGATAAACATTGGAAAAACAAAGATGATAGTTAAAAATATGACAACAAATCAAAAAGAGGAGTTACAAAGGGTAACGGGATGTGAAATAGTTAAAAAGGTTAAATACCTAGGAGTTTATATTGCATCTTCTAATGGTAAATTGTATAAGCATAATTATGAACTGATATGGCATAAAATACAAGCTGAAATGGATAAATGGAAAAAATTACAACTGTCCTTGTTGGGTAGAATAGCAGTTATAAAAATGAATGTTTTACCTAGGTTTTTATTCCTCTTTCAAATGATACCAATACTAAAAAAGGATGCCAACCTGGAAGAATGGCAGAAAAGTATTAATAAGTTCGTATGGCAAGGTAAGAAACCAAGGATAAAACTGAAAATAATGCAGGACATATGAGAAAGAGGAGGATTGAAAATGCCAAATTTAAAATTGTACTATGAAGCAGCTGTTTTATCAGCAATTAGTGATTGGATTAATCTAACAAATGGAAGGATATTGAATATTGAAGGGCATGACCTGGTCTATGGTTGGCATGCTTATTTAGTGTATGAAAAAAAGGTGGACAGAGCATTTAAGAGTCATATATTGAGAAATGCTTTATTGCGTGTCTGGAAGAAATATAAATACAAGTTAAATGAAAAGATACCTATATGGACAGCACCCAGGCACGCAATAGAGAATACGAGTATAGAAAGTAGACAGGATGTAATTACATACAAAGATATTCTCATTATGGAGGGAGGTATATTAAAATTAAAACCTGTGAATGTGTTGAAAGAGGAAAAAATAATTCAATTACAAGCCAGATGGAGAAAAGACCAGAAAACTGGTGTTATACAAAGTGATGAAAATTTAATTAAACAAATTAGACACCAAAGCCCAATGCACATAAAAAGATTGTATAATATACAATCCGGGTACAGCACGGAAACGGCATTGGTCGCGTTGGTTGATGATCTCTGGAGGGCTCGGGACAGTGGGTGCTCCTCTGTTCTGGTCCTGTTAGACCTCTCAGCGGCTTTTGATACCATCGACCACGGTATCATGCTGCACTGGTTGGAAGAGTTAGGGGTGGGAGGCACTGTGTTGCGGTGGTTCTCCTCCTTTCTCTCTGACCGGTCGCAGTCTGTGTTGACAGGGGGACAGAAGTCGACCCCGAGGCCCCTCATATGTGGGGTGCTGCAAGGGTCGGTCCTCTCGCCTCTCCTGTTCAACATTTATGTGAAGCCGCTGGGCGAGATCATCCGTGGTTTCGGGGTGGAGTACCATCAGTACGCTGACGACACCCAGCTGTACATCTCCAGCCCGGATCACCCCAACGATGCCCTTGAAGTGATGTCTCGGTGCCTGGAGGCTGTACGGATCTGGATGGGGAGGAACAGGCTCAGGCTCAACCCATCCAAGACCGAGTGGCTGTGGTTTCCGACGTCCCGATATAGTCAGTTGACGCCATCACTGACTATTGGGGGCGAATCATTGGCCCCCATGGAGAGGGCTCGCAACTTGGGCGTCCTCCTGGATTCACAGCTGTCTTTAGAAGAGCACTTGACGGCCGTGACCGGGAGGATTTTTCATCAGGTTTGCCTGATTCGCCAGTTGCGTCCCTTTCTGGATTGGGACTCGTTACGCATGGTCACTCATGCCCTTGTCACCTCCTGCCTGGACTATTGCAATGCTCTCTACATGGGGATCCCCTTGAGGAGCACCCGGAGGCTCCAACTGGCGCAGAGTGCGGCCGCGCGGGTGGTAATGGGAGCGACATGGCGCTCCCATGTAACACCTCTCCTGCGCGAGCTGTACTGGCTCCCGGTGGTCTTCCGGATGCGCTTCAAGGTTTTGGTTACCACCTTTAAAGCTCTCCATGGCTTAGGACCTGGTTATCTACGGGACCACCTACTACCACCAATAGCCTCCCACCGGCCAGTACGCTCTCATAGAGAGGGACTCCTCAGCCAAACAGTGTCAACTGGTGGCCCCTAGGGGGAGAGCCTTCTCTGTGGGGGCACCTACCGTCTGGAATGAGCTCCCCCCGGAGATACGGAGGATCCCGGATCTGTGCACCTTCCGCCATGCTGTGAAGACCTTTTTATTCCATCAGGCAGGCTTGGCCTAATCTCTTCCCTTTTTTAAATATGTAAATTTTAATCTGTTTTTAAATTATTGGGGTGTTTTAATCTGTCTGGGCCAAAATGATTTAATTTGATTTTATCTGGTTTTTAAATTTTTTGTATCTATGTATTTTATTGTTTGGCTGTTCACCGCCCTGAGTCCTTCGGGAGTAGAGCGGTATACAAATCAAATAAACTAAACTAAACTAATATATTGATAGAGATGGACTCGGAAACAGAGTTAGTTAAGGACTGTATGATAAAATGGGCGCAGAATTTTGAACAGCCAATAATGATGGAAACTTGGGAAAAAATATGGGTGACAAATGTGAAATTTACTAAAGCGCAAAATTTAAGGGAGAACTTTTATAAAATATTTTATAGATGGCATCTAGACCCAAAAAAGTTATCTCGTATGTATCTGAATGTACAACCAAAATGTTGGAGATGTAATTGTGAGGATGCCACTTATTTTCACATTTGGTGGACATGTAAAAAGGTTAAAGCGTTTTGGATAAAAATTTGGTGGATTTTACAAAATATTCTTAAAAAGAGGTTGAAATTTACACCACAGCTGTTTCTGCTGGGTATAGTTATGGATTGTACAGTTATAGAGACTAAATTGATTTTGAATTTAATAACTGCAGCAAGACTGTTGGTGGCACAATATTGGAAGAAGCAAGATTTACCTACAATCCAAGAGTGGACAATGAAAGTTACAAACCTAGCGGAAATGGCAAAAAATTCGGCGTACTTGAAGGATCATTCAAATGAAAGATATTTAAGAGACTGGAGAAGATGGATAGATTATATTCAAAATAAATACCGGAATAAGAAATTGCAGATAGGTTATGAATGACTACATAGATATTTGCTGTGTCTTTAAGTAATCAAGTTAAGCGGGTAATTGGGGAATTGAAGGAACAAGAGATTTGGAATGTTATAATTATTTAGACTAGGATTGATCATGATTGTTGAAGGTTATACCCTGTAATTTGTTCTGGGAAGAGGAGGGGGGGAGGGGGGAGGCTGGGGTAGGGAAGGGGGGGGGAAATATGTAAACTTTTTGTAAAACTGTTTAATTAAAAAAAAATAAATTCAGCATGCAAATATGATTGATTGCTCATCAAACATGGGTACCTTGCAATTTTTCAAATATTCCCAAAGGGTTAAAGTACTTTCTTTTAACCATAGGAACCCAAACATTTTCTTTTCAGATTGAGATTTTGAGCATCTTTCTTCAATTTAGCAAGATGATTAATTATTCATGACTTAAAAGCCAGTCTTCCATTGGATAGAAACAGTGAACAGTTTTCTTTGATTTTTGTCCCTCTTGGTAGAAGCATCTAAAATATTTCTTTAGAAGACTGACATCAACGCTTGTAACTATCTGATTCCTTTGGAAATTTTCATGAACAATTCCTTTAGTCCTGATCCCAGGGGTACTTTAACTTTGTTTTGGAAATCTATTCCACATATACCCACATTCTTAACTTTTTAAAAACTTTCTTCTAAAGGCCTTACTTCAGAATGGTATTTGGAATAAAGACATCTACTACACGGCTCTATTTCAGGCTAAAAATGCCTGAGTATGCTATGATTTGTAGTTATAGCCCTGTACCTGCATATTATTTCTATGTCCAAGACCAACACAAAGAAGCAATTTAAAAACCTGTCTTAACAATTTACCAAACCATTATACTATAAACGTATATGCCAAGAATGGGGAAAAAACTATCTTTGTCTTCAGTGTAGCAATGTATAATAACGATCAACTGAAGGCCACAGCTACATTAAATCATAAAATCATTATCCCCAGATTCTTTTAAAAAGCTCCCATTGCTCTAGTTGTAATCCTAACTGAAGGCTTTATAGTGAAATCAGACTATATGTTGCACAGTTGCCTCACAATCCTTTTAAAATATGAGATGCCACATCCAGCATAATTCATCCAGGGTAGAAAAGTAACTGGCAAGTCAGCCATCCATCCATTCCTCAGCTGTTGCTCGCCCACTTAATTCCCTCTCAGGAAATGCACTGAACACCCCGTGGAGAGAGGCATAGGTGGTGATTTGGGATGTGAAATCATCAATTGAGTGGTACTTAACTATTTTCCCATCCTGTCACTTCTCCAGTCCTCTTAGAATCCATTGAAGGCAAATTCACTGTTTAAAAATCCATCAGAATGTACAATGTGGTTTAGGGTTACAGACACAATTTGCATACTCTGTTTTCCCTCTCCTTTAGCGTACTTGGAAAAAGATTTGAGGCATCCATTTTCAAACTAATCAAGTTATCTACATACAGACCTTTCTCCTTGGCTTGCTTCTAGTAACTCCATTGCTATAAATCTACATCATTTCAAGGTATTTTTTTTTAAAAAAAACCTCAATAATTACTCTTTCTAAAAAATTCAATCCGTTATCAAAGTAATGAGAAACATGTCTTGGGGCATTTTCCAATGTAATATAATTAAGTCATAATGCCACGTATTGATTTATTTCTTCATATTCACGGAGAAACAACCTTTATCATCCATAACGTTATTTTTCTATCTTCTTGCATCATAAAAAATAATGCAGTTTTTTTCCCTCTAAAGTATCTCTCTTGTTTTCTTCTTCTTTCCAGATATAATGTCAAAATTCTTTCTTAGCAATGTCTCCTGCAATATGTTCATATTTTATGCCCCAAAGAATCAACATTGCCAATCAATTTAGAAAGCCAAAGAACTTTTCAATAATGTATTTCCGTAACACAATGGCCCCTAGCCTTTTGAGCGCCAGGGACTGGTTCCATGGAGAGAGAGGCCTTCCGTGGACTGGAGGGGGCATGGTTTCTCACACTGCCTGCATCCCGCACATATGTGGGTGGGACTTCGCTTATTTGCGCTGCTTGGTTGCTGGAGCGCTGCAAGCGGCCCAGGGTATGGGAACCTCTACCATAACAGGTACAATTTAAAAGCACAATACCCTAAAAGAAGTCAATATATTATAGCTGATAAAATGTTGGACTCTGACACTCAATTGATGATCTTTTCTATCTTTCATTTTAATGTAGATTGTTAACATCTGTCAACACCCTTAACTACAAGGAATCCAATGGAAGTCAGCACTATCAGATGAATGAATGAATGAATGAATGAATGAATGAATGAATGAATGAATGAATGAATGAATCCACTCTAAGGAATTGTTGAAATAACTAAGAATGATGATTTGAGCTAGTTGAAAAAAGGATAGGTTGAAAAACAACAATATATAATATGGAATTATATGTAGCCTAGTTATATATAGGCCATATTTCTTAGATAATGCCAGATCCTTTGTGTTCATTATATCTGAATGTCCTGATCAAACATTATTACTCCAATGAAAAAAAGGGTGATCTACATGCAATTCTACCACCAGACACTCTTTCCATAAGACCAGACAACTCTGAGCATAGCCGTTAAAAAAAAAAAAATCATAGAAATGGGGGAGTGGGGGAGTGGCAGCACAGCCCTGAGATGGATGGGAGATCGAAACGTAGAATCTGGCAAGATTTCTATGTGTTATGTGTAAGAAAATTAAAAAAAAACTCTGGCTGAACTGTTCCATTTCTTTCTTCGGCTTAGGATCATAGTAAGACTTTACCAGTTTGTTTTTGGAAATCCCATAATACTTCAATCAAACAGAATAGAGCTGGAAGGGACCTTGGAGGTCTTCTAGTCCAACCTCCTGTTCAAGCAGGAGACCCTATACCATTTCAGACAGGTGGCTGTCCAGTATTTTCTTAAAAACCTCCAGTGATGAAGCACCCACAACTTCTGCAGGCAACCTTCAGCCTGCTTATTTTTGATTACTTTTTCAATTCTATGTACCCACCAACTTTTCGTTACTGGCACATAATAATTTTTACAGATCTTTCAGTGAATCATTTTGATGACTGTGTTATATCGTTGATTATAATCAGTTTGTGCAATCTTCTTGTGTGAGCTGAGTATATGATTTACTGTTTCTTCTGCTGCTCTGCACAATCTCCACTTTGAATTATCTGAATATTTTTTTTCAGTTATGGCCTTGATTACATTAGTTCACATAATAGTAAAAATCAAATCTTCTATTTCTTTTTTTAATGTTCCAGTTGTAAGTCACTGCCAGGTTTTATATTTATTCATTTTCCCTTTGATCTCTTGTAGAAATTGACCATGTAATACTTTTCCTTGCCAGCATTCTGGTTATGTTTTTTATTTTTATTTATTTTACTATTTTATTTTATAATAAAATAGTACAGGAAGTCACATTGCTTCCTGTACATTCAGTTAGTTCCAATGTTAAACTTGCATCTTTTATATAGCCAGCCAATGCACACTTTCGTTTCTTCAATAGTTTGTTTGACTTGAAGTAAACCTCTGCCTCCATTTTTGCAAGGCAGGTATAATCTATTACTACTATTATTATTTTAATTTGTATGGCCAGTCATCTCATCTCATCTAAGCCATTCTGTGTGACTCACAACAGATAAGCACAACAATCCAATAAAAACAAGTTAAAACCACCGATATACAAACATATATAAAAAAAATCAATAATCATTTTAAAACAAAATAAAAATGATCAAGGGCAGAATCCATCCTTACACAAGCTCAACACAGCCATTGTAAAAGATCTCTACCATTGCCAGATCTCCAGGCATGATGGCAGAACCAGAGTTCTCAGGGTCTTCCTGAGCCGTGGTGGCGCAGTGGTTGGAATGCAGTACTGCAGGCTACTTCTGATGACTGCTGTCTACCTGCAATTTGGTAGTTTGAATCTCACCAGGCTCAAGGTTGACTCAGCCTTCCTTCCGAGGTTGGTAAAATGAGGACCCAGATTGTTGGGGGCAATATGCTGACTCTGTAAACCGCACAGTAAAACACTGTGAAGTGGTATATAAGTCTAAGTGCTATTGCTATTGCTCCTAAAGGCCAGGAAAGTTGGGTCCAATCTAAATTCTGGGAGGATAATGTTTCACAGGGCAGAAAAGTTTCTGTTCCCGGGTCCTGCCAGATGACACTGTTTGTAGATGGCACCTTTAATGTGTCTCTCCGGCTGCTTCTGATGGTAGAGGTAGACCTAAGCAAGGATAGGCAGTCCCTCAAATAATAGCAAATATTATTACAATTAATAAGAGATTCTTAAAAAAAAAGTTTATCTTCATAGATCAGAAGGGTCAATAAAGGTTGATATTAAACATCCAGTTCCATAACATGTACAGAGAAATAAAGAACATGGAACACAGAGCATCAGAGAACAACAGATATTATTTTTTTAGACTAGTTAAAAATCCTGCCTATAGCTTTTATTATTTCTTTAAAAATGAAATCTTCCTTAACCACATGGTTCTTTGCTTCATTTATCTGAATTTCTCCAACTCCTTTCAGTTTCCAAAACATGTATCAGAGCCTGAAGGAGAGAAAATGAACTTTTTTCTTTACCTGGATGACTTCTACCAAGTATTGTTTTGTTTTAAAAAGGCTATTTTTTCCTATGCCCAAAAAGAAACAGGGCTGGGTTAACTTGTCTTATTTATTTACTTATTTATTAAATTTATATACTATCCCTCTCACCAATAAATTGACTCTGAGAGCCTGTATGTACGGTATGTGACAAAAAGCCATTTCTAATTTGTGGGGATGAGGATTTTGCATTTAAGTTTGCAAACAGACCAGGGTTGACAGCAGGCTATATGTATAAGACACAATTTTCTGAGAAATGCAAAAGATAATTTGGATCAAATAATAAAAAAAAAGCCCTCTCTAAATTAACTGAAATTAGAGTGAAGAAATGAATTTAGAGTGATGAGTTGTTTGTATTAAAACTCTTTGACTATATAACTGCTTTAAAAAAAGGAAAAGTAAATTTATGCAAACAAGCTTGTTTGAGCTAGTCCACGTAGAAGAGAAAACAAAATGGATTTCAAAGCTTAAAGCATTTCAATTTACACAACAGACCAATCTTAACTGCTAAGATTAATTTTCAAAACTTTCTAGGATTAAATTGACAGCATGCGGAGAAGATGTTTCCCTTCTTCGGTCTTTTTATTCTCTCCCCAGGCATATACATTTGGTTTCAATTTGTGAGGAAATTATCTATGTATGTGCTAATGTATTTGAGTTGTCAAATTCTGAGAATTTCTGTCAGAAAAAAGGGCTTTAGTTTCAATGGATCCAAGATGTCCCATTTCAAGGCTGACTCATGGAAATTACATGGATGGTAGGTCCATAACAGCTGAACTTTCTTCATATTTAATTGAGTCCTGCACTGCATTTAGGGAATATTATACTGTATCCATTAGCATCCATCATTGTTATATTAATATATATAGAAACATATTAGCTCACACTTCCATTTGATATTCTTCAAATCACAATAGAATTCCTTATGCAACTAGGCTCAAAATTCTTAGTTTGGATAACTTAGAACTGCGTCGCTTGCGGTCAGGCCTAGGTATTGCATACAAAATTATATGAAGTAATGTTTTACCTGTAAATGACTTTTTCTGTTTTAATCGCAATAATACGCACACGAACAACCATTTTAAACTCAATGTAAATCATTCTAAACTTGACAAAAATATGATTTCTGTAATAGAGTTGTCAAACTCTGGCATGCCCTACCTGATTCAGTTGTCTCAGCTACAACTTTTCACAGTTTCAGTCACAAATTGACTTCCATGGGCCTTACTTCATACTTAAGTGGTCAGTAGAGGGGGCGTGCATAAGTGCACTAACGTGCCTATCATCCCTGTCATTGTGTTTTTATCCTCTTATTCTTGTTCTCATTTTTGTTTGACAAATTCCAATCAATCAATCAATCAATCAATCAATCAATCAATTTCCTTGCATTTGAATATTTACACATGAATATTTGTGAGTTTACTCCTAACAAAAAGCATGAATGAATATTTGTCCTTCCCTTCTATTCAAAAACTATTAACTCTTGCTTCTAAGAAACTCCAGATATTTGCACTCTGATGCTACATGTATTTAAGTTATGGGATTTACTCCAAGGAAGTAACCTTGCTTTATATAGTTTCATGAACACAGACAGCAACAAGTTGAATGCCTTTGTTCATCCTATGGCTAGCCAAATATTTTGAAATATATTCCTGGTTTGTATGAAATTTCTCAATTAATTATCAATGTGCATTTTGTTTAACACCAAATGGCATATTGACATGTTCAGGAAGTGTATTAAAGTTCACAACAACATCTTCATCCAGCAACAAATCTGTATTTTAAATCAAAGCTTTAAATCATCTTGATTTAAACCAAATCATCCTGATTTACAGAATTTACCAAGTCCAGCTGATATCTATGGACAAATGTCCATTTGACTAGATTTGTTCTTGGCTTAAGCTGTTGATCACAGCCAGACTCTCCAGTCTGTTTTGGCTTTACTGCTTAGCAATCAGTGGTGGGTTTCAAATTTTTTTACTACCGATTCTGTGGGTGTGGCTTGGGCATGCATGGCTTGGTGGGCATGGCAGGGGAAGGATACTGTAAAATCTCCATTTCCACCCCACTCTAGGGGAAAGTTACTGCAAAATCCCCATTTCCTCCCGATCAGCTGGGACTCGGGAGGCAGAGAATAGATGGGGGTGGGGCCAGTCAGAATTTTTACTACCGCTTCTCTGAACTACTCAAAATTTCTGCTACCGGTTCTCCAGAACTGGTCAGAATCTGCTGAAACCCACCTCTGTTATCAATGCCATCATAATACTGAAAGTTAGATGAAGTTAAAACTCTCTGGGGTGTGTGTACATCCATTTCCACTATTACTTTATTTTAATTTATATCCCAGTTAATCAATTTAAAGAGTACATTAAAAATCGTGGAGACTTGACTTCCCTGGAGAATTCATCACTTCAGCAGGCAGGTGGGATGCAGGTATGTAATGTTCTTTGGGGTGCTTTGCAGTTAGTTCAGCTGAATTAAATATTAACACAGAATAAAGCAGGTTACATGCAGTGTCAATTTTTTTAAAAAAAGTTAAGCCTCAGTGTGACAACTATCAATAATTCTCCCTACCTCAATTATTTTACAAACATCCTTTTGGGGAAATCTCTTTGACTACATTAGGGAGCTACAATATTTTTGAAGGCCTAAAGCAAAAAAGCTGCTGGGTTCTACATAATGCCTCTCATGAGCCATGGTTGAGAAACACTGCTCTAACATGTAAGAAGCTTGCCATCAGTCAACTGAGGCTCTGCATGGGATTAAAATCTGCCAGCCTATGTTTTGAGTTTACGGAACCAGGTTATAGTAATATAGCTTCTGCAGACATGGAAAAACAAATCTCCTGATGATTTCTATTAAAAATGATCTAGCCCAAATAGTAACATTTGAGGAAATACATCTGGAATGTACCAGCAGAATTCAACTAATTCCTCATTATTAGAAATTTGGATTCCTGAGGTCAAGAGCCTATAAATGCTTAATGGTATTCTAGAGAGACACTGTTCTGAAAAAGATTTTTTAATGGGATTTATATGCTGAATTTTCTTTGCTCATTACACATAAGTGAAGAAATTTGATCAGTAAGGCTTGTTTTGGATTAACATAATTAAGAGGACATAGTATTACATAGTTAAATAATATACCATAAGAATTTCACAAATATGCCTATACAGATAACAAACATTCGTGCTGAACAATTAAGTTAGTTCTCCATTAGTTCTGTTCAGCGTACTTCAGGGGTAGGCAATTAATTTTTCCAAGGGGCCACGTGAAAAACTGGGACTGTTGGGAGGGCTGTTGCTGCCACCCCCTGCCACCCCACTGCCCTGCGCACATTTCCCTGTCCAATGATCCTGTGGGCTAAAAAGGGACAAAGGGCCGGATGTGACCCATGGTCTGTAAAATGCCCACATCTGGTCAACTGGTTTCTCTTTAATTTCCCTGTTTGCAAAGATTGCAGAAAGACCAATTAACACGGAGAGAATAGAAGTGGATATGTATCTGTTCCAGAATTTGTATCTGTTCCAGAAAGAAGTAGAGTTGCTATATTTTCATTCCGTCTCCAGACTTACCTGGAACATTGTTGGAAACTTTTGATCAGAATGCTCCCCTAATATACAGCACTGTATGATCATCTGACTGATGACTGTTCAGATGTGTACAGGAAAATGTAGCTGGAAAATTGCATAAGAGGTTCTATACTAAACGGGGGGGGGGAAGTCTTTTAAAAAGACCCTATTCCTGTTTTTCTTTATTTGCTTTGAGAAAATTATTCATTGACCACACACTGTTAATTGCCTGGTCTCTCCCACATTCTATTACAAATCCTTTTGGCTTCCTGAAACAAGGTTGAAAAAAGTGTCCTTTTTCCTGTTGTGTAAATCATCTCATAAATCCAGAATTCAGGATTCAACCCAGCTTTATTCTCCCCAATGAATATTTCCTCGTAGAAAAAACTACCAAGTATGTTTTGAGTTTCAGTAGTTTATAACCTAGGCCAGGGCTGTCAAACTCGCGGCTTTTGGGCCGGATGCGTCATGCACTGACCACACCTACACTCGGTTTAGCGAAGGGGACAAGTCGCGATACATCATGTGACGCCAACGTGACGCCACGAGATTGATACCCCTGATCTAGGCTTTCATTGTGTAACAACTTCTACCCATTAACAAAGAACAACAAAAAGACAAATCAGAGAGCACATGCCCTAATTTGTATGTAGTTCAGCTGCTGGGGAAAAAAAGAAATAAATATATCAACAAGGTTAACAAAATTATGCAGGAGCAAGGGAACAGTTTACTAGAAGAATATTATATGGAATACTGATGCACTCAGAGGATCCAAAGACCACAAGAACAGCCAAAGGCCCATTTAGGTCATCATTCTGTTCCCATTGTGATCACTTAAATGTATTTGCAGACCTTATAAGCAACAACGTTCCCTGGTACTTCTGATATTAGAAGCAACATATAGCTGTGTCTCATCCCTGCGGATGCCCTCGTCCTTCATTAATTCATTTTATTTTAAAACTGTCCAAGTTTGTGATCTTAATCTATCTGTACAGCTTTGCTGGAAGTGTTTTGAGCGGGGGAAGAAAAAAAATTCACATCCATTTTCCTCTCTTATCACAGGAGCCTTCAGCTCTTTTGAGCTAGTGGGAGCATTTATAAATTTTGGAACATGTTATACATCATTTTGTAGAAAAGTTAGTGGTGAGCTTAGTCAGTAACAAAATGAGAACAAAGCATTGATCCCATGTTCCCTATGCCATCCCATTTCAGGATGCTTGGTGCCTGTTTGTCATTTTTATGGAGAGTGGACACACTTCTGAGGACTGGAGTGCTGTTATCCATTGGTAGAAAAGAATTTGGTTATTTATTTAGAAAATTTGTTTGCCTCCCATTTTGCTACGAGGTGACTCTGGCTGGTTTACAACATTAAAAGCAATTAAGAACCAGATAGATAGATATTGTATTTTCCCAAAAATAAGACCAGGTCTTATATTAATTTTTGCTCCAAAAGACACATTAGGGCTTATTTTCCATTTAGGTCTTATTTTCGGGGAAATACAGTACTAAATACATCTGTCTTGGGGTTTATTTTTGGGTTAGGGCTTATATTACGAGCATCCTGAAAAATCATGGTCTTATTTTCAGAGACGATAGATAGATAGATAGATATTTTCTTTTTGTGACACTGTAGTCCCTTTTATCAGGGTGGAGTCAGGGTGACTGAGTGGAGCTGAGCGTTTACCGGTCAGATGCCCTTCCTGATGCCTATGCAGAGTTTGCAGCAGATATATTCTCTTTATACCCTGATAGAGACATATCTGCCACTGACTAGTATTGAACTCTCAACCTTCCGAGTGGGAGGTAAGCGTCTTCACCTCTAGACCACTGCGCTGCCCACATACATATACACAGAGATTATAACTAAAAGAAGGGGAGAGAGGGACCAGAATGCAAGGCGGGAGTGGGGGGAGGTGAGATCTGCTATTGCTTCATCAACCACCTCCAGAATGGCACCTCCACATTGGGAGCCCAAGCCAATTGGAAGAACTAGGTCTTTATTGAGCCTATTTGGGACCCCGAGGTATTCTTACAAAAAAAATAATAATAAAAAGTCTAACATTTTGCCAGTCTTTTAATTACATTTTTTAAAAATGTAAAATATCAGATGATCAGGAAACCAGGCAGGCACCATGGGTCACCGGGGACACTATTGCAATCCTTGCTATTCATACTGAATAGTCACAATCTATCATATTAGTCCCCTGCCCCCTTACTTTTTTTTTTCTAGTTGTAAGCCCCCAAGTAATTTTTCTCACAGGACAACTATTCTATCTGCTTATTAAATGTGGTGGTTGTTTTCTGACCCTGAAGCTTTCAACAATATTCTCTGCAGGATGATGAAAGCTGTACACATTATTCTTAGTTGTGCCAGAGATTGGTATAAAGGCATTACAATATTGGCAGTTTTATTTTCAATTCCTTTCTTAATGATCCTCAACAATGAACTTGCCTTTTTCATGGCAGCTGCACAATAAAGA
Organism: Pantherophis guttatus; assembly: GCF_059756535.1. NCBI lineage: Eukaryota > Metazoa > Chordata > Lepidosauria > Squamata > Colubridae > Pantherophis > Pantherophis guttatus. The sequence continues at coordinate 141,335,361 of NC_142064.1, forward strand.
GCTGCTTTCACTTGGAAACCCATCACCCTCCTAAAATCTCTTTCCTGGTCAATTTCTATTAGCTCAGCCTCAGAATACAGCAAGGTATATAGGAAATTAGATTTGCTTGTCCCAATGTACATGACTTAAATTTTGCTTATACTGGAATGATGTCACTCTTTTTAATACCCATGCCTTCAGTTTTTGGAGCTTTTTCTTTAGACTATTTAGCCCAAGTAATTTGCTGTTTTCTTAGCAACCCAGGCCATCTTAGTATACATCCCCGAATCCAGTTTAAAATAATTGCTCCCATTGCTTGAAGGACCCTACTGTTTGCTTCCCATTACTGCAAGAACTGAATATTTATTTCTACTGCTGGCTTTCTCTTCTTTAATCAGCTGTCAATTCAGAAAGGTCTTGTCTGTTTCTTTCATGGCTGCTATGGTTTGCTCACAAGTCTTTAATGAGTGACTTTGTCAAAAGGCTTTTTGAAAATCTAAACAATCAATGTCTACCGAATCACCTTTATAAGTGTTGACATCTAGAGAACTCAGAATATTTACGGAGGCAAGTCTTGAAACCACTGATATAGCATCAGCACATCTTGTCTTTCAGCGGGTAGATAAATTCACTTCTTATATTGCTATTTTCTTGGATCCATCGTGAAACAGTTCTATAATTTCTAGTATTCTGCTCTTCTTTGGGAATCGTAACAACTAATTTTTAGAAGATGCCACATATTTTCTTAGCTGAATTCCTAGTATTGGTACTGTGAAAAGTTCCAAAAAATTTGAAAGAGACTTGAATATCATGACATTCCCATTCAACTTTTAACACTTTTCTAATTTAAGGGTAGTTCTCTTTGACAACTCAGAGATTTGTGTTGTATTTCCTTCACAGTTTTCTGGCTGTACACATGCATGTGTTATGGTGCTTACCATTCCAAGTGCTTCAGCAAAATTCATGCTTTGCACAATACCCTGAATGTACATGTATTTAGTTCTTTTTATTTTTCAGTTATATAACCATACATATTACATAAGCAACTCTCAGGACACACAATTAAAAATAGTACAGTACAATCATACCAAATGAAAATTAAAAAATAAGGACATACAACAAGAATATAACAAAAAATGGTAGCCATCAACAATAGTTAACAGTATCTCATAGGTTCACTCAACCTTCTGATCCTCATGCCTGAGAGAACATCTAGCCCTTAAGGGGCTTTCTGAAAAGCTGGCAGGTTGAGGACAATCTAATCTGGGGGCAAAGGTGCTCCCGAAGGCAAGTGTAGTGATAGCAAAAGCAAGTTTCTTAGATCTTGCCAGCTGATACTCTTTCATTTACAGGATCTGGATGGTCCTCCTGTCAGGGCTGATATGGTGGACATAAGCAATCAGAGAAAGACAATCCCTCCTGATTCCATACCATGTAGAGCTTTATACAGGACAACCAGTATCCTGATTTGCCATTGCATCTTGCCAAGCAATGGTGTAATGTGGGCAAACCTAGCCTACCTATAATTACTTGTGCTGCCATATTACGGATCAGCTGCAGCTTCCAGATGTTTTCAAGGGAAGCCCCATGTAGAGTAAATTGCAATAGTCCAAATGGGAACCAGTCAAAGTGTGAGTGACTATGCACAGTGCTCCCTGATTCAGGAAGGGGTGCACAACAAATGTTATACAAGCGCTTTCCGGATCATGGCCACTACTTGCTCCTTGAGCAGCCTCTGTGAGTCCAAGAACAACTACAATTCTTAGAAAGTGAAATTTAAAAAAAGAATTTACGATTTGATTGGTATTTTCCTAAATTTCCTTTCCTTGGGTGACTTTCAGACCTTGCCATTCTGAACTGTGTATGCAGTGCAAGATTAATGTTATAAAATGACAATTCACAGCACTGGAGGAGCAATTATTCTCCTCAATATCTATCTTATGCAAAAGTCAAAATTATGAGATGAGGTATCACAGCGTCAAAACACTGATCTGAGATAATTAATTCCAATAAAATCCCTATCCTCCATACCAAATGATGGCAGATGCCCTGACTGAAATTCATTTTCAGAATATTAGGATAGAAAAGCTTGCTGGGACAATTGAAATGAGACAGCTGAATCAATGTAAGAAGTGTTGATTCATCCTGGAACTCCATGTGAGCAGTGAATACAAAAAAGTAAGCAACAGAAGGCAAAGCTGCATGTCTTACTCAGCAGCCTACAAATTCCAGAGAAAACAAACTTTTGTTGTCCTATGGAGATGTAAGGATCACATGAGAGAAACAAGTCAATGAGCCAAGATAGAGTGCCAATAAATCAATTCTACCAAAACATGAAGCCAAAAAGAGTGGATCAAAGGCAACAAGTAGAATACCGTATATAAGAGATGTCTAGTTAGAACAGTGGTCCTGCTTCATGCAAATCTGATATATTTTGCAAACAGTTTAAGGTCTCAGATTGCAATATGGTCAAGCAAAGCAAGGTGAAATGAATATTGTCTTCCACAACTAACTCATTTTCTAATAGAGTCTTTTGAAGTTTCTAACCTTTAGCTCCATCCAAGTTTAGTGGGTGCTCTTCATGATTTTGACTCCTGGAAAGAGAGAGAATACTCTGTTCCAGGATGCTGACTAGCCCTGCTATATGGAATCTGGAGTTGCAGAGACCAAAAATATCAAAGGGAGTAGGTCAGCTTCATGTTCCACTGAGAAACTAGAAGTAAACCAGGTTCTTCATTGTCATCCCTTAACATCTCCCCATCCCTTGAAGAAGTAGTAAGAATAGACATAACATTTTAGACAAGTTTTAAAATATGCTCCCTCTTTCTGTTTCAAAGAAAATATTTAATTTAATTTATTTATTTATTATTAGTTTAAAAATAAACCATAAATGAATCTCAATAGCACCCTAAAATAAATTCAAACAATAAATGAAAAGAATTTGGTACAACACCTGGAAATAAAAATAACCTTTAAATTCATCATGGTGAGGAATATCATAATATAACAATTACATTCTGCAGTGAAGGAACTATCTTATCAATCATCAAAGCTTTCCAAAATGACAAAGTCTTAGAGGTTCTCTAAAAGCTTCTAGGGGGTGGTGCTGATCTAGTCTTGAGTGGAAATCCTGCTCTCTGATTCTAGAAATTATGCTAATCAGTTGATAGCATAAAGTAATACGATATTAATGTATGTATAGTTTTATGTAACTGTATAACTGAAAGTGAAGTACAAAGAAACCAGCATTATTTTGCCAAAAGGTTTGGTGGCATTTCTAAAAACATTAACTAGCAAATATTCCAAAGGTAGAATTGCTTGGGTTAAGAACCACAGGGCAGCAATCATAGCTTTCGAACAAAGATTTCTTGGCAGTAAATCATTTGCTTTGAAGACACGTTCTTATATACATAAAAGCTCTCTGAAACATGCAGAGAAGAACAAAATGATTTTTCCAGCAGCCAAGACATAGAGGCCCCCAACCTTGATTGGACAGTGGGCACAATTGGAATTTTCAGGAGACATTGTGGCCATTCTTGAAATATGGCTACTTGGCAGGGGTGCCCGGCCTCAAAATGGCTGTTCTGAGAAATATAAGCTTTTCTGAAATACCAATGTGCCAAAATGTTTTTATCCGTGATGGCACAGTAGTTAGAATGCAGTATTGCAGGCTACTTCTGCTGACTGTCGTCTGCCAACAGTTCAAGTCCCACAGGCTCAAGGTTGACTCAGTCTTCCATCAAGGTTGATAAACTGAGGACCCAGATTGTTGGGGGCAATACGCTGATTGCTTAGAGAGGGCTGTAAAGCACTATGAAGTGGTATATAAGTCTAAGTGCTATTGCTATCTCTTTTCCCCTTTCCATCTTATTCTGTATATTCCTTGACATATTTTTGTTTTACTTTTCTATTGTTGTTTGGGATTTGGGGGTTAGTAGCACCAGTGGTGGGATTCAGCCAGGCAAACTGGTTGTTGGAAGAAATCATTAGGGCAGAGAATCGGTTATTAAATTACCTGAATCCCACCACTGAGTAGCACGTATCTGAAAAAAACACTCGGCTGCAGCTGCTGATCATTTTTAGTTTTGAAGAAAGCTTATGTGAAAATGTGAACAATCAAATAGTTATTGGGGATCACACAGCTGTTGTTATGTTATATTATGTTATGTTATGTTATGTTATGTTATGTTATGTTATGTTATGTTATGTTATGTTATGTTATGTTATGTTATGTTTTGTTATGAACAAAGACATCCAGAAGGCCTTCAAAGTTGCCTGAATTCCAGACAAAAAAGAGAGAAGAGAGGCTACAGTAATATGGACATGTGGTCAGAGCTGGTGTGGAATCCATTGTGAGGCAGGCATTTGCACTCAGCCAAGATGGCTGACAGCTGCAAGGACAACCAAAAAAGCAATGGATGGACTGTCTAGATAAAGACATGTGAGCTGTAGAGGTATGCCCTGCCAACGCTGCAGACCGGATGAAGTGGGTGGGTGAAATGCAAAACTGCAGACCCCACAATACAATGGGAATAACACAAATAATAATAAGAAAAAGCTTATGTGGCCCATCAAAGACTCAGAAAGAATATTGGAAATGACAATAGTGGTTGATTGGGTGCTTTATTACCCACAAGCTAGTTTCCTATTTGTTTTTAATTACATATTAAGGAGGTAGGAATAGGCAACCTGACAGATACCACAAGAGTTTTCCATGAATAAATCAGGATCCTCAGGACACATATTGTGGACCTCAAGTTTACTGGAACTGGGAAGAGAAAAATTATGGAGCGTCACAAGTGAAGTCAATGGGTTAAGATAACATGCTTCTTTTCTGAGGAATCAATGAGCAAATCCACTATTTGTAAGACAAGGAGAAGTTCTGGTGTATATATGTAGGCATCTTAAGAAACAGTTGTTTTAATATACACAAATGTTTTTGAGTATTTTGTTAACAAGGAAGCCACTCTTGCAGGACATCGAGGCTAATGGGAAGCAACATAGCTGCCTTTCCTAAGCAGCAGAAAAGAGATTATTGGAGAGAAAAGTTGTCTATCTTCTCATTATTTTCAGTAAAACAAGAAAATTATTCCCAGGAAATTATTTTCTTGATAATATACATAATTATTTCTCTGTGGCAGGAATAATTTCCTTATTATATTTAAGATGACCTACAAGCTTTAAAAATCACATTCCTATGAGTCTGTTCCATTGCATAAAACAGCAAATGAAAAAAGTAAATAACATTGGGGGGAAAAAATCTTTGAATGCAGCACTTTTCTTCATACAACATATCTTCAAATTATCCCCTAGCATTATACTAAGATTAAACAAAAATGCTTTAAAGTAAAAGGGAAGATTATCAGTTATTAGAAGATTACAAGATTTTTTTTGGTCCCACGTTTAGCATTCAGTATTCCTGAGTTAAAGCAAAGATGGGCAATGTGTCATGCAGTGGGTTAGTGATGACATGCCTGCTGACACATAAATACCAACAAGTCATATACCAGACACATATTTTCTTGTGTACCACACACATCTCTTTGGAAGCAACTAAATTACAGTTAAGAGGTTCAATGGCATCTCCTATTGCATCAATAATAACAAAGGCCTTTTTTTTGTTGCATGTTTTAATCAACTTTCCCATACAATATTTCTATTCAGCAGTTGTTTTACAGTGGTCACTATTAATAAGATAATTATCATATCTGTGTCTTCTGCATTTCATTTCCTTTTGATTGGACTGTTTAAAATTCTTCTCCTATTATCCCCACGCACAAAAACATACACAAACACATGCTTGAAACTCTGAATAACATTTTGTCTGAATAAAAGGATTGTGATCAACAAAAAATTACACTTAAGGAGCTGCAAAACTCTTGTGCTCCTTTCTTCACTCAATTTACAGCAATAGAATATTTTCCCATTCAACATTTCCCAGAAAACCCACCACCATTGGATACGGGAGGATAGTAATCTAGTCTGCTTTGTTTACATGAAAGTGAAAATCAGATTAACTTCTCCCGCTCAAGTCATGGTAATCTTCTTAACTCTTAGCCATTATTTTTCCCAGGCAAGTCATGCATGAATAGTTTTTCAAATGATCAGATCAATTCTATTAACTGATCTGAACCTTTGATGATGATGTAAGATGACTTATGACACTTACTATGCGGCCTTCTTTATCTAGTATAATCCTCCTCCCACAATGGAGGTCATAAATTCACTTGTAGGAGATATGTAAGACCACTCCAAAGATTTTTAAAATACTAAAACTAGCTCAAGATTCTCGAGGAGTTCTCATATAATGGTCATATTCAGTATGTTTGCTTTCTGCTCTAAATTGTGTGTGGGGGGGGAGGGAGGGAGGGACAGGATTATATCTCAAACTCTAAATGAATGGCATTTATTTTTTAAAAAAGCATATTTGGGTTAAATATAAGCTTCTCATAAAGAGGCAAATAGGCCAAACTTTGATGATGTGTGGAAATCTCAAACCTGACTATGAGACTAGTACAAATAATGAACTTCTTATAAGTTCTTATGGTCAAGAGATGGCAGGTTAAGTTATCCAGATGGTCTTGGGACTGAAAAATGAGGGCCAAAATCAGGCTCAATGTCACATAGACATTAAGAAGTCTGATTCTTAATTCAAGTAAGCAAACCTTGCCTTTTAGCTGCAAATATATAAAATGGCAGGAGCACTAAGTAATGGAGGAAGGGGTTGTTGTGCATTTCTGCTATTATTTTTGTGTGGTGTGGACTGGTGAGGCGTCATGAGTCAAGAAGGATGAATTTACAGTTGGAGACCCAGCAGGAGCAAATAGGACCCAAGAGAGAGAGATCAACTGAGAAAACTGGCAGGTGGAAATAATTGCAGGTTTTGGAGATTGGAACAGGTATCAGTGAAATATGGTTTGAGAATGGTGCTGAAATCCAAAGAGCTAAAAAAAAAAAGTGTATTTCCTTCTTCTCATTCTCCTCCCTATGGCAGAACTGACCCTAGAATTGAAAGCACAGAAAGAAGTTGCATGAATGAGGGAATGAAACAGTTAATATCCCTCTGAAATTGTCTGTACATGTATAGCTGTGTATGTATAATTTGTTAAACTAAGGCCACTGAATATATTAAATATCATTGTAAATGCAAAACTATATGTACTTGTAAGTAAAATTTCTGTCCCTTTGCCCCAACTTCTGACAAGGGGTTAAGCATTCAGAGTATGGCAAATCAGTCTATTTCATATTTGCCAGTGGGGGGAATTGAACTATGGAAAAAGAAAACAAAATAACATTAAGTTCAGCAAATAAATCTTCTCCTACCATATATGGAAGAAACATTAAGATTTGTAATTAAATAGAAGCTGTTAAGCATTATTTTTGGAGTCAATATGCTGACTCTGTAAACCACTTAGAGAGGCTGTAAAGCACTATGAAGCAGTATATAAGTCTATGTGCTATTATAATTCCAAAAAGACTTGCAATGCTAGGCCAATTCATACAACTGTGAAGGAGATCAAGCATTTCACATTATGAAGAGTCTTCCAAGGTGCATATATTCCAGCATAGAATTAGAACAAATCTGTTAATTAGAGACAGGGACTGAAGGCCATCCACCATCCATAATGGTTATACTCTTATTTTGCCACATAATTCCAGCTGGCAAAGCAGCAGCATTTATTCTGCCAGCCTATTTTTAAGCCATGTTTCCCAACTAGTCTCTCAAGGAAGTGGATAATATTCTAGGATCACAACCTGGCTGCTGTTAACTCTCGCTCTCCCTCCCTCCCTCTCTCTCTCAAATATCCTATCCTAGAATGGGTTTTTTGCGGCCTGCATGACACATCTGGCCCTTTGACTGTCCCTGTCTGGCCAGTGGCAGAAGCAAAAGGACAGTAGCAGTCATTTTGGAGGGGAGCAGCGATGACAGCGGGGAGCAGAGGCAACAGAGGGGGTGGCAGCCTGACCCAGTTTTCATGTGGCACCTTGGGAAAATCCATCTCCAGCCTTGCCCTATCCTGTTAATAATTTCTGAAATTAACCTCTCTCTGCAACAGATGAGAGATAGGGAGCTGTCTGAGGAGTTGACCAGTTCCAACAAATACAGAAAATCGGAAGCCATTTGTTTATAGTTTTCCCCCTTTTCTTTAATTTATGTCCCTTTGTTTTCTTCATTCTACATATTAGTTTTTGTTAATTTTTATTCTGTATTAAAATTATAATAAAAATTTATATACAGATATAAAAAATAAAGTTGCCAAAGTTGAGAAACACTGCTCTGGGTATAGAAATAAATTTTTTGTGGCCGGACACCATGTGGTGCATCACGCTGGTGCTGCTGCTTGTGGCAAGATGTCATGTGGCTTGTTGCGCTGGTGCCACTGCTCACGGCAGAATGCCCTGAGGCTCGTTGCACCAGTGCTGCCACTTGTGGCAGAATGCCACAAGACTTGTTGTGCCGGTACAGCCGCTCTCACGCTCAATGGCACAATGTGCTATGCAGCCTCCTGCCACGAGAGGTGGCACCAGCACAAGGAGCCACGTGGCAATTGGCCACAAGTGGCTGCAGAAGAAGTCAGGCAGTGGTGTGACAGTGGTGGTCCTAAGGTAAGTGGGTAAGACATCTCCCGAAAATAAGACCTGGTGCTTATTTTGGAGCCGGAAAGAAAATAAGACTGGGTCTTATTTTTTGGGGAAACACTCTATCATCTATCTATCTATCTATCTATCTATCTATCTATCTATCTATCTATCTATCTATCCATCCATCCCTCCATCCACCCACCCACCTACCTACCTACCTATCTCTATCATCTATCTATCATCTATCTGCTTGTACCAACATTTTTTTTTTTATTTTTTATTATAAACTAAAAACAAAAGACAGAAAGAGGACAATAACAAAACAAAATTACATACATACATTTGAGGTTGATTCAACCCCCATATATATACAGTTCCTAAATAACATTATATATCATCATACTATAGCTTCAATTAAATTTATCATATTTCATCTTGCACTTATTAGTCTTCTTGTAGCTAATATTACCTTATATATATTTAGCTTACTATTTTCAAATCTGTGCTATATGCTTTCCTAACATCTACCTCATATCATTTTTACTTCTATCCATTTATACCATTTATCCCAGCTTTGATTAAATATTGATTCATGTCATCTTTAACAATATATGTTAGTCTATCACATTCTGCACACCACAAAATTTTGTTAATAATCATCTGGTCCGATGGTACTTCTTTCTCTTTTCAAAATTGTGCATATGCAATTCTAGCTGCAGTGGTAAAATGAATAAAAAGGTACCAGTCTATTTTCCTTATGCCCCCGGGTTTATTCCTAATAGGTAGACCTGTGGTCTCAGTTGAAAGCTAACTCCTGTAATCTCCATGAGCCACTCCTTTATTTTACTCCAGTAGCTTTGAGCTTGTACACATGTCCACCATTGGTGGTAAAATGTACCCCGGCTGACCCACATTTCCAACATTCTGCTGGAGTTCCTGGAAACATCTTTGCGATTCTTGCTTGTGGTATATGCCATCTATATAACATTTTAAATATATTTTCTTTGAAAGACACCAACATTTTAAAAAACAAAAAAAGGATAAGGTAGCAGGGAAAAATAAGGTTTTCAAGGTATTCAAATGATATGAATCTAAGGATAGTCACAAAGTGGCTCCCTACTTTATAAAACAATTAAGTCACCAAGCCCAGGATCAATAGATATCGTGCTTCATAGAGCAAACTTCTATTTCTAATTTTTGAACATTTAAACAGATCAGAGACTGGTGTGATATACTGTATCTCTGAGTAGCACACACAATTTAAATAAAACAATTAAAACAACTAAAAAAAAATTAATAATACCCAAACCGTGGAAGACATTCAAAGTCTTATGTACAATATAATAATTTTGTGAGGTCCCTATGGAGTTGTCAAGTTTGCTGACAAAACCAGATTTAAAGAGATTTCAAGGTCAATGGGGTTGGGGCCTATCTTACTTTGATAGTGGGGGTGGTGGCAAAAGAGAGATTATAAAGCTGAGTTAACAGGAGGAAAATAAAACACTTCAAACTTTTGACTTGGAATAATCAGAATAGTTTAAGTACAGAAAAACAAGAACCAGTTCCTCCTCACAGCGATCAAGTATGTTTCCAATATTTTTCCTTTGATTAGGATCACTCCTTTCTATCTCCTTGGTTATACTTTTCTGAGAATTCCCAGAAGATTTAAAAACAATCTTATAGAAATATAGTTCCACAGATTTCAATGTAATGTGAAAATAGGAAATGACAGCCAAAAGCAGGAGCAGATTCTTTTTTCTCTCCAATTTAAGAAACACAATTTAAAAATCAATTTAAAAACTACAAGTTTTTCTATACATGTAACTATGATGCTTCATCTAAAGTGAGAGATATAGAATCAATCCAATTATTGAATTATGTTCTGATTTTTGTTGCAGTGCACAGCTATATATATCTAAATTTCTGAAATAGCTGAACATAAAAGCCAACACTACATGTTATGATGTACATCAGAATAAAATAGCAACAATTCACATAATGATTGAATAATGAATATAGCAATTACCTGGAACAAAGCTTCCCTGGACCACCTCCTTATAAGCCCACCAGCCTTCATGGATTTTTGGTGAATTCTGCTGAGCTAAAGAAAGAAAAACAGACCAATAAAAAATAGAGCAACAATATGTTCTATTTTCATGATACAACAGCTTTTAGTCTTTCATATAACATTGTCTACAACACCATACAAAATAGGTCGCAAAGTTTTGTATACGGTAGCTTCTAGAAGAGTTGATGGAGGCCATGCTCTAATTCTTAAATTGGATAGCAAGTCTTGTTTGTATCAAAGAGGCTTATGTACAAAGAGAATCTTAAAAGTAGTCTTCAAGGACCTATTTTCCTTTGATTTAACAGCTCTCAATAGACTACTGAAAGCTATTACCAAAGTGCAACAAGATACAAATTCATGATGTATTGACAAAAGCAAATACTAAACTTCCCAACACTAACATGCAGACAAACCAAGAGTGGGAGATAATTAGTCAATGGAAATGGTACCCCAAATTTTGGTTTTTCATCAATAAATAATGAGAATGCACAATAAAACATTAGATGTTCATTTTAAAGAACATAAACTTCTGAATCTAACCCAATGATTTAGCAAAATTGGATAGATTTACATTCTGACTTTATCTTTAAAGAAACTGCAATTTTGTATTAGAAGGAATGTTCTATTTCTCAAATCAATATTATTGACTTGTATATGATTCAAAATTTCAACACCCCTCCCCCAAAACCCTGAGATTATTGTAACCAATATATTCTAAATATCTATCTATGAATGTTCTTGGGTCCTTAATCTTCTCCAAGCTTGGGTTTCCTGTTGCAGACATGTTATTACCAGACAAAGTAACATTAGTGCTCTATCTCCAAAGTCAGAAAAGAACAATAACCTAGCAATTCAACTCAGAGCTATGTGTACTTATCACTATTATTCTTATGTTTTGTTGATACAGAACTTTGGATGGGTTTAAGAAATTGAAAAGCTCTGGTACCTGGATGAAGCTGTCTATCTAGACCCGTACCAGTCGGGCTTCAGGCAGGGGTACAGCACAGAAACGGCATTGGTTGCATTGGTCGATGATCTCTGGAGGGCTCGGGACAGGGGTTGCTCCTCTGTCCTGGTCCTATTAGATCTCTCAGCGGCTTTTGATACCATCAACCATGGTATCATGCTGCAGCAGTTGAGGGGGTTAGGAATAGGGGGCACCATGTTGCGGTGGTTCTCCTCCTTCCTCTCCGACCGCTCGCAGTTTGTGTTGGCAGGGGGGCAGAGGTCGACCTCGAGGCGCCTCGCTTGATGGGTGCTGCAAGGGTCGCTCCTCTCGCCCCTTCTGTTCAACATTTATGTGAAGCCGCTGGGCGAGATCATCGGTGGTTTTGGGGTGAGGGTACATCAGTACGCTGATGATACGCAGCTGTACATCTCCACCCCAGACCACCCCAATGATGCCCTTGACGTGATGTCCCGCTGCTTGGAGGCCGTGCGGGTCTGGATGGGGAGGAACAAACTCAGACTCAACCCATCCAAGACCGAGTGGCTGTGGTTTCCGTCGTTCCGATATAGTCAGTTGGCTGTGGCTCCCAGCGTCCCGGTATAGTCAGCTGTCGCCATCACTGTCTATAGGGGGTGAATCTTTACCCCCCACAGAGAGGGCTCACAATCTGGGTGTCCTCCTGGACACACGGCTGTCTTTAGAAGAGCATATGACGGCCGTGGTCAGGGGGGCCTGCTATCAGGTTCGCCTGATCCACCAGTTGCATCCCTTTCTGGACCGGGACGCCTTGCGCACGGTCACTCACGCCCTTGTTATCTCTCGGCTGGACTACTGTAATGCTCTCTACATGGGGCTCCCCTTGAAGAGCAATCGGAGGCTCCAACTGTTCCAGAATGAAGCCGTGCGAGTGATTATGGGTGCAACCCATTGCGCTCATGTAACACCTCTCCTGCGCAAGCTGCAATGGCTCCCAGTGGTCTTCCGGATGTGATTCAAGGTGTTGGTTATCACCTTTAAAGCGCTCCATGGCTCAGGACCTGGATACTTACGAGACCGCCTTCTGTCACCGATAGCCTCCCACTGACCAGTTCGCTCCCACAGAGAGGGACTCCTCAGGGTACCGTCGGCCAAACTATGTTGGCTGGCGACACCCAGGGGGTGCTTTGTGGGAGCTCCTGCCCTTTGGAACGAACTGTCCCCGGAAATACGCACAATCTCTGACCTCCGAGTTTTTCGCTGTGCCCTCAAGACCCTGCTCTTCCGATAGGCAGGGCTATCTTTGTAAAGGAGTTTTAAATTCGGAGTTTTAAATTTTTGGGTTTTTAACAAATCTTGGCCGTAAATGTAATAATTTTAATAATTTTTAAATTTAATTGGGATTTGTATTGTGTTTTTTACTTGGCTGTGCACTGCCCCGAGTCCTTCGGGAGAGGAGCAGTATAGAAATAAAATTATCTATCTATCTATCTATCTATCTATCTATCTATCTATCTATCTATCTATTGGTACTGTTCTCATTGAGGGTCCCAGAATGTTCATTAAAAATGCAAGACACAAATTAAATACATAAAATAAATATGGTATTGGCTCTTGAACTCTGCTGGTGAGCTATAAATGCTGATATCATGAGCAGAGTGTGGCAAAAAAAATCATAGTGGAATGAATGTTTCCATTTTGTTATTGTAATATTAATGGATGTTTTTCATGCAGTTAAGTACCATCAGCCTTCTTCTACAGCCAGTACAGTAGTCTTTGATTTACAACTATTCGAAGTTACACTGGCACTAAAAAAAGTAACTTACAACCAGTCCTCACACTTATGACAATTGCAGCATCCTCATAGTCATGAACAAATCCAGGTGCTTGGCAATTGACATGTATTGACATGTCATGTGTTGACATGTGATTGCCATTTGCGACCTTCCCAGCTGGCTTCCAACAAACAAAGTCAACGAGGGAAGCTGGATTTGCTTAACAATTGTATTAACAACCACTTAACAATCATGGCAAAAAAAAATTGTAAAATTGGAAACGACACACTTAGCAACCATCCTGCTTAGAAACAGGTTCCAACTGTGATTGTAACTCAAGGACTAACTGTAATGCCACATAATTACTGAAAATTTTTATATATGTTCCTTAAAATATTTGTCTTTCAATTATTTATTAATCACATGGGGCAACATTTTCCATTTTCCTTCTTAAACCTTCTTGAAAACACATATACACACACACATATATAGAAGCAAATCAAATTATAAAATAAATAAAACTTTTACTGTGCAATATATGTAACTTTTGAGAGGGAACAACTAAAACTTATAAAACATTTTACCTTTCTCTTTTATATAAGACAAAGGTCATTTAGTGAACAAAATACCTGCTTGCGAGGTATTTTTTTTTTTGCTGAACAAGAGAAGTAATATTATCAAGTTTTGTGCCAAATGATGCATGACATTGAACTCTATTAGAAAAAAGGTAATGCTGTCAGTGCCATTATACTTATAAAATCCTTATGAAGTCAACAAGCATCAAGTTGACTGTAGGGGGAAAAAAACCCAAACAGACAGTAAACAGGCAGAAAAACATTACGTGCTGAATCCAAAATCACACTATCCTGGCAATATGAGATACACATGAATTTACCAAAAGATATACTTATATCCTGTAATTAAGTCAGATGAATTGGGGCACATGCTCTGAATTAGTGTGCCAGTGATCTGAAAGTCACTTAAAATATGATGGAGGAAGAATAAAAAGTACTGTCAGGGCTTGTCTTGAATTACAGGCTATGGCAGGAGAACTAGAGCGCAGGGTATCTGCGTGTGGTATTGAAAAGCAAATGAGAAAGCAGATCCCAGGGTACATCATTGTCTTTTAAGAAAACTGCACATGAAAAGCATGACTGATACAAATTTGCACTGTGCCATGTTTTAAAATGAATTCTGATACACCAAGCAGGATTTGACAACATTTCATTTTTCAGACAGACAATGAAGGGGTTTCGGTGCCATGGGAGATAAAGGGTCTCTTCCACCATAGACACACTCTTGCCATATGAACAGTGTTTGTAAATTGTGTAAAGAAGGCACCCTAATCCACAAAGCTGGATTAGCTACTGACATCTCAAAAACAAAGGGCTGTGAAATTAAAATGAAGCTGCCACACAAATGTGTCTTGTTCGGCATCCAATGTGGGCCACACAGCACAGCAAGGCTGTGCTCTTTAATCTCTTGCCCATCTGACAACATGGCACAATGCCCGCCTGCATTCCAAGGAAGTCTGACCTTACAATTGGGCTGCTGGTGCCAATTACCAAGAAGGGCTTTAAAAACAGACAGCTCAAATTGTACTGCCCATATCATAATTCCCTTTCATGCCAGCAAAAAAATGCAGCTATGACCAAATTGTACACAGGCATCACATTTGAATAAGCAAAGCAAGCACGTCCTACTGCATTGTACAAATAGCAATTCAACTATAACTGCTTGGAGAAATATATCCGTCCCACAGGGTTGCATCAAACTGATGACTCCATTGTAGAATGAAGTCTTTAATGAGCTCTGCCACACACTTTAACGATTTCCCCACTTTGTCCTCACCATCCACGAACCGCAAACACATTTAGCATCCAGCTGAGCTCACAGAAAAAAGCTTAACCAGACTCTGCTCAACCCCAGTTAAACACTAGCTGAACCTATCAACTAACCAGCATGATTTCTCTGCACCAAATTCATCAGTCACTGAATTTGCCTCTCCTTTTCCCAAAACTTGCAAAACTCCTTGAAGAAAAAGAAAAACCCAAAAACTTCAACATTCAATTCATGTTGATGCTATTCCAGCACTGTGGCACAGTTTTCCACAAATTCTAAAAAGCCTGCAAAGCTACATTTGAGGGCTCTCTCAGATAACAGTCTGTCCAGGAGGAAATGAAGGGCAGCAAATCTGAACAGTGTGCAAGTTTCACCTATAGCAGGAGATAGAAATGGAAGGAAATTGATTTTCCATGTGGGTTGAGGAAGCAAGTAATAAGATTCTGCATAATATTACTACTGATTTATAATCAACATGATATGATGGTGTACCACAGCAGAGATAAAGTAAAATCGTTTTGGAGTAGGACTCAATAACTACATGTAGATTTTTTGTTTGTTTAATTTTTTATGCTACCTATCTCCCTTATAAGGTGACTATGGGTGGCTTATAAAAATTATTTTATAAAATTATAAATCTCAGCTCTAATGGCTGGAATTTGCAAGTTATACAACAGTTATGAGTTTACAGAAAAGCAGAAGATGACCCAATACAACGTCCTGAGAGTTCTTGCAGTTCTTTTGCAATGGCATGTTTGTGAAAAGGTACTGATTTTATCATAGATGTACCTGAATCTGCACAATTTTTCACCAATACGTCTGAATCAGATTCAGTCACTCCATTCCTGATATTCAAAGTTACAACGGCACTGAAAAAAGTGATTTATGACCATTTCCCACAGTTATGACCTTCGCAGCATCCCCATGATCATGTGATCAGAATTCAGATGCCTGGCAACTAGTTCATATTTATGACTGTGTTCCAAGGTCATTTGATCGCTTTTTGCAACCTTCTGACAAGCAAAGTCAATGGGAAAGCCAGATTCACTTAACAACTGGGTTACTAACTTATCAATTGCAGTGTTTCACTTAACAACTGAGACAAGAAAGGTCGTAAAATGTGGCAAAACTCACTTAACAAATGTCTCACTTAACAACAGAAATTTTGGGCTCAATTGTGGTCGTAAGTTGAGGACAGAACGGAGATGAGAAAGAACTGATACAATGCAGACTTTAATTTGAAGAAACCATAAAGTGAGATATTAACAAGAGGTGAAAGCACTGCTTGAGAAGACAACGGCATGGCCTAGGCAAACTGAATCCTCGGTAGTAATTGCAGTTTATTATCTGAGGCAAATGATTCCTTGCAGCATCAGACTTATGACCATATACAGCCAACAGAGACCATCACTTTCCTGAGCTTGGAACTGAAAGGCGAAGCTGTCAGCAATGCTGCAAGACTGGAGAGCAGGCCAGTCAAGGAGGATGTGACAGGATGTGATCTCAGCAGTTGTTGAGGAGAGCAAAATGGTGGGAAAACTGGGGGAAGGTGGTGATAGCAGATAGCAGGCTGCTAAGAGACAGGGGAGGAAAGCAAACACATTGGGAGCCCTGGGAATAGGGTTAACATTGGAAAGGGGAAAGGTAGACACTGGTCAATTGAATAGGAGGACAAATGGGCCGGGGGGAGGAGGATATCTTAACTATTTAACTTTCTTGGAATTTGAGACAAAAATTATGTCCCACGATTGCAAAATAATGTACGTCGGCTTTCATATATATGAAATTACTTCTCCCAGCATTGGAAAGACTGGCTTTTCAATCACAATATTTTCCCAACAAATCTTGATTTTTCAAAAAGACCTGCTGGCAATAATATAGAATTGACGATGACACACTTTCCAAATTTCACCATGGAAACATACGATGAGTCATGTGATCTGCAGATTACAGTGATCACAGATTTAAGGGGCTGGATTGAAGCTGATTGCTGAAATAAATTAAATGACATAAATCTAGGCTGTCGACTCTTGTCTAGATATGAAGGAAATAAAAAAGGATACAATTTACCAGGCTGCAATACATGGAAGTTTGAATGATTACTGTTGTGAAAACAGTACAAAACAAAACAAAACAAAAACTAGACATTCAAAGAGACAGATGATATTTGATTTTAAGGCTACGACTGGAGAAGACACGAGGAGGAAAAATAGATAGGACAGGTTCTCTTTTTACTGGATATCTGGTAACCCTATCCAGGAAGGAAACTGACAACTGAGACCTCTGTGGGTAGAGGAGTGGGCAAAGTAGTGGGAGATAAGGGGCAGTGGGCTGGTGGATTGCACTAGACATTGACAGTGGGGAGCTCTGAAGGCAAAGAGAGAAAAGAATCAATCAATTATTTTTTATTACAGTCACAGACCAGCAAAGAGGGAAAAGAAGGTGCTGGAAGAAGTGGCAGACTAGCCAGAAAAATCTTGCTATGCTGGGAAGGGATGAAGGGAGGCTAGAATAGAATGGTGACATATATTAATATTATCTCTTCATTGATCTAGGTTTTGTTTGTTCTGAAACCTCGAACTACTAAAGCAATCTGTCTGGTAAAATCACAAGATCTGTCTTTCTTGCCATGTATATATACATCCAAACTAAACTGTGTTGTTTTTCTGTCTCGTATAATATATGTGGGTATATGCATAATTTTGTATTTATTTATTTATATTTTGTCATGTGTATGTAGTGTATATTGGAGGTGGTGACCAGTGGTGGGATTCAAAATTTTTTACTACCGGTTCTGTGGGAGTGGCTTGATAGGCATGGCATGTCCTGGTGGCTGTGGCTTGGTGGGCGTGGCAGGGGAAGGATACTGTAAAATCTCCATTCCCACCCCACTCCAGGGGAAGGTTGCTGCAAAATCCTCATTTCCTCCCAATCAGCTGGGACACGGGAGGCAGAGAATAGATGGGGCGGGGCCAGTCAGAGGTGGTATTTACCAGTTCTCCAAACTTCTCAAAATTTCCGCTACCAGTTCTCCAGAACTGGTCAGAACCTGCTGAATACCACTTCTGGTGGTGATCCTTTGACAACTGTATGCAATGAAATTTAATTTTAACGTATGCCGATTACTGTACATTCAAAGTGACAATAAAGTTATTCTAAGTCTAAATCTAATCCAGATTTTATTTCTGAAGTGTGACTACTTGAGAAGAGTTTGTGTGAGGAATAGCGCAGCAAGTGTCCAAATGAAGTCAGAGATGCAGTTTTATATAAATAAATATATTTTACATCTATATATAATACACCAAACAAGATAGTCAGGCTAATAGGAGCATCATGAGGTAAATCACAGAGCACACAGGGCATATAGGAGAAAAAGGCAGAGTGGGGGGGAAGGAACCTCCCCCTCCACACCCACAGCAACCATCACAGCGCAGGCTGTCTCACGCAGGAACCAGCACTCTCCAAACAATCACAACTGTGTGTTCTGGCTCACTGCACAACCTCCCTGCTCCAGTTTCTAAATTTAAATATCTTAACAGTTTGGCAGAACCTATGGAATGTGATGGTTTCTTCTAGGTTTGAAACAACAAGAAAAAAGTAGGTCCACTCCTAGTAAAGGGAACCATTAATGAACTGCTACAACTCCAAAACCTCCCTTCTAACCAAGGAGATTTTAGGCATGGCAATAGCTTATCTAAATTCCCTGTCCAAGGAAAGGACGACGTCCCCAATTACGAGCCTCAGAATTTCCTGCACTCTATGGCAACCATGGTCATGTTGCAACTGGTTACCTGGCTACCTGAAGGCAGTAAGGGACAAATTAGATTTTATATTTTTGGATGGCATGAGCGATCTGAAAAAAAAGGAGGTCTGGGTGACTCTGATATCATGGATAAATTATTCCTCAGTCAGTTTTCTGAACGAAAGAATTAAAAATAAACAGCTTTAAAATGCTGAAATGGTTCAACAACAACAACAAAAAAGCAATTCCCCCAAACACTTGGTGGAAAATCACAGCTTTCACTGCCTAGTTATGCCTAAAGTACCAGTTGTAACCCTTCCTCAGCCAGTCATATTTGGTAAGAGTTGTAGTACAGCAGGTCTCACTGATGACTGCAATATAGTGTGTGAGTGGCTGTCTTTGAAAAGTACCTAGAAGATAGATTTTGTGCAAAATGAAGCAGTTCAGCTGCTAACAGGTGCAAGGAGCAGGTAGTATAATACCGAAACTGAAAGATCTATACTGGTTGCCAATTGCTTATCCAAATTTTTTTTTTAAAGTTACTACCAGTAACAATGTAAAGAGTTACTATCGCTTACTATCATGGCCTCAATGATTTAGGAAGTGAATACCTGAGGAAATACTGCTCCAATTATGAGTATCTAACTGCTAAGATCTGCAAGAGGAGCTATTTTGAAGAAACCTCTGTTGCCAGAGGTTCATTTTCATTTTATTTCCCTCAGTTATATAACACACTTCTTTGACAGTTGCAACTCTCTGGGTGGGGTTTTTTTTTTTTTTAAAGTAAAGATTTCCTTTTTTCAGAAGGCGTTTAAATACCAATTAACTTTAGTATTAATTTTAATCTTTTTCTAGATTTAGCATGGGTCCAAATTTTGTAGGCCGCTTGAAATATTTGGTAGAGTAGAAAAGTGAGATATATTTAATCAAGAAACAATGAATATTGTATAATCCTACAATACTTTTATAAAATTTCACCTATATGTTCCAACATTTTCTGGAACTTTCTATTCACTTAACTTATTACTTCAGCATGAGGCAGCATGAGCATACTGCAGCTGCCAAATGCGCTAATGAACCGTGATGGTGCAGTGGTTAGAATGCAATATTGCAGGTTAACTCACTGCTCACCGCCAGGAGTTCGATCTTGACCGTCTCAAGGTTGACTCAGCCTTCCATCCTTCCAAGGTCAGTAAAATGAGGATCGAAATTGTTGACTCAGTAATATGCTGTAAATCGCTTAGAGAGGGCTGTAAAAGCACTATGAAGTGGTATACAAGTCTAAGTGCTATTGCTAAGTGCTATCAACAAACATGTAATATCATAAAAATGGAAATTGATAGCTCCATTTCATGCTGCAGTGGTTATACCACATCTGCCATATGGAGAACTGGGTATGTTTAGCCTAAAAAAGAGCTGGATAAGGGAAGACATTATAGCAATCTTTTCATTCTTGAAAAGTTATTACAGGAAAAAAGATATGGATTTATTCTCTGTAGCGCCAAAGGTTAGATTTATGAGATTATAGGTCTGTGACCAAATAAAAATTGATTGATTGATGATTGATAGATTAGGACAAGAATCAATGGATGGAAATGAAGAGAACCAAAATAAGGAGGAATTATCTGACCATGAGAGATATTAAGCAGTGGAATAGTCTGTATCATGGAATTGGGCAGTCATTTGCCTGGGATAGGATTTGTCATTCCTGCCCTGGGCAGATCTCCAAGATCCCTTCCAATACTGTGAGTCTATGAATATGTGATATTTTAACTGATGAATATTAATATTACAGAGATGCAAAAGTCTGCACTGGTGGATAGAGAGGAAGATTTGGAAGTTTGTAATGTTATTAAGAGAGCAGCAAGATGATTTAGAGCTAGAGTGAATTTGGGAAATGAGAATGAATAAAAGAAAATTAAGGCTTCATATATCATTAACAGGATAAGAAAAAAACAAATTAGGACATATGGGCTTTGGAAAAAAAATGAAAAATTCAGTCTTGCATTTATTAACCGGAGCTATGATAAAGCATTCAAGCAGTAATATCAGAGAAGCCCTTAGAGATGTGGATTTGTGTGGATGATCTAAGGCAGAGATATAGAGGTATAATGAAATATAATGGAGTTTCAAAAGGCAGTAGAAATTATGGGATTACTCAGGGACAAACGCCTAGACTAGTTAATGTCCAATGATACATCCTTGGGGAAAGCAGCAGCAGGCTCTCCTAATGGAAACACAGAGAAAGCAATCAGACATAGGACATAAAATGAATTACAGCACCCATCTAGCATCCTTCATAACTGGCCAAGTCATACCTGAAGACAACCATATCAGTAATGTCTCTCAGTTTCAAAAAGGCTAATGGTATGCTACAGACTTAGTCCAAGGCAGGATTCATAAAAGAATCACACCGATAAATTAAAAATAATTCCAGGCCACAAAAGAATCCCCAGTGCATCAATCAGCTTTTTGGCAATTAGTAGAGTGGCAATAGCACTGGAGCTGGTGGCATCAATAAGGCCTAGAGATGTTAGTGTGATTTTTTGGGGGCATCCAAAGTTTGGGTGAACTTATTTACTTTTTTTAAAAAAATGCCAGCAGGCCATACAAAGTTGCCTGGTGGGTCCCATGTTGTACAGGCCTGGTCTATGGAAATGCCCCATTTCAATTTAGAATCCCAAGTAGTTCTCAAACATTTGTTAAATTAGTTCTCCTAAATGAGCTACAGGTAATTTTCAATTTACGATCACAACTGAGCCCAACATTTCCATTGCTAAGCAAGACAATTGTTAAGTGAGTTTCACCCCATTTTACAACCTTTCTTGCCACATTTGTTAAGTGAATCACTGCAATTGTTAAGTTAGTAACTCGGTTTTTAAGTGAATCTGGCTTCCCCACTGATTTTGCTTGTCAGAAGGTCGCAATAGCAATAGCACTTAGACTTATATACCACTTCACAGTGCTTTACAGCTCTCTCTAAGTGGTTTTACAGAGTCAGCATATTGCCCCCAACAATCTGGGTCCTCATTTTACCCACCTCAGAAGGATGGAAGGCTAAGTCAACCTTGAGCCTGGTGAGATTTGAACTGCCAAATTGCAGTCAGCCAGCAGTCAGCAGAAGTAGCCTGCAGTACTGCACTCTAACCATTGCACCACCGTGGCACAAAGGATGATCACATGACCCTGGGAAACTGCAACCATCATAAATACATGCCAATTGCCCAAATTTTGATCACGTGATCATGGGAATACTTCAATAGTTATAAGTGAAAAATGGTCATAAATCACTTTTTAAAGTGTTGTTATAAGTTTGAATGGTCACTAAATTAGCGGTTTGAAGTCAAGAACTACCTGTATTCAAGTATGATGTGAGGTAGTGGCAAAAGTTGGCTGGACGAGCCAATGCCAGCCATTTTCTGGATTTACTTCAAAAAACTGCTATGAGGAAAAAAAGGACAATAATGTTACAATTTTTGAGACAAGGTAGGATAACAATTTAACGCAAATATTTGTTAAACTTAAGCGAGATAGCTAGCAGCTTCCTGATTCATCTGACAGGATTTACCCAGGATGAAGAGGTAAATGCTATTCATATTATAACCACTGAATGCCACATGCTAAATAAATAAATATAACCACTGAACATAGTGCTCAGAGCAGAAAATGGTACTTGGATATGATCAGGGAAAGAGGTGGATTTTAATAATTTAATAATAATACTGGTAGTAATAATTTATTTATGCCTGACTGCTAGCACCTCTGGACAGTTTGCATTGTGAAGATATTTAAAAACAAAGAACAACACAAAACCCACAAAAACAGCACAAGACTGAAAAACAATGATGGCAAAGGAAACAAAACCACTGGGGAAGAGAAAGGAAGAAATACTGGGCAATCAGTCATCCTCTCTGGAAGCTTGGGCAAAGAACCAGGTCTTTAAGGTCTCTCAAAATACTAGTATAGGGTGTGGGCCATTTGAATTTCGGGGGGGGGGGACAGACCTCATTCCAGAGGGCAGGCACTGCCACAGAGAAGGCACACATCTCAGTTCCTGATGAGTGGCATTGTTTAACATGGGGGTGTCCAATTTTGACAACTTTAAGACCTGTGGACTTCAATTCCCAGATTAACCCATTCAAAGTTACAACGGACACCCCACCCCCCCAAAAAAAAGCTACTTATGAACCAGTTCCAGAGTTCTGATGACGCCTCTTCCTTGATCACATGACATTTCAGGCACTTGGCAACTTTTATGGCTGGTTACAGCATTCCACAGTCATGTGACTGTGATTTACAATATTTTTTTGGTCATTTCCAGTCTTTTCGGCTGGTTTCTGGCTTTTTCAATTGGCTTAGGGCAAAACCGCCCATAGGAATGAATTGATTCACTTAATAATCACCACACTCACTTAATGACCCTAACAACTACTATAAAAAAAGCCATAAAATCAGGTCAGTCACATGTCAGTCTCGACTTATGAGTCTTGACTTACAAAGGAAATTTGGACTCCATTAGGGTCATAAATCGAGGATTACCTATAAAAGGGGAACAAAACACTGGCCTTTTATCTTTAATTTGTCATTTATGGCTAAGATTGCATAAAACCCTAATATCTTTCTAGCTTGCCCATCTTTGGAGCCTTGGTGGTGCAGCGGACTAAAGTGCTGTTAAGTAGCACTTAGCTGCCAGCTGCCTGCAATTACTGCGAGTTCAAATCTCATCAGGCTCAAGGTTGACTCAGCCTTCCATCCTTCCGAGGTAGGTAAAATGAGGACCCGGTTTGTGGGGGCAATAAACTGACTTTGTATAAAAAAAAGAACACTGCTTGGGGGGGCCGAAAGCCCTACTAAGCAGGTATATACAAAAGTATGAAGGCTATTAGCTTAATGCATTGTAAGCCGCCCTGAGTCTCTGGAGAAGGGCGGAATTTAAATCGAACCAATAAATAAATAAATAAATAAATTTTCTTCTCACAACTGTGCGCATAGGCCTACCTCGTGTCACATCTTTTCTTCACAAACTATACATCAGACATCAGATTTAGATATTTATATACAGCTAAGATATTCAATATTTATCTGCAAGGTGCCACAATGTCTTGATGACATAGGATCACAACAGTTTCAAACAGAATAGAACTGGAAGGGACCTTGGAGGTCTTCTAGTCCAACCTCCTGCTCAAGCAGGAGACCCTATACCACATTATTGAACCTATACCAGTTGAGTGATGTGTTTACAGTGCTTACAAATTATTGGTTGAATCTTAGAGAGCTATACCGGATTTGTGACTCTTAAATCGACCATGTTAGGAAAGAGAGACATATTCCTTTAGATCACATCTGAAGGCAAATAAATCTAATTCTGCATTTTTCAGTCAATACATGAATCAAAATTCGCATTCCTATTTCTCCTAGATTTGGCAATGCAGTCAGATGGAAGCAGCTAGCTAGCTTTAGCTGATCCAGAAAAACAAAATGAGTTCAGACCCAGCTAGTACTTGGAAAGGAGATCACCAGGAATTTCAACTGAAAACAAATATCACATTGCAGATAAAAAAAAACCTCTGAAAATCATTTTCTATATTGCTTCTGAAAAAAAACTACAGAGACATACACATGTAGGTGCCAAGAGTAATGCTGAATCTGAAGCAGTTTTTAATATTTTTTTCTTATTATATTGGGAAATTTTTTACAAAAGCTATACATGCTCAAAAACATATAAACACTGCTCTTTCTTTAAAAAAGCCATCTTTGGAACAAAAGAACATACCAATGGAAGAATTAGACAAAAAATGACAGATTTATAGAACATAAAGCTGAAATGATATTCACCCATCTCTAGTCTAAATATGGATTTCCTTGTTGACATGCATACAATCATTTTCATGAAGCTACGGAAAGGGTGGATTTCATAGACACCTCTTCTATTCTATTACTGCCACCACCAGTTTCTTAATCTGTCTTCCATGGAAAGCGAAATGGCCATTATTTTAGAAATACAAACAACTGTGCAACATTCTAAATAGGGCTCTTGAATGCTATATGTTTCTAATTATAAGCTTCTAGCAGAAAAAAATACTCCCAAGACAAAGTAATGTTTATGCTTTTTCTGATGCACAATTTACATCTTATCTTAGTAAACAAAACCCACCACAAAGAAAAGCAAGTCTTTATCTCTTTAATAAAAACACAATGTATTATTTAGAATAAAAGCAAATCAAATATAAGAAAAGAAGCAGGGGATAAGGAAAGATAAGAATCATCTGCCTTCAGAAACTGTGATTCATCTGGTTATTTCCTCTGAGATTCTAAAGTGGTGCCATACATCACAACAATATAATTAGTTTTGCTCCCTTAAAAATGTCATCACAGGAAAAAGTATTATTTTGTTAGGCAATACTTTTCAGATTTTCTTAAAAGCTCAGCAACAGTCAACTCTCAATAGCCAGGTACTCCTCGACTTATGATCACAACTGGAACCACAATTTCTGTCACTTAACGATGCAGTTGTAAAACACAATACCACATGACTGCAATGCTTAGCAATGACAATCCTGGTAATCCCATTTACCAGGTAATTTCCCAATCATAACTCCGGATGCAAGTCTTATTAAGCAGGAAGTAAAAGGAGTCCCATGGAAGGTATGAAGAGTGCAAGGGGCTTGGAGAGGCTTGGCACTAACTGTGCGTGAGCTGGAGCAGTGTTGCAATGTGGCACAAGCTCAGGGAGGCCAGGGAAAGAGGGTGCAGGGTGTGCAAGCACAGGGAGGCCGGAGAAAGAATACACTGTGGTTTAGAGGTTTCTTGGTTCACTGTACCAAGAGGTTCTGAGGTTGTGAGTTCTGAGATGGCAAGATGCCCCTGTATCACAAAGCTGCAGCTGCCCCTGGAAGTCTCCACTAACCCCAGCCTGGCACATAAGTATGGTGCAGTTTCCATGCCTTGGAAAGTCCGAACAGCATGGCTCAAAGCTGCTGTACTCCAGAAAGCCACAGCAGCATTGCGCAAAGCCACAGCTCCCCAAGAACTATAAAGAACCTTCTTCTTGACATGCAGTGGCGGCAAGAAGCCCCAAAGCTGCTGTGTACAGTGTGGCCCAGCAGCATGGTGCAAAAGGGCTTCTTGCCATCCCAAGAAGCCGCAGCTGCCCCAAGCCCAGTCCCAGATGCAGATACCCTTGCCACCTTGCATTCTGAAGTTCCTGTCAGCCTATGCTCTGCCATCCCAGCTGACCTTTGCCATCTTCTTGCTCCCACCACCGATGAGGTTTGCCCGACCTGGCACTTCATAAGCAGCTGCTGGCCACAAGGCCATCTTGTTTAATAAATGGTTGTAAGTCGAGGATTGTCTGTAATACTTATTGGGAAATAGAACTGTTGCATTGGGAGGTGTGTCTACATGCAGCAGAGAACGGCTCACACCAGGGCTGAGTGACCACTTCAGACACTACAACAAAATACTTAGTAAAGTAAGCCATAATATTTCAATAATTTCATTCATACAATTTCTCACATTCCCAAACTCCCCTAAAATCTTATGAATCTCAGTGCAACTATGCTACCATTTATTTTTTAGGATTTAATTTGTGGATATCATCAGAGGATATCATGGGCACCCTCTTCAAATCTCTAATGGAACAGACTTTAATACAGCCATATTCGCTGCTTGAAGAGTTTGTCTGATAAAGGCTACAGTAGAAACCTTCTCCCTGACTTGATTTTCTGTGCGCTGGATATTTTTTTAATATGAAAAATAATTTGATCATGTGGGCTCCATCTGTCTATATGATTCCCTGCAGAAATGTACTTTTTCCACACCTACCTAGCCCAAATCAATTAAATGCTATAATTTCAACCAGCTATCAATGCTTTGAACATCTGATCTCTATTTTTCTAAGTGTTACATTCTAATTCTGATAAAAGTTTAGCCAATTTGCCTACACTTGAGTTCCTCCATCTTGCCCTCCACAGGTATTAGGATTTCTAACTTTAAACCAGGATTATCAGTCCTGATGGGCAACAGCTGGGTCATAATTCTGTGAACTACAATGCCAACATATAGTATCTGTGAGCATCAAGTTAGAAAAGCTAATATAAAAATAAAATTAATAATTCAGTCCTGTAAAGACTGATGAAACAAGTTCAATGTAATCTTGCTAAAGTAAGAAGGGAATATCTAAGACATTTGGCTGCCTGTAGGAAGGCACAGATCTTGTCCCCCCACCTACCAACCAAACTTGCTATGTTATTTTCAAAAATGAAACAAAATTCAAGAGGTATATTGATTGAAAAAGTTTTAATAAATCATAACTATTAGCAAAAATCAAGAACACGGGGGCATAACCTCAAACTGGCAGTAAGGACGTTCGAAAATAATGTTGGAAAGTATTATTTCACAGAAAGAGTAGTGGAAGCTTTGAACCAACTTCTGGCGGAGGTAGTGGATTTAAAAGTACTGAATTTAAATATGTTTGGGATAAACAGATGTCCATCATATGACAATTTAAAAAAAAAAACCTTGGGAAGATTCAATGAACCTCTAGATCTTTCTGTCGTCAGTTTTCTGTGTCTATTTCTAAAAAGATAAACTACTATTATAAACAACATAGAGCTATATTAGAGGTAGGGGGCTTCAGAAGAAAGGGGGATCTTGGAAGTCTTTTTCCAATGAAAGTAAAAGCTAGAAGGTCTAACTGGGGGAGCATTGTCTGTCTGCAGAAAGAGAGAGGGTGGATGGGAGAATTGGTGACTTTATTTAATAGGAAAAGCAAGAAAAGCTAATTGGAACAAACAGAGCTCAGGGTTTTTTCCCTCATTCTTCAACAAGAGAGAAGGAAAGAATATAGAGATAGGATAAATTAAGGGAAAACAATGGGCAATGCCAACAGTTGGCAATGCCAATGAGAGGAGAAGGGCCCCATTGACTGAGACCAAAGAGAGAGAGAAATGGCATCGAAACAACTACAAGGGAGGTGCTCAGAGACAGCAGAAGTAGTATAGAAATGTGCAGAGCCAATTCAAGAAGAGTTTGCATTGAGGTAGGAGTCTAATATATGTTACAGTAGGCCCTTAATATGTGTTGCACATTTAAGGCTGCCCAGTCTAGAAAGAAGAACTTTAAAGGAAAGTCAAGAAAGGGAGTGGAGGTTTAAGTGAGTGAGTTGCTGCTAATTGCAGTGAAAACCTCTGTACAGCCATGAGAAGCTATTTTAACTATTTGCATTTCTGTAAGAGGATTGAGCATTATGAGTGAATGTGTTACTTTCCCAAACTAAAAGCTATCTTTATAGAATTTCCAAGGGAAGGGGGTTTATCCATCCATGCCCCCTGCTGTATATACGTATTCCGGGTGACACTTCATTACACTTTATTTAATGTTATTTGCAATGATCTAGGGAGAGATCCCATAGGAATCTCAAGGAAGCTTAGTTGTCAAATTCAAGACTGGCATTAATAGACAGGCTTTATATATGCCTAAGCACACTACGTGGAAATTCAAAGGAAATCTTTTTGACTTATTTCATGAAAGTGGAGCCACTACACGGGTGTTCCGCACTGTGCTATATATTATTTTTCTTTTTCACATGGAAGAAAGCAAGTAGATATACAAGCAAAAAAAGGGGTCACTATAGAACATTCTCCTTAATGTTCTTTTCTGTGTGGGAGACACCCGCCTTTTTAGTAAAGCATATGTATCTATGGCAGTGGTGAATTCCAAATTTTTTTTACTACCGGTTCTGTGGGCATGGCTTGGTGGGCGTGGTAGGAGAAGGATACTGCAAAATCTCCATTCCCACCCCACTCCAGGGGAAGGATACTGCAAAATCCCCATTTCCTCCCCACTCCTGGGGGAAGGATATTGCAAAATCTCCATTCCCACACCATTCTGCGGCCAGCCAGAGGTGGTATTTGCAGCTTCTCTGAACTACTCAAAATTTCTGCTACCAGTTCTCCAGAACCTGTCAGAACCTGTTGGATTTCACTCCTTATCTGTGGATCTCTACCCTTTCAAAAAAAAAAAAAAAACTTTATGAAGCATTTCTTTTAAAACGCCACCCACAAGCATGAATTTTACAATACCCAATAGATATTCAGAGTATACCATTTTGTTGTAAGCCCCCTCTCTCCCCTTGCAGCCTTATTTTGGGAAAGGAGGCAGCTATTTCATCTCTCTATCTTGTTTATGGAAGGGAGCTTCCCTCATTTGGTACTGACAGCTCAGGAAGCCAACATCTAACCCTGCCCTGGAAGGCAAGGATTTTTTTTCTTTTGTGCCAGTAAGGAAAGGCTGTAAATTGAGAACTCAATTCTGCCACCCTCAGTTCCACCAGGGATTCAGATGATTAGCCCTAAACAGATTCTGTACCTGTTTACTACAGTATATAATATGAAACCGATTGTGCTTATCTGAACATGATTATAGACCTCCTTACTTTCAAGAACACTGTTTCCTCCCTCCCCTATTTCCATACCATCTCTGGTTTGTGAGATACTACTAGTCCACTTGTCCAGGGTCCCTCGGAGCAGGAAATGACACAGAAAGGAGTGGTTCACCCCTCTGCTAAACCAAGATGTTGTTAAAATGCCAGGCTACCAATCAGGAGGCCATGGCTTCTAGTCTCACCTTAAGCACAAAAGCTAGCTGAGTGACTTTGAGCCAGTCATACTCTCTCAAACCTAAAAAGCAGTCAATGGCAAACCACTTCTGAAATCTTGCCAAGCAAACCTTAGGAATTGGTCTAGGCAGTCATCAGGAGTCAATACTGATTTGAATGTACACCCTCAAAGAGTTAAACTGTGTATTAATTCTACATGTGATGGTATGTGAGGTTGACCTTGGGAGATAAAAGGTTGAGAGGTGGTCTAGATGGCAAACCTCCAAGATTAAACCAGACAGGAAACATGACTACATGAGCTAATTCTACTTTATTGTAAGACTACATTAACAGAATCTTGCAAGTCTGATGGTACAAACTTCCTGCCACCACTTTCAAACCCTTAATGAAGACGGCCGAGGGGCTTTTGAATCTTGAGCCTATCCTCCAAAGTGTTAGCAATTTGCTCTAGCTTGGTGTCCCCTGAAAACATGATAAGCGTTCCTTCTATTCCCTCATCTAGATCATTTATGAAGATGTTGAAGAGCATTGGCCCCAAAATAAAACCTTAAAGTAACCCACTCCATGCTTCCCCCCATTTAGATGTAGTTCCATTTTGGACTACAGGCTGAGTGTAGTTGGTCAGCCAACTGCTGAAAAGACTCTCTCCCTGTCTTCCAAGCTCAATGTCTGGTTTTAGGAAGTCATATTTCTCCCTCATAGGATTGCTGTGAAGCCACTCTCCTGTTATCTTTGGCTAAAGGGTAGAATACAGAGCAAAGAAGCAAAAAATTTATCCAGTCACATCTTCCTGTTCTTCTATAGCTAGATTTCTTCTCAACCATGTTTTAAATGCTAGATCAGTGATCAAAATAGCAAGGCTGCCTTCTTTGTTGTAACATAGACACTTAAGAAATTATTGTTGAGCCAATATTTATGAGCTGATTTACATATTCACATCTGAGGTAAAATATTCACTATGTTAATTCTAAAATATTAATTCATTCTAAAATGAATTAATATAATACTAATTTCTAAAATGAAATGGGAGGAAAATTAACAGAAAATATTTGGGATTGAAGAAGCATTATTTCTTGGTAACTTGAGCAATTATCACACACAGGTTCTTCCACAAGATTTCACTTTATAAAATCATGTCAGTGTGACCTTCTGCTTTAATAAAGATAGCACGAATACTCCGCAGACATACTTTAGAAAAAATACTCAGTACATTATTGCTATCTGAACTGGAACCATGACACATGGCTGAGTAACATTCCATACTTGATGAACCAGCACATTTCAAATCACATGAAGTTGTAATGGGTGGCCACATTATATTTCTCTGAAGGGTGTATCCACATGATGACTTGCAAAAACCCCAATGCTACATGCCAGATTTGTCATGTTGCATTTCATTTCCATCTGATTAGTTGTACCACTTTTAGTTTAGAGAGTTTTATTTTACAGATAACCCTTAATCCCAAAAACAAGTCCTTGTAGGGAACTGTCCAGCTAAATGTTTGCCATCAGAGGCATTTAACTAGATTGGCATTTGGAGCACAAATTCCCGTTTGATGCTAATAGGGTTAATAAATAATTAATAAGCTAATAATTAGCAGAAATTAATTTCTTTCCTGGAAAAAAAGATAACTAATTGATAGATGATTCTGGTTTTGTATGATCTATTTTCAACTGACAGAGATTACTGTTTTCTTTCATAACAACAGCAACAAAAAGGTTTGGAAGAGAAACTGGATTCTGGCAGTCACTGTTGTTGTTTTCTAGGAAGCAAGTAAAATTGCCCTCATTGCTACTAAATCAATTATCCTCATTTTGCTGATGACTTTCCTTATTATCTAATCTTGTATCATTAAGAAAATCTGGCATGATAAACTGTTTCACTGCCATTTGCAAGGAAGAACACACCTGTTTTTTATGCTTTATGAGAAATGTAATGTCCCTCTTTGCCAATGTTGTCCATCTGTAAATAGGGAGGAAAGGATATTGCCATTAGCCTTGCTCCAGTCCCTAAACAATAATCAGAACTCAAAGTGTTGCCCAGTGTCCACTATTTATATACATCTATGCATTGATTTTCCGTTTGGACTTTCTTGCTAATGTACAAATGCTAGAACAGGAGAAGACAATAATGGAAAGAAATGTCAGACCTAGATCAAGTGTTGGAAAATCCTTTCCCTTCATAAAAAGAATTTTTGACATGATCTCCAGATGACTAGGTTTTAGAAAAACAAGTGTTCTTTTTATGGTCACTGGAGGCACAAAAATTGGAGTTGATAAAATCTTTACAATATTTGGAAATTGTTCTCTTCTTTAATTCTAGTACGATATGCTTTCAGATTCTGTAATATCATTGTACCATATAGTAGTATCAACCTTGTTAACTCTCAAGACTTTTTTTTCTGCTATGTACCGTTGTCAAACATATATGTGTGTGTGTACACACACACACACAGCATCTATATATGTATGTGCATGCATGTGTATGGTTATATATTTTGAGAGCAGGCATCAGAATTTCATTTTTAATGTGTGCCATTGTGTTCACAGAAAAACAGTGATAATAAAGGTTATCTTATCTCTCTTATCTCTTATATGCAAAGCAGTTCCACTTCAGTAAATGTGACTTGGACCACCCAATGACAATATAATTCACTTTACTAGTGCAAAGAGGTCGCCAACTAGAAGCATGCAGAAGAGTCCTGGTGGTGCAGTGGTTAAAATGTAGTATTGCAGGCAAACTCTGTCCACAGTCTGGAGTTTGATACTGATGGGTTCAAAGTTGACTCAGCCTTCCATCCTTCCAAGCATCGGTAAAATGAGGACCCAGATTGCTGGGGGCAATATGCAAATAATGCTTCTAGCTTGTAAACAGCCCAGAGAGTGCAGTAAAGCACTATGGGGTGCATATATAAGTCTAATGCTATTTCTATTCAGGTGGCCTTAAACTACTTTAGAAAGAGCTTTGTCTCAGCCCTCTCCTCTAATAATGTCCATGATTTGGATGACTTTGGAGATGTCCATAGTATCCATCAATGCCAGCAATTGACTGGTTTGCTGCCCAGTATGTGATAGCCTTCTCAAAGCACCAACTATGGAAAAAAAGGTTGAGTGGAGCTCAGCTATGAGGCAAAGCAACATGGTTATGCATTTAGATAAGGGGATTGTGTTGCTTCACAAGCAACTTTGAGTGGTGAGGGTTAGGCTTTGCCCACGTTGGAAAATGCCCAAAGCATTGCAAGCTGGGATGATGCTTCTCTAAACATTTCTATTTTTAGAGTGGAAAATCTTTCTTGTACTCTACTGAGCTAAATAGGGAAGAGAAGGAAGGGAAGGTTATAGAAAGCAATGTTAAAAGCCATGTGTTTCCTGCCCTTTATCTGCTCCTGAGAACAAAAGCTCTTCTAACCTTTTATGTTCAGAAACAGCCCATTATATACTGAACTTAAAAAGCAGCACATGGATCTGGGTGGAGGAACCATCTCAATCAGTGCATTGACTCTTGACGTTTTCAGAAATGCCTGGCCTTTACTTTTAAGACTCCGACTTCCTAGCATGGTCTTTTGGAGGTGGAAGTGAGATCTAAGAACCTGTTACAGGTAAGAACATTGATTAAGTTAAAATATACTGAGACTACCTCATAGCAAGGTGTGATAACATTGCCCTTTCCCGGTTATATCCTTACCTCATGAAAAAAATGCATACATTGTGTATCTGATTTACCACACTTAGAAACTGCTTGTGCAAGCTTTTATAGCGTGTATTAAAAAAAAATAATAAATAGCAACTACATGCATATGATTATGCAATTATTTTGTTTGTACTACAGAAACTATTTCCTATTGCCTTCTTCAGGGACATGTTTTCAGTTTCCCAAGATATTTACAGCCCTGGAACTCCCTGGTGAAACTCCATGTTAACAATATCCAACCCCACTTAGTCTCCAAGCAAGGCCAAAAATGTTTTGTTACTGCCACCAAAGTCTCTCATAAGTTGACTCCTACACAAGATGCCATTAAACTGGATCGTATGTTTCCAAGAGATCAAAAAACATGAAGAACTTACTTTCATTCTTCTCATCGCTACACATTCTAAAATCTATTGGATGCATCATCTCTCTTTCAAATTGTTCCTTTCATGGGGTAGAATAGATGATGACTCACTTTGTGTTGTATTTTCTGTCTTTACAGTATTTTGTTGCTGTTATATACATCAGAGAATTAAAGCTGAAATAACCAAAGGCTGTTCCCTTTGCTAATTACCGTAGTGTTGTTTCCAGGAAATCTGGGAAGTTCTGTGCCGGAGACACACAGTATAGCTAAGCAGATTAAATTCTTCCTGCATCTAGATAGACAGGCAGGCAGGCAGGCAGGCAGGCAGGATTTAACCAATTAGAAAGTTAGAGAGATTAGGAATATGCAGATGCAAACTAAATTAGAAATCATCCACATAATTATCCAGGTATTTTCCAACAAAATCAAGTCCAAAGTGTTGAAGTCTGTTCTATTAATCTTCATCTGTTTATTATCTGATAGAATAAGGATACTAGTTACAAAGATTGGTGCAGATCAAGGTTTATAAATGATTCTGAAAGCATGGTAATAAATGGGATAATAATGTAAATTTTCCATGGTTGCCTGAGTCATGTTTATTAAATGTTAAATTAAATGTATTCTCTATTTTGGTTTCTCTTTCATATAAAATATTGTTTATCTTTTTTTTTTATAAAGTTGGCCTAAATTTAGCAAATGCTATCTTTATAGATCAGCATTTAGACCAGAGAGTGCAGAATGCATTACCTTTTGTGTGTACAACTGATGGCAGTAACTAGTTAAAGCTTTATGCAATATTAATTACTAAAATGGCAAGTTGAAATGAAGAGATTACTTAAGACAACTAGACACAAAATGAAAAAAAAAAAAAAAGTACTTCTGAAGGTGACTTTGGGCTAGTCATTTTCTTTCAGCCCTAGAGAGATGACTGGACCAAATCATTTCCAAAACTCTTGCTAAGAAACCTGCAGGGATTAGTTCAGGGCAGTTGCCAAGAGTCAACATTGACTTGAAGGCAATCCCCACCCCAACCCCAAAAAACCCCAATTTTTTTCTTCATCATCCTTATTTGGATCCACTGTTCTCTTGATTATCATTCTAGGAACTGCTGCTTTTACATTTTGCACGGAGGGAGGAGGAGCAGCAACAGGAAACAATGGAGATAAGAGTCCATAGACGGAGAGAAAAAGCATTAACTCCACTCATTGTCTGTACATGAACTATGATTTCTCCTGTCCAGCACTGGCTGTGGCTCATCAGTCTTTCCTAATGCATCAAGGGCCTTGATCCTAAAATAACAGAGTAGAGTAGAGTAGAGCAGAGCAGAGCAGAGCAGAACAGAACAGAACAGAACAGAACAGAATTCTTTATTGGCCAAGTGTGATTGGACACATAAGGAATTCGTTTTAGGTGTATATGCTTTCAGTGTACATAAAGAGAATAAAATACATTCATCAAGAATAAAAAGATACAATAAGTGATAGTCAAGGTTACTAATGAGCTATCAAATCGTACTAGGAAACAAATGAAAACAATATAATTGAAAGATACAAGCAAGATGGTTATAGTAATAAGTGGGAAGAGATAAGATACTAGTAAGGAAGAGAAGAATAATAGTAATACAGTCTTAGTAAATTATTTGACAGTGTTGTGGGAATTAGTTGTTAAGCAGAATGATGGCATTTGGGAAAAAACTATCCTTGTGTCTAGTTGCTTTGGTGTGCAGTGCCCTATAGTGTCTTTTTAAAACAGCAATCCTGATTTAAAGACTGTATATATAAAAAAGACTTTTAACACAGTGGTGGGTTGACCCCGGTTTGGACCAGTTCGCAAGAACCAGTAGTAAAACTGGCAGGAGGCCCTGCCCACCGCCCCGGATGTTGTCATCTGCGATCTGCGCATGTGCGATTCTGTTGCGAACCGGTAGTAAAGGTAAGTAGAACCCATCCCTGTTTTAACAGATGCAACTCTCATAACTATAAGCACCACCTTCAATTTTCTATCTTCTCTGCCCGTTGGTTTAAAAAAATAAAAGAGTCCTGTCTTCCTTTGCTCTGGCTTCTTTCAGCAAAACTCATCCATCACAATTGCCCCAAAACAGAGATAGAGACGAAACAATCAACAGGGCAATTTACTTGTCAGATGCTCCACTCTTGCCAAAATGATGGCTGAAGAAGGAATGGAGTTTTCACTTTCATTTTGTCCCCTATTTGCACGTTGTCCAACTATTAAACTAATTTTGGGTTTATGTAATGAGCCAGTTTCAAATCTGGGTTAAGAAGCTGGCTTTTATTTTAGTTCCCAGCTGACAAAAGGGTGAGGCAGAGAGAGATCCCCTCTCCCAAAGAGATGTCTTTCTTTAAAATATTTAAATATCCCTTTAAATATTTCTCCCATTCAGTTGTTCTTTACTAGAGGTGATCACATAATCTAAATGATCAGTTGTTCTTTACTAATGATCACATCATCTAAAAATGCTGGGCTCTTTCCTGATATTCTTAAGGATTAAATGTGAAAACAGTTTTGGTTTTATTTAACCGAAATCTATGTGAGCCAATACAATAACAACATTGTGGAGAGATTTGCCACAAAAGCTAATACTTTGCCCCCCGATTTAAATAAACCTTAGCATCCCCCAATTTTGTACACCCTTCTGGTTCATGGGGAAAAAAGCCCCCAAATCGCCTGTCAGCACTGACTGCAATCCAAGCATTTAAAAACCCTCCAACGTTTGCTATCCTGCTCACGGGGTTTGACTAAAAGTCCTATTTCAGACTTCAGAACATGAACAAGAGAGGATGGAGTTCAGATGCAAACCCAAAAACAGAAAAGTAGGTCATTAAAAAAGGGGGCAGTGCTAATGCAGCTATTTTCTCTGCCAGCCACCGAATGTCATAATGTCGTTCAGCTTCTTATTGCAGGGCTTCTCAGACATGACTTTAATGGAGCAGCAAAGATAGCTGGCTGACGGCAATGCCTGTCATTGTACTTCGCAGCAGATTAAACCAGAAACGGTTTTCCTGAACTCACTGAAATTCTTCAGAAGCAATCCATCCTATTCATCTCTCCATCAGGAGAAGCCTGCTCTTAATCTTCTTCCTCCCATATTCCCAAAAGAGATCGGAGTAAAGCTTTTTCAGAAGATTTTGATTATATGTTTCTTACATCAAGAACTGAGCTGGATTTATTGATAGATCTCTGAGTGATTTACTGATCAAAAAAATAATTCCCCTAACTTTCTGGCTTTAGCAACTGCAATAAATTTAGCACCACTGTCACCAACACAATGCAGAAATGAAGAAAAACTCAGCGTGTGTTTTTCCTTGGAAGGGCTATGAATGCTGTACGGATTTCGTTCTTCCAATAAATCTTAAAACCAGGGGTGAAATCTAAAAATTTTTGCTACCGGTTCTGTGGGCATGGCTTAATTAGTGGGCGGGACTTGGTGGTAAAGGGACTGGGAGGGCGTGGCTTGTTGGTCAGGTGGGCGTGGCCAAGTCAATGTCACTTCTTTGCCCTTTTTTAATCTACAAAACACAACACAACATAACTGGCTCACCCACAATATAAAAGCAGCTGTAGACCCAAAATGGCCCCTGCAACAAGCAGGAACCTCACACAGCCACAAAAAGCCCAAAAAAACAACTTTCACACTTTACACAGACACAACACAACTGGCTCACCCACAATGTAAAAGCAGCTGTGCTAGACCCAAAATGGCCCCTGCAACAAGCAGGAACCTCACACAGCCACAAAAAGCCCAAAAAACCAACTTTCACACTTTACACACACAAAATTCCACATACAGCTTTGTGAGATTTTGTGTGTTTGTGTAGTTAGAGTGAAACACTACAGAAACACACTAAATCTCAGAAAGCTGCACAAATATTATTTTATTTTAATTTATTTTTATTTTTATATAAAAGCAGCTAAATTTAAAACTTCCTAAACTGTAAATGGCTAGGTCTAAAAAAAGAACAACTAAAAAAAAAAACAATTAACTATTTTTTTAAAGCTCCCAAAGGGGAAAAAAACTTACCCAATAGAACAGGGGTCTCCAACCTTGGCAACTTTAAGACTTGTAGACTACAACTCCCAGAATTCCTCAGCCAGCTTTGCTTTGCTGGCTGAGGAATTCTGGGAGTTGAAGTCCACAACTCCCTGCCTGCTTGATTGCAGGCAGGGAGATTCACTTGCTTGCTGATGCAATGGATTGCAGGGATTACAGCAAGGCGTTGTGACCAGCAGCTAAGGTAAGCAAGCTGAGGGGGGGAGGGGGGATTTTTGCTACTGATTAACAGGCAACTCAGCTGAGATCGTCAGAGCTTGGATCGTCAGAGCCATTTAAAAGAAAAAAAAGGCTCTGATCATCGTGCGGCTCAGCTGAGCATGGGGGGCGGGGGCAGGGATTTTTGCTACCGGTTCTCCGAACTGCCCGCCGCCATCTCTACCTACTCGTCCGAGCCAGTCCGAACCGGGAGCATTTCACCCCTGCTTAAAACAAAGTCCCAACAGTAAGTCCAGGGTTCTAATAAAAAGTTTAAATAGCTTCCTCAAATTTGGAGTGTAACCACCTCTGTGTTACACTATCTTTTCTTGAGGATTCCATTCATTGGCCTGCATACAATCTTACAATATTTTTGCTGGAAAAATTCATAGGTAGTCCTCATTTAATGGCCACAGTTGGGACTGGCAACTCAGTCATTATGCAAGGGACTACGTGTAAAACTGCAAGTATGCTTAGATCTTACTTCAGATCTTACTTTGCTTTACAGTCCTGCCTAAGGACAGAAATGGAAGGATTCGTCTCAAAGTTACTTTTTCATCGCTGTCGTAACTGCGAATGGTCATTACATGAGGCAGGACTACTTGTATGCTCATGAATTTCCACATATTGATTGATGAATGCAAGGGCAAGATCAACATGAAAGAAAGCATTTAAGTAAAAAGTACAGCATAAGCAAATTAAACCAAAGTACTGAAGGCCTGGTGATGTATGATTTAAAGTGGCAAGAAACCTGGAGGAAAAAAATCAAATCATTCAAAATTCTGCATTAATGAAAGCATAATAAATGATGCTTGGAAATTCCTCTGGAAGTTTCTAAGATTCTGTATTTACCCCAAGCTAAAGAGTAAAGATACCTTACAGCAATCTATATAGAGGTAGTCAGGGGTGAAATCCAGCAGGTTCTGACAGGTTCTGGAGAACCGGTAGTGGAAATTTTGAGCAGTTCGGAGAACCAGTAGCGGAAATTTTGAGTAGTTTGGAGAACCGGCAAATACCACCTCTGGCTGGCCCCAGAGTGGGGTGGGAATGGAGATTTTGCAACATCCTTCCCCCAGGAGTGGGGAGGGAATAGGGATTTTGCACTATCCTTCCCCTGAAGTGGGGAGGGAATGGGGATTTTGCACTATCCTTCCCCCAGGAGTGGGGAGGGAATGGAGATTTTGCAGTATCCTTCCCCTGCCACACCCACCAAGCCATGCCCACAGAACCAGTAGTAAAAAATTTGGATTTCACCACTGGAGGTAGTCCTTGACTTACAAGTTCATTTACTGACCATTGGAAGTTATAATGGCACTGAAAAAGTGACTTATGACCACTTTTCACACTTATGACATTGCAGCATCCCCATGGTCACGTAATCAAAATTCAGACACTTGGCAAATTGATTCATATGTAGGACAATTGAGTGTCCTGGGATCAGGTGATAACCTTTTGCAACTTTCTGACAAGCAAAGTCAATGTGGAAGCCAGATTCACTTAACAACCATGCTATTAACTTAACAACTGCAGTGAATAACTTAACAACTGTGGCAAGAAAGATCATAAAATGGGGCAAAATTCACTTAACAACTGTCCACCTTAGCAATAGGAATTTTGGGGTCAATTGTGGATGTAGGTTGAGGGCTAGCTGTACTTCTTCCTTCGTTGACCTTGCTCAGATGGGGCTTCATAAACTAAAAGTGTTCTTCTCCTAAAGTTTTAAGGCTTGACCCATATACATTACATTTTCTTTTCTTTTCCTTTCTTTCTGTCTTTCACAGTGTAAGCCTGAAGGCACTGGTGTGTTAATTGATTTTTGCAAGCTATTATGAATGTTTTTCTTTGGTTGAAGGGCCAGATAATGCTTAAAATAAATACTGGGTAATTACAACATACAGTGTATGAGGTATTTGTATCAATGATACAAATACCTCTGTTTGAAAACCAGACATAATTTTTTACACCACCTCAAATCCACTCCAACATAACAGTCTTTACTGGAGACCATTTAGAGTTTCAGCTTTTAATCACCAATTGTAATTAGAAATCTAGAAATCATTTATACATGCTTCTTAATTTGGTTTTCTTGAAAATGAATCAATGAAGCAGACCAATTTAAGCATGTTCAGAAATTATTTAAATACTGATTTACTGGTAGATTTACTTATTGATATGGTAGATTTATTGTGGTGGAAATGGGACTAAGACTTTAATACTAGGATTTTATGCCCCATATGAGGAAAAAACAGTTTTATAAAGGACTTATGAAGAGATGAATAGGTTTCTCTTATGAAAATTGTGTTTGATGGGGGATTGGAATGGAGTGACCGCCTCATAATTGGATTGAAAATTGACAAAAATATTAAAATCACTCAAGGCAAATTATCAAAAGTTTTCTTTGATTTAATAGACAATTTAGGGCTGGTTGATACATGGAGACTGAATGCAAATATAGCACTAAAGCTGATTTTTAAAAGAAAAAAGAACATTACACATTATTTGATTAAATTACTTTATTCTTCCTTCCTTCTATATAAAAAGAAAAATAAATCCTAATTCAAACATTGACCAGCAACATATATCATGATTCAATTGCTATGGCTACATGGAGATTTCTTCTTTGGACAGCCTCCATGTCTAAAAAAAATTCCACAATTCTTAAATGTCTTCGATAAATTCTGAATACTGGGGTTATAGCCATAAAGATTATATTTATCTTTAATATACAATGATCCATCCAAGTCATATTAACACTTCTGATTTCAGGCCAATATTTACCTCATAAACACATGTAGATTATAACAGAGGCACCCAAACCTTTGGCCAACAGGGACCAGTTCTGTGGAGAGAGGTTTTTCTGTGGACCAGAGGGGGTATAGTTTTGTATACTGCCAGCATTCCATGGATGGGGCTTTGCTTGTTTGTGTGGCCTGGTTTGTATATGCTGCAGACCTGTGCCAGTCCACGGATCAGGGTTTGGGGACCCCTGTATTATAAAACAAATTCCTACCATATGAATTTTGAATTGCATTTCCAACAGCAAGGTAATTGCAATCACACTGTATTCTTCTTGAACACATTCAGAATAAAGAAACTTGTTTTTGATTGTTGACCTCATTTTAAGATCAAACAAAAATAGTTTCACATTTTTAAAGCAATCTTCTACTGATTTAGAAGAACAGGAAAATCCAGTTCATTACTTCAAAGATGATGTAAATGATTAATAATCTTTTTTTTCTTTTCATCCAACGTGATCCCTCTAAAACTTTGGAGATTCAGAAGCAGCAATGTCATTAGGAGAAAGAAGAAGTACTTTAGTTGATAAACTTCCAAGAAGCAATCTGGGGTAAATCATATTATTTTACAAGTTTTTAAAAAAATCTTCATCAGAATTAAGCAGATCCAGCGTAGATCTCAAAGACTATTTTTTTTTAGATTTTTTAAAAATCCCCATCTTTTCTTGATCTTCCATCCACAATGGTAAAAATGCTCACGCCTCTCAATTTATTATTTTATGAGATTGTCCTGTTCTTTGTCACTATAGTGCTGTTCTGTTATTTGAGGAAAATTCATTTGCTATGTCAGAAACAATCCCATTTCTGACTGCCAGTCTAACAATATCCCTGACTAAGAAAAGATTTGCTTTTTCTATGTTGCACAACAACCCAGTTAGTTTTGAATTTACCCTCTCCTCTGTATTTCTTTTTCTTTCTTTTTTTAAAGGTGATGAGAACTGTCAAAATCAACAAAAAATATTTAGTCTGAATTTACTTTGGTAGTATTAATAAGCATTCACTTTTTAAATCATCATATTAAGTGTATTGAAAGAAAAGGTCAATTTGGACATTTTTTTCAATAGTGCAAAATGTTCTCTCATGAAATTTTCAACTATAAAATGACCATTCCAATTATTCCAGAAACAATTCATCCATGAAACTATCTATTTCTCTTTAAATTTAATATGATAATGACAAAATCTATTCTACTCACTTCTCCGTTTAGCAATAGAGTGTTTTGTTTATCGGTTATGACCGCTTTACTAAGTCAATGTCAATAATTATTGGCATGTAATGTCACCTTTCTCCAAATAATATTCTTTCTTGTCTTTAATACTATAATCAAATTTAAGAAGAGGAAGATCTAGATTGAAAATAAAATTGCTCAATTTGTAATATTCAGAAGTGTTAAAACCCAAACATTTCCTTCCATCCATGGTATTTCTCTGGCTCAGATCTGAATTTCTCAATCCCTGTCACAGAATTCTCATTGGCCCAGTAGTAGCAACTGCAGTAGCAAATGGGTCAGTGGTGGGCTGCCCCCAGTTTGGACCGGTTCACAAGAACCGGTAGTAAAACTGGAGGGAGGTTCTGCCCATCGCCCCAGATGTCGTCATCCGGGGCCTGATCC
Source organism: Pantherophis guttatus (assembly GCF_059756535.1). NCBI lineage: Eukaryota > Metazoa > Chordata > Lepidosauria > Squamata > Colubridae > Pantherophis > Pantherophis guttatus. Next base: position 141,377,619 of record NC_142064.1, read on the forward strand.
CGTTGTGAACCGGTAGTAAAGGTAAGTAGAACCCACCCCTGAAATGGGTTCATTTGAAGGCTTGAAAAGTTTCTTTTCCTCTTTCCTGGAAGATCCAGTGGCAATAACAGTAGCATGATTTTTTTTAAAGCTGATTTTATGCAGAGTACTAGTCACCCTGAATCCAGGAAGAAGCAAAGATTTAAAGGTTACCTGAATAGACCAGGTAAATGAACTCTTGACACTTTTGTAATAATAAAGCATGGGAAATCATTTTGTATAATGAATAATACAAATTCGTTATCTCGGCACAATAATATTACAATTATGTAATTAGTAATGGATGCTCAAATTAAATTTTTATTCTTGTTTCTAGCGCAGTATCCAAGGTCAAAGTAGCATGCACACAAAACAAATTATATGGCATGGGCAAAGCACATTTCTCACCTTGACTTAATTGAAAACAAAGATACGTTATACCTGAAAATCTCTTTATTTCAATTAGCCCACTGAGGAAAAAAAGGTAAAGTAGTTAAGAACTTCACCAGTGAGCTTTCTAAAGAGATTGTTATTTATGCTTATCTGTATGTTTTCTTAATTTCCAACAGAAAAATATGCATGAATTCTGCTATCATTATTCCAATGTGGCTAAGAGGCTAATGAACAATTCACAACTTTATTTGAAAATTTCAAATGGTACCAAATAGCATTGCTGAGACAATAAGGAAAGTTAAAGAAGCAATGCTTCTGATCCTCAAAATCAGAGAATCAAATTCAGATCCTTCTCAGATCTTCTATAACACACCTTCAATATTGTACTTAATGAAAAATAAATCTCATTATGGATTAATATTTTAGGGCACCCTTTGTTTTCATTGTTATGGATTTCACACTGGATCAGAGAGGACTACAGGTTTTATTATTGATACTCATATTTCAGTAGGACCAAAGTTTGTGCAAAATCACAAAAGCGTGTCTCACTTATTTTGGCCATGTCATGTCAGACCTCAATAATACATTTTATGCATTATCTGTCGATGCTTCAGAATAGCTTTTCTATACCAGATACCATGGCAGATTTGTAAACTGATAAGTACAGGTAGACCTCAACTTACGGCCACAATTGAGCCCAGAATTTAGGTTGTTAAGTGAGAAATTTGTTAAACTAATGACTTCTCTTGCCACATTTGTTAAGTGAATAACTGCAGTTGTTAAATTAGTAACATGATTGTTAAGCAAATCTGGCTTCCCCATTGATTTTGCCTGTCAGAAGGTCACAAAACAAGGTCACACGACCCTGGGACAGCAGTCATAAATATGAACCAGTTGTCAAACATTCAAATGTTAATCACATGGTCATGGGGATGCTGCAACGGTCTTAACGGTGAAAAATGATCATAAGTTACTTTTTCTCAGTGCTGTTGTAACTTCGAAAGATCACTAAATGAATTGTTCTGAGTTGAGGACTACCTCAATAACACTATTGTTCTCAGATGGCCCATCTTAAGCAGTCCAATGCAGTGCTAGCTAGCTATAGATACCAGCAGTTGCTTATAAAACAGTAATTTTCATAATGACATGGCAATAATAAAAGGAGCAATGGGTTATGTACTATAGCTCATTCCAATCCATATGGTACTAGCCAGTGGTGGGTTGCCCCCAGTTCGGGGAGGCCCCCCCAACTACCCTGGATGTCATCATCGGCAATCTGAAGATGCGCAGAAGCTTCTGCATATGCGCAGAAGCAAGGCGCACAAGCTTGCTTTGCGCGCGTGCGTGCATGCGATCCCATTGTGAACCGGTAGTAAAGACAAGTAGAACCCACCCCTGGTACTAGCTGGCCATATAATCAGATCCTTCTGGGATAAAATTGACATTACAACAAGGTATATTAAAAAGGAATATATTATTTGTAAGGGTTTGTTCATGAATGTTAATAATTATGAATAACAATTGTTTGTTAAGTCTAGAAATATTTGTGTTGGATCATTTCCAGATTTATCATGTAGTTACATCATGGATTTTATGCCCAGATGTAAGACTTTCAAAATGAATAAAAGCGTGCAAGAGAAATCCAGACCGTTTGGCAAGCAATCGAAATGGAAATACTAATAGAATAATCTCAATAACAAAAAAACTCCTAGAGGTCAAGGTCTCTGAGGTAAAATATTCCACAGCATTTTGTTTCATACATTTTATATCACGGTTATTTTATTATATTCAAAAGCTTTACTGCCAAGAATATCACATTAGCCACATCATTATTATGGGAAACTCCCTGGGGCAAAGCTAATTTCTGAACAAATGCTTAAGGGGGATTTGCCATTGCTACTAATTTTAATATATGCCCTCTGGAATAGATCTGGATTGCTTTCACTTTGCTTAGAAGAGCAGAGACGTTCTTCACCCAGGTTTTTGGCAAGAGAGAGTGAGACCTCTCACTTCCTCTTGCTTGCCATCTTTCATTTTTATCTTTTGTTTTATTGATTTGATTGTAATTTCTGTTTGATTGTTGTGGGCTGCTCAGTTGTTGAGAGCTAGGCAGCAAAGACGATTAATGTATTATTAAAACTACTGCTATAAAATAAATATTAAATCAAGGGAGGCAATAAGATTGTAAAACAGTAAAAGGAAAGGGAAAAACAGTAACATAAAAACCAGCAGTGGATAAGCAGGCTAACTCACAGTCCGAATCTAAAAGCAACAGCAATAAAAAAGGCATATAACATAGTGGATTAAAATATTAAGGTGTATTTTCTTATTAGGTATCAAAATCCCAAGAACTGGCTTTAGATGGATGGGCCTAGGGAAGCAATATATCATCATGGCAAATCTCAGGCTTCGATCATTACCTACATAAAGTCAACAGGAGAATACTGATAGTCCTTGCTTACTGACTACAATTGGGACTGTCAACTCTGTCGCTAAGTGATGCAGTTGTAAAGTGAAACATCATGTGAGCATGTCCAACTTACAATGTCAGTTCTGGCTGCAGTCATGCAGCAAATTGCCTGCATTCATTAAGCGCGACATTAAATGACCATGACTTCCAATTTCCTGGTGGCTTCTCCATTGACTTTGCTTGTCAGAAGCCAAATGGGAAGTTTGCAAATGGCGATCATGGGATGCTACAACCTTCATAAATGTGCACCAATGGCCAAACACCCAAACTTTGGTCACATGATCATGGGGACACTGCAATGGCCACAAGTTTGAGAAATATCTCCTGTTTCAGTGTCATTGTAACTACTTGCTGAATGAGCAGCATAAAGAATAAGTCGATAAAGAAGGACTAACCTTATGGAGATGGACCCAAAGCACTGGATGCCTAATTTCAAAGATCTATATTTTCATAATATTTTATAAATTATATATTTATCAGTAATCCTGTTTAGGGAATAGCCACTGGCCTGTTTCACTGTTGCAAAGGCAAGTTCTTTCCAATAACCCAACCCAACCATAATGACAATATGAGATCTTAGTATCTGTAAACCACCAATGGCCCATTTGGGATTGCATAAATGTCTGCAAGATATGGAAGGCTTGAACTGATGATGAAGAATTCTGATGGTAGGACAGGACATTAATCCCAGTTACACCAAAGCTCCATGCCTATATAACAGTCATAAATGGGATATATGGCCTGCGTATACTGTAGCTAGAGCGGATTTTCTGGGACAAGACTGAAGCACTTTTGAAAATACTGCAAGAATATGCAAAAAAAGGGCCCAGGATCACTCTCCATTTCTAGACATATCCCAAATTGGAGCTAGGATATTGTGTGTGGGGGGGGGGGGGAGGAGAAAATACACTATAAGAAAAGAAAGTAAGTATGGACTCCATAAAAAGGTAAAGGTTTCCCTCGCACATATGTACTAGTTGTTCCTGACTCTAGGGAGCAGTGTTCATCTCCATTTCAAAGCTGAAGAGCCAGTGCTGTCTGAAGACGTCTCCGTGGTCATGTGGCTGGTATGACTAAACGCCAAAGGCGCATGGAACGCTGTTACCTTCCCACCAAAAGTGGTCCCTATTTTTCTACTTGCATTTTTTACGTGCTTTCGAACTGCTAGATTGGCAGAAGCTGGGACAAGTAACGGGAGCTCACCCCGTTACACGGCACTAGGGATTCGAACCGCTGAATTGCCGACCTTTCGCTTGACAAGCTCAGCATCTTAGCCACTGAGCCACCGTGTCCCTTTGGACTCCATGCATACTTCTAATTCTGGGTGGCACAACCTCCCACCCCTATTCTACTTAGAGCATGCTATATAATTAAAGCAATGAAGAGACGTATTCATCTTTGCATCAGCATTGCATCGCTGATACCTTAAATTTCTCCTTAGTACTAGAGAAAAGGCTTTGTGGCAATACATACTGAAGAATGTACTAAATCCTTTCTTCTGCATGTCTCACTAAGCCACTCTTTGCCAACTCAGGCAACTTTCAGATGTATGGATTTTAACAACCCGAACGCTGCAGCTGGCACGGCTATTGCCAGAATTGCAAGGTAGGCCCACACATCTGGAAGTTGACAAGCTTGGAAGTAGCCTACTGAAGCTGACTGAGCAAACTTATGTTTGTCTAATAGAAAGCCAGTGGTAGTGTATAAATAAAAAAAGCAGAAAACAGGATGCAATAGTTACAAGACATTTTACAGTTCAGCTAATTTATGATACTCCCAACTAAGTACAAGAAAGATTGCAAAGCAGAATTAAAAGGCAAAGAAAGATGGAAAACATATACAGCAGCACAGTAGTAAAAAGGCTAACTGAAATTGGAGAATGGTTTATAGTCGATCAGCTCAGTCTGCAGTGCTGCTTTATTCTCAAATATTACAGCTCCAAATACAATATCTGGAGTTCTGCAATTAAATTTAATGAAGCAAAACTAAAAATCCCTGACCATGCCTTTTTTTCTTAAAAAAACAGGGACAAAGGATTATATAGACTAGCACTAAATGCATTGTGTGTTTAGTACCATATATGTTTGAATTAGTTTAACTGATAAATCAATTAAGGTAGGTGGGGAATATAAGACCTACACGGAGATACTTTGTAGTAATCGTGATCACTACAGCGGCATGAACCTCTGCAGTAAAGTAGAACATATGACATCAGTCACTCCAGGTTGTGGAGCCAACTGGCTTTCAAATAACATTTGGTGAGTTTCCTGGCAATCTGGAAGATGGTTCTATTGGGAGCCTAGCTGAACTTTGAAATATGAAGGCAACAAAGATTCTCTTTCTATCCTGAGCCATTTTTCCATATACACTGATACTGGGTGGGGTGGGGGAGGTATTGGTTCTCCAAGGAGCTCTGGAAGATGATTCGTGAGCAGGGGTCTCCAACTTTGGCAGCTTTTAAGACTTGTGAACTTCAACTCCCAGAATTCCTCAGTCAGCCAGTCTTAAAGTTGCCAAGGTTAGAAACTCCTGATGTAAAGCAACCCTGATAGGAAACAAGGAGTGGATTTGACTGGACACAGGTACTTTCCCAAATTCAGGCCTCCAGTATAGCAGTCAGAATGGCAAAGGAGAAGTACTTATCTTCCCTTATGGCACCTATGGAATGCCATGCAGCTTCACTTTTCAATGCCACGTGGATCCTTTTAGGGAAGAGTGGAAGAAGCATTAAAAGGCTGCTGCGAGTTACTACCAGGACACTTTATAGGTAAACTCACTTGCATTTCCTCAGCCTCTTTCATAAGACTCTGAGAAAAAGTGGATTATTTGGGCCATTTTCAGATAGAGTTCAGGCCAGTGGTGGGTTTCAAAATTTTTTACTACCAGTTCTGTGGATGTGGCTTGGTGGGCGCGCATGGCTTGGGAAAGGTTACTGCAAAATCCCCATTTCCTCCTGATCAGCTGGGACTTGGGAGGCAGAGAATAGATGGGGGCGGGGCCAGTCAGAATTTTTACTACCAGTTCTCTGAACTACTCAAAATTTCCGCTACCGCTTCTCCAGAACTGGTCAGAACCTGCTGAAACCCACCTCTGGTTCAGGCCCAGGCGTGGGATAGAAACATTAATCTTTGTCATTGATGAACTTTGCATTGTAACTATATTTCCCTTTATTTAAATTTGAAAATACAAAGCTGATCAGGACCCAAATACAGAAAAACAAAGGAAGGTTAACACAACCCACCGTAATCCCAATCCAGACTATGGATTCCATGGCTGTAGTTAGTATTACTAGAAAAAAAAAATGATCTTTTCTGACAATACTGGCACCGCAGCATGAATTAACTGAGGTTATGGCAAGGGATTCGATTTTCTTCACCTATAAGCCAGTCCTGATTGCATTTCTTACTCTTGTTTTTCATAACAAAGAAGCAGATATAGGTCTGTATTATACATGTATATGCATCATACCCTTCCTTTGGCAGCAAGCAGCAACATACTGCATATGAGCAAGAAATTATCAGCCAAATAAATGAATAGTGTGAGATAAGAAAAAGGAAAAAGAAACTTAGCTAAAATTAGTATATGACAACATTACTCGCATCTCTCCATGCCGTTTAATCAGGGGTGAAATCCAGCAAGTTCTGACAGATTCTGGAGAACCGGTAGTGGAAATTTTGAGTAGTTCGGAGAACCCCTTGCTGGTCCCAGAGTGGGGTGGGATTGGAGATTTTGCAATATCCTTCCCCCAAGAATGGGGAGGGAATGGGGATTTTGCAGTATCCTTCCCCTGGAGTAGGGAGGGATTGGAGATTTTGCAGTATCCTTCCCCTCCAACTCCCACCAAGCCATGCCCACCAAGCCACGCATACAGAACCAGTAGTAAAAAAACTTTGGATTTCACCACTGCTTTTAATCCTAGTACACTACATTTGTTTATTGTCCCTTCTGATACAAGTAGTCCTTACAACCATTTGTTTAGTGACCATTTGACCATTTGAAGTTGCAAAAAGTGACTTACCACCATTTTTCACATGACCGTCATAGCAAAATTCATTTGCTTGGCAACTGGCTCATATTTACAACTTCAGTTGCAGTGTCCTGAGTCATGGGATCACCTTTCACGACCTTCTGTCAAGCAAAGTTAATGGGGAAGCCGGATTCACTTAACAACCATGCTACTAACTTAACAACTGCAGTGATTCACTTAACAATTGTTGCAAGAAAGGGCATAAAATAGAGCAAAATTCATGTAACAACTTAGCAACAGAAATTTTGGGCTCAGTTGCGGTTGTAAGTCGAGGACTATCTGTACCCTTCTTCTACTTCTACTTCTACTTCTTTCCTTTTCTTCCATGCATGTTTGTACTTAAGATCCTGCATAGCATTCAGAATCTGTCATCATTCTTGGTCCAGGTGGCAATAGCTGGAGGAAAGAGATTCAGTTCCCTCCTGTTTTATCTATCTGAGCAGGGCTTAACAATTGATTTAACTCTATGCGAGTATAATTGTAGGCAATTCTCATTATTAGATATTAGAAGTCGAGTTCCCACTGAAACAAACTGGGCAATGTTTACAAAAAATACACCCATTGTTCTAAAATCTGAAAACAGCTTTTTGCCTTCACTCATTTCGGCTCTATCCCCCCAACCCGCCTCTAGAACTCCACAGCAAAAGAGCAATGCCTCGTGGGCTGCTATCCCCAGGCACTAGCCATTTAAGGACCATTAAAACTAAAATGCATTTCATCCATCTGCTGCAATTGTCCAGGAGCCATCAGTAATAGTGATGGAGTTTCTAATGGGCTTTTTGATTCGATAAACCAGGTGGCATTCGGATGAAATTGGCAAGACTAAAATCTGAATCTCCAGAGGCATTCAAGCTCAAGCAAATTAAGCTGTCAGCAAAGAAAGAAGACACACTAAACTGATCTTCAGCAATAAAGATTTGAACAGATTTTTTAAAATATATATATATATTTACACCAGAAATTCTTTGTTTACATTTATTTACTGTAAACTGCTGAATATTTTATGAAAATAGCAACTAAAAAATAGAAGTAGGATATTGTCAACACTTATTTTTGATCTCCTGATCAATATATGTAACGATGTATGTTGTATATTCTGATACATTAGATATTTCAACAACTCACAAAAAATTACAAGGGGGAAAAAGCATTTTTTTTCAAAATGATTGCTTATTCTTCGTCTAACAAGGGTCCTTGATGCTCGCTTGGTCTGATGTTAATCTTGGTGTTAAACTTTGCTCATCTGGGTGTTGATTGCTGGTGGGAGATGTTTTGGTCTTTTTGTTCCCTTTTTGTCTTGTTGTCTCTTTTGAATAGTATGTAGATGTTATTTATGTCTATGTGCCTATCAATGGCTGATTTGTAAGCGTGCCAGGCTTCCAGGAATTATCAAGTGTTTTTGGACTTGGCTTGGTCTCGAATGGTCACAGTTTCCCAATTGAAATTGTGGTTACGTCTGTCCATGTGTTGTGAAATTAAGGAGTTTTCATCCCTTTTTATCCAGTCCCGTCTGGACTACTGCAATGCTCTCTACATGGGGCTCCCCTTGGGGTGCACCCGGAGGCTCCAATTGGTCCAGAATGCGGCCGCGCGGGGGATTATGGGAGCGACGGGGCACTCCCATGTGACACCTCTCCTGCGTGAGCTGCACTGGCTTCCTGTGGTCTTCAGAGTGCGCTTCAAGGTGTTGGTGACCACCTTTAAAGCGCTCCATGGCTTAGGGCCGGGGTATTCACGAGACCGCCTTCTGCCGCCAATAGCCTCCCACTGGCCAGTACGCTCCCACAGAGAGGGACTCCTCAGGGTGCCGTCGGCCAGACAATGTCGGCTGGCGACCCCCAGGGGGAGAGCCTTCTCTGTGGCGACACCTGCTCTCTGAAACAACCTACCCCCAGAGATACACACGATACCAGACCTCCGGATTTTTCGTCGGGCCCTGAAAACACATCTTTTTCACCTAGCCAGGCTGGCTTGATCCCATCCCTTCGATTTTAATTTGTAATTGGTTTTAACCCGGGTTGTTTTAAATGGATAGCCAAAATTAATTAATGTTTTTTAAATTGCTTTTAAATTTTATATGTTATGTTTTACCTTGGCTGTTCACCGCCCTGAGTCCTGTTGGAGAAGGGCGGTATACAAATAAAATAAATAAATAAATAAATAAATGTCTTCTGACTGCTACTTTGTGTTCACGGAGGCGCTCTGCTAGTCTTCTTCCTGATCCTTCTAGCAAGATCCTGTAATCAGTACAATATCATGTAATCATGTAATCAAGTAACCAGGACAATCTGTGGGAGAAGGAGTTATGAAATGCAAATAGAAAGTATTTCTCAATAGTTTGTGCTGCATATTATGTGATAATAAACGCAAATCTCAATTTGGAATTCAGAAGAGTTGCAACGTCAGAAGTTCAAATCTCTTATGATTATAGGGACTTGGTGGCTCAGCAGACTGATAGCATTGTGATTAACACCAGCTGTCTGCAATTATTGTAAGTTCGAATCTCACCAGGCTCAAGGTGGACTCAGCCTTCTATCCTTTCTAAGGTAGGTAAATTGAGGACCCAGTTTGTGAGGGCAATAGCCTTCAAATATTAGGAGACTGCTATCATGTCACCCCTAATCCTTTTCTTTGTTAGACTAGACATACCTAGTTCCTGAAACTGTTCATCGTATGGGTTGCCTTCAGACACCTTATCATCTTTGCTGCTCTTCCCTGAATCATGTCCTGTGGCTTTAAGGTGTTGGACCAGGGAAGAAGTTGGTTCCTCTACTAACATCCAATGGATTCCAAAGAAATAAGATCACCAACCTAATCCAAAAAGAAACCCCCACTAAAACCCAAGACAGAGAACAAGAAAACGGCAAAGCCCTCCTCCCATACATAAAAGGCACCACAGACAGAATAAGCAAAATCCTCCACAAACATAACATCAAGACAGCATTCTGCACAAACCGAAAAATATCCACCATCCTAAGGAACCCCAAAGACAAAATTGAGTTAGAAAATCAAGGAGTATATGAAATCCCATGCACCGCCTGCCCCACCACATACATCAGACAAACCAACAGACGAATAAGTGCACGCATAGAAGAACACAAGAACTCAGTCAGAAAAGAGGAACCAACTTCTTCCCTGGTCCAACACCTTAAAGCCACAGGACATGATATTGACTTTAAAAAGACCAGAACTATCGCCAAAACTGAACACTTTAACAACAGAATAATCAGAGAAGCCATCGAGATAGAAAAACGCCCATACAGCATGAACAAACGAGACGATACCTCCCGCCTACCAGCCATTTGGAAACCCACCCTTATTGACAAACGAGTCCCTAACACGATGAATGACACCAGACCCACACTCACGAGAGCCACACAGGATGTCACCACCACACATCCACGCAGAAAGCAGACTCAAACCCACACTGATAATGAGCCACGACCAAGGACCAGAAGCCAGACTGCAGCTGCATCATTAGCCACTTTAAACCCCTCCAATCCATACATGAAGCAGACTGACACCCACCATGAAGAGATATCATGGCCACGAACACGAAGCCAAACAACAACAACGCAGCTCACCAGCTCAACTCCCCCTGCAACTCAGACTAAGCTGAGCACAACCAAGCCCCCACCCAAACAGAACACAACCCCAGCCAATCAGAGCACAACCAACTCCCCATCCAATCAGAGCACAGCCAAGCCCCTAACCAATCAGAACACACCTCCACCCAATCAGAACACAGCCAAGTTCCCACCCAATCAGCTCACACACCCCACTAGCAGTTAAAAGGAAGAGACAGCTGCGATCTCACATTGCTCCTGGAAGCACGAAGCCGAGAACACCAGCCTGAAGATGACGAATGAGACTTCGTTGAAACGTCGCCAAGACACTTCCAATTTTACGTGGGAGAAGACCCGAATAACCAAAGACATATATTATTTATAAGTATAAACTAAACAGAACAATGAAACGTATAAAACATAAAAACATATAAACATCCATTTCAATACATGTCCAGTTTGTCGCAACTATAATATACATTTCTCTTCGTATTTTGACTCTTCCTTATTTGGTCATTCCCTTTTATCTATCTAATATTGATCTTTGTTAACCTATGTCTGTTCTTTGTTTCCATCATATTATATTTGGTCATTTTATTTACTTCCTATTGCTTCATCTCTTTCCTATCTTTCAACCAACTATACCACTTTTCCCATACTAAGTAAAAGTCATGTTCTTCCCTATTTTGTAATTCCTTTGTGAGTCTATCTAATTCCGCACATTCCATAATTTTATTGATTACTGTATCTGGTGTTGGTATATCACTACTCTTCCAGTGTTGCGCGTATAGTATTCGTGCTGCTGTTATCATATGTATAATTAAATATGTTATTTCTTTTTCATAGTATTCATTCACTATGCCTAATAAGAAGCTTTCTGGTCTTAGTTCTATCTTTTGGTGTGTTATTTCCTCTATTTGTATTTTGATCCTTTGCCAATATTGTTTCGCCATTGGGCAGGTCCACCACATATGGTAATAGGTGCCTTTGTGGTGGTTGCATTTCCAACATGTTGATGGCATGCCGGGGAACATTCTTGCCAATCTGGCTGGTGGCAAGTGCCACCTATAAAACATTTTATAGAGATTTTCTTTATAGGATACAGACATTGTCATTTTATAATTTATTTTCCATAATTTTTCCCATTTGTCTAATTGAATACTATAACCGAAATTTTTTGCCCAGGTTATCATATTTTCTTTCACTACCTCTTCTTCTAATTTATATTCTCGTAAGTAATTGTAAATTTTTTTGATCAGTTTGTCCTGTGTCCCTTGCAAAATTTTATCTAATTCTGTTTGACCTTTTTGAAATTCAAATTGAGCCAAATCTTTATTGTATCTTGATTTTATTTGTATATACGGCCACCAGTCAATGTCTGTACCCATCTCTTTTAGTTCTTGCCTCATTCTTAGTTCTCCCTGATTGTTTAACAGATGTTTACAAGTTTTCGTTTTGTTATAGTCCATGGCATTTGGATAGATGTGGGCTTCCATCGTTGACAACCACTCCAGGATTTTGTAATAATGTGCCTTTTTAATACTCTGCCATGTTTGGTATAATGTGTGTCTGATTGTATGTCTCTGAAAATATTCATGCCTTTTGTCTGTGCCCTCCCATAAGAAGGCATGCCATCCTTGCTGAAGATCGAATCCTTCCAAATTCAATAGTCTATGGTTTTTGAGTTCCATCCACTCCTTGATCCAAATTAATGCTGATGCTTTGTAATATATTTCCCAATCGGGCAATGCCAATCCTCCTCTCTCTCTTGAGTCCTGTAGGTGTTTTAGTTTAATTCTTGCCTTCTTTCCTTGCCATATGTAGTCTGCAATTAGTTTATTAAAGTCCTTGAAGAAGTTCTTCCCCGGTTTTATTGGAATCACTTGAAACAAGAATAGTATTCGAGGCAACACATTCATTTTAATGGAGGCAATGCTTCCCAAAAGAGATAGCTGTAACTTTTTCCAAATTTCTAAGTCTTTCTTAATTTGTTTTGTTAATTTATCATAATTATCTTCTTTAATTGATGAACTTTTATTGGTCAGCCATATCCCTAGGTATTTTACTCTTTTTGTCGTTTGTATGCCTAATTTCTCTTCTAATTGTTTTTCTTGTTGATTGGTAAGGTTCTTCGTCAATATTTTTGTTTTCTGTTTATTAATTTTGAGCCCAGCTACTCTCCCGTATTTCTCTATCTTGTCTAGTAACTTGGTGCCAGTTGTTATTGGTTGTTCTGTAATGAATACAATATCATCAGCAAAAGCTTGGAGTTCGTACTCTTCACGTTTGATCTTTAGGCCTTTTATTTCATTATCTCTTCTGATTTCTTTTAGGAATCAGGTTTCCAGGGCTAATATAAATAATAGGGGGGACAGGGGACATCCCTGTCTCACCCCTTTTAATATTGGGAATTGTTCTGTTAAATCACCGTTAATTGTTATTTTCGCTGTCTGGCAGGAGTCTATTCTTTTTATCATATTTATGAATTTATCCCCAAATTTCATGGCTTCCAATTGTAGAGTGAGAAATTTCCAATTAAGATTGTCAAATGCCTTCTGGGCATCTAGAAAAATTAAGGCCACTTTTTTATCTATGTTCAATTCATAATATTCTAATACGTCGATTATTAGTCTCATGTTATTTTTTAACTGTCTCTTTGGGATAAAGCCATTTTGGTCCGGGTGTATATAATCTTTAATTATTTTCTTGATTCTTTCTGTGATGATTGATGTAAATAATTTGTAATCCACATTCAGCAAAGATATCGGTCTATAATTTTGAATCTGTGTGTGATCTGCTTCTTCTTTAGGTATTAGCGTAATGATAGCCTCTGTCCAAGAGTTTGGAATTTTGGCTTCCATAATTACATCATTAAATACTTCAAGCAGGATTTCATCTATTGAATGTTGGCAGTTCTTATAGAACTCTGCTGGTATTCCGTCCGGTCCCGGAGTTTTATTTATTTTCTGTTTATTCCTCACCGCAATAAGTTCTATCATTGAAATTGGCCTATCCAATAGGTCTCTATGTGTCTCTGTTAATTCTTTAATCTCAACTTCTCTTAGGTATTGTCTAATGTCTTTTTCGGAGGGTTCTTCCTGTTCATATAATTTTTGAAAAAATGCTCTCGCTATATTCTTTTTGTCCATATTCCTGTATTGTATCTCTCCAGTGTTGTCTTGTAATTGATGTATGGTCCGTTTTTCCTTTTCTTTCTTCAATTTATATGCCAACCATCGGCCTGTCTTGTTAGCATGTTCGAAATAGTTTTGTTTCACTAATTTAATTTTCCTAGCTATTTCTATTTGTGTTATCAGATTTATTTCATGTTTTATCAAACCTATTTTTTCCTTGACTTTTTTGTTTTGTGGTTCATTTTGTAGTTTGTATTCATGTTCTTTAAGTTCTTTGAACAATTTATCTCTTTTCTGCTGTTTATCTTTATTTTTCTTCGCCGAATATGCTATTGTCAGACCTCTCATGTAAGCTTTCGCCGTGTCCCACAGATTTTGGAGAGAGGTTTGCTCTTTACAATTAATCTCAAAGAAAATTTTCATTTCTTTTTCTATCATTTGTATATAATCTTTCTCTTTTAAGATTTCAACATTCATCATCCCTCTCTTTTTCTTTCGATATCCTTTCCAAATTATTACAAGAACTTTTAAAATTAGTGTACAACTTACAATATTTGTTTCATGACTTTTTGAAGTTACAATGGCACTGAAAAAAGGTGACTTACAACCAATCCACAAACTTACAACTGTTGCAGCACCCCCACAAGTGCATGATCAAAATTAGGATGTTTCATAACTGTCATGTATTTATGACAATTGCAGCAGAGGGGGTGGGGGGGAGAACTGTCATGTGCTCATCACTTGCACTTCCAGCCAAGTCAAGCAAAGTCAATAGGGAAAGCCAAGTTCATTTAACAACCACTTGATTCACCTAACAATTGCAATGGTTCACTTAACAACCATGGCAGAAAAAAATCATAATATCAGGCATGACTCATTTAACAATACCTTGCTTAGCAATGGAAATTCTGGTCCCAACTGTGGCCGTTAAGTTGACAACTACAGATAATCCTGAACCTACAACCACAATTGAGCCCAAAATTTATGTCGGTAGGCGAGAAATTTGTTAAGTGAGTCTTGCCCCATTTTATGACTTTCCTTGCCCCATTTGTTAAGTGAATCGCTGCAGTTGTTAAATTAATCACACGATTGTTAAGTGAATCTGGTTTCCCCATTGACTTTGCTTGTCAGAAGGTCGCAAAAGGGGATCACATGACCCCGGGGCACTGCAACGGTCATAAATGTGAGTCAGTTGTCAAGCATCCAAATGTAAATCATGTGACCATGGGGAGGCTGAAATTGTCATAAATGCGAAAAACAGTCATAAGTCACTTTTTCAGTGTCGTCATAACTTCAAACAGTCACTAAGCGAAATGTTGTTAAGTCAAGGACTACCTGTAGTGTAATGGCCAGAAGAAATAACATTGAAGAACAGGAAGAAAAGTTACATCCAAGACAACTGTCAGATTAAAGAATCCTGAGTCCAGGGCAGACCTGAATCCTGAATTAAGTGTCTCAGATAAGATTTCACACCTACTTCTAAAGAAGGTAAAGGGAAGGAGGAGGAAAGTGCATTCTAAAGAAGGTAAAGGGAAGGAGGAGGAAAGTGCATTCCGACTTGCAAGAATCTGTTTCTAACCCTTATAATAAAAGTAGCATTGGCTTGTTGATTTTAATTTCCTAGTTCAGTCTATCTCGGGACAGCTGACAATTAGTCTGCTTGCAGAACGGTTATGAATGCATCGGAACCACGGCACACTGGAGGAGCTTTCCTAAATCTCTTGCAATATCTGTTTTCAATTTGTTTGTTTGTTTATTATGACATCTGTGCCAAGAGTTCCCAAAGGCTCTGAGCAGCTCATATCCAGCCTTAAAAAAAAAGGTTAAAAACAATAACCACAAGCACATAATAAATACCAATACTGAAACGTGGATACAAATGGTTGTATTTATTTAACTTGGTCTGAATACACAATGTACAACCTTTCAAATGTTGCCTGGTTCTTGTTATGGCCCTGTTATGAAAGGCATGAGCCAGCAGATTGTGAATTGTCTCAGCAAGCAATTAGCAAGAGCAACTCTGGGAGGAGTCCGGCAGCCTATGAGGAACCTGATCCCAGCAAAACCCTCAGCCTAAGGATACCTTGGGAACACAGGAGAGCCAAGATGGAATGCTTTGCTTGGTTTCTCAAGAAGCCAAAGTGTAAATGCCCCAATTGAGCAACATCTATGAGCGGGCTCTACTTCAGCAGCTGTCAGCAGCTACTTTGTGGCTGGAACAACTACACCAACCTCAGATCCACAACCTCTGTTTTCCTTGATTCCTGCTTTGCATCCTGACAAACTGGCTGAGTAGCCTCTTTAGGTGACTTGGACTTCTGGACTATTTGTGACTATACTTATGACCCTGAACCTATGTTTCATTTTGAGTCTGGACCGAACTGGCTAACTGCCTAGCTTTCAGGAAAAAACCTTGCTCTCCTGTATATATTTCTGAAGTGTGCGTGCGTGCATGCACATATGGATTCTCTATATATGTGATTGCATTTATTTATTTGTTTGTTTGTTTGTTTGAATTTATTTATTTATTGATCGATTGATTGATTTATATTTCCTATTTCTTAACCACTCATCTCCTTCCCTGTTTACTATATGCTAGTAAACAGTCTTCCTTCCCAGTTGGATCATAAAGAAGGCTGAGCATCAAAGAATTGAGGCCTTTGAATTATGGTACTGGAGAAGATTAAAGCAGAGATGTCCAACCTTAGCAACTGTAAGACTTGTGGACTTCAATTTCCAGAATTCCTCAGCCAGCCATGTCTGATTGACTGACCAGTACTTGCCTACCAAAGGTAGGTAAGGTAAAGGTAGGTAGTGGTCAATCAACCAGTTAGGACTCACTGGGGAATTCTGAGAATTTAAATCCACAAAGTCTTAGATGCTAAGGTTGGACACTCTTGAATTAAAGGCTAAAAAAGAAGAAGAAGAAGCAACAGCAATGGCTTGTGTGCATATCTCATTCTGTTCTGGAACAGCTGATCTGCATTAGTGAAGAAGACGAATGAGATAAATGCTTTCTTTTTTCTAAGCATCAGGATTTGGTATCCTCCCCTCAAAAAGAACCATATCTCTCTGTTCTCACAACTGTACCTTTATTATGGATAATATTGACAAGTTACTCCAGTCATCAACCCCACAGTTGTTTAAAACAACCCTAGTCCAGGATGGATGGATGGGTGGATGGATGGATAAATAAAATTAGACTCTTCTTTGATAATACCCGGACCCAGGCATTGTTCATTCCTGAAAAGGTTTCCTTTCCTGGGACACAAGACATATTCCTGTGGAGACAGAACCAGGGGTGAAATGTACTTATCTTTCCTACCGGCTCGCTGCGCAGCACAGATGGTCAAAATCGGGACGTGACAATGTCCTGGTTTGGGGGGGGGGTAGAGCCTCCCACCACTGGTGCTACTGGTTTTCCGAACTACTTGCCGCCGGCACTACCAGCTCCCACGAGCCCGATTGAGGCGGCAGCATTTCAGCCCTGGACAGAACCAATCGGAGAGGAAAACTGACCAAGTTGCTGAAGGAGGAAATGAGCAGAAAGATCCCAAACAACAGATTCGGTTTGTGCCAGACAATTATTGTAATAAAGACTGCCAAATTTGGGCCAAAGTAAATATTTAGAGATAGCCCAGCCTGCAGATAGCAGTTCCTAGTGCACTGGTTCTGCTAATCCAGTGGATTACAGAAGCTTGTGCAGAATTAGGCCATTAGTTCCCTCAAATGAGTATTGAGATCATTGGTGAACAAGGCAAAGCATGACCTTTCCCAACCTTATTGTTCCTGAATTCATTTGCAGACTTCTCCAGTTCTCCTTGGGATTTGCTTTCAACTTCATCAGTTAATCAGGGAAAAAGTCTGGTTGTCTGCTTTATTGATTAAACTTATTAGAATCATTGATCAAAGGAAGCACTGATGCATGCATACTAAAAAAAAAAAACCTGAAAAACATGGGACAGAAACTAAGTAAAAAAATAAAAGGCCTATGTTTTACTGCTGTAGTACACTATCAATCACAAGATTATCACCAATGTACTTGGTGTGTGTATATGTGTGGGGAAACGTTCTTTACACCATTTTTACACCATTACAGCCCGCCCCCCCTGCAAAGATATATTTAAGTTCTGTGGAACTTCCAGATACAGATGGACAGGAGGTACCAGCCAATCAACTAGACATCATCATAGTAGAGAAGGGCCAAAAGACAGTGGTGGTGATAAATACAGAGGTGCCAAATGACAGCAATATCAGGGAGGAGTATGGGAAACTGGAGAAATATCAAGGCCTGAAGGAGGAACTAAAGAGGATGTGGAAAGTCAAAGCCAACATGATCCCGGTGGAGCACTTGAGGTTGTGCCTCCTAAGTTGAGAGAGTGGTTTTAACAGAGCCCAGAAACAAAGTCAGGGCTCTCTATCTAGAACAGAGTTCCCCAACCTTTCTGGGTTGGCAGCCAGAGGGGGAGGGGCAGGTGCCTTTACGCATGCAAGCGCACTTGTGAATGGGGCCATGAGCAGGCACGAACGGGGCGGCGAGGTGCACAAGATGCAAATGAGGCCACAAAGCCACGTGATGCAAACACGTCATGCCCGCAGCAACGCTAGTGCGCATGAGGCGATCACGGTGATGCTAGCATGAGTGGGGCTGTGTGCACACTCATGCATGCCAATAGGCCACGGCCTGGTAGTGGGCCACAGCCCACAAGTTGGGGAGCCCTGGTCTAGAAGATGCAGTGCTAGGACCAACTAAAATACTGCACAGAATCCTCAAACTCTGAGCTCTATGGTAGAGGATCTAAGACTGAGGAAGGCATTGACCAACCATAGGAGTGAGAAGGGAATATGTTTTAATTTTTTTAATGAAAACATTCATTTTCCTAAAGCTCTGGAATAGTAAAACTGTCTCCCTCAAGTCACATAGTATAAACCTTGCACACACTTGTATTACAAATTACTTATTGCAGCTTTCTAATAAGCATCCTGTTTCTTATACTTGGAAAACTTCCCAGGTTTTGCTTCAATTCTCCCTGTCTTTACCTCAAAGTAACATAGCTGAAACCCAAATATTCTTAGAACGCACCATTAAATTCCCTGATGAATCTGCTGTTGGAGGCCACACAACACATACAGATGATCTGGATTTAAATATATTAGACAGCTGTCATTCTACCAGAAGGGATACCCTATTGGAATAACTGGCAAATATACATAAAGAGAAACAGAGTTTATTTTTCCAAGAAATAGCTCTGCGATTTGTTCCAGTAGTATATGTCACTAAAATTTATTAAAATGTTATTGCTTTATGGATTCAAGGTAAAATCTTAGATGTCCCTGCTGCTGATCTTAGATAGAAATGAAAACGTATTAAGGATGCTGTATAGCAATAGAAGCCCAGTATTGTGTTTGTTAAGAATGATTTATGGAAATCAGACATAAATTTCATGCTAGGTTTGAGCCTGTTTACAGAATTACTGAACTCTACCTCGTTGATCAAACCAAAACCAAACAGACCTCATTGCATAACATATAATTCTATGCAAGAGAAAGTCTTGCAGTTTTAATGGATAAGTAAGTCTACACAGGATTGGAGATAGGAATAGTTATGAAAAGCATTTCCCAGGTCAGTGACCTGATTTTGAAAATATCTGAATGTGATCTGCCTTATTTTCCACCTTCTTTCTTTTTTGTTGCTTTCATTCTTTGTCTATGCAGGGAGATGCTACCGGTGGCAGTATAATTAGGATCTCATACAACTAGGATCTCATCTAATTAAGAAAATTTTATTTGTTATTTTATTTTTACTATCAGGGATAGAAGGAAATGCTTGTAGGATATTTTACTTCATGAGCCAAAATAATTTGCAGTTTTGAACTGGTATAATGCAAAGAAAAGGTCAGCGAGTTAGTAAATGTATAATTACAAAAAGCAGAGAAAGAAACAGATTTGCTGATTTAATCAAAGAGGAAGGGTGTATTAAGTCAGGGGGGGAAAATCTTCTAGAAAGTATAGCATTCAATGAGTAAAAAGCTTTTATTGTACTGAATGTGTCCTAAATAGATTTTGTGTTCTGTGATGCACACTTAATTTAAAGGGGAGAGTTTTAAAATTATTTTTATAGTAATTTTATTAAGGATGAGAATTATGCCATTAAAACTAATAGAATCTAAAATCTAAAATAGAATTTAAAATATAAAATCTTGAATTCCCTCTATCCTTATCTACCAGCAATTTCCTTTGATCATTAGTAGTTCAGATTCTTGTAGAGAGCTTAAGTTTGCAATAAATCTTTATACCCATTTGAACTGCCTGGCTCTCCTGATTTCCCTGGTGTTTCACAGTCTCTTTTGTATATTCAAAATAGGAAAACTATTAAGGTCACTCTCTTGGCTTGTTATTTGTATATTCGTTTTTATTATTAAGTCATCAACTGCTTTTTTTTTAATGTACAAGGTATCATCTTTTTCCATGTCATTCTTGTAACCTGTCATTATAAAATCCACTTTCAAATTAGTTTCAGTCTTGTCATGTAGAACTTATTCCTCTTCCATAACATCTTTTAAACATAGTCTATCTAAAGAAGCAGACACTATTAAAATTAATTTCTGGGTCCATTGTTCAAAAATATCTTACAGTATATCCAATGTTAAAATATTATGCTACATTTTGTAACTTTGAGTGTTCTTCTTTAGTTGTAATATTTTGTGTTCCCTCTAGTGTCCAATTTTTAAATTCTTACCTCTTTTAAAGAATTCAAAACAAAAACATTTTACACAGGGAAGGATCTTTATAATTAATGCCAATTAATTATAATTAATTCCAAAATCTGATTCCAATTTTATCTGGAAGCTTACTCTATTTGTAATTTGCTGGAATCAAAGTTTTAATCATCTTTGCTGTTTACCCAAAAAAGTTTCACGTTTTTAAATTTGTAGTTTAAACTTCTTTTGTTAGGATTGAAGGAAACTGGCATGATGTTGTAAAATGGATCCAATGGTTGCTAATACCTGAAAATAGCTCAAAAGTGAACAGATTCCAAGAGTATCAAGCTCTCTGTTTAGAAGAATGCAGGACTAGGGACAGCTAAGATCCTGCACAGAGGCCTTAAATTTGAAGGCCTCTGTTAAAGGACATGAGATTTGAGAAAGACATACATCACTAGGGCCGGATTTTCCTATAGGCTAACTAGGCTTCAGCCTAGGGCCTCAAGATCAAGAGGGGCCTACATTCAAATTGTTAGCAAAATTAAAATTACACTTTCACTATAGGTGAAAGGGCCTCATAAGTGGAATAGCCTAGGGCCTCTTTTCATCTAAATCCGGCCCTGTACATCACCTATTGGATAAGAAAGGATTTTACACACACACACACACCCCTCCCCTTTCACCATACCTACCTACTGGAGGTTGGCAAAAGAGACATGAACTTTGCAAACATAAACACAAATTGTCTATGGAGATTTTCAGTCATCCAGGTCATGGCTGTCCCAAAGGTACTTTTTCAAAAGCAACTGGACTTTGTTTTTCCTTGAAGACGTTTCTCTTCTCATCCTTCACTTCAAAGGAAAAACAAAGTTTAGTTGCCTTTTGAAAAAAACATCTTTGGGATATACATTTAGCTTGATTAATAGAGTCAAATGCTGACTTAAAATCAATAAAGGCTGAGTCCAACGAAGACTCAGAATATATTGTGTGGAAGAGCTACAATATTTCTCTATTAAATGTTGAAGCACTGGACATTGGTCAATAGAAGAATGACTTTCCCAGAAGCCAGCCTGTTTTTCTGCCAGGAAGCTGTCCTGCTCTAACCAAATCTCACTTTCCAATATATGTGTCTGGCATTCAGTTTGTCAATGGTATTAAGCAAGCTGATGGGTTCTTAATTTAGCGGGTCAGGCTCATTTTTAAAAAAACCACTATAACTTCAATTTCCCAACTCCAGGCATATAACCATATTTATTTACAAATGTACAGTAATTCCTAACCCAAAATAAGCCCATCAAACTGAATTATTCTTAATTAACTCAGGAGGAACTAAGTCATTGCTGGGACCATCTCTAGTTTTAACTAGGCATTAAGTCCTTAATCTCTGCAATCATTATTGGCAGTTAACTGGCAAATGCTCTGTGAAATATCATTAGTTGTGTTTTGTTTTGATTTTCACATTCATCTCTGTACAAATTCTCTAAAACTCCTTTCCTAATTTTAGAGGTGGAATAATGCTATTCATTTAGAATAGGCCATTTTTAGGACAATCTACTGTAATTTGCCAAATAAGAGACATCTATGAGAGAGAGAGACTGGCAGAGCCAGATGGAGGAGTCAAGCGGGGAATTAGTTTGGAGTCATTAGTAGGTGTAAAAGGGCAAGGTCTAACCTTCCCTTGAATTGCCACTGAACTTTATCTAGTCTGGCCCAGGTGCAGGCTACCAATCTGGGAAGATTCCTATGTAATAGGCACTAGCAATGAAGTGGCTAATTGAATTCTTCACATCTGGATCTGGTTGTTCACGCCTGATGGAATCCCTGTGTCTTAACAGTTTTCACCAAGCAAGCTCATACAACTTTCATGGTGGCATGTTTCCTGCATTTATTTAAGAATAGGTTTATGCTACTGCTTCTGCTTTTCAAAGTTCATGCAACACCAATATGCTTTTGTTAGCATTGTGGACTTTATAATTAGCTATAAACCTTGGGGGGGAGGGGCTTCAAACTACGGTTTAGAATAGTTACTATTCCACTTGTAAAATAGTAAACAATGATAAATATTATTTACATAGATCTGTGTTCTTCTCAGATGATAAAACTGTTATTATAATCCTTAAAAATCAGAATACCAAACAGGAATGCAGAGCATCCTTGTGATTAGAGCAGGATTGTCAGGGAATTGTGTAGCAGGTGTCCAAATGAAGTCAGAGACGCTGACACAAACTTGTAGTTTTATATAAATAAATATATTTTACATCTACATATAATTCACCAAAGAGATTAGTCAGTCTAATAGGAGCATCATGAGGTAAATCACAGAGCACACAGGGCATACAGGAGATAAAGGCGGGGAAAAATGGAAACCCCCCTCCACTCTCATAGCAACCAATCACAGCACAGGCTGCCTTATGCAGGAGCCAGCACTCTCCAACCAATCAACCACAACTGTGTATTCTGGCTCACTGCACAACCTCCCTGCTCCAGCTACTGTGTTTCCCCGAAAATACGACCCACCCAGAAAATAACCCCATGCCTATTTGGGGGAGGGGGGGCTAATATATGCCCTACCCCAAAAATAAGCCCTAGTGAAGAGATGGCCGTGGCCCGGTCACCTCATGGCTGATGGGCCCCTTAATCATGTCCCGCGGATCAACTGATCCAGCGAGGGCCGAGAGTTCTGTCTCCCTGGGCACCTGGAGATGTTTCTAGCACACTCATGCTAGCCCCAGCCCTTCCCATGGCGCCAGGCAACCTCACAGCCAAGGGCCCCTCTCTTCCACAGCTCATCTTGTGGCTATGGAACAGTTTGCATTCTGCCAGGGCTGAATCTCGGGTGTTGCTTAGACTGCTGCTACAATGAGGCAGAAAGCCATGTGGCCCGTCAGAATTGGCTCCTCCCCTGCCCGCCTCTACCCGGCTGCTGGGCCTGCTGCACCTGCTGCTGCTGCCCTCGCAGGAGCTCTTTGCCCTCTTGGCTGCATTGCTCTCAGGAGCCCTCTTGGGCTGCTCCTGCCTGGCATGAGGCAACTCAGCCCAGATCTATAACCTCCAGAGCACCTCCACCACCACCGGCCTGCCAGGCCTCCTTCACGAGCGGTGCTGCTGCCCTGAGCGAGCTCATGGCGGCTCTGCAGCAGGACAGAAGAGGGAGGGAGGGATCACCCCTTCTTCCTTTGCACTCTGAAACCTCACCTTTCCTGGCCCCCAAGCTCCCAACCTATCCCTCTCGCTGGAGCAAGACACGCAACTCAATTTTACCCATGGAGGCCTCCCTTATCTCTGGGCACCTGGAGAGACAGAACTCCCAGCCCTCGCTGGATCAGCTGATCCGCAGGCCACAATTAAGGGGCCCAGCAGCCATGAGGTGATGGCGCTCATGGCCTCCTGCACCTCAAAAAAATTAAGACACCTCCCTAAAAGAAGCCCTAGCCATTTTGGAGAGAGGGGGTCAAAAGAAAATAAGACCCGGTCTTATTTTCAGGGAAACACAGTACCAAATTTAAATTTCTTAACAAATATACTTTTTCTGGATCTTTTTGTCAGGTATTGAACACAATGATCCAGAAAGCTTCAGAATGCATTTTCTTCAACACTATTTGCATTTTAATATCTAAATTTAAAACTATTAAGCATCTTATCTTCCCTTTTAAAGATATTTTGTTTTTCTCTTATAAGATTGATTTATTTCCCATGGGGGATGTGACTGGGTGGGCATGTTGGGTGGAAGACAGTTTAAATCAGGGATTCCCAACCTTTTCTGTACCCCGCACCCTAGAACGCTTCTGATATATTCTTGCACCCCTTACAAAAAAAAATAATTATATGCATATAATTTGCATATAATTATGCATATACACTATACTTTTGAAACTTCTAGATCCAGGTTCCCCCCCCCCACCCCCGGAAAATCGAGCAGCCAGGTTGGGAACACCTGGTCTAAATCTTCTACTCACTACTCAATGTGGCCAAGAGGTAGTACTTTAGAAATCATTTCAAGGTGTTAAGATTTTTAACACCTTGGTGGCACAGTAGACTAAAGTGCTGTTAAGTAGCACCAGCTGCCTGCAATTACTGCAAGTTCGAATCTCGCCAAGCTCAAGGTTCACTCAGCCTTCCAGCCTTCCGAGGTAGGTAAAATGAGGACCCGGATTGTGGGGGCAATAAGATGACTTTGTATAAAAAAAAAAACACCGCTTGTGGGGGGGGGCAAAAGCCCTACTAAGCAGGTATATACAAAAGTAAGAAGGCTATTGTTTAACACATTGTAAGCCACCCTGAGTCTCTGGAGAAGGGCAGCATATAAATCGAACCAATAAATAAATAAATAAATAATAAACAATCAAAAAAGCAACCCAGGGTGTGAGAACTCCATCTTTTTCAAAGATTAGGGCTGAGGTAAGGAAGGCACCCCTTAAAGCAGGGCTCTCCAACCTTGGCAACTTTAAGACTTGTGGACTTCAACTCCCAGAGTTCCTCAGCCAACAAAGCTGGCTGAGGAATTCTGGGAGTTGAAGTCCACAAGTCTTAAAGTTGCCAAGGTCGGAGAGCCCTGCCTTGGAGGATAGGTGGTGGCTGCAGGAACTTCCACTCCATTACCCCCAAGTAGGATGGGTAGTCCAGGATATGAAGATTCTGAGAATTTCTGGACAGGTTTGGGATCCCAGCCTTCCACCTTGAAGAATTGTTCCCCTGTAACAGGGCCTTAAAGCATTGTAGAGTCTCACTCTCTAATTTGATCTTCTCGATCCTCTCCTGATCTGTTGAATCACAGAATCTTATAGTGGGAAGTGACCAGAGACTTAATCCTCTGTTCAGTGCAAGATCCTTAAAAGTAATTCCACTAGATAAGGAGTCCCTAACTCCTGGGCCATGATCCAAGCACATGGGCATGAGCTGCTCCACTTGCATGAGCAATGGGCCACCATCCCCTCTCCCTCTCCTTCCACCACTACTGCCACTCCGCAAAGCCAGAAAAGTTGGGGACCGCTGCGCTAGCTAACCATCCAGCCTTTGCTTGAAGACTTTTAGCAAGGATCTCACTATGTCATTGTCTCATTGCTCATATTCCTCCTAATATATACCCTAAACCTCTTTTCCTTTAGTTCTAACCCATTGATTCCAGTCCTGCAATCTAGCAATTGATAAAAAGATCATTCCTTCTTTTGTGTGACAAACTTTCAGATCTTCAAAGATTGCTATCACAATTCTCCTCAGTCGTCTTTTCTGTAAAACCAAATCTTTTTACCCTTCTCTACAGGTCTCGGTTTCCAGAGCCTTCACCTCTGAACTCGCTCTGATTTGTAATGTCTAGAATTGGACACAGAACTCCAACTTGAGTCTGACTAAGCCAGAATAAAGTGAAACCATTACTTCACATTATTTGATTCTCTGCACCTATTAGTGCAGCATTTGCCTTTTCAGCTGCAGCATCAAACTGCTGGCTCAGTTTAACTTTTGGTTGACAAAGACACCTAATTTTTTTTTCATAGAGTGCTATTGCCAAGTTAAGACTCCCTCACCCTATATTTGTGCCTTATATTCTCTTACCCAGATACAGGTAGACCTCGAACTTTACAAACACAACTGAGCCCAAAATTTCTGTTGCTGAATGAAACATTTGTTAAGTGAATGTTGCCCCATTTTGCAACTTTTCCTGTCACAGTTGTTAAGTGAATCACTGCAGTAGTTAAAGTTAGCAACATGGTTGTTAAGTGAATCTGGCTTTCCCATTGACTTTGCTTGTCAGAAGGTCACAAAAGGTGAGCACATGACCCCGGGACACTGCAACCGTCATAAATATGAGTCAGTTTCTGAGTGTCTGAATTTTGATCGCATGACTGTGGGGATGCTGCAACAGTCGTAAGTGTGAAAAACAGTCTTAAGTCACTTTTTTCAGTGCTGCTGTAACTTTAAACGGTCATTAAATGAACTGTTGCAAATCAGGGACTACCTGTACAGAATTTTACAATTCTCCCTGTTAGTTAACTTCTATTCCTTTCGGTCCACTGTTTAAGCCTGAATATATCTTTTCCAATTTTCTGTCTTGTTCATTTAATATCACCCTGCAGATTTTATAAATGTCCCCTCAATGCTGTTGCCTAAGTTATTGATAAAAATGTCGAATGGCACAGGACCTAAAATAGAACCCTGTGGCACTCCGATCAATACTTCCTTCCAAGATGAAGCAGAATCATTAAGAAACACTCTTTGGGTGTAGTAATCCAACCCACTCTCAGTCCATCTAACAGTAGGCCTCCATCACCTTGCTATTGATCTAGTGTCAACAGAGGCTGAGCTTTCTGGCTATATATACTAGGCTACTTGATCAATTTTCCCTAGTGGCTCTTCAATCACGTCCTCCAATGTTTTGTGGATATCACATTGCATTGTTTTAGTTATAGCGTTATTATCACTTACTGGTGGCCGTACACAGACATCAGTTGGTTGTGCTGTCAGATCTATAACCACTAGGGAATGTTCCTCTTGAGTAAATCTGTCATTGTTAGCTGCTGCCCTGCTTCTTGTATTATATTCAACGGCGGTTGTTCATTCTCTCACAACTTTGTGTTGGACTCTAATGCCGTCTTTGTTTATTTATGAAGAACCTGACCTTTTCCCACATAGATCCACTGTTTTATTATTCAATAAGCCAAACACCACTTGTTTCTCATTGTTGTTGTTTTTTTATTGGTACTAAAGTATTAAGTGCTTCTACGGTACAAGCATCTCCTGCCAACAAACTCTTTAACACCTCCAGTTTGTATAATATGCCTTTTTGCTCAATCTGAGGGAGGATATTAAAGGACAGAATCATATGTTTTGCTACAGAGTTGCTTTACTAGCTCTACTAAACACTACATTACTCTACTACACTATTAAACATTACACTACTCTACTACACTATTAAACTCCCCAGTTTGTGCGTAACCTTTAACTGGGTGAAGTGGTGCGTCACAGGTTAACAATTTTGGAACCAAGGTACCAAAAATGAGCTAATTTACAGAATGCATCCAGAATCTAGGTCCCATAACTCGCATGGAATTAAAATTTTGCAAATTCCATTATATATTTTATGATGTAAAAATTATGACATACTGTAATAAGAAATAGCATAAAACATTTCCTGTGATCAGCTGCTGGTGTGCTAGGAAGTTCAACATTGGCTACTTTCAAGGCAGATACAGTTCTGCATATCTTCCTGATTCCCCCCCCCCCCCCCCCAGGGAAGGCAGTACTTTAGAAGCTTGGTCACTGTTGAAGACATCAAGGAATTTGATAAGGAAATACAGTGGTACCTTGGTACTCAACTGCTTTGAAACTCATCGAATTTGGTACTCAGTGCATTTTGACATGAATATTGTCCGGGTAATCATCTTTTGTTTGGTACTCAACATACAAGTTAGAACATGTCAGTGTCAGCTTCCTTGTGATTCACTATATTATTTCTTTTGGGAAAAATCTGTTTGGTACTCATAGTTTTTGGTATTCATCGCACCTCCCGGAACCAATTAATGATGAGTACCAAGGTATCACTGTATCTCTGAAATGATGACCCAATGGATCATGGGTTATCTAGTATTTAATAATAGACTGCATTGTCTATACAATAGACAATGGTACTTGAACATATTCAATTGAACGTATGGTACAGTTCAATTCTATGTATTCTATTGGTTGGCTTTTTTCATGCTTTGTTATAAACTATCATGAAACACTGGTGATTCTGCCCTAATGCCATCCAGATGTAAGGCTACAACTCCCATCACAGGGAATATATTTGTACTTATTGGAATGATGAGATTTGTCCAAGACAGCTGGAAAAACCAGTTCAGGAAAGAAGGAAATAAACTTGCTATTATTAGACCAGTTACCATCTGTCAAATTTATCTCACAGGATTCTTGCGAGAATAAAATATTTGGAAGGAGAAGATTTCTAGGCATATTGCTTTGAGTTCCATAAAATAGGATCTAAATGCAATAAATAATTTGAAATATGTATCAATTGCAAATTGAATGTTGAAGACCAAAAGCCATGCTGATATCACAAGTCAGCTGAAAGTCTATTTAATGGCCTAGGGCAAAAACAAAACTCTTTCCTAGCTACCTGGATCTGCTGAAGGAAAAAACCAAAAATGCCCACTTATGAAGATATTTGTAAATTCAGCTATTTGTGGTTTTTAAAAAACCTGCCTGAACTGCTTTCTAAAGCAAAGTGCTTATATATCATGTCCAAAGTAGCTATGAAATGCTTCCATGAATTGTATCAGCAAAACAAATGGATTATGGAAATGTGATAGTATTTTACCTGGTGCATCTTGGCCATCTTTGGACTATGGCACTTTAAAGAGGAGAGCTGGGACCAAAAGCTTAGTGGATTAGTCACAAGAGAGCTTTAATCTCTGCATTCTCTATTGTAATCATGCCATGACCAAACATACTTGAAAAAAATACTGTGATAAAATAAAACCTGCTCATTTATAACTCAAACTAAAAAGATCACAATTGCCTTTATTCAATTTTGACTTTTATTGTAAAAAATTGGTGATCTTTTCCCCATACTATCTTTGAAGATCCCATTTCTTTGCTACTTCAAATCTCCTCCCCTCCTCCTCCTCCTTCTTCTTCTCCTCTTCCTCCTCCTCCACCTCCTTCTCCTTCTCCTTCTCCTTCTCCTTCTCCTTTTTCTTCTCTTTCTGTTGCTTTCTCTTTCTTTCTCTTTCTCTTTCTCTTTCTCTTTCTCTTTCTCTTTCTTTCTCCTTCTCCTTCATTTGGACCAGCAAATCCTTCATGTTGATTATAATTGAGGTGTTCATTGTGTCTGAAATTCAGTTTAAATTCAATTAAATTGAATCAACATTTAACAGATATTTTACTTGGGCAAACTTATCTAACTCCTTTTTGGAAGGGGTACTAAAAATACAAATTTGTATTTATGATATAGAGAAACTGTATTAAGTTAATAAAGTGAAATTTCCCTTGAATTGGGCTTGAGTCCTGATGACTTCATGAATCCACTCATATAGTTCTCATGGAAGCAGTGCAGAAATGTTTTGCCATTGCCTTCTTTTCTTTCAGAATCATTTTTAGACTTCAAAATCTAGCTTCCAACCCTGATATATCTCAGCAATTCCCCATCCAAATACTAAATAGGATTAGCCTATCTTAGTTATCTTTTCTTTTTTAATATATTTATCAGCTAAGGGTAGCTAGGTATTACCACCTAACCAGGGCTTTATAAGATAGCACCAAAACTGTTAATTCATACATCTGTTTATCAAAGAATCAACTAAAAAAAAACTAGTTTGAGTGTGGCAACTTGAAATGTCTACTATGCGGAGGCCCTGCTCCAGTATAACAATACCTGCAGTTTATCAATGATGACTTCAGAGTGAATAAATAATACCTGTCATCAGTGTAAATTAGAACTATTCCTATGAGGATCTGAATTATTTCAATTTTTACTGAAATCCTAATCCTTTATTAAGTCTCTTCAACATCTCCATAAATGATTTAGATGAGGGGAGGTCATCAAAGTTGCAGACAACACCAAGCTGAGGGGAATAGTCAATACTTTAGAAGATAGCCTCAAGAGCCAGAAGGATCTTGACAGACCGGAACAATGAGTCCTATCTAAAAAAATTCAATTCAATGGTGAGAAAAGTAAGGTTTTACACTTTGGTAAGAAACACCAAATGCACAATACATAACAGGTGGTACTTGGCTCAACAGGAGTAACTGTAAGAGGGATCTAGGATTCCTAGGGGACAACCACTTAAATATGAGCCAGAAGTATGATGCAGTGCCAAAAAGCCAATGCAGTCCTAGGTTGCAACAGCAGAGGGACAGTATCAAGATCAGGTGAAATGTTAGTACTACTTTATACTGCTTTGGTATAACCACACTTGGAATACTGCATCCAGTTTTAGTCACCATGATACAAAAAAAAATAAAATAAAATACTGAGATTCTAGAAAGAGTGCAGAGAAGAGCAACAAAGATGATTAGGGGGCTGGAGGCTAAAATTTATGATGAATGGTTGCAGGAATTGGGTATGTCTAGTTTAATGAAAAGGACTAGTGGTGACATGATAGCAGTGTTCCAATATTTGAGGGGCTGTCACAGAGAAGGGGGGTCAACCTGTTCTCCAAAACATCTGAGGGCAGGACAGGAGGTAACAAATGGAAACTTACCAAGGAAAGATCCAACCTAGAACCAAGAAGGAATTTCCTGACAGTTAGAACAATTAATCAGTGGAACTTGTCTCCAAAAAAATGTGGATGCTCCAACACTGGAGGTTTTTAAGAACAGCTATTTTTCCAGGATGGTATAAGGTCTCCTGCTTGAGCAGGGGGCTGGACTAGAAGACCTCCAAGGTCTCTTCCAACTCTGTTATTCTGTATTTTATTCTCAGTGATCATTCAAAACCATCACTCGCCAGTTAAAACGAATGCACATGTGAATCACACTAAACATAATTTGCTCAGGGAGGCATAGTATTCCCGCCCAATAATTTTATCTTCAAAACCATCTTATGTATTATCTGGCCCAAGACTTGCCTCACTATCTTTACAATTGTTTACATATTTGAATAAGAGTCTCCTTAATTCCACTGCAACTCTATTACTCTGCTTTTCCAATAGATATATAGATAACATGTGCAATAAAATGTAGTTTATTCATTTATTCCACACATACATGCAAGCTAACACAGTTTCAATAACACCTCAAGAGAAATCAGCACCGCCCTGAGTCCTTCGGGAGTAGGGCGGTATAGAAATTCAATAAAATAAATAAATAAATAAATAAAACAGTACAAGCTCTATTAAATATGGATTGGAAGAGTGTTACCTGCTCTCTGAACTTCCAAGACCAGACAGTTTTATTTTTCTAAATGATAAACATGTGCCTTGTTCTTGGATCCTTACCAATTGCTCGCAATCTCTTCTACCCATCTTCACATCAAGAGATTCTCACAATGCTAACCTACTTCTACGCATTAAATAAACCAACTACTGCTAATTTAAAATACAACTGGAATAAATTTCTACAATAAAATGGGCAGATTTCTTCGGCATCACAATATGTGTTACAGAATGTTGTTGTTTCAAAAATTTGGAGATAATATCCCCTTCCCTCGAGTGAATAGATACATTGCACTTTTGGTATTTTTCTCCATTCTGGATACTGCGCAGTGGCTTTAAAAAAGCGAGATAAGTATTTTAATCCATATTTCAAGGAAGCAAAAAGTCCCAAGGTGACTTGCATAAAATATAAATATAAAACGCCATAAAACACCATAATTTAAGATAATAGAAATATTTCAATGCTCCACCAAGCAATCCATAAAATTAATCAAACCATTTACAAATTGCCCGAGCAATAAAATTGCCATTAATAATACAAAACTATCTTGATTTTTTAATGTAAAACAATTTGAAATAAATGGGTCTTCAAAGCCTATGAAAAAGCAAAAAAAAAAAAAAAAAAAAAAAAAAGTGGAGGTAATTTCATTCAACTTATTTTGCTTCTGGAGGAAATTCCATGAATGGAACTCTGCCAATTTCTAGTGCTATCATCGACCAATTAAATAAGGTGGGGCCTTTGACACTTAACTTAAGCCATTGCAGATACATGGGAATGCAACCAATTTTCCAAGTTAGAAGAGCTTTTTAGGCCAGTACTTGCACTTTGAAGCACTGGATTCAAGACTGTGTAAGTGGCAACTAGTACAATTAGTACTGAATAAGTGCTGTACAACAAGTGCATAGGTAAGGGCAGGAATTGCCATGGTGAGAAGCACTCTCATTTTAAACATCATGGCTCTTTCATGCCCTCAAAGATATTTTTACCTTTCCCACACAAGTGTGCCTGGTCAGGATCCCACATTTGATTGAACATTTTATGAAAAGGCATTAGATTCCATTTAAGACACTGCCTTAAAAGCCCTCATTTTGTACCCTCTAGGCATACAATGATATTCTCTGCTTGCCACTGCCGACCTCCTAGACCTAGATCGTGGGCAATGAAGAATGAGAAGGGAGCCCCAGGGACCTGACAATGAGTGAATATGCACAGAACAAAAGCAACAACAAAGCCAATAAAAGACAAGATATGATAAGCTTTTAACACATGGGTTTTCAGTACTTGATACAAAAAGTCATCATCCTACATGCCTATGCCATCTAGATGATGGATTTCATTCATGCAGTAGTTTTCAGCTTGCACTGATCTCAGATTTTTTTTCACCTGACTTTCAGGCCATGATGAAATGTCCTACAAGACTCTGTGCAGCACACCTAGAATCCCATCACTTACATAGGAATGTTCAAGGAAAAGATGAGAGACAGACAGACAGATTGTAACATTTTCTGGGTGAATACCAGAGTCCCTATGAATGTGTCCTTTAGGAAAGCAGCATGTCTTCCATTCTCCCCAATTGTTATTTTTATGTTGAAAGTGAAAGTTCATGTATTAGAATTGTCAGTACCAGTTATTCTATTCTGTGCATTACAAGCAGGAAAATAATACAAATATTTTTATGATGTACACCAGGCAGACCAGTAGGAATACAATAATTTTGAATCCCTAATTTTTATTTGCTATTTATTAAATAACTAAAGTGGCCCAGAGTCACTTTGTAGGGGAGATGGGCGGCAGAGAAATTTAATAAATAAATTTGTTAATCATCATGGAACATCTAGAATTAAACTAATCTATTCCAATTTACCAAAACAAACAAAACAAACATGAATTTCCTTCCTAGTTAAATAAGGGAACTCTACTACCAAGAAAACAGCATCCTTTTCCATAGCTCAGATAAGATACATTGTTAAAACAATTTTATCTTGAATATTAGCATTAGACTTTATCAAACCATGTTATTAAAACAAAGCTCAGAAATTACAAGCATCAGATTTTATCTGCCTACAAGACACCAGCTGAGATAGCCTTTTGCCTTAGGTTTGTCTGATAAAAATAATTACAATGCTGTAATTATGATGTACTGTTTGCACAGTATAATTAAGCTATTCTTTTGTGACATACTTCCCAAAGCTAAAAATATGGAGCTTTCAATGGATTATTTCACTCACTCATTCATTCATTCACTCATACACATGTATATACATACATGTGTGTGTGTGTGTGTGTGTATATAGAGAGAGGGGGGGAGGAGGAGGAGGAGGAGGAGGAGAAGGAGGATGGAATGAGGGTACTTGCAGCTTACTGCAGGGCATCCTAAGAGGATGGTTAAGATGCAGGGTTTGGGTTTTATTTGATCATTTTATTTTATGGTTGTTTTATAGTTTCTGGTTTTATTGTTGTTCTGAGCCATCAAGAGTTGTTTAAGATGGGCGGCCATATAAATATTTTAAATAAATAAATAGACCAGCTATTGATCTCTCTGAGCAGTCAGACATCACTTGATATCATAGCTTTGGAAAGAAAATCTCAAGTATACGAATGGAACTAAGTGTTTAACGGCAACACTGTTCCGATCAGGTCAAATTCAAATAATGAACCAAATCTAGGCTGCAATCCTATATACTGATTTGAACATGTTGCACTGAATACAGTGGGACGATTCTGCAATGGCATCCCTAACAATGGACTACAAGGTATTTTGAACTGGAACAAAGAACTTATGAGGTAGCTCAGATGTGATGACAGGAGACAAGCTAATAAACATATTACATTAAAGCAAACACCACTGAAATCGATGAAAGGTGTCAAAAATCAGAATAAGCTACTTATTGCAGTGCCAGGTACTAATAGTCCTTGACTTACAACCATCCATTTAGTGACCATTCAAAGTTACAACAGCACTGAAAAAAAATTACTTATGACCAGTTTTCACACTTACAACTCTCATAGTAGCCCATGGTCACATGTTCAAAATTCAGGTGCTCAGCAACTGACATGTACTTATGACAGTTGCCCTGTCCCAGGATCATGTGATTACCATTTGTAATCTTCCTAGCTGGCTTCTGTTGTGGCCCCGCCCTCTGAGCCTGTCCCATCGGAGGAAGAAAGCTCCGAGCATGAGGAAGAGGAGTCAGCCAGGCCTCCCTCTCCAGGCCCCTCCCCTCTGGCATTGTTTCAAGTGCCGGCCGAGGGAGAGGAGACAGCTGCTTCGGATCAGAGTGATAATGACACATCATTCCTGGACGCACGCCTCCGAAGGCGTGATAAACGTTTGCAGCAGCTGGGGAGGCATGCTAGGGATTAGAACTGAGTCACTGGACCACACCCCAGAGACCACACCCCAGAGACTATATAATAGAGGGTGGTGGTCAAGGATCTTTTGTGACGAACAAAGTAAACCTTGGCTAAGTCACTAAAGTCTCGTCCGGAACTGCTGGGAGGAATATTATTTCTGTTTGGACTTTCTTGAACGTTCGTATCTTATCTGTCTGTTTGTGAAAATAAAGTCCCTTGGCAGACGGTGTGTCTATTGCTGCCAAGAGGGAGATAAGAACTGGGTGCGTTCCAAAGTGTTTCCTTAACCCTCGGCTGGCTGTGTGGAGTGTGTGTGGGGACGGGGACAGATCAGCTTCTGACAAGCAAAGTCAATGGCAGAAGTCAGATTCGCTTAACAACGACATGAGTCACTTAACAACTGCAGTAATTCATTGAACAACTGTGACAAAAAGGTTGTAAAATGGGATACTTAACAACCATCTTGCTTAACAATAGAAATTTTGGGCTCAATTGTGGTCATAAGTCAAGAACTACCTATTTCAAAAGGGCAATGGAAGTA
Organism: Pantherophis guttatus; assembly: GCF_059756535.1. Taxonomy (NCBI): domain Eukaryota; kingdom Metazoa; phylum Chordata; class Lepidosauria; order Squamata; family Colubridae; genus Pantherophis; species Pantherophis guttatus. The sequence goes on from NC_142064.1 coordinate 141,412,692, forward strand.
TAGGAGTGACTGAGATGCAAGTTCATTCTCAGTCATAGAAGTTCCTCAGATAATTTTGGGCCAGTCACTGTGAACAGGTAGTCCTTGACCTACAACAGTACATTTAGTGACTGTTCAAAGTTACAATGGCACTGAAAAAAGTGACACGACCGTTTTTCACAGATACAACCTTTGCATCACCCCTGTGGTCACGTGATCAAAATTCAGATGCTTGCCAGCTGGTTCATACTTATAATGGTTGCAGTGTCCTGGGGTCATGTGATCCCCTTTTGCGACCTTCTGACAAGCAAAGTCAATGGGGAAACCAGATTCACTTAACAACCATGCTACTAACATATCAACTGCAGTGATTCACTGAACAAGAAGTTTCATAAAATGGGGCAAAATTCACTTAACAAATTACTCACTTAACAACATAAATTTTGGGCTTTGTAAATTGAGGACTACCTGTATCATAGCAGGGGCCATTGGGAAGAAAAAAGAAGAAGGAAGGAAGAAAATATATTTTATGTGAAAAAATATACTTGTGAATAAGTGAGCACATGTGTGGCTTCATACCTCATAACAAACTTTAAGCCTAAAAAGGTTGCCCACCCTCCCCACTTCAGAACTATGTCAATGAATTTGGAGAAGTCACTGATCTGAATACTCTTCCCTTCTTTCTTCTTCTACTGGAAGCATTGGCTTTAACTGAATTGCAATTGATTAGTTGGACTTAAACTATAAGCAAGCCATGTTCAAACCAAGCTTCTAATCCTATGCTACCTGGCACTTCATAGTGGAGTAAAGTTGAGTATTAATTATTATAGTTTAGTCAAGAATTACCCAACTACAACTTCAAAAAAGCCAACTATGATCTCACAGACACCGACCTCTCATCTCGATTGGCAAATTCTATTCTCTGGCTATAATACTGCCAAAGACAATTATAACATTTTCTTGCTCAAAATCAATAGAATTATTAAACTGTATGTACCACTAATCACCACCAAAACCAGGAAAAACAAATTACCCATATCAACAAGAAAGCTTCAATCCAAAAAAAAAAAAATTCCCTCTGGTGAAAAAAGAAAACTGGCTACGTAGCTAACTTCAAAAGCCACTACAAAAATATATGCCACTAAATAAAGACTGAATGCACCAATTACCACCTCAAACAAGAAAACCTTCTGCACATGAAATCCAACCATGCCTTCTATAATTTTGTAAACAAACTTAAAGACTCAAGATCTCAACCCTAAAAGGACCTAATGGCAAAGAATGTAATGATGAAGCAGTTAAAGCAACCCTCTTTAACACATTTCTTGGCTCAGTCTTTGTAAACAGCAATGGCTCATGCCCAACATTCCCTAGTCGTACCACTAATAACTACAACAATCTAACACAAATAGATTTCACAGAAGTTAATGTTGAAAAGGCACTACGCAGACTAAAACCATCTCTATTTATCGGACCTGATGGACTATGTGAATACTTCTTTAAAAAGCTTTCCACTGCTATAGCTGAATCCCTAAGCATAATCTTTGAAAAATCTTTCAGGACCAGCTCCCTACCCAACCTATGGTCACTAGCCATGGTCATCCCTATCTTCAAAAAGGGAGACCCCAACCTAGTTGAAAACTACAGACCAATCTCTTTATGCTGCGTCACCTGCAAAGTCATGGAATCAATCATTACCCAATCCATTACCTTCCACATAGAAACAAACAACCTACTCTCTAACAAACAATTTAGTTTCAGAAAAAAATTATACCGTAATCTACAACTTCTACACTGCAAAAACATATAGACTACAAATCTCGATCAGGGCAAAGCAATAGATGCAATTTACATAGACTTCTGTAAAGCCTTTGATTCAGTGGTACACGACAAACTACTTCTAAAACTAAAATCCTATGGCATCTCCAGACCCCTACATAATTGGATAGCAGCGTTCCTGTCAAACAGACAACAACTGGTCAAAATAGGGAGCTCCCTATCAAATCCTGCACCTGTTAATAGCGGTGTCCCCCAAGGCAGTGTTCTAGGACCAACATTCTTCATACTATACATAAATGACCTTTGTGATCATGTTATAAGCAACTGTGTTCTCTTCACCAATGATGTAAAACTATTTAACACCACCAACAATGCTGCTACCCTTCAAAAAGATCTTGACTTTGTGTCAGAATGGTCAAACAATTGGCAACTCCAAATCTCAACCAACAAATGCTCTGTCTTACACAATGGCAAAAAAAATCAGAACACAAAATACAAGCTGAGTGGACACAACCTTATAGACGACCCTCACTCTGTCAAGGACCTTGGAATACTCATATCTGATGATCCAAGTGCCAAAGCCCACTGTAACATCATCGCCAAAAAGGCATTAAGAATTGTAAACCTAATATTACATAGCTTTTTCTCCGGTAATATCACACTACTAACCAGAGCATACAAAACATTTGCTAGACCAATTCTCAAATACAGCTTATCTGTCTGGAACCCGCACTGCATATGAGACATTAATACAATTGAGCATGTCCAGAAATATTTCACAAGAAGAGTCCTCCACTCCACTTCTTGCAACAATAGCTTATGCCACCAAACTTGAAATTCTGGGCTTAGACAACTTAGAACTATGCCGTCTTTGGTATGACCTAAGTGTAGCTCATAAAATTATCTGCTACAATGTCCTACCTGTCAATGACTACTTCAGCTTCAACCGCAACAATACACGAGCACACAATTGATACAAACTTAAAATGAACCACTCCAAACTCGATTGCAGAAAATATGACTTCAGCAACAGAGTGGTCAATGCCTGGAATGCACTACCTGACTCTGTGGTTTCATCCTCAAACCCCCCAAATTTTAACCTAAGACTGTCTACTGTTGACCTCACCCCATTCCTAAGAGGTCTGTAAGAGCACCAGCATGCCTACCAACCCTGTCCTAATGTTCCCTTTATTTGTATTCATTTTATGTATTCAATTCATGTTTATACCTATATATATTATCTAATACGTACTTGACAAATCAAATAAATAAAAAAAAATAAAGAACAAGTTGAAGTTGGGATACCAGACTGTTACAAATGGCTTACTATTTGCAAGAAAACAACCAAGCTCAGAGAACACCGAGGACCTTACAAAAGGTTTACTACCTAAATGTCACCTATGAGTAACTCCACTGTGATAACTCAGAGAAATTGTGTTCCATTTATAACCAAGTATTCCTTTTCTCCTTTATTTGCAACAAACTTGGGGATACAGTTCCACTCAGACTTGGTGATAATTTAGTTTGCTAATAAGGACTTTAAAAAAAAAAAAAAAAAAAAAAACTTAGGTAGAGATATTTGCTTAATAAGATGTAAAATGCCAGAAAAAAATGTGAGCATGTTAACATCATGTCTCTGAAGCAAAGTAATCCAGATGATATCACAAATATTAAGAAGTGATAGAGATTACCCAGAAGAAGTTAACTTTTCAAGGGCTTGTTAATCCTCTTTGAAATCCATCCATTTTTCATAGAATTTCATTACACTTGACTAGCTTACAACACATTTCCTACCCCATTACAAAAGCTAACAATGTGACATACAGGAATCAGGAACTGTTATTTCATAATATGGGTTTCCCCCCCCCAAAATGAAATAATACAAACACTCAAAAAATGACTCAAGTCCTGGCATATTCATCCTAGCTATTTTCAGTATTTAAGAAGAGGTGTTAATGTTTTCCATTACACCTGATCACCTGATTTTTTTAACACTATGAAAACATTACTAAAGGCTGGTGTGAAACAAATGCCTGTGCAAATGTGTCAGCCATTATGTGAAAGGAAGTTGGGAATGTTGCTACTAATTAATGTTTTATTATGGCATTATTATACGAAAGAAGGACCTGAGCCAAGGAACAACAGTAAAATACCCCATACACCTTTGTTCACTATCACAATTATCTGAAGTCCTCAAGGATCAGTAACCAGATGGAGTCTGATCATTTCATTTCTTCTTTTTTTTTTTTACAGTTTCCTAGGCAATACATTCATTTCACAATGTTATCCTATAGCCTCCTAGTCTCCTCTGAGGTATCAATTGATTTCCCAGAAAGTCAGGTTTTCTACAGGGTTCATAACACACAAGTCATCATCCCAGCCTCATCTTTCCCGATTTTCATTATTCTATTCTGATGTTCATTTAGTCCCAAAGCGATGCAAAATTACTACTTTTTATGACTTGAAATTTAAAAAAAAAACCTATCTAGCATTCAAATAGCTGAAAATTGTAAATTAGCTTGCAAGCTAAATTAATCTTGACAAATACAAGCATATATATCTCTCTCTCCCTCTCCCTCCCTCCCCCCCTCTCTCTCACACACACACACATACCCCTTGACAAGCTTCTAAGACAAGCAACACACACACACACACACAGAGAGAGAGAGAGAGAGAGAGAGAGAGAGAGAGAGAGAGCTTATTTATCCTTTAAAACAATGTATCTTGCAGCATAACTAAGCATTTAAAGGAATCAATAAGCCATGCTAAATAGCCAGGGAATGCCAGATAATAACATTGCTATTACTTTCGTCCTCCATATAGGACACATTTCACAAATCTTCTGGGTTCAGGTGATTTGGCTACAGTTACTCATGTACCGAAAATTTCCACAAGTTTATCAACTGAAACCAGCACAAAGAGTTTAATAACGACAACCGGCCATGGCGTATTTGATACACTTTATGGAATGAAAATTGTATTGTCCAAGATAAAAAGGCTTCTTGAAATGAAAGCTATTATTGCAACCAGATTATTCAGATCTATTCTTAGGCTCTCTTAAAAATGTATTCTTGCTATAGATTAATAGTACACTAGAAAAGAAACAGTAGGGAATCTAGACTGCTGTACTCTATTCATCTGTTAACTACAACAGGGCTTCATCTGCTCCTTCTCCTTGTGTGCTAATCTATCTGTGCACCTACTGAGATAAAGAACATAAATTCTTCCACTATTATTGAATCAAATCCACACAGAGAGAAACAAATAACAACAAAAGGCAGTTAGTAGTATCGTTTGTTTTGTTTCTATCATTCAAAGAGAAGGAACAACAAAAATATCACTTTGACGTCAATTTATTTCAATGTTTAAACATGTGAATGACTGTTTCCTCATTCTTAGCTGAGACACCTATTCTCAAATCCCTCTACTAAATTTATCCCCCCCCCGTGTGTGTATGTATGTGTGTGTGTGTGTGTGTGTGTGTGTGTGTGAATTTTGAAATAAATGATTTGATTAACTTGTGAGCATTGAAGATCCTAAGAAACCTATTTAGGTGCTTGAATCCTTTGCTCATTAACTAACTGTGCCCCAAACTGCATAGAAAATATAAGTTTTATAGCAATATATATATATATATATATATATATATATATATATATATATATATATATATATATATATATTAAAAAGGGTGGTGGTGGTAAAAGGGTAGGGTAGACTTCACAAGCCTTGATCAATTCAGCATCTTCTATTAGGAAAAAATGTTTTATTAATTTGCTTAGAAATAAAATTTACCAACTCAAGACATGTACACAATTATCCTGTATGGTTTGCTAAGAAGAAAAAAAGACTGCGAAGGGAGGGGGAAGAGGGAGGGTGATGATTTGGAGCTAAATTGGCTGGAGTCGAGCATCCAAATATTTAAAGCTATTTAGCCAAGGAATAGGAACAGACTGAGATTCACCCCCCCCCCCCCCAGAACAGAATCAACTAATGTTTTCACAACCTGGAAAAGATAACAGATTCCTAAAGAGACATCCAAAAATATTCCTCTGCTGTTGGCTCCTGAAAGCAACAAGAACGCTTTGCAGCTCTTTACACCTGGGATCTGCTTATTCCCACCAGGCTAGACAGTATTCCTTAAACAGCAAGGCTAGCCAGCTGATCCTTGGCTTGAAAAAATCATCAGCATGGCATAAGCTCTGATGTCAGCTCTCCAGGTGGAGCTCATGGGTACATGTGACCTCCAACTACAAGCAGCGCTCACCAGGCATCCCAGAATTCCCATCTGCAATGGACAGTGTTAGGATTGGGGTGGAGCTGCTACGTATACGGAGCTCTGCAAAAAAGCCTGAGATTTCAGGCTTACTCAGTCCAGTGAGTGGGAGGTGGCACTTCAACTGGCAAGTGGCAAATGAAACCAAGCAGAAGCTGAAAATCTGGCAGGCAAGCCTAGCACACCCTGAGGGGACTGGAGAAGTAGCTTTGTTGCTTCCTACTACCCTACCCTAGCAGATAGCAGTGGAGTTCCAGTGGAATGCTAGCTGCAGTATCAATATCATACCACTTACAGTAACAGCAATGGAATACATTGGAGAAGGTTTTCAGGATTGCCACTGAAGAAACAGACTAGGAAAAGATAAGAGTATGAGAAAGATGCAAAGGATATAGCCTTCTGCACCCTTTTAATGTGGGGTCCCCTCTTGTGACTTCTGACATTTGTTTAGAGTCATCCAACCATTCTTGTGCCACTATAACCCTAAGAAGGACAAGCGTTCTTCTTAGATGACGTAAGTCAACGGTGGAGAAATGGGTTAAATGAAGATAGGTAAGAGGGACAGGAAAACAGGTGAGAGCTGCTATTTGAGGTTCCTCACAAAGGCAGCAGAGACCAGTCTTCTGGCCCTCTCACCTATTGCAGAACTTCTGCCCGAGAAATGAAATTGCTCTTGAGGAACGTGGGAGTCTGGAAAGCAGTTTCCAGAGGTGGCTTATGGTGATGAGATGTCCTTCCAATGCAAGAGTTAAAGAGGGACATTGAGGCTCTGATGCAAGAATCCCAGACCAATAAACAGGCAACACTGCAGGAGTGTGGTCCATGAGGCAAGGGAGATGTGTTAAAGAGATTGCCTCAGATGACATCACTCAAAGGAGCAGTGGAGCCCACGGGGCAGAACAAGACAAGCACCTCTCTTCAGATAAGGAAACAGCCAAAGTGATGGAAGCTGAAAGGCTGTCAGAGCACAGAGGATGCCTTGCTCCAAAATGGATGGCAGGTCTGCAATTAAATGTTAATGCTGCCAGTGCAGTGAGAAAAGGACTTTCAGCTTAAGTCAAGAACCTCAGGGTGGATGTTTGGTGGGGGTGCTTGGTGGGGGGCAAGAAGAGGACCTGGGTTTTCAGTGGGTTGGCACAGATATCCTCCCTATTCCCCCCAATCTTTCCCTTTTGATCCCTATGGCCAGGGTTGTTTGCATCTCTCTCCTTCTGGTCATCTGTTTTAAAATGCCTGCCGATAAGGAAAGGAAGTAGCAATCAGATTTTCTTTTTTTTGGGGGGGGGAGGGGGAGGGAGAGAAGGGAAGTGCCTCAAATTCCAAAGGTATCAGCTGCATCCTTTTTCTTGCTCTCTGACTGCAACATAATTATTCCAGCAAGAGCGACGTGACAAATTAACTAAGCCATCAAGGCTTTTGAACTAGAAGAGTGAGCTTTCCCCCCCACCACCCCGAAAATAAATTGCCCTAATCCTTAAAGCCTGACGCCAAGCTAGACCTCCTCTGTTAATTGGACAGGATCCCTTTTGACAAGTGGAATCACCTGCCTTCAGCCAAAAAAAACGAGGAGGGGGAAATATCAGGAAGCAAGGAGCACCAGATCGGAATTTCCAGGTAAGGCAACAGGAGTGGAAGCTCTCTGGAGTAAAACATTCGTGGGTGGGGGATACAGGTACATCACCTCCAGTTTCTAAACCACAGCGTTGGCAAAAATCTTTTTAGAAAAAAAAAATGAACTCGAAGTTGGACAACTTTTAAGGAAACCCAGCACTCCTTTATTGTCCCTAGGACATCCTCCCAATAAAATAGAAACCATAGTTTGAAGGGGAAGGGAAAACATTTCATTGATCTCGAACAGTACGGGACGACAGCTGCATCACACAGTTTTCCAAACAACCGGGAATGGGAAAAGGCAACCCTGGGGTCTGCTGAAGCCATTCACACACACTTTGGAAATTAAACCGCCACCGTCCCTTTTTCAACACATCCACTTTTTGCCCTCACAGCTAAATAGGAAAAGGAAGAGAGGGAAACCAGAGAGGGCAAAGCAAGGCAAGGGTTTCTCCTCCAGTTTTGCTCTGTTTTTGCTGGCATACCTGAAATGCAGACAATGAAATTGGCTTGCAGAAGAAAAAGCACCTCCCAAACAATTTCCATCCTCCGATTCTCATGCCAAGTGCATCCCTCGGTGAAAAAACACAGCAAAGATCAATATTGCCGTTTGAACAATCCCAGAAAATCTCCTTTTGGACTCGCAGCCTCTATCCCCCAGATGTGCTGACACATGTCCAGGCTCTCTCTTCGCTGTGCAGCTCAAGCCAGATCCCTTTTCTTCCTTTGCCGTCCGCCAAAGACTAAGGAGGCAACCGCCAACACCAGCTGCTTCTTCCTTCAGGAAAGCAAGAAATATCCACCAGGTCTCCCAACAAGACATAGACAAAAAAAACCAAGGGACCGGCAGTTCCCAGCTCCGGAAAGTCTCGATTCTCGGGGACCGGATCGCCAAGTTTTTCCCCCAAACTCTGCACACCTCAGCGAGGCATCGCCCCCGCCAGCCGCGCTGTCCCGACGTTCCTTTTTTCTTCAAGCTCGCTACAAAAAGGATGAGAAAGAGATTAAGACATCGGGCGCCAGGTTTCTTGCACCGCGTTTCACCTACACCTACAGAGGAGAGGAGAGGAGAGGACGAAATACCCAAACCCGGGTCTCCTGCCCCCCAAAATAAATATATATATATAAAAAAATACCAACCAGCTCAGGCTCCCCGCTAATTCCCAGCAACGGAAAGGAGATTTTTCCGCAATGCAACTGCAGGGGTCGTTCTTCCCTCGCCTACCGCGCGGGTCGCTCGCTCTTCCCTCCCTCTTTCCGTTGCTTTCCAAGCTAACGGGGAGAACTCGCGGTGGAAGCAAATAAATTAAAATAAATAAATAAAGAGCGTGCCAAGCGTCTCCTATTTCTCTCTCTCTCTCTCTCTCTCTCTCTCTTTTTTTTCATTACACTTCCACCTCCCCCCCCCCTCTCGTTTCTTCCCAAATTAGAGAGGGTGGCTTTGAAAGAGATGGGAACGAATATATTTACATCGCGGTGGAACACACGCGCAGAGCTCGCACGTCTCTTCCGCCAGCTAAAGTACACTACACCGGGGCTCCTGCCTCAGACCATTTTCTCCTAGGGTTATTTCTGCCTCCAGGAAAACATGCCAAGCTTTCCTTCGGAATATTCGCATGCAAAATAATAATAATTGCAAATAATATACTTTGCCCTATGCCGGGGCTAACTAACGAAGTAGTTATGTCTTCCATTTAGGGCTAGAAAGAAAAGAAGCCAAGCGAGAGGTCCTAAACACGTCTATTTTAAATAAGTCCCGTTCTTTACCGGGGTGGGGGAAAACCTGCTCCCAGGTAAGATTCCTTCCGTCCGGACTGCAACGGCGGGAAAGGGGGCCAAATGTTGGTGGAGCCTCGCGCAGGCTCGCCCGGCTTAGATCCTACTTGAGTTTCCCGCAAGGGAACGGTTCCATACTCACGTTTTCCTCCCCGACGCTCCTGTAGCCCGTTCCTCTTCCTGCCTCCTCCGGCAGGGAGATGAGCTCCCCCTGCGGTCGATCTGCCCGCAGTCCCGCGAGGTCAGGCTGCTCGGCTTTGGACTCAGCCCTGGGGGGGGGGGGGGGGGAGCGGGCTTTGAGGCCAGATCTTCCTTAGGATCGATCTGCCTGCCTCTCCGCCACGCGCGTTCCACCCGACTCCCGTTTAAAGGAAGCCAGTCGCACTGGGCTCCGGGACGCCCCAGCCACCCCGCCACGCTCCGCCAGCGCCACGCGCAGTCCGGCGGGGCAAAAGGCGGCGAGGCAGCGCGCGCAGGCCAGCGAGCGAGCGAGCGTTCCGCGACGGGAGGCGGCGCGATCGGCGGCCAGTCGGCAGCCGGAGCTGCAGCCCAGGTTGGAATCCGGGCTCTGCCGCCGAAGAGCCGTGAAGTCTGGGCATGCCTACTGGCTCGCCCCCTGCAAGCCTCTTAGCTGCAAATGATGACGGGCGCCCAGGCGCTTTCTGTCCGCTGTGAACTTTCTTTCCTCTGTATTGATGTATTATTGGTTCTTTTCTTTTTGTCTTGAAAAGAAAAAAATATATATCATTAGCAGTAACAACATCCCGCAAAAGTTGCGCCAGAACTAGGAAAACGCACCGTTACTTGCGGGGGAAATGGGGAGCGGGAGGAAATGGGCGGGTGTGAGTCCGAGCGAAGGAGACTAGTGGCGCAAACAAAGATACAGATTCTCAGGTGCGCAGGGCCTGCCCTCCTCGACATGCTTAGCAGGAGTAAGTTCGGGACAGAGAGGTCCGCGTTTGCCCTGCACGGAGATTTCAGGCTTCCTTGGCGGGTGCGTAACGGGCTTTGATGGCTTGGTCGTTCCCGCGCCGAGAAGAACGCCATCTACAAGTGGAGTGGCGGCGCCGAGGATGAGGGCTGCTCGCCTGGGGTTGAAATGGTCCAAAGTACCGGGGTCGGGGAGTGGGGAGACGTATTAAAGCGGAATTTGGCCCTCCTAGTCCTCCAAGCTTTTGCGCATTTTTAGCACCATCGTTGATGTACGCTTACTCAGAAGTAAGACCCACTTTGTTCGGCAGGATTTACTCCCAAGCAACTATGCAGAGGGTGGCAGACCGTCTGAAGAGAGCAGTGTGTCCTGAATGAACGGTGGGACAGATACATTCGCTTGAGTCAAATTGAGTTGGAAGAACTACATTTTGATGCCCCCCTCCCCGCCCCAATCCATCTTTAAAAAGGGGAAAGGGCAGATTTCCCGGCCCAGGTGCGTTTCTTCCTAGCAAACAGAATTGGTAGTTTTTTGTTTTACTGAATGGGAGGGAGGAATTTACGAAAATATCCGAAATATTTTTAATTGGATACATCCAAAACTTTCTGCATTCCAAACAAGGGGTTAAAGCGATACGCTGGTTCCTCCCCGTTCAAAATTAGTTTCCCGGAGAGGTTTCTAAAACGTCTTTTCTTGCCCTGCCGTTTACCAAACAGGAGAAGCGATGCGCGGGGATGGACGCGGATTTCGTTATTTTTTTTTTCAATGATTTCACGGTATTTTAATTGGACTCCATTATAAATTAATCTTCATTTATGCCGTCTCTATGGTTGCAGCGGCAAATCAATTTGCCCATTTGGGGTGGAGGGGGGGAAATATCCGTTAATTAAAAGATACATATGCAAAATCAAATTTTATCTTTATATATAGATTGTAAAACTCTCAGGCACTTCAGGATTTTGATTTAGTAAAAGGAACAGAGATCCAAGGCACACATTTCATGAAAATGTCAGGTTTTTCTCAAATTCGTAAATCATATTACACCCCTGCACCTTAAAAGTCTTGGGAAATAATGGTAACTGGGATCTGGATTAGAGATCTGCATCCATTTTCAATATTTGAGCACATAGTCCTTTCAAATTCATGATTACATCACACATCTCTTTTGCTGTTTCATTAAATGTGTACATCGGTCTACTCTATTCTGATTAATTAGAACAGCAGATTGAAGAATTCTGAGGCTACAAAGGAGTTATATACCCAACCTGTGGTAGTGTGGGTGGGGAATAGATAGGGATGTAGACTAGCCATACCTAATCAAAAGCAACATTGGAGCAGCACGCATTTCCCTAGTGAATTATTAAATCCCACCATCTGCTAGAAGGAGTTGAGGAACCCAATGCTGAGTTAATGTTACTTCAGCACCATGGACAGCAGCATGGCTGACGGCATGCAGTTTGTGCTCTGCATGCCATATTAGTAATCTCTCAGCATTTGGGTATCTGCTCGCATAAGGCTGAGTTGCTACCATTAGTCCTTCAGAATATCATTTGCTCCAGTCACACAGACTTTCTTCATTTGTGTCTAACCACAGCACAAAATAACCAGGCATTTTCCTGCCCTGTTCCCATGACCTTGCCTTCATCTCATCCCCAGGTCATGAGTTGTCTTCTGCTACATTAGCCACATTAAGTTGTCTTCTGCTACATTACATATTTAAAAAGAATTTCCCCCATACTCCAATGCCATCCAAGTTCAGCATTAAAATGTGGAGAATCTGTTTGTTTTTGCAACTTCTTGTAGTGGAGAGAAGTTAGATGATTAGCAATGACTGGGGAAAGAGACAGAAGAGACACGATTGACCTGGCGGAAATAAATATCATGCAGGTATTTTTTCCCCCCATGGACTCAAAGACAGATAAAGAGCATCAACTCAGTAGTACATAGTCTTCTTTTGCTACAGCTGATAATAGAGCCTTGGTGGCGCAGCAGACTAAAGCACTGTTAAGTAACACCAGCTGCCTGCAATTATTGCAAGTTCAAATCTCACCAGGCTCAAGGTTGACTCAGCCTTCCATCCTTTCGAGGTAGGTAAAATGAGGACCCAGTTTGTGGGGGCAATAAGCTGACTTTGTATAAAAAAGAACACCGCTGGGGGGTGGGGGTGGCAAAGCCCTACTAAGCAGGTATATACAAAAGTATGAAGGCTATTGCTTAACGCATTGTAAGCCTCCCTGAGTCTCCAGAAAAGGGTGGCATATAAATCGAACCAATCAATCAATCAATCAATAGATCACATCCTCCAAAAAGCCTACTAAGAGCCACAGTGGCGCAGTGGTTAGAGTGCAGTACTGCAGGCTACTTCTGCTGACTGCCGGCTGACTGCAAATTGGCAGTTCAAATCTCACCAGGCTCATCAGCCTTCTATCCTTCTGAGTTTGATAAAATGAGGACCCAGATTGTTGGGGGCAATAGGCTGACTCTGTAAACTGCTTAGAAGCAGTATATAAGTCTAAGTGCTATTGTTATTGCTGCTGCCCATCTGAATTTGAAGTTGAGAGACCTTGACCACTGACACTTTTTCAAGAATGGGGAAATGCTTCATCCAACCAAATAATGCCTAGCCAGCAGACGTCACAAAGCATTTAATGGTCTCCTTACCCACATTGCATTTAAGAGCTAGTTTGGTATAGTGATTAAGGCTAGAAACCCACCTTCAGCACAAAGTTGAATGACTTTGGGCCAGTTCCTCTCTCTTTCAGCCCTGGGAAGTAGGCAAACACAAACCACTCCCAGGAAAGCTACAGAGCTTCATCCAGGCATTCACCAGGAATCAACACAGACTCAAAGGTCCTCTCACACCCCATTGCATTAAATACAGCTGCAATGGGGTACAGAAAAAGGAACTTTTAACTTACTTTGTTCACCTGGAAAAAGCTTTCTGTCCCCCATCACTACCCCATTCTTGCCACATAGTCCCAAAGTCATAGGACACTCCCCAAGTGTACCAGAGAAATTATGCTACAAAATAAATAGATTATTGACTATCATTCCCAGCCTACATATTATTGAAATAGACCTTGATGAATAAATGGAATATTTTATAATTTTGGTTTATTTGTTTATATTAGAGTTGTTTATATTAGGTTAGAGTAATTTGATTTACAGATGTTTTTGTTCCATAATGGCTATTCAGAAGGAAGTGAATGGAGTTTTTCGTAGCTTATTCAGTAGAAAGCAGTTATTAATTTCCAACAAATTGTTGTTTCACTTTAATTATTGGATGGATCCTAGATGAGCCTAGATCAACCATCTGCTTTTACTTTTGTCTGCTTGGAATGAGAATGAATGTATGGATGAGATAAGATGTGCCCTCCGGCACTAACATCAGGGAACTTGATCTGTCTTTAGGGACCTCTTGCCTGTGTGTTCATACACAAAGATTTGTTGTACTCATATAAACACAAATTTGTTGCAATGCAAACCCAGTAAGCAGAGCTCTTTTTGCTACAAATAAATAAATACACAAGAGGATTGAGCTATGAGGAAGCAAATCTCAGATTGTCAGTACGGTTGAGTAACCACTGTTATTAAAAAATAATACAAGTTATCTTGCCTTTGTTCCAAGGATTGAGTTGAGACCACTTGAAACAAGTCCTGAACTTGGTGTTCTTAAGAAATAATGGCTCTGGTTATCTTTAAAAAAAATCTTTTTTTTCTTTTTTTTTGTTATTCTAAGCTATGCTCCCCCCCACAGCCTGGTTAAATTCTCTTTCATTTATATCAGGGATTTTCATGGGGGATAAAAGCCTGGGGGGGTGGGGGAAGGCAGTCACAAGAACTTAGGTGGGATATATATATATATATATATATATATATATATATATATATATATATATATAAAATAAATCTTTACCCAAGCAAAATGGGAGTACTGTCAAAACCTATTTGGGATTTTGTTTTTCATTTCGCTTGTGTAAGCCATCTGCAGGTTTATGCAAACAAAGCCGGAATACGTTTTGACAGGGTTCTTCTTTGTCCATTCAAACCCATGGTGATTGCAATGCCACCAAATGTAAGAACCCCTTTGAGATATGTTGATTATTTAATTATGGAAAGTAAGTTGCATATTCATTTCTTGCCCAGTGGAATCCCAGTGGAATCATTAGTTTGATCTGATGAGGATGCATGCAATTCTTTTCATCATTTCAGGAAACGTGATAAGCAAAATACATTCTCGCATGCTTAGACAATAGAAATAAATGCTGATCCCTTCTGTCTGTTCCAACAGGTACAAGTATATGATTATTTATAAAAATAGGAAGGGATAACTATCAGACCCTACAGGCCCATGGGCTAGTAAATAAATAAACAATTGACTACCAGCCCAAGCCAACACATTATTGAAATAGACCTTGCAGAATAAATAGAACAGGAATTTATCCGCTGTACGTTATTTCGTGCACAGGTTCTTATAGTCTGGAAATGATAGAGAGCATCTTTTCTGGCAGGGGCTAAGGAGGAAAAGAAGGAAGGAGCCACCTTCTGCCGTGATCCAGATCTCTGGCAGTTGAAAGAACTCAGAAATGCAGGGGGAGGGGGTTGATGGAGACAAAGTCTCTTCGCCTTCCTTTCATGGTCCCTGACAGATCTCTTGTCCTTCTGCTCTATTTCTGTGACTTGTTTTCACTGTAAGCCTATCTGTCTGTAGAGATTATCAGCCATCCGAGTCATGGTTGTCCCAAAGGTGGTTTTTTTCAGGAGGCAACTGGGCTTTCTTGTTTTCTCTTTGAGGACATTTCGCTTCTCATCCAAGAAGCTTCTTCAGCTCTGACGGGATAGTGGGGAATGGAAGGATTTATGTTCCTTGCAGACAGCTGGTCATTTGCATCCTTGTAGAGAGTCATTGAAGCACTTGGAGGTTTATCTGTGTCCTCAGGGTCACCTGAGTAGTGCTCCTGGTTCCTGTAATCTGGAACCAGGCACTCTATACTGTATACAATTTGGGATGAACACCCTTTGAATCAGTGGTGGGTTCTCACCAGTGTTACCACTGGTTTGCTTTGCGCAAGTGTTTTGCGCGTGATCGCGCAAGCGCATTAAATTTTAATACAGCTGAGGCAGGGCAATCCGCTCTGCAGTGCCTTATAGCTGGGTTAAAAATGAAGGAATAAAGGTAGGTATAGCGCGGGGGTGGGCAGGAGGGCCCAGCTGACAGTCGGAGCGAACTGGTTCACTCTCACATCAAGATTTTCGCTATCCGTTCTCCCGAACCGGGGAGAACCAGTAGCAACCCACCACTGCTTTGAATGGTGTGGGAGTCGGAATGGATTTCCAGAGAAAAAATTGCAGACAATAGGAACCAGGTTACTCAGGTGACCCTGAGGACACAGATAAACCACCAAGTGGCCTCAACAACTCGCTAAAAGGATGCAAATGACCATCTGTCTGCATAAATCCTTCCATTCCCCAATACCCTTAAGGAGCTTCTTGGATGAGAAGTGAAACATCCTCAAAGAGAAAACAAGAAAGTCCAGTTGCCTCCTGAAAAAACCCTAACCCTATCTGCATTTTCTTGATAGCTCTTGATTCATAAACATTCCCAAATCTTTGTAGATTTATTCAGATATGTGAATCTACACCTACATTTCTGATGCTTGGATCTGATTCATCATTTGGATTATTCTGACATGTCCCATATGTTTAAAAGTCTTCAGCCATATCTACAGTCCCTCAAGTGACTGGGTTCTTCAGTGGAGAATTTGCTGTGATTTTTCCACTAGAGTTAAAAAAAAGTATAACATGCCTATAAAATTTAAAACTGGCCCAAAATGTGGATGAAACTAAGATGCAATCTATAAACACTCTCATCTACATTTGGCATACTTATTCTATACCTTGCCTTTACAAAAGGTTAGAAAAAGTTATTCAATAAATGGAAAAACAGGCAAGTAATTCAAAAAATAGTAATTATTACCCAGTTTCCAATAGTCAGTGTTATTCATTATTAATTTAGCCAAACACAGAAGTTTAATTATCATTAGCAGGTAATTTTAATTACCAGATTAATTAACTTAGTTTATCTCAGAATCAATTCAGACATATCTGATGATAAACTATAATGATTTTGCATCGATAGTGGCATACACTGTTTGTTTGTTATATGCAGGTAGGAAACAAGCTTTCTAAACAATTTATATCCATCCATGGCCATATCATTCTGTTACACAAACATTATATCATTTAGTTTGTGACATTTCTGAATAAAGTGAGGAGCAGAAAAATATAGTCCCCACATTCTTTTATAATACTTAAAGCTTTCTTGCTCTCTAACTCAGGCAAAACCTGAGGAAGTGGGTGCAATGATGGGTGTATGCAGTGGTGGGTTGCTATCAGTTCGCCCCGGTTTGGGCAAACCAGTAGCAGCAGCGGTGGGAGGCTCCACCCACCCACCCGGACATCATCAAATATGCTCTGCAGATTCACAGAAGTTTTCTGCGCATGTGCAGAAGTGGTGCGTGCACGAGCAAAGCAGTAGCAAAGGTAAGTGAGACCCACCGCTGATGTATTGGGAGACTTGTGAGTTCTAGTCCTGCCTTTCATACACCCACCCAGGTGGCTGGGTGACTTTGGGTCAGTTTCTCTCTCAGCCCAAGCCATTTCACAGGGTTGTTGTTGTGGGGGGGGGGGGGAGAAAGGAGGAGGAAGAATACTAGGTCTGTTTACCACCTTGAATTATTTAGAAAACCAGATTGGTTAAGATGCTGACCTAAAAACCAGGAGACTGTGAGTTCTAGTCTTGCCTTCGGCATGAAAAACTGGTGAGTCTCTTTGGGCCAGTCACTTTTTCTGAGCCCAACCTTCCACACAGGGTTGTTGTTGTGGGAAAAAAAGGAGAAGGAAGGAGTATTAGATATATTCACTGGCTAGAGTTACTTATAAAGCAATAAAGGCAGGATAAAAATCTAACAGTAAATAAATTAAAAATGCAGATACATGGAGATACCGGTGGGGCTTTGTCTCATTTGTATTTTACACTGGCATGTGCTTGCCAAAAACTCTTCTTAGACCATTCTAAAGTTTGGAACAGTTCAGTAGGATTCCATCAGACAACTAAATTATCTGGAGAACTGCTTAGATATTAATGTTTTTGTACTCAGGTTCTACATTTAATTGTGCTCATTGTAAAGAAGCTGTTATTTTAATGGCTGTATTGCAAATGGAGAATACAAATTTGTGCTGCTTGTAGGACCATTTAGAGTTCTGTGTGTGTGTGAATGAGAATGCATGTTGTCAGCCATTTTGAAAGCTCTTAAGGGAAAATTGATGTGCATATTTTTAAGAATAAATAATACATAATAAATGAATGCATCAATATATACGGGACCAGTCATTTGCATTGGAATTATACATGATTGTACAATAATTGAATGCAAGAGTGAGGATATCAGAACATCAATATTCCGACTGGGTTCACACATGCTAATTTGTTTAATCATTTTTGGTTGACTAAGTCACAGCTGGGTTTCAGTCCCACTCCAAGCCATGAATCCTAGGTTACAAATCACTGTGTCTGCTCACACAATATGCTAAGGCAGCATCCAGCAACCCCTTTACGGCTCAGTAAGATGAATGCTTCCTGTTTGTAGCTGAAGAAATCAATACCTACCATTCAGAAGTAGGTCCAGTTCAGTTTTTTTTTTATTCATTTCCCAACAGCCAATAACAAGCACCTTAAGCCTGAATGTACATTTTAAGCTGCCATCATGCTGACAAAACAAATCAACTTTCATTGTGCCAAGCAATGGCATTTGCCTTCTCAAAGCAGTTCACTTTGTGATGGGAACATAGTGCTTCCTTGAAGCATGATTGCATGTCCTGCTCTCACCTTCCACTGTAGAGGAAAAGTTTTCTTCCTTCAGCTGTTCCATACTTTAGGTCTGCTGCTCACAAGTCCCGATTTCACTTATCAAAGTCCTCAGTCGATTGCTTCTGGAATGGCACAACTCACTGCGGCCAACTCAATGTGGCTAGCTCACCCAGCCAAAGCTCCCCACAACCAACTTGCCACAGGAAATTTGGCACCGACAATTTGCCACTGAACAACTAACCACAGGACAATTTAACAATTCAATTTAATTATTTTAAATAATTTAAAAAATGATTTTAATTTTTGTCATTCACATTTCATTTTGTCTCTCCTTTTGCATCCTTTCTATATTGATTCTATTCCGCCATTTCTTTGATATTAGTGTAACTCTTGTCCCGTGGCAAGTGAGCCATGGTGAATTGTCATTTTCCTTTCAGTAGTGACATACCCTAACCTATTTGTTGCTACTATTATTTGTAAGAAGGAAAGATGTTCCCTCAAATTTTATTTACTTATTAAATTTATTTATTCATTAAATTTATTTATTTGTTAAATTTATTTATTTATTAAATTTATATGCCATTGATCTCCCTCACTGGGCAACTCTGAGCAGCTTTCAGGACATAAAAAGATAAATAGGTAAAGGTAAAGGTTCCCCTTGCACATATGTGCTAGTCATTCCCGACTCTAGGGGGCGGTGCTCATCTCCGTTTCAAAACCAAAGAGCCAGCGCTGTCCAAAGACATCTCCGTGGTCATGTGACCGAAGGCACATGGAATGCTGTTGCCTTCCCACCAAAGGTGGTCCCTATTTTTCTACTTGCATTTTTTTACATGCTTTTGAACTGCTAGATTGGCAGAAGCTGGGACAAGTAATGGGAGCTCACCCCGTTACGCGGTACTAGGGATCTGAACTGCTGAACTGACGACCTTTCGATCAACAAGCTCAGCATCTTAGCCACTGAGCCACTACATCCCCTATAAAAGATAAATAGAAAAGTAATTAAATTTTTTAAATTTATGTGCATTAAAATTTTTAAACTATGCAGAAAGCCAGAATCAAAGATTCGGATGGCATGGGCTGAAGTCTTCTTAGCCCATCAAACATCTCCAGCAGTGAGCACTTCCTTGTGGCCCCAAGCCAACTGACAAAATTAAGTTTTAATATTTTCTGGAAGGCCAAAAGGCTCTACCATCTCTAGTGATAGAGTGTTTCATAGGGTTTCATAGGGTTGGGGCCACAGTCTCTTCTCCTTGACCCCACCTGCTGAAATTCCTCACCAGATGGGATCCATAGCAGGACTCTTCCACTGGTGTGTGTGGGGCAGGCTAGTTTCATTAGAATGAGACAGCTCCTCATATACCCTGAACCTATGCCATATAAGGCTTTTAGATGACAATCAACAGCTTGAATTGGACCCAGAATCAAATGGACAATCACTGCATATCATGCAACAATGGTGTTATATCTGCCTCCCTAGGACCCCCCAGAATTGTGTGCGCCACTGTATTCTGCACCAGCTGTAGCTTCCGAATACTCTTCAAGGGTAGCCCCATGTAAAACTTACTGCAGTAATCCAACCAAGAGATGACTAGGCCATGAGTGACTGCTTAGGGCCTCTTGACCCAGATACAGGCGCAACTGGCGCACCACACAAAGTTGTGTAAAGGCCCTCCTAGCCACTTGCCACTTGCTCTTAGGGCAAGAGTTGCAAATCCAGGAGAAACTCCAGACAGAGTCTGTCCCAATGGACCTGCTCCATACTTGGTCTCAGACTGAGAACAGATCTAAGCAATTTTATCCATCAGGGGTTTGACTAATTCCTCTGCAAAGCCTTGCTGTAAGTGATCATCCAAGCCCTCCTTCCCAAGGTAGGACCAAGTGGTCTTGAACAGGGCCATTGGATGACACTGCAGATGCATTAAGGCCAGAGAAATAGTGATGCTTCACTGCTCTTAATTGCCACAGTGTGGCCCTTAACAGCAGCTTTGACTTGTGTCTGGTTGGGTTTGTTCTTTTCCTTTAGTTGCCCTCTAACCATCTTTCGGCCCTTTTCAGCACCCTTAGCTCCTTGGTAAACCACTGGGAGTTTCAGGAGCAATGATCCAGGAGAGGGTGCATAGGTGTGATCCTGTCCAGGACCTTAGGCACTTTCTGATACCAGGTTGTGGCCAAAGTCTTCACAGAGCCATGTAGCAGAACCTCCCTGGACATCCCACAGCTCCTTCTGGAACCAAAGTGGACCAAAGGTGAAGCATTCAAATAGGTCCTGCCTCCATACAGAGGAGGGCAGCATTGGAGAATGTAACAGTCATCATAAATTAATAGAGAAAGAAATATTCTCATCCCTCTTTATACTAAATCAATCCCACTAGCCCAGCAAAAAGGAACAAAACAACATGTGATTCAGATATGTAATTTGTTACAATTTAATCATTAGATAATCTCATGGGACTAGGAAAAAAGATTCACTTCTTAGAAAATTACACGGAATGTTAGCTCCTCATGTCACTTAATCAAAATTTGGAAATTCAAGTCCATCCCAGCTTAGATTAGTAGAGTTTACTGGCTTCAAGAAGTATTCAGGATAACCCTCAAGCTAATCTGAGAAACCTTCAGTATGCTTTATGTTGGCTTAATCTTTTATATACTATTAGAAAAAATTAGATGGTACCCAATAAAATAGTAAACATCATTCTAATTTCAAAACAAAGTCACTCTCTTCATACATTTCAAAATATATAGCTAAAACTTGCAACTTGATCCCTTGTTAATAACTGATTGTAAAAGACAATTAATAAAACTAGATTAAAAAATCCCATTTTGAAACTTTGGCATGCATAATCTTCCTTAGGGTTTTTTTTTTTTTAAGTGGAAATTATGCGTGATGTAGAATTTTTCATTCATTTATCTGCCTTTGTTACAGCAGTGCTATAGGACACTTTAATAAATAAGACAGAGAACCACTTTGATGTAGTGGTTAAAGGCTCCAGGCTGGAAATCAAGAGACCAAGAGTTCCAATTCTGCTGTAGGTATGAAAGCAGGGGTCAGCCACTGCTTCTCAGCCCTAGGAAGAAGACCCATGACAAACCATTTCCAAAAATGTTGCCAAGAAACATTTTTAATTCCAGTCACCAGGAATTAAAACTGACTTGAAGGCACAAATAAATGGCATTGAAAGGTAAAAGAAATAGAAGGAAAATAATCTGTTTCCCTTAAAAATAAATAAATAAATCAGCCATGCTCTTAAAGACCAGATTTTGAAAAGCTTAATAAGATCAAACCTGGATAAGAGTCCATCAAAAGCAGCAGGTTTGTAAGATAGACTGGGGGAAAAAAAACAAAACAAAGCAAGTAACTTCTGCATTATTGTTGAGAAAATGCAATGAAAAGAGTGAAACTAAACTTGAGGGAGATTTTCCTACTTCCTGATTGAAAGTGACGGATATCACATGGCATCCCACTATACAGTGGCCCCTTGGTATCAGTCGTGGGCTGCAACCGGTTTAACAACTGGTTCTGTGAGCGCGTGCGAAGCACACGCAAGCGGGCTTTGCACAAGCACGCCTAACGCGCTTGCACACAGCATTCAAAATACAGCAATTTGAAACTCAGCTGCTTACTTTCTAAGGCAGCCCCGGTAAGTAGAACAGTGGAGGCACAAAAATCAGCTGTGCCATGCAAATCAGCTGAGCCAGAAAGAAGGAAATATAGGACAGGATAGGGTAGGGGCGGGTGGGCGGGGCCAGCTGATCATCAGAACTACATGTTCATCCGAACCGGTCTGAACTGACAGCAGCCCATCACAGCTCTGCTTCAAAACTCAACAAATGTAGTACTTGATGCATTTTGATGTGAAAATGTTGTCCCAGTACTCGGCCTTTGTTTAGTACTTGACACACTGCTATAGGAACAGACAGGAACACATTGTGAAGAACAGACAGGAACTGAGCCATGCTGGGAAGGTCACTGCAAAAGGAGAGGGATGGCCACAGAGGGTGGACAGGAGATTGTTCATGATGGGAAGGTCGCTCACATGGGAAAAGGGACAAAGATTGATGAAACAAAGATTTTTTTTTCCCCTTTTTAAATGGAAATTTTAAATTTGGTTTTAAATTATTGGGGTTTTTAATTTGTTCAGTCAAATTATTTAATTTCGTTTTAATCTATTTTAAATTTTGTATTTATATGTTTTATTCCATGGCTGTTCACCGCCCTGAGTCCTTCGGGAGTAGGGCGGTATACAAATTTAATAAATAAATAAATATATAAATAAACAAATAAATAAATAAATAAATAAATAAATAAATAAATAAATAAATACAGGGTAAGTCACATGGTTTGTTTGGGACTTGTTCTTTTTAGTACTCATCACACCTCCCAGAACCAATTAACGTAGAGTACCAAGGTACCACTGTAGATTCCTTCTGTATTAATGAGGCTGGTGATTGGACAGTATCTTTAAATGGAAATCTCTTCTTTACTAATTATTTCCTCCAAAGTATGAAATCTTGACTAGCTACACAGATGGTGCTTTTAAAAACCTGGTTTTAACTTAACATGTCTTACATCCCCAACAATTATGATTTGCAAACCAAGATTGGTGACAAGAATCAACAACTGTACATACAAAATGTAAACTTTTTAAATGTGCAAATTATTATGAGATTTCTTTTAAGAACATCGAAATGTTGAGAGTGGTATTGATTTCATGATGAAGTTAGCTGTTTTCAAATGTTAGGAAAAATTCTTTTAACTTTGTGGTTCCATGGATCCTACTAAGGACATCTTTGTATGCATTGGCACCATGAGTGCTACATTATCAACAACTGATTCCTGGTGTAATGAAATATATTGGACTTCTCAATTGTGGCCCAATCTGTTGGTAAAGTCACTTTTTATGGTGGTATGTGAACCAGGTCACTTTTAAACCAAATGCATCTCCTCCCTTAAACTAGGATTGCTTTTCATACCATCACTAAAAAACTCCTATTCTGGTTATAGTGATTTCTACTTTGAGCTGTCCATTTGTATGCATTTCCTTTTAATCTTAGTACAACTCCCAGTGACTGATTCTTAGCAGAAGTAGCAAAATTCTTGCAACTGAGGCTACACCTGGATAGCCAAGGTAAGGGCAACAGATTGTGCAAGACAGTAGATGACAAAATAGAATTCAAATGAGAACTGGTATGAAGCATTTTGTAACATATTATTGTGATATTATATAGTACATGTTAAGTATCATTGTCTGAAGACAAGAAGCACTCCATAAGTACTAATAATTATAATCACCGCTGTTTCATCTCTGGTATTGTAATTTTTTCTGGTGTTACAGAATGTGTTATGTTTTCTGAGAACATTCTCACTGCTTGTATAAATAGTCCAATCCTCCCATGAAAGGGAATTGATAAAAAATTTAACATAATCACCACAGAGAGCTTCTAAAGATCCATCAATACAATGGAAGTTAAGACGATTCTTTTTATTTATTGATGTTGGCATCAAAACCTAGTCCTTCCATTTTTCTTCCTTGTAGTATATATCCATGTATGATGCTTGAAAATGTTTTGTTTTTTTAAAAAAAAGTTTTAAAAATGAAGATACTGATTAATTGCCTTAATAATTGGATATCAGTATCCAAAGAGGCTAAAGATATTGCATGTATTTCTGCTTTTTCACAAAAGGAGCCTTAAACTTTCTGAAAGTGACAAATGAAATGGATACAAATATTTAACTGCTATTGCTTGTTGTATTTCATGAGCAGCTCAGGTCTCTGAGTAAATTTAGGTTCTGTCAGATGCAAGAAATCAGGAGCCGGGGTTAGGTCCAAAATTAACATAAGTTTACAGGATCCAATCTGGGTCGGTTATTGGGACCAGAGGTTTTGTCTTCTGAGTTTTTGGGCTCATGCTGGAGCCATCTTCAGAATATGGGCTCCAGCATGAGCCCAAAAGCTCAGAAGACAAAACCTCTGGTCCCAGTGACCAACTCAGGTTGGACTCCGCAACATTACCCTGCGATAGATATATTTGCCTTCATTCATGGATGTAAGTTTATTACATCCTCTAAACAAGAATCTGGACTACTAATGGTCAAGGCAAATTGGCAGTAGACAAGAGTCAAGAGAATTTGAGGACGTCTGGACTTAGATCTCTTGTAGGAATGAAAGGATTCAAGACTGATGACTCACTTGACCCCTCCCTTGGGCTCAGCCTGGTCATTTCCTACAAGTTCTGGTCTTAATTCATTGTAAAATTAATTTTGATATCAATCTAATTTTCCTGTGGTCAGGGGCTGCATTGGATTTTCTCCCCTGGGAATAAAGTAATTGGGAAAAATCAAGATGTGAACCAATATTACAGCCCTGCTAACTCTCTCGCCTTCTGATACACAACAGATTTATTCCCATTTGGAACCCGTATGTGGTGCAGGGCTACAGTATGTGATATGTACAGGGGAAAGTCTTGCCTGGTTATCTGGGAACAGTTCGACCCTATTGAACCTGATGAAGTTTGTTTTACGTTTACAGCAGACTCAGTGAAAGAGGCTTGAGTGAGAATAAGCGAATCGCCAAAGTCCAGGGCAGAGCAATCCTATTAATCTTCTTGGAGGCTTCTCACATTGGCATTTCTGATAGGATCAGAGTGCTATTAGGTTCCTGCCTGCAAAGCCAAAAAAAGCAAGGAGAAAGCTGGCATCTATCCTCCTTTCACTGCTTTCAATGAAAACCTTTTTTTATTATTATTTTCAAAGAGACATACAGAGAAAGAGAAGCATAAATGCCAACTCTCTCCTTGTTCTTGTTTGCTGTGCAGGAACCTAAAAAGAAAGGAATAAATAAGCTTCCATGGGATTCCAAACAAGGTTATGTATGTCACTGCTGAAGATCAATGGTTTGATGAGATGTTGATATTTCAATGTAAAATCTAACCAGTCCAAGCAATTGGTGGTTTTCTTTACTTATCTGGTCCCCCCCCCCCCCAGTGAGTATTGACAATTTCACAGGTGTCTATCAACTTTACTTGGCAGAGGACCTTTGAGCTTTTGGATAATCACATTTGCTTGGAATAGTCAACATTTTTGTGCACACAAGGCTGAGCTCAGCTGTCCTCTAGGATTTACCTTGTCCGTGGAATATCCTACTAACCAATCAAAATGCCCAGTACTGCATTCTAACCACTGCTCCACCACAGCTCAGCAATCATTTCTCTTTTATTGTACTGTATAGTCTCTACCTTTTTCCCAGCAGAGAAGATAATGAATAGCTTGCTAGTTCATGTAACCATATAACCCTATTAATATCATGTATGCAGAGGTAATTGTTTCCTCATTTCCTCATTCTAAAAGAAGAGTTAAAAACTCTGAAATTCCCATTTTTATATAAAATCCAGAAAAGATAAAATCCATCCGATTCTGGGTTTAATTTAGAGGAAAGGGAGGGAGGGAGGGATTGTAGACATGAACATGTGTAGACATGTGTGACTTCCTCTCATAGTTTTCCTTTTGGTTTATCATACTTTTTTAAAGGAAAAAGATAAGACTTGAGTCCATGACTGTAATTGAGCTCTACAGTTACGGTCGTAAATTATGAAGGTCAAGTCAGCACATGACTGGGCCTGATTTTCTGACCTTTTTTTGTGGTGGTTGTAAAGCAAATGTGATTGTAAAGCAAAAGGAGCAGTCATAAATGAAGTGGTTGTTACATGAACCCAGCGGTGAAATCCCCCCAGTTCTATCCAACTCACCGAACCGGTAGTGCTGGTGGCAGGAGGCTCTGCCAACCCGCCAAGACATCATTATGTCCCATTTTTTAATCACCTGCACATGTGCAGAAGACGCTCCCGCACACGTTCCCAAACCAGTAGCGAAGGTAAGTGGATTTCACCACTGTGTGAACCCCATTATTTGCTGTGCGGTGGTTTTTGTTGGGAACTGAAAGTAAACACCAGTTTCTGATAAAATCATTGTAAAGCATGTTTACATCATTATGGGGCACTACCTAAAGCAGTAAATGCAGCTAAGTTGCCAAGGTCCAAAATCTGGTCACATGACTGGGGGGGGGGGCAACATCAGATCTTTGAAACTGAGTCATTAGTAGCTTTTTTGGGGGGGTGTCAGTGGTGGGATTTAAATAATTTAACAACCAGTTCTCTGCCTTAATGATTTCTTCCAACAACCAGTTCACCAAACTGCTCAGAAAGTTAACAACCGGTTCTCCTGAAGTGGTGCGAACTGGCTGAATCTCACCACGGGGGGGGGGGGGGGGTGTTCCATTGTAACCTTCAACAATTGCTAAGCAACTGATTGTAAATTGGGGGGGGGGGAAGTAGTTTTCTTTAACTCAAGCCTGATTAACTTCAGTGAGAATGAGACACAACTGGATGAAGTTCAATGCAAAGCGAAGATTTGATGGCTCCAGTTTACCTTATTAAGCCTATTTCTAATATTTCTAATATTTCTATATTGTCATCTTCATTTTCTGTTTTTCTCCCATTTATACTCATACCAATTTTATATGATAGCAATGGAAGTTTCTGATCCTCCAGATCAGGGGTCCCCAGAGGAATTCTGGGAGTTGAAGTCCACAAGTCTTAAAGATGCCAAGATTAGAGACCCCTGCTCCATCCACCATGCTAGATGTCAACATCCTATGACTTCTAGCCAAAAGAGGAATTAGTTATTAATGAAGGAAGCTATTGTCTGCAGAAATATGGATTCCCTTTTTTTGCTGAAAAAAATACCAAACATTTTCAGTGAGCATCCAAAAGGCCATATCATCTGTTGTGGCATATTTGCTCAGACACCACAATGCAAGAACATTCCTGAGTCTCCAAATTGCCCTCAAATCTTTCTGAAGTGATTTGAAGGGATCTGATTCTATTCAACTCCTCAAATCTGATTCAAACGTTAAATTTGATTGAATTTCTTTCAAATCAAGTCATCATTCTAAGGCTCATTACACAGCCCTCATGGATACTTCCAGTGGTGGGATTCAAATTTTCTTTACTGCCGGTTCTGTGGGTGTGGCTTGGTGGGTGTGGCATGGCTTGGTGGGTGTGGCTTGGTGGGCGTGACAGAGGAAGGATACTGTAAAATCCATTCCCTCCCCACTCCAGGGCAAGGTTACTGCAAAATCCCCATTTCCTCCCGATCAGCTGGGACTCGGAAGGCAGAGATTAGATGGGGGTGGGGCCAGTCAGAGTGGTATTTACTGGTTCTCTGAACTACTCAAAATTTCTGCTATCGGTTCTCCAGAACTGGTCCGAACCTGCTGAAACCCACCTCTGGATACTTCTAAGGAAAGAGATCAGCAAGTCTGAAGATACGGAGGAATCCTGCTGACTGAGAACACAGCTTTACCTTGCTTTTTAATATTTTTTTTCTATAGTCACTCCGTTTGTATAGCTTTCAAATGCCTTGAAGGTATCATAAAACCTTGCCCTTCTCTCATCATTGCACCACTTAGAAAATGGGAAGGTGCAAATGGCCATAACCCTGAAACACTCTTAACATTACGGGGAACCAAAGGGGCTTGAAAGATGAAAGGTTTGTTAACCGAAACATAAAGATGTCACTGTCAACTTTCTCAAAATGTACACATTTGTAGTAAATGTCATATAAACTTGCAACTAAGTGATGGATCACAGCTACTGTGTTTCCCAAGTACTCCCCAGATAGAAGTCATAACACCTTTGTAAATGTTGCCTTTCATCCTCTGACTATGAAATCATTAGCATTGTGATTCCATTCTAGTCTGTTAAAAATCTTTCCATAGAAAGTTTTATGCTGGTCCAGTCCACCAGCTGCTCTATAATTACCATGGTGCTGACCAGAGGTGGTATTCAGCCGGTTCATACTGGTTCGGACGAACTGGTAGCGGCGACTGCGGGTGGGAGCAGCAACTGCAGGTGGGCCCACCCACCTGCCCCGGTGTAATGCCATTCTATTTAGCCACGTTTTTGAGGCTGAGCGCATGCGCAGAAGGCACGCATGTGAACAAAGCATGTGCACGGGGCAAACCGGTGGTAAGAATATGTGAAACCCACAACTGGTGCTGACGTGGTAAAGACACAAATGCGAAGTTACAAAGATGTAGTCAGATACAAAGATGTAATTGGGTGGATAGAGGAAGGGATAATCTGTGCTTTGTGTGCCATCTTACATCTTTCTACATTCTTATAGTTCCACATAGACATGTTAATAATCTATCAAAAGTGAGAATGCTGATTCAGAGCAGTGCCAACACCATTCGGAATATGGTCTTAAAAAAGGATGCCACTTGGCCTACATTATGGAGACTTGAGCTGAAAGGAGGCCCAAGGTTTGTCTACCTCAATGTTTTTTAACCTTCAGCAATGTTAAGATGCGTTAAGAAATAGCCTTCATACTTTTGTATATACCTGCTTAGTAGGGCTTTCGTCCCCCCCAAGCAGTGTTCTTTTTTATACAAAGTCAGTTTATTGCCCCCACAATCCAGGTCCTCATTTTACCCACCTACAAAGGATGAAAGGCTGAGTCAACCTTGAGCCTGGTGAGATTTGAACTTGCAGTAATTGCAGGCAGCTGGTATTACTTAACAGTGTTTTAGTCTGCTACACCACCAAGGCTATAGTTTATTAACCATGGCACAGTTCAGCAGAATTTACATTTAATGCATTTTCAACAATACAGAACTGATATTTATATGCCACCCAGAATCTCTGGGAACTGGGCTGCTTAATAATAATAATATGGAAAACAAAGTTAGTATCAATATCTATTAGTGCAATCTAAAAACATCTGGAGCACCATTTGAACACCGTCGCATTGACAAAACCACTACCAATTACAAAAGGCAGCTTTACTTGGAACAGCTTACTTCTTGGGATGACAGCTTTTACACCATCAATCAATAATATCTGACTATCCCATATCTTTGGAAGGACTCACTAGATGGATAAATAATCCAGACTAAACATCTGGCTAACTGTGCCATCTGTACCATCATAATTTCTATTTATAAAAATGCCAAATCCAATGCAAACATTTGACTGATTGTGCAACCAACCATAATAAAGTCTGGGACTTTACAAACAAAGAAACACCTGTGAATACTAAGCAATTGTTGATAAGCACACACAAAAAATGTCTGTATAGTGGACATTGCGGAAGAGAAGAGAAAGAATGAAGAAAATCACAAATGCAAAGACTTGCAAATAGAAGTAAAATGACTATGGCAAAAGAAATCAAAGACAGTACCAATACATCCAGCTGACTGTGCCACTAATTTTGCAAATGTATTACATATGTTTTGGCCCAAGCATTTCTTCCAGAGAAAGTCTGGAGGATACCCTGTTTCCCCCAAAATAAGACATTCCCTGATAATAAGTCTAATCGGGCTTTTGAGCGCATGGCAATAAGGCCAAGCGCTTATTTCAGGTTTCAAAAAAAAAATAAGGCAGGGTCTTATTTTCGGGGAAACACGGTACTTTGTGAAGGTCATGTCATTTATAACCTATGGAAACTTTAACTTTCAAGGTGATACCTTAGTTGTGGGGACACTCCAGAAGTCCATAGCTTTAAAAGTGTTCATCTTTTTCTTGATTGTAACTTAAGTGTAATACAGTTGTTTTTGTTATAATTTTTAATCCAGCTATTTTACAGTAATTATGCAAAACTATGGTTTAGCTTGATGTGTGAATTGAGCTATATCTGATTCAGCACATTTATTCACACAACATTGGTTCCATTGTCAAAGACTCATCCTACTTTGACCAGGTGCAAATTTCTTAAAAGAGCATGTATAGAAGCTAGTGTTCAAGGTAGGTGCCTAAAGGGAAAAAGATATGAGAATAGAAAAGTAGTGCGTCCTGACATAATCCCTTAAAATTAATCAGTTCTATGGCAGTGTTTAACAGCTGCTTCTGCTTTCTTCCCTCTTCCTTAAACCATGTGACAAGTAGATATTTCATACTTCTTTCCATGTCAGGTACAAATGTATCTTTGAAAAGTGAGGATTTCATTCAGGGTTATTTAAAAGAATTTTTTTTTTTTTTTTTTTTTTTTTTTTTTTTGCAAATGTTGCAAATGTGTCCCACACACATAGGGAATATGGAAGCATTCTTAATTGAACCCACTAGAAAGCTAAATGAAATTATTTGATACAATTTGGAGAGGGTTTTGTTACTGAAGGAGGAGGTATGCTGTACATCTAATTGGTACCCTTCCCTGGATGCTGAGATTTCAGTAGTTACCATGAACATTCTTTTTTAAATTACAGTCTTACCTGTCAGGAACAAAAGATCAGGTGCACATGTGAAGGTCCATTTAAACTGATTTATTACTATTCATATCTTCGTACAGGAATATTCTCAACTCACAGCACCTGCTAGGAGTAGGTAAGGGTCGGCAGAATTCAGGAGGGTTGGACATAATTCACTTGTGGTTACATAGATAGTCTAGGCCAGAGGTGGGCAATTGTGGCTCTTTTACAACCTGTGGACTTCAACTCCCAGAATTCAGCTTGGCTGTCTCAGGAATTCTGGGAGTTGCAGTCTACAGGTTGTAAAAGAGCCACAATTGCCCAGCCCTGGTCTAGGCTAAACCCTCTTTAAACTCTGCCACTTCTTTCCCTACATTACCTGGAGAAAGCAGAATTTGTTTCAGTCATCCATGCTTCAGTAACTTCCAAAAATGCAGTCCGCATGCATCTACCATTGAAGACAGCTTAGAAGCTTACTTGGTCAAAAATGAAGCGACAGTACTTTTTCTGGCAATCACAGAGCAGAGCAGACAGCATCCATGGTGTATATGTTCTGTTGGCTTCTTATTCTAGCTAAATTCGAGTTGTTGCTTTGAGAGTTTAATTAAATGTTGGCATCAGACAACCTCATACTTTTATGAGGTGAGTTCTCAAGAATACTATGAATCAATCGCAGATCAGCCTTGGGCAGAATTCAAAGTGTTCTGGCTATAAAACCCTTAAATCTATTGCTGGAACAATTTCTGAAGCAACTTACCAGTTCCTGGTTCTTTTCTGGATTCCTTAAAGCAGCAGTCCCCAATCTTACTGGCTCTGTGAACCAGCAGTAATGGCGGCAGCTGTGGCGGAGAGAAGGGGATGGTTTCACACACACACACATACCACTTGCACAAATAAAGCTCTTGCATGTTCACCTGCTGCTTGCACGGCCTGGTTCCCAATGGGCTGTGGACCAGTAGCAGTCCACCGATTGAGGGTTGGGGACAGTGGGATTCAAACAATTTAACAATCGGTTCTCTGCCCTAATGATTTTTTCCAACAACCAGTTCACTAAACTGCTCAGAAAGTTAACAACCGGTTCTTCCGAAGTGGTGTGAACTGGCTGAATCCCACCACTGGTTGGGGACTCCTGCCTTAAATGATTCCAGAATTCTTTGTTTCTGAGCAGTGGTTTTATATATATATATATATATATATATATATATATATATATATATATATATATATATATATATATATATACAAAAAATATGTGAAGAAGATATTAAGAAGACACATACACACATATATATACATATATGTGTGTGTGTGTGTGTGTGTGTGTGTGTGTGTGTTTTCTGAGGTTTTCACGGGTATTTGTATGTAGGTCTTTGGTTATTCGAGTTTTCTCCTGCGTAAAATTGGAAGTGTCTTGGCGACGTTTCAACGAAGTCTCATTCGTCATCTTCAGGCTGGTGTTTTCGGCTTCATGCTTCTAGGAGTACGAAGCCGAAAACACCAGCCTGAAGATGACGAATGAGACTTCGTCGAAACGTCGCCAAGACACTTCCAATTTTACGCGGGAGAAAACCCAAATAACCAAAGACCTACATACATATACATACATACATACATACATACATACATACATACATACATACATCTATACATATACATATACATACACACACACACACACACATATATATATATATATATATATATATATATATATATATATATATATATATATATATATATCTATCCCATCTTTTCTCTAGAATTCAATGCCTGTACGACTGCAAGTTCCTGTGTTTTTATCTCTGTTTTGACAATTTTACCTCTACCCCAGCAGCCTTTTGAATAAATGGGTCTTATTTCTAAGTACAGAGATATATCCCTGCAGTAAAGTGCATTAGAGGGATTTTGCTGGCAACATTCCTAGTAAGGCACTACCCTAGCCACAGTACTATGGAATGGGAAAGCAATGGGATTGGAAACACTTGCTATTGTTTACAGCACCCTTTGCAAAATCACATACACAGAGGACATCTTTTACAAAAGAGCAAATTGTTTTATGGAAATGAAGCCCCCTGCCTGGTTCATCTCAACGCTATCATCATTAATACAATGCCAAAGCTTTCAATAAGCTGACAGTGTGTATGGTTTCTATTTATATGCCAACCTAATTCCATAAACTACTGCAAGCTGCTCCATTGGCAAACGGTCACAATAATTATCTGTTTGAAAGCCTCTATCTCAGAGTGAGTCTTTCAAGAACAATATAATCCTTGATATATGATAAACATATACTCTTCTTGCTCTCTGGTGTTCAGGGCCTAGAGGCCATTGAGAGTATGGTAAGCTCTGTATTGGGGCAACATATACCATTCTGAGCTAAGATAAACCAGGTTCCACCCCAAGAGATCTCTACTTCTGCAGTAGAGGTATTTGAATAGCCATTATTCAAATGTGAATATCTTTGCTTGCTGGGGATCACATATTGATTCTATGAAGGGCAGAAGCTAGAGCCACCCAGAGGGATTATGGAGTTTGGAGTTATGAGCCGCAGCGGCACAGTGGTTAGAATGCAGTACTGCAGGATACTTCTGCTGACTGCCAGCTGACTGCAATTTGGCAGATCGAATCTCACCAGGCTGAAGATTGACTCAGCCTTTGATCCTTCCAAGGTGGGTAAAATAAGGACCCAGATTGTTGGGAGCAATATGCTGACTCTGTAAACCGCTTAGTAAACAGCTCTGTAAACAACTGTAAAAACACTGTGGAGCCGTATATAAGTCTAAGGGCTATTGCTATGGCTATTGGAGTTAATGGATTCCTACAAGAACTCATGCCAGTGAGCCATATGGCTTGGTCATATATGATAATCACAGGTGCTTAGGCTGTGTAGTTTGCAACTAACTTATGATCAGGGGAGAACTTTAAAAAGGAAGAAAAAAACCACCTGGGCTTTTAAACTTCAACTAGATTGCACCATTATTTCATTATATTGTTTTTGGGCACCAGTTGTTTGTGCTTTAACATTTCTCAATCCAAATTTGATTATTTGCAAATCCATATGGATATCCTGGTCCTTTCCTCACTTGCATCTAACCATGGCACATATCAGTTGCCATGGCAACTTCCAATCATGAAGTTACCTTTTCCCCAACCCATGCTGAAATACGGTAGCTTAAACTCATGTCAGGCTATTCTGGCAGTACTGTTTCCCCCTCTAAGTAGCCAACAAACCATTAGTTTTGCATTGGATACCATATAATAATGTTGCACTGTCCATTTTATTGCTGTCACAGCCAAGTGTCTCCTGAGGAGTGGACCAATTTGTTCAATATATTGGGTTCTTAGCTCAATCATCTTAATTAAAATTTAGCAGTTCTGCTTACGATATATACATCAGAGCCCAGGAGAAAATAAAACAATCTGTGATTCAGATCCCAGTGGGCTGTTCTTTCCAATAAGGATGATACAGTAAGTATCTAAACCTATTGGGGTGGGAGAGGCATATAATTGGTAGTCAAACATGAGCAATATTTTTGATGGCTGGGACATCATATATGCAATTCCTCTTATGATCTGGGAAGTGGTAGAAGAGCCCATATTTAGCTGTGGAATCCAACAACTCAAATCTTGCTGTACAATGATCCTTCTTAAAAACTGTGTCAAACTCATAGTTAGTTTGACTCATAAACTCATAAATATAAGCAACAAGTGGATAGGAAACAACAACCTCATCCACCTTTCCAAGTTGGTCAGAGGGTCTACCTATTGACCAAATACTTGAATTTAGGCCTTCCCAGTAAGAAACTGGAACCCAAGTATATTGGCCCATTTACCATTGAACAGATTATAAATCCAGTAACTGTCAGGCTACGGCTACCCCAATTATTAGGGAAAACCCATCCTGTTTTTCATTGTAGCCTGCTGAGATCTGTAAAATCAGCCCAGATCAGAGGGGTCCCAGATGTACCACTGCCTCCCATGGACAGTGGCCTACAACATGAGGTAGAAGAAATAATAGACACCAGACCGCATAGGGGGTCCTACAATACCTCATTTTGTGGAAAGGGTATCCCTTGTCTGAGGCTTCATGGGTTTGGGAGGGTGATGTAACTGCCCCACGGCTCGTTACCAAGTACCACTGTCGGTACCCAAAGAAGCCAGGGCCTCTATTGTCTTAAAGCGCTCACTATTGTTCCTATGTTTTAGACACCGCCTCCGTGGTAGAGGGGATCGCATGTCAGCCTCAGCCCTGCAATGGTACTTGGGACCGCCAGTCGTGTGGGGATCACCATTCCACTGCTGCACACTTTCACCAACGACCCTTCCTGTGTGCCTGCTCTCCTGGGTCGTCATCCCCGAGGCATGCCTCTGACTTCGACTTCCCAGCCACATGCTAGATGACATCAGGGTCATGCACTGAAGCAGTTTATCACCATCTATCACTTTAAGGAAAGTGTGGAGCAGCGTGGAACAACTGAAGTGGCTTGTGATGGACTGGGGAGGGAGAGGGAGGATAGGGGTTAATTGGATAATTGAGTGATTGCACTGGGGTGGAGTTGTATGCTGCTTAAAAGGTGATGGGGAGCACGGAGCATCAGCTCCAACAAAGATTCCTTTCTGGAACACTTTAAGGTGGTCAGTTAGTACTGATATCAGGATAAACAAACTTGGTTACTGCTTTTGCGTGCTGAAGTTTATTTTTCCAAATACCTGACACAGGTGTTTTTTTTTTTTCAAATTGGAAATTAGTTTTACTCTTAGCCAACAGATGACTAAACCTGTGGGTTTTTAAATGATGCAGATTTAGTGTTTTCTGGAAGTGCACAAAACCTTTGTTCAAAAACAAAAGCTAAAACAAGTGCAATAAAGTGGTTGAAATAGAGATGACTTGTATGTTGCCCATATCTGTAATCTCGCCTTCAGGTTGTTGGTTAGTTATTCAGGCTGATTCAGGTGTCCAACCTGGTTCAGAGATCTGGCAGATGAAGAGACTTCTCTCTTCTTTAGTCTGCTATCTTTGAAATGGGACAACTCACCCTGGCCAACTTGCCACAGCTTAACTCACCGCTGCCAATTCACCATGGCCAACTCGCCATGGGCAGCTTGCCATGTCCAACTCACCACGGGACAATTCACTGTGGCTAATTTGCAGCAGAACAACTCACCACGAGACAATTCAATCATTTTATTTAATTATTTAAAATAATATTGCATGTTTTTCCTCATGTTTTCCTCCTTTCCTTAATAATTCTATTTCACCATTTTTTCAATATTCTGTAATTTTTGTCCCATGGTGAGTTGTCCGTTGGCAGATTCGCTGTAGCGAGTTGGCCACAGCAAATTGCCTGTGGCAAGTTGGCCTTGGCGAGTTGACTGCGTTGAGTTGGTTGTGGTGAGGTGTCCTAGACCTGCCATCTTTCCCTATCTTGGTGCTCAGACTGGGCCAAATGACAGGAAATGAACAAGTGAGTTCTGACAGGTAGCTGAACCTGCAGGTCAATCTCTCTGTCAAAACCATGGGTTGCCGGCTGTTGACACTGAGAATTAAGAAGAGCAGACTGAAGATACTGCCCTTTCATTACAAGCTGGAACAAAATCCGCTGCAACTGTATTGCTAAAGTCTTTGTTAGTTTATTTTTCCATTGCTTCCACAGGCTAAAATACCTTATACAGTCATAGGGGGAAGAGAACATTTCAATTAAGATGTTGAGGAGAACCCCAAGATCTATGAATATGTTTGTATTGATGTTTGCAAGCCCGGAGGTTGAAGAGAAGCGGACGCCAATCAGTGTTTACACTTGCTAGCCAATAGATAAGTGTCAAGAACTGGCAGCCAATCAATACCTGCTTACTGTTCTTTCAAGCTAGTCACTAATTGAGTGCCTGGGTTTTATTTCCCCATATTTTACCTGCTCCATGAATTTAAAATCTTCTCCCTTTTACACAAACTGTAAAATAAAATAGACTGCTAATATTTCCTCTCTCTTCTGCTCCATGTGCATCTGTGCTGTTATTTGTGAACACTTGTCTGTTGTTTTGCAGTAAAACCCCAGTCAGAGGAAAAGCTGTGCAAGGAGAGGTGGATCGTTTTTGGTTTTGTTTTTAAAAAATGCATCAAAAGTTCTGAAAACCTTCTCCCCTCATATTGGCAGTGAACGTTTCTTGCTTACCAAATGCCTCACACTCACACTAGCATATTGGCATTTCTGGATTTGGGTTTCTTTTCCTACCATGCCAGCATATTGCTGGAACTGGATCCCAGGAAGTGAAAGGAGGAGTAAGCCAAAAAAATTTCCTCCAATAACACAAACTGTTCCTTCAAACACAACATGACAGCATGCTGCAGTTTCTGAAGAACTCTTTGATGCCGTGAAATACTGTCCAACAATAAAGTAGGAAGAAGCGAAGAAATAGAGCAAA
Organism: Pantherophis guttatus; assembly: GCF_059756535.1. Classification (NCBI taxonomy): domain Eukaryota; kingdom Metazoa; phylum Chordata; class Lepidosauria; order Squamata; family Colubridae; genus Pantherophis; species Pantherophis guttatus. The sequence continues at coordinate 141,449,576 of NC_142064.1, forward strand.
CTGTTTGGAAGCCGGGTAAGTGACTTAACCCAGGCAGGAACAGCACTTAGAAATGGATTTCAAAAAGAGAGCCCCTAGCCTTAAACAGCAGCTACAGACTGTGGGGGCAAGAAGATTTAAAAAGTTATTTGCTGGAGGAAGAGACCCATCTATTAACTACCCTTATTATTGAATGCCGTGGAATGGCTGTTAGTCGGAAATTGTAATCTTTGAAACTTTTTGTCATTGAAATGGATTACTTTTGGAGAGATAAAGAGATAAAGAAGGAAGAGGTGGTAAGCAGAAATTTTTTGAAGCAACCAGGAAAGCCCAGCGGAGAATTACAGCTAAAATGGAGTCATGCCGTGGAGAAGTGAAGGTTTAAACTTGTGGATTGCTTTTGAATTAACTCAGACACAATGTATCTTGTTACCTAAATTGGTTTATTATGAAAACAATTAAGGAGCTCTAACTTTGGGGATTTTTAACTTGCTTATTGGTGGAATTAAGGAAAGAAAGAAGAAATAAGAAACAAGACGGAACAATTTAAACTATCTAAGTAGACATGGCAGAGGAAGCTAAAATGGTTGCCTGTTAGGAAGAAGTGAATGTGAAAATTGTGGACTGCTTGCTACTTAAAGGAGAAACTTTGACTCTTGCCTTCTCAATTGGATTATTTTGAAGGAAAACTAAAAAAGTTTGATTTTAGATGTACTTATTTCGTTTTTAGACTACCTATGGATAGTTGGAAAGAAGGAATTAGCTGGTCAATTAAAATTGTTGATTAAAGGCGTGGCAACAAAAGGAAAGAGCATAGAAACGGAAGAGGACATGACAATATCACATAGGGAATAAAAAAGAACTAAACTCTTTAGTCTTAATAACTTTACTGATATTGGAATTGAAAAGAAGGGGGAAAAATTTGGGTAGCAAGATGGAAATATTACAGTCTGATTAAAACGGATGTAAATGTTTTTTATGTAATTGATGTTTAAATAATATAAGGAGGAGATTCCCCCTTCCTTCTTTTACTCTCTTTTTTATTTTTTTCTCTTTCTTTTTTTATTTATTTTATCATTCTTTCATTTTATCCCTCTCTTCCTCTTTTCTATTCCTTTGTGGATTTTTTTTTTTGATCCTTTTCGCCATACCTTTATCTTTTATTTTATTTTTATTTTTTTATTTTTTATAACTCCCTTTTCCCTTTCTCTTTCCTTTTTTTTACTTTTCATTACTGTTATTAAGAGAAGTGATTTTTAAGATGGGAAAAATCTGATTTTAGAAAAACTATAAGAAACATGAAGAGTATGAATGAATTTTTGATTAGTAACAAGAATTATTGACAGATTTAATGATTACAGAAATTTGCTTTTTTAAAGGGTCTAAAATATTGTTTTTTACAGAAAATAAGAAAATGTTAATGAAGCCTTTATTAACAAGAATTGTTTATAGAGTTTAATTATTTTTAAAGCGAGAAATGTTATTATAGAAAAAATACAAGAAATTTGAAGACTATGAAAGAACCTTTTAAGTATTAATAAGAGCTTTAATGGTTATAGAAAATTGATTTTAAAGTGGATTATAATGTTGTTGTTGGGTTGTTTTTTTTCTTTTCTCTTTAAAGTAAATAAGAGAATGGGAATGAATTTTTTGAATATTAATAAGATTTGCTTATAGATTTTACAATTATGGTAAATTGTTATTGATTAGATGATTAAAGTTAAATTGTGAATTAGTTACATACAAGGTTAGGAGTGGTGAAAAGCATCCCTGGAGAATAGATGATTAGGCTGTGAATCAGCCCAAAATAAACTTAGGAGGAGTGGAGGAGATAAATGCTGGAGAGCAGTTAGAGCCAAACTGTGAACCAGTTTGGTTCTAACTGTTAAATATAAGGTAAGGAGTGGAGGAAAGCACCACTGGAAAACAGCTAACTAAGCTGTGAACCAGCCAAAAATAAACCTAGGAGGAGTGGAGGAGATAAATGCTGGAGAAGAGTTAAAGCCAAACTGTGAACCAGTTAAATATAGGATAAGGAGTGGAGGAAAGCACCACTGGAAAACAGCTAACTAAACTGTGAACCAGCCAAAAATAAACCTAGAAGGAGTGGAGGAGACAATCCTGGGGACCAGTTAAAATAAACTGAACCAGTTAAATATAAGGCAAGGAGTGGAGGAAAGCACTACTGGAAAACTGCTGAAAAGCCTTTATCCAGACAAAAATAAACCTAGAAGGAGTGAAGGAGAAAATGTTGGAAAGCAATTAAAACCAAACTGTGATCCAGCCAACAAATAAGGTTAGGAGTGGAGGAACATCTCTGGAAACCACTTAATTAAGCTGCAATCTAGCCAAAATAAAAGTAGGAGGAGTGAAGGAGATATCTTTGAAGAATAGTTACTGATTTCGCAATGTTTTTTAAGAGAGGAATAAAATATTATATGTTGATTATTAGATGTGATTTAAAAGAAACTGACTTGACTTGGGTCTTTGAAGTAAGGAGAATATATGAAATACTGATTGTTAAAATGATAAATGAACATTATAAAGAGCTGTTTAGATTTGAAGTTTAAGATTTAGGGTGACTACATAATAGAATGTTAAATGTTAGAATAAAATGTTAGATTGAATGACAAAAATTTGGTTTAGATTTGTTTTCTTTTTTGTTTTTCTTAAAAGATGTTTAATTGATGAAATTTGGAATTTATACTTATTTTACACCGGACTCTTTGCTCTAAAAAGATGTTGTTTTTATGTTTTATGTGAAAAATAAATATTTTTTTAAAAAATAAATAAATAAATAAAAGTTCTGAAAACCTTCCCCCCTCATATTGGCAGTGAACGTTTCTTGCTTACCAAATGCCTCACACTCACACTAGCATATTGGCATTTCTGGATTTGGGTTTCTTTTCCTACCATGCCAGCATATTGCTGGAACTGGATCCCAGGAAGTGAAAAGAGGAGTAAGCCAAAACAATTCCTCCAATAACACAAACTGTTCCTTCAAACACAACATGACAGTATGTTGCAGTTTCTGAAGAACTCTTTGATGCCGTGAAATACTGTCCAACAATACATTAGCCCAAAATGCCTACAACTGCAAGCCCAATGGTCAGAGAGAGGCCCACTTCACATACTCACCAGGAGTCTATCTTTAAATATCCCTCAAAGCCTGCTCCTATATAGCTGTTTGTTTGTTTGAATTTATTAAATTTCTATGCCGCCTATCTCCCCTACAAGGTGACCCTGATCATGTTGGTTCATATCATGATTTATATTTTCTTCCGTTCCATCAAATCTGATTCTTGGAGACTTCCTGAGTGAGTTTTCTTGGCAGGTTTTTTCAGAAGCAGTTTGCCATTGCCTCCTTCCTAAGGCTCAGAGAAAGTGACTGGCCCAAGGACACTCAGCTGGTTTTGTGCCTATGGCAGAACTAGAACTTGAACTAGAATCTTCTAGTTTCTAGTCTAATTCCTTAACCACTACACCAAACAGGCTTTCTAGTCCAATATTTCATTGAGCTTCCTATCTTTCAGAAATTCTTTAACGTGGCTCCATATATGTTATCACAACTGAGACACGTTGAAAGAAAGGACTATTTCCCCAGCTGCCTTCTCCACTGTCCCACTGACAAATTGGAGCTTCTGTCCACCCAGAATCCCCCAAAATCAATGTGTTTTCCCCACTGAACCTCCAAATCCTAAACTCAGCAGCCTTGTCCCCATTCTTCAGTCTTGGCCTGATGTGCTGAGCAGATGCAATTCCTGCAAAACCTAATGAATTATCCTCTTAGCTTATCCTTACTCTTGATTAGAAGAGATAGCCAAAGGAACATTTGCACTGATAAATTGTTTTTTGAAAGCACTGACTTAAGAAAAGAACTCTTACCTTGGTATACACCATGAAAGTCATCTCTTTCTCTCTCTTTCTTCTCCCTCCCCTTTCATTTTTAGAAAACATAAAGCAGAATTCACTGATGGAGGAATGAGAAATAGTCTGACACCGTTTGAACTGTCCCATCTATATCTTGGGACTGAAGAATCCCTTTGCAAGAAGAAGTGAAGGAGGGTTATCATCACGCAGAGCTTTTGGTTGGAAATCCCTCACTTGGGAATAATTTCCCCCATATTCCTCTCTCTGTTACCTTTCTCAGAAATGTCCTTCCTTTTCCAACAGGCTTTAGGAGCATATGTTCCTAAGTGTTCCAATATCTCAGGGGCTGCCACAAAGAAGAGGGAGTCAAGCTATTCTCCAAAGCACCTGAGGGTAGGACAAGAAGCAATGGGTGGAAACTAATCAAGGAGAGAAGCACCTTAGGACTAAGGAGAAAGTCCCTGAGAGTTAGAACAGTTAATCAGTGGAACAAATTACCTCTAGAAGTTGTGAATGCTCCAACACTGGAAGTTTTTAAGAAGATGTTGGATAACCATTTGTCTGAAGTGGTGTAGGGTTCCTGCCTAAGCAGTGGGTTGGACTAGAAGACCTCCAAGGTCCCTTCCAACTCTGTTATTCTATATTCTATATTGGCTCCTAATTTAATTGGAAGCAACTAATCCAGAGCTGAAAGCATTTTCTTTCACTCCCAAGCCACATGATAATATTTTATTCTGGCAAATGATCCTGTTCTATCACAAACTTCCTAGAATCTGAAAAAGAGGTGGCATATAAAACCAAGTACTGTTTAAAGAAATAGAGGAATACACACTTCAGGCAGGAAGAATACTGATATTATAGCCTCATGTAGTCAATCAGACTTGCCAGCGATGATGAGAACAAAGTTTTCATATTCCTCTACCCTGAACAAAGGTATTCACTAGGCTGCTTCCCCAGATGGATACTGAGACTGTGTTAGTAGTCCTTGACTTACAACCATTCATTTAGTGGCCATTCAAAGTTACAACAGCATTGAAACAAAGAGATTTACAGCCATTATTTACACTTACAGCCATCATAGCATTCCTACGGTCACATGATCAAAATTCAGGTACTTGGCAATTGGCATGTATTTATGACGGTTGCAACATCACAGGGTCATGTGATCGCCATGTGCAACTTTCCCAGCTAGCTTCTGACAAGCAAAGTCAATGGGGAAAGCTGGATTTGCTTAATGATCACATGATTCACTTTACTGCAGTGACTGGCAACTGTGGCAAAGAAAGGTCATAAAATTGGACACGACTCACTCCACTCCTGTTCTGGCTTAACAACAGAAATTCAGGTCCCAATTTTGGCCGTAAATCGAGAACTACCTATAACCCTTGAGATTTTACCCATATCATGGCTGATTAAAATTTAAAATGTTGTCATTAGAATGTTTTTTGTGGATGCAAGCATGGGGAAAGCTGCACTACAATTTGTGTTTGGCTATGATGACATATACTAGTGACCAAAAAAGTCAAAATGAAATGGAGGACATACCTGCAACTTTAGTAACTGAAACTAAAGGTACTGTTCAACAGAGAGAGTGTTTGTTATTTCTTTGTTGAAGCAAAATAAATATTGCTATCTTTTCACAAATCCACAATCCCTCTCCCCTCAGTTAGAGTATACACTTTTCAAATGATCAACATTTTTTTTTAAAGACTGGAGGCCTTACGTGAGCTATTTGCTGAAAAAAGAAATGGCAGAACTCATGATTTATGGATTTTGGGATTAGAAAGGGTTAAAGAGGGAGGGGAAAGAATAAGAAGGAGATGGAAGGCTTAGTAGTAAGCGATATCAATCAATAAATCAAAAAAATAAGATGGCAATTAGTGGATAGAAAGAGGGGCAGAAGTCAAAATTTAATGTTTGCTCTCATTTATTTTCTTTTTTCTTATTCATCTTTTCATTTCTTTTCATTTCTACTTCTTTTCAGTTTTATACTTCTATTGTCTTGTAAAATTCAATTTTAAAAAACAAAAAAACAAACTTAAGATAATTAAGATGAGAACCCTAACTACTTTCCTACTAAGTATAGTAGAATTTATTTCTCTTTCTTTCTTTCTTTCTTTCTTTGTGTCTCTCTGTCTCTCCCTCTGACTCTGTAACCTGGGTTGCAAAAGTTCTTACTACAGGAAAACATTCAGTTTCTTAGGAAACTCTTTTTCTCCTCTGAATTAATGTTGTTAATGTTATCATCCATACTTTAGCCAATATCTATAGCAACTATAGCAACAATATAAGAAATATCTAATGACATTTATTTTTTTCCGTTCACAAATGCTAGACATGATTTTCAGGGAACAAAAAGTAAATAATGATTGCATATCGTTTCTTATCTAGTAGAATGATTAATCTTATGTAGAGAAATGATCCTGTTCAAAAACCAAATAGCAAAATTATATGCTGCCATTTCCTCTGAAATGATGAAAACTGAATCCTAATATTTTAAAAACTTGGTTACTTTTAAAATATACACCCTGTTTCTGCATATATTGAAATGTATTACCCGGGGAGAGATTCAGCATAACTTCAGTGGAATTAAAATGCCATCTAAATCTGGGTGGGAGAAATAAGTTTTTATCATGATTGCTGCATTTCCTCCAATGGGATTTTTCCAGAACTCAGCCAATCACAGAAGGCAGGGAATCTCACCAGCACTCTAATCCTACCCTTCTCCTCCACACACATTTTCATTCTATTTCTTACCTTCTTCTAGGAGTGAAATGCTACCGGTTCACACCGGTTCAAGAGAACTGGTACTAATAAAAGGTACCAGTTCAGGTGAACCAGTAGTAAAAAAAAGCTACTGATTCTTCCGAACCGGTATTTCTGATGATCAGCTGTGCCACGTGATTTATATTCACTAGAAAGCAGCAAATCCTGCTTTCTATGGAATCTAAATCGCGCAGCACAGCTGTTCCCCCCGCTGTTCTACTTACCTTCCCAAGCCTTTTTCCGTGTGCAGCATGCATTTGGTGTGTACTGCGCATGCATGCACATGGAGTGTGCATTTGGCGCGTACTGCGCATGCATGCACATGGAGTGTGCATTTGGTGCATACTGCACATGCGTGCACATGGAGTGTGCATTTGGTGCATACTGCACATGCGTGCACATGGAGTGTGCATTTGGTGCGTACTGTGCATGCATGCCCATGGAGTGTGCATTTGGCGCGTACTGCGCATGCATGCACATGGAGTGTGCATTTGGTGCATACTGCACATGCGTGCACATGGAGTGTGCATTTGGTGCGTACTGTGCATGCATGCCCATGGAGTGTGCATTTGGCGCGTACTGCGCATGCATGCATGTAGAGTGTGCATTTGGCACGTACTGCGCATGCGTGCACAGTGTGCATTTGGTGCGCACTGCACATGTGCACACATATAGCGTGCATTTGGCAAGCACTGCGCATGTGTGGACAGCGAGCCAGTGGCAAACCAGGGAAGATTTCACCACTGCCTTCTTCCCAACTTCTTTCTCTCCTTTTCCTTACCTTCCTTGTAAAACTGAGTAATTATTACTTACATCTCCAATAGTTTAATCAAAGGGTGGTTGATAGTAAAGGGTTAAACAACATTTTAATGGCTAAAATATTACATTTATTTTATCATATTTTTTTTAAAATGGCTAGAACTGCACAAACAGATTCTGGGAACACTACAAAATATTTTTGTCTTTGCTGAGCAAAAGCAACTTAGCACACTCCTATTACTCATCTTCTGGTTCCTCCTCAGAAGAAGATTCTGTGGTACAATTCCTTCTCCTGAGGGGAGAAAAACTAAAATAAGTTTCAATTTCCCCTTCATATCCTGATATCCTGCATGGGGTGTGGGGAGGGTCCCTGGAAGAATGAGTGAAGAATGTTGGGAGTGTGTGCCGAAAGTATACTTAGTCCACGAATTACAACCATAATTGAGACCAGAATTTCAACTTCTAAATATTGCTGAGCACATTGTAAGCCGCCCTGAGTCTTCGGAGAAGGGCGGCATATAAATCAATTTTTTTTTTTAAAAAAAAAATGAAGCAGATCTTAAGTGCATCACACACAACTTCATGATATTTTTTGCCATGGTTGTTAAGTGAATCACTGCAGTGAAACACATGGTCATTAAGCACATCTAGCTTCCCCCATTAACTTTGCTTGTTGGAACCCAGCTGGGAAAGTCTCAAATGGCAAAGGCATGACTGCTGGATTCTACAACTGTTCTAAATGCATGCTGGTTACCCAAATACCCAAATATTGATCACATGATCATGAGGATGCTATTTTATACGTTTAGTACAAGGACCGATCATCAGTGCAAGGGCCGATAGTAAGTGCAAGGGTCAATCATAAGTCACTTTTTTCCAGTATAATTTCAATTATAATTTTGAATAGTCACTAAATGAATGGTTGAAGGTTGAGAACTAGCTCTATAATCCCAGTAAGGTCCCTCAGGATATGAAGGTCATCCCGGATAACCAACTGAAGCAAGCAGGCACTTATATTGGGTAGGAACCATATAAGATATTGAGAGTGAATGATAGAATAGAATAACAGAGTTGGAAAGGACCTTGTAGGTCATCTAGTCCAACTCCCTGGTCAAACAGGAGACCCTACACCATTTCTGACAGATGGCTCTCCAGTCTCTTCTTGAAAGCTTCCAGTGATGAAGCTCCCACAACTTCTGAAGGCAAGCTGGTCCATTGGTTGATTGTTCTCACTGTCAGAAAATTTATCCTTGTTTCTAGGTTGAATCTCTCCTTGTTCAGTTTCCATACATACTTGTCTGGCCTTCAGATGCTTAGAAAAATAGGTTGACCCTTTCTGTGACAGCCCTTCAAATATTTGAACACTGCTATCATGTCACGCTTGGTCCTTCTCTTCACTAGACTAGCCATACACATGGTTACTTTAGTGACAATGGAAAAACTTTCAAACTATATAGGTAAAAGTAAAGGTTCCCCTCGCACATATGTGATAGTCGTTGCCAACTCTAGGGGGTGGTGCTCATCTCTGTTTCAAAGCCGAAGAGCCAGCGCTGTCCGAAGACGTCTCCGTGGTCATGTGGCTGGCATGACTAAACACCAAAGGCACACGGAACGCTGTTACCTTCCCACCAAAGGTGGTCCCTATTTTTCTTCATGCATTTTTTACATGCTTTCGAACTGCTATGTTAGAAGAAGTTGGGACAAGTAATGGGAGTTCACCCTGTTATGCGGCACTAGGGATTCAAACTGCTAAACTGCTGGCCTTTTGATCAACAAGCTCAGCATCTTAGCCACTGCGCCACCACATCCCTTCAAACTATATAGATAATGGCAAACTACTATAGTTTTTTTAACACTAGAAATGGATACACAATGTAAAGTGACTGGTAATACAGGGCCGGGTGATGTTCCCCTCAACATAGTATGGAGATGATCTTTCAGAGAACTGATGGTGTTTATGAAATGTCCAGGTTAAAGCCTTCGAGACATCACTTGTTGATGTTGCCATGCAGGAAAAAAATATCCAAAGCTACAAAAACAGAATTATAATGAGAACATGGAAAATAAGAAGCAAGAATATGGGAAAGCTCAGCAAGGCGAAATGCCAAAGTTGGAAACAGTAAGGAGGAAAACAGACTTGGACTGTATGGGCTAAAAACAGAAACGAAGCAGAATGACTTTTCAGTTTTTCCCCATCCAATGATTTCCTCATGGCTACCCTTTTTCCAAAAACCAAAACATTACCAAATGGAGTACATAGAAATCAGACTGACTATATTATTGATACAAAGAAGTAGAAGAGCTTAGTTATAACAGCAAGCTATCCATCAGACCCTTGGTAGAGAGTCCCTTGGTAGAGACACAGATGACATACAAATTTAATAAATAAAATTCAAAATCAATCAATTTTGAACTTATGAACCAAAAGCAGAAAGATTAGAGGTACTGGAAGGAAAAAGTGAAAACATACAAACAATCACGATGCAGAACAGGTGAAATGCAGAGCTGGGTACAATTAAAGCAGAACGGGTATATTTCAATTCAATGGAGCAATTAAATTAACCGACATATAAATTTTTTTTTGCCCTTCCTCTCTGCTCAGTTCTTTTCTTTGTGTTTTGCGTCTGTCCAATTGTAAACCTTACTGCATTTTATAATCGCATCACATCAGCCTGTTCCAACTGATCAGGCAGGGAAGGGGTGTTGCAGATCCCATTAATTCAAGAATTTTGACTGGTGGACTCCAGAAAGAAAGAGCCTTTGCTGCTGTTGGCCTCATCTTAGGAAACTCTCCTCCCAGAGGAGAAGCACCACCAGAAATGGGCTGCTGGGGGCTCCCCAGGGGTCTGGGAGATTCTGTGCAGTTTGGAGAATCCCCAAATCCCACTCCTGGCTGGCCCCTGGAAACGGGCCTGTTTCTGGCCTCCAGAGGGCCTCCGGAGCCTGGGGAGGCTTGATGAAAGCCTCTGGAGCCCAGGGAGGGCAAAAACACACACCCCACCATTGTGCAGGAGGCCGACTAGGCCACGCCCCTGGCCATGCCCAGCCAGCAACCGGGCAGAGAAACCCTTGATAAAATTTTGAAGCCCGCCCCTGAGCATCACCCTAGCCTACCTGAAAGGGGTATAAACATGGTTCCAAGGCCTTGCTTGGGGAGCACGAAGGAGCATGTAGCCATGACGCTGACTAGCGCTTTTTAATTAACTTTCAAAATGATTTTGAATTCATCCTCCCTCTGTGAGGGAGATGGGTGGTTTCTAAATGTGATAAATAAAATAAAAATAACCAAAAAAAAAAAAAAAAGGGTGTTTAGTGCTCCCAAAACCCAACAACCCAGAAGAAAAGATCAAAAGGTCTGTAGTCCTTTTGAAACCAGCTGTAATTTATACCTTACATGAGGTCAAATGAAGCAAGTCTCTGGAGGTTAATTTGGCCTCCAATTCAATGTTACTCCTGCCTAAAGCTTCTCTTTCCAACACTGCAGGAGAATCTGCTTCTCAACACTCACACGGCTGAACTGCAGAGCACATCAAAAAACTGATAAGGATGAGACATTTTGCTAACATCTGAGAAACTGAGATAGATGCCTAATCTTATGTATTCTGAAACCTGGGTGTTGTTTTTCTCCTAAGCATGAAATAACATAAATATATCACCTCCAGGATCTTTCCATCTTATTGGCTTCTGCCAGTCTTAAGGGAAAGTGTGCTGCCTTTTTTTTAAAATTGAAAGTGGTTTAAGCGCTGATATCAAAATTAAAATCAAATTCTAAGAGCAAAGACTTTTTACAAGCATCCGTGCTGGTTAACATTAAGGAGGAAGAGAGATCAAGCCAGTCCCCATGCCCCCCCTCCCAATAAAAAGCTCAAGAAAAAATATATTTGATTCTCTCTGTTATCTGTCAAGGGCCACTGCAAACAATTCTAAAATCATGAGAGAGAAAAAAGACCATAGAAGGAAGTTCTATGGGACTGCATAAACAACTTAGTGAAGATCTGGAAACAAACAAACAAACAACAACAAAAAAAAGGCAGATGTTAGAAATAGAAAGGAGGACAAGAATTGTTGAGGTAGTGTCAGAAAGCATTACGCTCAGAATAAGTCGAGGTTGGTGAAATATGCTGGGAATGATTAAAAGGTTCACATATTTTCAGAATAAAAAGGAAAGAAAGAATATTCTGACTGCTCGGGGAAACTCGCAAAATGCTAAGAGGTGATTAAAGAAAAGGCACAGCCATTAAACTCCTATTTTGGTTCATTTTACAAGAAAGAATTGTTACCACCAGAAATTTGTGAATAGCAGGATGCAGGGCAAACCTAGGGAAAAAAAAATCAAACATGGTGCTAAAATGCCTCTTAGTGTGAATGAGTTTAATCAAGGGGTCGCTAGATGGTAAAGGAACAGCTGATGGTCTGGCTTAACCATAAGCACCATGTTATCTTTGACGAATTCAGGAAAATAGGTGAAAGATGACTTAGAACAGGAGAGATACTGATTCTATCTTTTACCCAAAAGGAAGAGAGATTTCAGAAAACCACAAGCCAGTCAGATTGACATCAGTACCTGTGGAGGTTCTACAGCAGTTCATAAAGTGAAAGATCTTTAAGAGTTTGCAGTAGAAATCAAATCAAGAAAGCACACACAGGCAGACTGATTCAGCAGGATTCATTAACTTCTTTATATACATGATAACACATGAAGATAAATGCACAATACCAATATAGATTCTTCTTCAATGTAATAGCAGTTACAAGCAAAACACAAGACAGTAGTACAACAGAGATGCAAGTCCAGACTGGTTTCAGTTTTGTTTCTCAGCACAGCACAGAGCTGAGCCACGCCCAGCCTCCAAACTGTTTCAGCTCCCATTGGCTGATTTAGTTGCTATGCTATGCCTATTCATTGGCTGACCTTGTTACCATGTCTCTATTCAGTCCCCATTGGCTGATCTATTCCAGTCCATGAATATTCATACTCTGACAAAAGTAAAGTAATGCTTACTTAAAGCTGGTATGGATTCTCAAAAACAAGCTGGATACTAGCTTCCTTAATACATTGTGGGAATCCTGTAGATATAAAATATCTTAATTCTAATAAAGCCTTTACAGAGTACTGTATTCCATGTCAGAGCTCTCCAATCTTGGCAACTTTAAGACTTGTGGACTTCAACTCCCAGAATTCCTCAGCCAACCATGCACAAGTCTTAAAGTTGCCCAGGTTGGAGACCTCCATTCCATATCATTCCAATTAACAATCTAGTTAACTATGGGCTCAATGGCATGACAATTACAGGGATATACAGTATTTAAATAGTTCAGAAGTCATATATATACAGTATTCAGCATTGAATATATTCAAATCATTGTTCCTCATCAAATGTTCCTCATGACTGTTCAACAACTGATCTTCATCAAAGTAGAATGAGGTACTGAGTGAAGGGGGTCAAAAGTTCCATTACTGGTTCCTATATTCTTAAGCATGTTTACTCATTACTTAGATTTTTTTTTTTTTTGTACAGAATGTTTATCAAACTTGTTTTGAATGAAAATGACTGAATGAGGGGTCCTTGGTGCTGTCTGAGGTTGTTTATTTTCTTGCAGACGTTTCATTACCCTAACTAGGTAACATCATCAGTGCTAGTAAGGAGTGTGGTTTGCTATCAGTTTACATTCTGGGGTCTTATCTGTCTGTGTGGGTGGGGGCAGTCTTAGAGATTCTTTGGTTGGGCTGTTTACTGATGGCTCTTTGGCAGCTTCTTGATTGGGATATTGCTTACTTGATTGTTGTTGTTGAAGTTAACCTTGGAGTTAATCTAAGCCAGGTCTGTCAAACTGGTGGCCCGCAGGCCAGATGCATCACGCACAGGCCACAACCACCCCAGCTCCGCAAAGGCAAAAAAATGTCATGATATGTCAAGATATGACGCATGATGTGATCAAGTTTGACACCAGTGATCTAAACTGATCTAGGAGCTGATTACTGGTGGAGAGGTACTGGAGTCTTTTTGTTCCCTTTTGGGCTGATTGATTGTCTCTTTTGCATAGTCTATAGATGTTGTTAATGTCTATGTGTCTATTGATGGCTGATTTGTCAGAGTGCCAGGCTTCTAAAACTTCCCTGACATTTTTGGACTTGGCCTGGTTTAGGATTGTCACATTTTCCCAATTGAAACTAGTGTTAAACCTGTCTATGTGTTGTGACCAAATGACCAAAATTGGCTGAAAAAAGGTAATATCTTAAAGGATAGAAATAGAATTTAAAATGATCTTGATAGATTAGAGAAATAATCTAGGGGAAAAAATACAACAAAATGAAATTAGCAGAAATACGTGGAATATTATATCTTTAGGCAGCAGAAATCAACTAGAAGTCAAATGTAAATAACAAAAGGTTGAAAACCTGAAAACATTTAGGCTTGATAAGAGAAGAATGAGAGAATATCTTACTTCACATACTCAAAGGATTTTGAGACAGAAATTGATCAAGATTTCACTTGACTTATTGTCTTCTCCCAATTCCTGGCCATCAGTATCATTTTCCTTATTTATTTATTAAAAATGTGTGTGCCATCCTTCAAGCTGAGTTTTCCCAAGGAACCTTGATAGGATGCTACCTAGCCCAGTTATTAGAGGACCAAAACCTCTAGGGATTATCTTAAATAACAAGTAGGAACATATAATAAAAAGTTCTGCCATGAATGCTGTTAGCCGCTAAGAGCTTTAAAGGTTAATAACAATCTTTGATTGTGACTGACATAAACCAGATTTTTCTTTTCTACTGTCTATTTTTTCTATCACATAGTGATTTTTTCATTTTCTTATTAATTCAAACATGCCACTGGATCAATTAGTAATATTTTATCCAGATTCCAATGTGAATAAAATAAGTTTGTTTCTATCTACACATCTAATTACTCCCTGGATCTTAATTTCCAAGTTCCTGGAACAGATCCCTTGAAATTTTTAGGATGCTGTACAATCTGGCTTGTATTCCTTCCCTTGTCAGATTTCAGTTCCAAATGCCCATTCTGACTGGGAATTAAGCTGTTATACAATATATCTGTAGGCATGCTAGCCAATTTCCCTTCCATCAAGGAAAAAAAAAAGTCAGATCTTCCTTGTCTGATGGAATAATACCAGTTATGAGAATGCATGTAAGCAAAGACATTTATAAACAAATCCGATACAGCATCTTTTCCATCTAGTTTATGAATTTCAAGTTTAAGAATCTCTTTTCATAGGTTAAAGGCCACAACTATTACGTCATTGCAACCTGCACTCTAATGGTCTCGTTTTTATTTTTAATACCCGGCCCATAGAATCTCCTTCATAAGTCATGAATTTTAAAAACAGCCAGGTTTATGTTTGGGTGTGAATGGAGCAAATTTAGCTTAATGATCAAATGTTTCCCTGGCTGCAAAGCATGTTGGTCTGACAGCTTAGCTATTTCTGTTGCTATCAGCTGCTCTTCCCAATTATTGTTGAGTCAACCTCCCATCCAGCAATATTTTTGCAAGAATTCTGTAGACAACTTGATAACTCTTTTCCAAGGCAAATGCATGAGATATGTCGATGTTAGTTTAATGGATATTCACCTGTGGATATTTTGAGAGAAAATAAAGCCTTTTGACTTTACTATAAGCGACTTCATACCTATCATGATTTTATTGTTCCAATGGGATGAAATATATCATTGATATCAGTCACAACATTTCTATCATTCCACTTTTTGTGTAATGGTATCACAATGCACATCATGTCAGCATGGCTTATACTGGAATTGTCTCTCTCCCCCCCACCCCCAAATGTTATTTTAACAGTTGGAAACTTCTACACTTTCTTTAACTGCAACCACTTATTACAGCCAATTGTTTAAGTTCATGACCAGTTCATGACCAGAATTTAGAATAGGAATTTATTCATGCACGCACACACACAGAAAACTGAACAAAAGTGTAACTACTCCTGAAAAGAATATACATACATGCTTTAAATTAGAACAAAAATGCTTACTGCCTGCAAATTTTAGTGTAGATCTCTTTAAAAATAAACTCAAATATTTACAACGAGAAGCTGAGAAATAATGATATAGTCACAAAAATGAAAAACTGAGACAAGGAAATGAGTACCTGACAGATACCTATTCTGAAGCTAGACAAAGCTCAATTAATCTTAACTATTACTTATGGGGTTCAGGCAAGTTTTCCCTATAGCTTTTTTTTTTTTATCAGTTTGTTTCACCAAATGTTAATTGCAACTAAGTTTAGTTTAGTGTTTTGAGTGTTGCATCCAAACATTGACCTTTCGAGAAGAAGACTACACATGGTAGCAAAAAGTTGACTTTTAGAAAAAAGCACCATTAGGACAACCGTGACCTTGAGAAGCTTCATAGACATAAGACCAAGACACAGTTTAGAATTTATTTATTCATTTTATTTATTTATTTGTCAAGCATATATAAGAAAACAGATAAAAGTATAAACATGATTTTGAATACATGACAAGGATATGAGTAAAAAGGGACATTAGGACAGGGACGGTAGGCACGTTGGTCAGAATCAGGTAGTGCATTCCAGGCATTGACCACTCTGTTGCCGAAGTCATATTTTCTGCAATCGAGTTTGGAGCTGTTTACCTTGAGATTGTATCTATTGTGTGCTCGTGTATTGTTGTGGTTGAAGCTGAAGTAGTCATTGACAGGTAGGACATTGTAGCAGATAATTTATTTATGAACTTAAATAAATTATCTATAATTAATATAATTATATAATTAGAGATAATATAATTATATATTATAATAATATATAAATAAATACTGTGTTTCTCCAAAAATAAGACCCTGTCTTATATTTTTTTGAACCCCAAAATAAGCGCTTGGCCTTATTTTGGGGGAGGTCTTATTATTTTGGGGTACATGGAACAAGATGGGGCTCCTCTTGCCGTCTTACCTGATTTCTAGCTCTGCGTTTAAATATCCGCTGTGCGGATCTGGATGGGGAGGAACAGGCTCAAACTCAACCCTTCCAAGACAGAGTGGCTGTGGCTCCCGGCATCCCGATATAGTCAGTTGACTATCACTGACTATTGGGGGCGAGTCTTTGGCCCCCACTGAAAGGGCTCGCAATCTGAGAGTCCTCCTGGATATGTAGCTGTCCTTGGAGGAACATCTGATGGCTGTAACCAGGGGGACCTTTTGTCAAGTTCGCCTGATTCGGCAGTTGCGGCCCTTTCTTGATCGGGATTCCTTGTGCACAGTCACTCACGCCCTCGTCACCTCTCGCCTTGACTACTGCAACGCTCTCTACATGGGGCTCCCCTTGAAGAGCACCCGGAGGCTCCAACTGGTCCAGAATGCAGCAGCGCGGGTAGTGATGGGAGCAACATGGCGCTCCCATGTAACACTGCTCCTGCGCGAGCTGCACTGGGTCCCGGTGGTCTTCCGGGTGCGCTTCAAGGTGTTGGTCATCACCTTTAAAGCGCTCCATGGCATAGGGCCTAGCTATCTGCGAGACCGCCTGCTGCTACCAACGACCTCCCATCGACCCATGCGCTCCCACAGAGAGGGCCTCCTCAGGGTGCCATCAGCCAAACAATGTAGGCAGGTGACCCCCAGGGGGAAGGCCTTCTCTGTGGGGGCTCCTACCCTCTGGAATCAGTTGCCCCCTGAGATAAGGAGAATCCATGACCTCAGTGCCTTCTGTCGTGCCCTTAAAATCCATCTTTTCCAGCAAGCCGGGCTGGCTTAAGAAGAAATTTTTTAAATTCTTTTAATCGGTTTGTGATTTCTTAATTTCTGGGCCAAATTTATATATATTTTTAACTGTTTTTAATATTTGTATTCTATGTTCTTATTTTGGCTGTACACCGCCCTGAGTCCTCAGGGAGAAGGGCGGTATATAAATTGGAAATTAAATTAAATTAAATTAAAATTTTTGGTGAGGGCTTATTTTCGGGGGGAGGTTTATTTTAGCACATGCACTCAAAAGCCCGATTGGGCTTATTATTAGGGGATGTCTTATTTTCAGGGAAAGAGGGTATATATTATATAAATTAATATATTATATAAATTATATATTATTATATAAATATAATTATAGATAATTAAATAAATTATCTATAATTATAAATTATAGATAATTTATGTCTGAACTGGGTCAAGGCAAAAGTTGAGCCGTTAGGAGACCTAGAGTTCTCCCTTATGAAGTATGCAGCGGGCAGAGCTGCTTATGTCAGAGCCTGGAGACAGCCTATTCTAAAAATGGGGCAATTTTCTGGGAGTAGAAAGCCCCACCCTCTTCTAAAGAATCTCAGTGTTTACTACACCAGCAAGCTGGGATAAATGATTCTTGCTTTTTCGCCTATTAGTTGTTTCCAATTCTCAAATTTCATGTTCACTGAGCCAGGCTGCCAAAAATGTGTCAGCTGTAATTAGGAAGGGATGATGTTAGAGGATGTTATCATTGCTCCTACTCCTTGTTTTATTTTGTCCCCCTGTATGTTTTTTAAATAAGTATCATAATTAGGTCTTTCCCCCGCCCCTCTCTGACAGCTCAAGGCAAGATAAATGAGAATCCCTTCTGCATTCCACCCATTCTTTTATCACCCTAACAACAATCTTGGGTAGGATGAGACAACGTCATCCAATATCCACAGGCAAGGGAGGACTTGATCCTGAGTGACCTCAGTCCAACACCTGGTCTCAATAAGAAATTCAATACTCACTTTTTAGCCATACCATCTGTTGTCATATGGCGAATAAAATGATGTTCATTGGTATCATCCTTCTCATTTCTAAGTTGGTCTCGTTGCAGCTCTGAAGAGATTCCTTTTCTCTTTCACATCACATATTTTGTACAGTGGAAGCGAAGTATGAAAGGCACAGATACTGAATCTGAAACACTACAAGAATCAGAATGCTAAAAAGCATACACTAACTGAAAATAGCAATTTGTTTAATTGCTGATGAGCTGACTAATAATGGTGTTGATAATCTTTTCATTAAATAGCAAATAGAACATTGCTTTTTTTTTTTTTTTTGCCATGATCCATATGTGCCACTCAAAAATCTGTGTTTCCAAATGTGTTGTTGACATTCGGAATGTATTAATTTGAAGCAAGATTACTTCCACCCTGGGTAGATGGAGGGGTAGAGAAAAATAATAGAATAGTGTCAGTGTTCCAGTACTTCCACTATCTCATCTAATCCTTCAATTATCTTTCGTTTTCTTTGAATGTGTTATGTAGTTGGACTTCTGAGAAAGCAATGAAAATGGTTCCACTGAGATCAGTGCCAATGGCTGTGGTAGAATGAGTTGATGGATGGGCCAGCTTTTTGGAATTCCTCTCTGGACAAGGAGAGGACTTGGATCACCCACAAGTGCTCCATGCAGTAGCTTTGTTGAGGGTAAAACTTCCCTCTGCATAGTAGGCAACAGACCGGACAGCAAAGAGATACGTTGCTGGTTAAACACACAGATACTCACAGACTCTGAACGGTGAAAATAAAAACATTCTTTACTCTTAGTAAAAAAACAAACTTGGTTTCTCAAAACAAATGATAACACGTCTTCGAATAATCACTCTCCAACACAAAACATAGTTTGCTTACAGTTCTCTTCAGTCACACACAGTCCCTCTTCAGGAGATCAATCATCAAATAGCAGGAGCAGGAGCTCCCGGGCTTCCTGTCTACTTTTATGGCTGCCTGATAATAGCACAGCCAACCTTATATCATTTAAAGTCACAAACATAGTTTTTTCTATATATTACCTACCCAACCTAGGATAAATATCCAACAAGCTCCCTATAATTCACTAAGCAGTCTTCAGCAGATTTAGAGCTCTGGCAGAAGGAATTCTTATTTTGGAATAAACAGCAAAAGGGTGATTACAACATAGATTTTGGAAAGTTATAAACAGACTAAGAGGTCAGACAAATTTGAAATAAAATGTATATATTTATAAAATTAACTACAAGAGCCTTGGATTGTTATAATTCTATAAAAATATATGAAAAACTTAAAATTAAGTATAAGAAAACTTCTCATGGGAGAATTCTGTCGATTAGAAAAAAACACATAAGATGAGACTTTAAAGGTTAGATACTAAAGAAAAATCAGAAAGTAAATTTTCAAGGCATTTCTGACAAGATATAACAGAAATTGAAAATAAATCATGTTCTGGGTACATTTAAGTAAAGAGATTAAAGATCAAGATTGTTAAAAGCAAAGGGAAGCAATCAGAGGTGGGTTTCAGCAGGTTCTAACCAGTTCTGGAGAACCAGTAGCAGAAATTTTGAGTACTTCGGAGAACCGGTAGTAAAAATTCTGACTGGACCTGCCCCCATCTATTCTCTGCATCCCAAGTCCCAGCTGATCGGGAGGAAATGAGGATTTTGCAGTAACCTTCCCCTGGAGTGGGGAGGGAACAGAGATTTTACAGTATCCTTCCCCTGCTATGCCCACCAAGCCACACCCACCAAGCCATGACATGCCTACCAAGCCATACCCACAGAACCGGTAGTAAAAACAATTGAAACCCATTGGAAGCAATATATAATTGGTTTATTTGATGAAGGTTAAAATATATGTGTACCTCATAATGTACTTTGGCTGATCAGGACTGAATGATGAGGCTTTAAGTATTTGTTTATAGATAAGAGATGATATAAGGGGAGAGGAGATCCTTCGTTGTAGTATCAGAGAAGGTGACAATTTATTGAAATTGTACTTGTCATGATGAAAGAGGAAGTCATTTCTTTCTTTTTTCATCTCTATAATTTTTACTTTTTTATTTTTTTCTCTGCACTTTTTATTTATTGTTATTTTTATATTCTATTTAGTTTCTCTTAGTTGTTTATCTTTTTAATTGTAAACTTGTATAAATTATTATTTAAAAAAATAGAACGTACTATGTAGTTGGTCAGGTTGATGGTACAATACAGGAAAAATTAACGTACAATTTGAAGATTAAACTGTGGCTAAAACTATAGACCTCTTAGCTAATGACTATACTGAAAGTTATACGAAGTTTAAGTAGACTATAGCTATAATTACAAACGTATCAGCAGAAATAAGTATTCTCTAGCCACTGCAATATAACCTAAATTGCTTTTATAGCTGCATTATCTTTGAAGAGAAAAGATTTGAATGTTTTCAATGCCAAAACATTATCTGGTTAGGAACTAAGCATGCTTAGGTCTGGCTGTTATTTGTAAGGGAATTCCAGGGCAGTAGACTGGATTAGGAAATAAAAAAAAAAATCTTAGAAGATGCTAATGACACATCATTTACACAGTTGCTAAGAAAACTACAGTGTCACCATGAATTGAGATCAATTTCAATACGCCCTTGTCTTTGCCTTACTTGTTAATAATTTTAACAGGTAAAATTTAACAAATGTTAACAAGAAGACTGAATTAAAGATCCAGAGGCCGGATAATTGGATTCTTAAGGTAGCTAAAGACATTTAGGCAGCTAACCTACAACCTGATTGTAACTGTTTCTTACATTCCTGAATGAATGTTACAAGTAATAGCAAAAACTGGGACATCCTGGCTTTGGAGAGAGAATGCATGCCCATGGTGCAAGCTGTAGTAGTAATGTTCAACCTGGAAAGACATTAATTATAATAGGAGGTGAAACTGGAACTAGGAATGTGGGGTGTTTTTTTTTTTTTCTTTTGTTCAATTGTATCTGATTCTTGACTGTCTGTCTGGATAAATCTCTGCAGGGTTTTTGTTTTGTTTTTTGGCAAAGTTTTTCAGAGTGGTTTGCCTTTGCCTCCTTTCTTGGGTTGAGAGAAAGTGGCTGGCCCAAGGTCACCCAACTGGCTTTGTAGCTAAAATAGGATTAGAACTAGGCCTCCCAGTTTCTAGCCTGCTGCCTTAATCACTAAACCAAACTGTCTCTTTAAGAAAGTGTAGATCAGTCTAAATCTGTTCCACGTCACTGTTGCATATGTTCCTTTATTATTCAATCTGCTATATTACAAAAATCAATTTCGGTTCTTTTATGCAACTTTTTTTTTTTTTTTTTTTTGCATTTAGCAAGTGGCTTGTGTATAAGCTTCTTTCTATTACAGTGTTGATTCACGTGCTCCTAATATGGGTTATTTCCCACAATGACCCCAAACTATGGCAAGTGGTTGCTCACTTGGTTAGAATGCTGGGTTGGAAATTAGCAAACCCATATTCGAGACCCAACATGGTGCTGCTGCATGGTGGGGTGAGCTCCTGTCATTCGCTCCAGCTCCTTGACAGGACATGAAAGGACCCCCAAGGGCACCCCATGGGCACAGTGATGTCACTGACTAATCCTCCAACCTGGAGATGCCTTAAACAGTGCCTCTGACATGAACAGGATAGAACCCCAAACTATGTTTGGTGCATGACAATTTCTATAATATCTGACATTTCATTCATACTTCAGCATAGTCGATTATTTTAATGTAATATGTAGCTTTTCCCTATGTACTTAATTATTACACATCTTTCCTAAATAAATCTCTAGATCAAATGTTGGATCCCAGGAT
Source organism: Pantherophis guttatus (assembly GCF_059756535.1). Classification (NCBI taxonomy): domain Eukaryota; kingdom Metazoa; phylum Chordata; class Lepidosauria; order Squamata; family Colubridae; genus Pantherophis; species Pantherophis guttatus. The sequence continues at coordinate 141,471,481 of NC_142064.1, forward strand.
AAGAATGGATCTTATTACACTCAGTGCATGACTAGCACACATGCACATCTTGATGGATAGATTTGTCATATCTTCAGAAAGAAAAAAAGTGACAGAATTATTATTATGGTTCATCGCACAACCAGCTAGATGGTCAAACTGGATTTGGCATTTTTGTCTGCCTATTGAGTCCTTCCCAAGGATCTAGGATAGGCAGATGTGGATGTTTGATAGTGTTACAGATATCGTCGCAAGATGTAAGCTGTTCCAAGTAAAGCTGCCGTTTGCCATTGACTCAAGGTGAATTTGTCAATGCCTATGGTATTCAAGTGGTGCTCCAATTGTTTTGGGATTGCACCCAAGGCACTTATTATTGTTGTACTACCTTTGCTTTCTTCTCCTTCTCCTTCTCCTTCTCCTTCTCCTTCTCCTTCTCCTTCTCCTTCTCCTTCTCCTTCTCCTTCTCCTCCTCCTCCTCCTCCTCCTCCTCCTCCTCCTCCTCCTCCTTCAAATGTGAAGTAGCATCCACTTATTTTAATATAAGGAGTTATTCGGTATTGTCAACAAACTTTGACCTAGCTCTCCCTTTCTCTCTTCCCCATAAGCCCTCTACAACTTCTTCACTGTTTAATAACTGTTTCACTTTGACTGCCATCTTCCATATGTTATTAATAGGGGGATCATTTCCAAGAGAGCTGAATAAAAGAATGTGAACTATAGATTGAGAGAAGATTGACCTACGGTGACAAGCGCTAACATGTGAATGAAACATGTGAATGAAGCAATGCATAACAAGCAGTCTCCGTATCATGTTCAAATATAGGTAGACAGATAAGGTTAACAGAGCATCTCAATTCATGGATCAAAGTTTATATTATTCCCATTGGCTGTAGTAGCATGATAATGTGGGATTTCTTAAGGATGGTCCATAGTGTTTGCTCATGCTACCTTTTATCATCAAACTGTATGCTGTGCCCAGCTTCAGGACATACACGAGCAGCAAATGACATGTTTGGCAAGATATAAGATTTTGATCCCCAGATTGTGGGAGAACAAATCCCACAAGAAATGTTTAAATATGTCCCAAATAATACATTATAGGGCAGTGATGGCTAACCTTTTCCGGACTGAGTGCCTAAAGCATGCATGTGCAAGGGCAAATGTGTGCATGCATGCCCGAACCCCCAGAATGCAATGCGTGCACGGGTCCCCGCAGGCCCCATGCCCCCCATGCATGCGCGGCAGACACCTGAAGACCAGCTGGCTGGCGGGAGGCACGCACACACGGGCAGCAGAGCTGAACTGGGGCGACGGCTCGCGTGCCATCAGAGAGGGCGCTGCTTGCCAACTCTGGCACGTGTGTCATAAGTTCGCCATGACGGTTATCGGGAAAGAGGAAGGAACTACTAAGATTACAAAATTGCACTTAAGGTCAAAATGCAGAACATGATTATGGATGGTCAGAAAAATATTAACAGTAAAGAAAGGGCTAAAGCAATCCTTCTCAAACCTGACTAAATTATTCAAAATTGGGTAAAAGTGATTTTTCTCTGGATAAGGATAGACAAACCAATTACCCAATCATAAGAGGAAGATTTAAATAACTGCTTTCTGATAAGCGGTTTTGGATAATGACGGAAAAAGTTTGAGAAGCACTAGGCTAAAGGAAAAGTTTGTTACCTATAATGGGTGAAATGGCCTTCCTATCAGTACATGTGTATTTCATCAACTGGATATATAAATGTTGAATATGTGCATCATTAGACAAATGGGAATATCAGCACATTTCAGCACAACACAAAAGCATCTTTATTCATTAGTACTTCAGAACATGCAATTTTTTTTTTTTTAATGCAGAATACAAGGTTACCTTTCATCAGTTTAAAAGCTACGTGCCTATGAAATGCTGCACCCAGGACTTCTTTTGTTTTTCTATATATTCACAAATGGGGAAGACGTGGAAATCAATGAAAAGAAAATAGGTCAGACCTTGAGACGAATTCATCACTTGGGGAAATTCATTGCTTAAGTACCCTTTCGCCTACATATTGTTGGCGTATTGATCCTTTAAAATGACTTTTTAAATCCTTAATACAACGCTCATAATTTTTAATGTTGTTTTCAGCATATCCTCCCAATAGTTAAAAAAAGTTCTGAGCAGGGAACTCCAAGAGGATAAAGAACCTAATTGCCTGAATTCTAAATTCTTGTGAGGTGTGCAAAAATACATGAAGTAGGGAATGAACATACACATTTATAGGGAAATTAATGCAGTTTTTATTATTTTTTTTCATGTACACTGCCTGCCTGGTATAATAGTCAGGGTTCCCATGTTAGGATCTGGACTGAAATTTCAACTTGGGGAGAAATGTTCACTGCATGAACATTTGTTCATGCACCTCTCACAACTTTACAGATCTGAACCATATCACAAAGTTCTTGAGAGCATAAGAGTTTTATGTCCCAGGACGACTCAGAACCCATGGTCAAACTTGGCCTAATTTCAAATGCCCATAACAATTTAGGGCTCTAACTAGAGCAATTTGGCCTTGTCACCACAATTTGAATGGAGATGGGAGGAAGAAGGAGGGAGCAAGGAAGAAATAAACAATGGTAAAGAAGGAGGAAGAAAGAAGGAGATGATACTGAAAAGTGGTGTCAAGAAATAAAGGGATGGCTATTAGCTCTTCCATTAATAACCTGCAATTCTATGCCATGATATCCTGAGCAAATATAGACCACAATAGTTGAACCAACTTTCTACTCTTTTGATTAAAGGTGAGACAGATGGAATAAATAATGATTGCATGAATACTACCTTTAATAGACAATGAGAAGTACCTGCTGTATGCATTAGAAATTTGTAATTTTTTTCCCAAGGCTGTAGTCCGTTACAATATATAGCCAAGATTCAAAGGAGCATGAAACTCTGGCTTGGAAGAAGAAACAGAAGATAAGTCTTCAGATTGTCAGTGTACTATTTTCTACTGATGTATGTCATTTTTCTTAGATTAAGATAGCCAACAACTTGCTGGATTGAGAGTAGATGCTTAGAGGCATCTAGTATGCCTGGAAGAAGTGGACTGCTATAGTATAATTATGTAATAATGTTCTTTAAAATATATACTTCTAAAGCAGAAATTTCCAACCAATATCTCTGTCCCCAAGATTAGCTGCATATATTCCCCTTAAATGTCTTACATTGACTCCATCATCTGTTTGACATCAGCCCAATGGCCTTAGGGTCTTTTCTTGTTTTGGAGAAAACCCAGTTCCAAATTTCAAGACAACACAGATTCCAGTAAGCCTAATCAAGCTGGCCAATGATCAGAAGCAGTGGGATGTGTCCTACAACCATAAAAATAAATAAATAAATCTGAGGCCAAAGACTGCAGGCAGCCCCACAAAGCTTCAGCTGCCAATTCCAAAGCCTTGAAAAAGTGGCCTCCATGTCATCCTTCTCAACAGGGCAGGAAGGAAAAACTAGAAAGTGCATGGGGATTAATCATATCTGTCATATGATTTTAAATTAAACTTCAAATTTAAATTTAAATTGTAATTAATTTTTTCCCCATTCTATTCTGGCTCATTTCTTTGTTTAGATTCTATCTCCTTTTGGAAGGACATGCCACTAAAAAGCCAAAAACTACTGTGGGACTGCCCTCCCATTAAATTTTGACTTCAAAGTGCACCACTTTTCTGTCCTTGGGTTTTTTGGAAAAATTGAGTCTGCATAGTGAATACAGAGAGATATGTCCACGCATTCCTTTGGCTCTTTGGACACTGTATTACCTGCTAAAGCTGAGGAGCAGTGGTGGGTTGTCCCCGGTTTGCACCAATTCTATAGAACTGGTAGTAAAACCGGTGGGAGGCTCCGCCCATCGACCCCGACATCATCAGAATGCTTCTGCGCATGCATAGAAGAGCTAGTGCGGCCCTGTTGCGAACCGGTAGTAAAGGTAAATAGAACCCACCCCTGCTGAGGAGGGACATATTTTTGAGTTAATTCCTGGAGTGAATCCATCTGAAAGCTCAAAGGGAAGAAGAACAGCCAAGATTGAGGTGTCTTTTCTGTATACATTGAGATTCATAAAATGCCTTGGACAATGGAAGAGAGCTGTTCGTCAAAACGGACAATGAACTAGATATAGACAGCCACATTCCGGAAAGTGCTTTAAAGTACTTGCTTTAGCTGTCTCATCTATTAAAGGCAAGAAAATGCAACACAAGTTCACACAAGTACGTACACACTGTTTTCAGTGTGGCTGTACTGAACGATACAGGACTCTATAATGTTTTCTGGAATGGTAAGAAACCCCCCCCCCCTCACATCTCTGAACTTCAGTCAAAAACTTTAATGGGTTAAACATCTCAATTCTTGTTTCCTGGGACTCTATTACTATGAAGTTTTTCTTAAAAGACACGCAAGAAGCAGAAAATTAGCCAATAAAAAAATTATTTGACTAGAAAACATTCTGAAGTAAGAACCAAGATCAGTTTTGAATCTCTCTGGGTGTATGTATGTAAGTGTGTGTGTGTACATACATACATGCATATATACATGTCTGTCTCTGTCTCTCTCTATATCTGCACAAGGGGAAAATCTAAAACATATACAATTAAAGTAAAAGACAGAAACATCCATGAGGGGGTCAATTGCACCAAAATAGTGGTCATGCCTGGATGATCAAAGCCTCATGCCTTTTTACATATGTGTGATATATGCAGTGGTGGGATTCAACCGGTGTAACAACCAGTTTGCTGAGCATGCGCTTCTTTCGCTGAGCACACGCTAAATAGATAAAGGAAGATACAAGGCTGAAAATTTTATATCCTGCGAATATTCCAATTTAATGCTACTAGTTATTGATGCTTCTGACCAAGATCTAGGCAAAGACTTCTCAAATGTCATCAGACGGAACTTTCTTAAGCTAAAGATGAACACATCTGAAGCTTCCCAAAGCATAAGAAAGGGCTTAGCAGCACAGTACTTGCAAACAGAGATTTTTTTTCTCCCCTAAAGAAAAATAAGATTTACTATTTTTTTGATAAAGCAATACTGTTTTGAAAAGAAAGGTCCCTTTTGAATGCATGTGAAGCTCTATTGTTAGAGAGCAGTTTAGCTTCAGAGAAAGTAGCACCCTCTTCCAGAACAATTTCTTGAAAAGGACTGACTCCACTTAACCAGGTACGTCGTACCAGGTGGACGATCCTGGGCTAATGGCAGCTGACTTTGTACTCATAAGAGTCCTGGGAACTGGGGATTTCTGCAATTTAATGGAACAATCCATATAGGACTTTACTGCATGTTCTAATACAGGTAATCTGTTGTGGCCTGTCGACCACCAGCCCCTCCAGATGAGGAGGCAGTGTGGGAGTCAGGATCAGGATCAAGGCAATTTGAGAACTCCGAGTGGAAAGAGGGAATGGAGCTGTCAGAGGCAGAGGCAGAGGCAGAGCCTGGGCAATCCATCAGCCCCCAGGTAGAGAGGCAACAGCCCCAAGGTCCGGAGGTGGCTGATGAGGAAGAGGAGGAACAGCTGGGTCTGGTGCCTGATGCGCAAATGCGCAGAAGGCAGAGGAGAGGAGAGCAATGGGATGCTAGGGTCTGGTCCTGGGGATGGAAGAGCCACTGCTGCTAGCTAAACCCCACCCTAGCTCTGGGAATGAAAGGCAGGGGGCAGAGATGAAAAGGTGTGGCAGGCAACTATTCGTCTCCTGTCAATCAGCCACTGATATTCTGAACTTCTGAATTCTGTCAGGAATGTTATCGGAATCCTTTCTTGGAATCTGCAGCACTGATAGTCGGGCACACCTTCTGAGCGTGTGTGTCTGCTGCTGGATAAGAGCGAGCGCACCTTCCAGGACTTCCTTTATGAGTGCGGGTAGAGGGAGAGACTCCTGGTGTGTGGGGGCCATTTCAGGGTAAAAGGGAGCGAGCTTTGCTTTCCACAGGCATTTAGAGACTTAATTAGCCTGCTGTGTGTGTGTGTGAGAGAGAGAGACTCTCGGCTGGGGCTGCTGATGCTCCTAATAAAAGGAATGTTTAGTTACAAACATCATGCTTGTCATGTTTGGGAGCCGGGTCAGAAGATAATCCTTGATTTATGACCACAATTGAGCGCAAAATTTATGTTGCAAAGTGAGACATTTCTTAAGTGGGGTTTTACCCCATTTTAGACCTTTCTCGACACAAGTGTTAAGTGAATCCCTGCAGTTGTCAAGTTGTTAACAACATGGTTGTTAAGTGAATCTGGCTTCCTCATTGACTTTGCTTGTCAGGAGGTCACAAAAGGTGATCACATCATCCCGGGACACTGCAATTATCATAAATATGATGTCAGTTGTGAAGCATTTGAATTTTGAACATGTGACCATGAGGGGGACGCAACAGTTGCAAGTGTGAAAAATGATTGTCTGTTGTAAGATAGTCTGAGGACTATCTGTATTTATATATAGCTTTTTAAATATTATGTCCTTCTGTATACCACCCAGGGAGAGGAGTGGTTTCTAAATATTATGTATATGTATATGTACACTGTATGTATATGTACAGTATATTTACTTAAATTTATGTATATTATCCAGACCTAATCACCATATAATGGATGTCACTGTTATTTGAGGGTGCAGTCATATTTCATCCATTGCATCTAAATTCCCTTTATGGGGATCTGTAAAATTGAGAGTTTACTGTAAAGGACATTTGTTGCGGAACTGCTGGGTATGTAGAAATCTGTAACAATTCATGATGAATTGCCGTGACACACCTGTCATGACATCCCCAGACAAATGATGCCACTATCTACCTATATTATGACATCTGACACTCACAGATGGTTGGCTGTGGTATTAAGGCATCCCCCAAACAGACAAAAGCAATTGAGTTTATTATATCTATTTGACGTTGTGAGTTTCTTTGGAAGTGGCTTCTGAACTCACGAGGCTCACACAGTGCGGGTGATGAAAATGTTCTCTGCTTGTGCTGTTAGCTGGTGCAAATGAAGAAAAAGTAGAACAGCCACCTCTTTGCAAGTCTGGAAACCTGGGAAGAGGGGTTTTGGCTTTGCATATTGTTAAGGCTTGCGATGGGTCTTTTGCTGTAGAGCCATTTGCTGTAAAAATACAAGGTTATGGCGTGAACTCAGAAGAAAGGGAAGAGATGTATATTTGCAAGGCCTGCATAACAAAGATAAAGGCAAAGGGAGTGTGGACAGGTAGGGCCCCTTTCAATGTAGAAAACTAGAGCTGACTGTCAAGCAGATCATACAAGACATATTGCTAAGATAAGGAATGGGGCTAAGACAGAGCCAATAGAAGGCCTGCTAAAAGCCTTCTAGGATGCCTATTGGTTAACTTTTAGAAATAGAGTTGAAATAGAGCCAATAGAAAAGGTGTTAGATAACTTTTGAAGTGCTTATTAGTTAAGACTTAGAAATAGGAATGGCACAGAGCCAATAGAGGGCCCTTCAGATAATTTTCAGAATGCCTATTAGACAATGCTTATCCCGCTTTGAAAAAACTGTATAAACTGTATAAAAAACTGTATAAAAGCTTATTGAATCCTTGATTCTGGGCCCTGGCATTTTGCTGGTTGGGGCCGCTTTTGCTGAAGTGTTTCAGTACAAGAAAACAAACCTGCACCTCGTGTGTCTGGTGTCCTTCATTGGCTTTGGTACCAGGCTCAGACCTGAATTGGAGATAACACTTGAAGGGGTCCCTTTCCCCAGTTTGAGATCTCCACTATCGTGCAGGTGGCAAAGGAGAAAGTTTAGAGAACAAAGCAGGGGTGAAATCTACTTACCTTCCCAACCAGTTTGGAAGTGCACATGTCACACACACGCGTCACATGTGTGTGTGGATCCTCTGAGCATGTGCAAACCATTCTGCGCATGTGCAGAGGGTAAAAGATAGGTTACTTCCTGGTTAAAACCAGGAAGTAACGACAACTAGGCGGGTGGGCGGAGCCTCGTGCCACCATTGCTACTGGTTCTCTGAACCACCAACCGCCAAACTGGTCCAAACTGGGAGCATTTTACCCCTGAAACAAAGGGGTATTATTTGCATATGTCATTGCATAGACAAAAAAAAAAGGGTAGAAACAAGACAAACAAAACTAAGATGAGATTCTTAAGGCTTCGGGTCCTGAGGTAAAAGAGGGAAATCAAAACCCAAACCAGTATGGCTTCTATCTCTGTTGCAGAAACAGTGTAATGCTCTGAACTCTTTTCAAGCGTGACGGTCACATTCTAAAGGGCAGCAATTCGCTGGGGACCATGTCCATTTGAACAGGCACTCCGCTGCATAGCGTAAGCATAAAGGGAATGGGCCTCTCTTCTCTGCACATTTCAGAAACAGATTTAAAAAATTAAAAGTGCCACTTTCTTCACTGGAAAAATATAAACTGTGCGTCAAAAAATGAGATTTAGAGAACTTTAGCCAAATTGAGCTTGACTGCTGTAATGGAACGCAGTCTTCTCACAAGCTAACTCTTTGTAAGGGAAGTTATTATAAGAAAAAAGAGTCAAGTGAATTTAAATCTACTTAGGAGTAATATTGGCTAGGACAACATGCTTTACAGCATGGGTGGGCAACCACAGACCCCAAGCAGACACCCCTGCCTCTTTTTTTGAAGCCTCTGCAGCCGCCTCTAATTACAAGGCTTAATTTCAGTGATTGTTGAAAATTGGCAATCCAATTTTCCTAAGAATGTGCCTTATAACTGTGTACTTAGTAAGTGTCACTGAATCCAGCAAGCCTTGGAAGAGATATAAAGGATTATGCTGCAGTGTACATCCTCTTTGTGGCTTAAAGTGGACTACAATATGGTACACTGCTTGAGCAGAGCAAGATAGCTTTAACAATCCTAAATTTCAAAGGCCAGTTCAGAATATAATAGAGTTACTGCTGTGCATTCCTATACATATTTACTCAGAGGTTACATTGAGTTCAATGGGGCATACTCCCAGAGAAAATGGGAACACAATTGCTGCCTTCTTGGATGTCAAACCGTGCATAAAACCCAGTGAGCAGAAATTGTTTTCCTTTCTGAATTGGCTTTTTCAACCTGCTGATTTACATTTCAAATCTTCTCAAGCAGATTTATTCTGAAATTTTAAAAAAAATTATATACTGTAGATAATCCTCCTTTAGAGATCACAATCGGGACCAGCAACCATGACTGATCTCACTTCAAGTTTATTTTGCTTTACAGACCTGTGAAGGTCAGAAATGCAAGAAATGGTCATCAGGTTACATTTTTCATCACTGTTGTAACTGTGTAATTGTAAATATCAGTAAATGAGGATTACCTGGCACTTCAACAGGATTTCTGTTCTAGAAAATGTATTGGAGACCTGACCCTTGAAGAGCAATACTATGGTCCTTGGGAGATTCCTGCTTGCCGGAACTCTTAGTGTTCTGCTCTTGTTGCAACAAAAGTGTCAGGCCTGGAAGCCATTTTTTGTATTAGGCCTTCAGACCTGCCACGTTTACTACTGTGGGAAACTGGGAGGGGGGATTGTATAGAGCATGGGTGATGTAGAGTCATAAGAACATTCTTTTCTCAGGGAGTCAAGGACATCTTGCCCTGCATCTGGAGGGCTGGAACTGGGAGGCATCTCCAGTTGGGACGGTGTTTTGATTGGACCATGTGATGAACTTGTGGGTGCTGGGCAGGGACTTGGACTTTCCTTTGGGTGGGGACAACCTGGAAGCTTTCAGATTCGGGTTTTCCCAGATGTGCCAATATGACATCTCTAATAAAATGCAACTTTGAGGAAACTCAAGCCTCGAAGTCTTCTTTCAATGGGGGTGTTACTTGGAACCCTGACAAAAAGCGTGTAGGAGGGTCCTGGGCAGAATCTGGATTCACATGTCCCATCTCAAAAAGAAGAAATCGTAAGTAGACTAGAAGTGATGGCATTTCCCACCACACCCCTAACCTTCCTTCTTTTTTCCAGTGTGAGCCTGGCAAAATCTGGGATTGCCAGATTCTCCTTGTCTTGAATTATTTTGGTTATTCAAGCACTGAATCCCATGAATGGGCTCTTGCACTGTGCAACGTTGTTGTCTTTTTCTACTTTATGATGTTGGTCCTTTCTGTAATGCATCAAAGGCCATCTGTCCCCATTTGTTATTAATGATTGTTACCTCCCTTCTGGATCTTTGTATGTCTTTCATTCAACAAAAGTGCAGTAATAGGGTATAAAATTGGTGTCTCTAAATTCATTCATTTTCTGCAATTCCCAAATGTATGTTTTTAACACCTGTTAGAGTGATCCCTGCAGGCTATTACTAAAAATACATCAGCTCATGACCTGTCTGTGCAATATTGTAAAATGAAAACGTAAGTGTTTCATCGCTTAAAGGGCCTTTTGGTATTACAATTTGGACCTTCAGCAGGATCCATTTATACATTCAGCTGCTTATGATAAAATTTGCATTATTTGAAAGCCTGTTCTTTAAAAATGAACCTTATACAAAACTTACCTTTTTTTTTTAAATTCCTTAATCAACATATCATTAACAAGGCGTAATTGCTACTACTATAACACAGGCACCGTTACTATCAATTGGTAAAAAAGAAAAAAAAAAAAAACCAAACCCAAACAAAATGAAACTTGTGTCATGTACAAATTCCTTGTGTGTCTAATCACACTTGGCCAAATGAAGTATTATTTTATTCTACTTTACACTACTCTACGCTACTCTACACTACTCTACCCTACTCTACTCTCTAGTCTACTCCTCTTTTTTCTTTTGATATTTCCCAATTACCGTATTTTTCAAAGTATAAGACGCACCGGAGTATAAGACACAGCTTAGTTTTTGGGGAGGAAAATAAGAAAAAAAAATCTGCCTATCAGGTATTCATCTGGCTAGCATCCTTAGTCTGGTCAGTTTCAGCACATTAGTTTGCTGGTTTTTTATCCCCTGCTTGGGGATAAAAAACAGCTTCTAAGGCACAGCTGAGAGGAAGCAGCAATGAGAAAAGCAGGCAAAGCACGGGGAGATCGCTTCACTCCGCTAGCGCCTAGTTAAGGCTGAAAAAAAGCTTCTAAAGAACAGCTGAGAGTCAGAGCAAAGCATGGAGATCGCTTCACTCGCTAGTGTCTCTTTAAAGCCCAGCAAGGGAGCAGGCAAAGCTGGACAGATTGCTTCTCTCCACTAGCGCCTTGTTAGGGCTGAAAAAAAGCTACGAAAAAGCTACATTCGGAGTATAAAACACACCCAAATTTTCAGCCTCTTTTAAGGGGGAAAAAGGTGCATCTTATACTCCGAAAAATACGGTAGCTGAAAGTGTAATGCATCTTACTGTGAGTGGAAGCTATGCACCTAAGATGCTTATGAGACAATTTGGAGTTGGATGGACCAAACTATTTGCAAGAAAATGAAAAATAATTGGAGTAATAACAAACAAGTCCAGAACTTTTTTGTTATTACCATAGATGAAGTTACTTACTATAATGTATTTTCTTCCTTTCTCCCCTTGCAATTATTTGATGTAAATGACTAAATGATTTACATGATCATCTTATTTTTACTTTCAACCCTTAACAGCAACATTTGTAATTAGGAGCAGATTTCCTTTTTCTCATTATTCTGGGTGGATTCAGTATTGATATAATGACATTCCTACAGCAAAAGCTTCCTGTTTTCATGTTTGGAAAGAGTTTTGAGCTTCTGCCTCCTGACATTGGACTACTCACCATCTCTGTGCCTAATTTAGTTTAGAGAATTTTTGTGAAAATAACTTGGGTATTGACTTCATGAAAGGTGAGATATAAAGGAATAATAAATGTATAGCAGAGCCTGTCTCATTTCAGTGCCTGATTTGTCTTTGATGTTAAAATTCTAGATATATCTGTCTTTGGGAGTGACAGTTGATTCAACGTCTTTCCCCCTCCCCAATAGTTTAAGATTGCAATATTAAACGGCATTCCTGATAGAAATACATGGTTTGCTGATCACTTTGATATGAAATCTTTCATATAAGCCTTGATTTCTGTTCTCATTCATCAAATTTTGAAGGCAAAATCATTTTCATAACCATATCTCTTGTAAAGAAAATATCCAAATAAATGGATATTTTGGATATCCAAAATAAATCCAAAATACTATGATTGTTTTCTTACTGGTGTTACTCTTTGCTCTAGTATCCATGGCAACATGATATGACATGATCAATTTAAAAATTGCTATTGTTATTAATCTCTCTCCCCTTCTTTAGTGAATCCAAAAATCAGAGCTACTGATTCCAAGTCCCAGTTATGAAAGCCTGAGCATTCCTTTTTAGTGGATTTGTACACCACTTTTTGTACAGATACACCAAATAGATATTTGAAATAAGTACAACACTATTGTATTGTGTCAGGCTGATTGAAACAGGCTTTCCAAGGTGATATCTTGCAATCTCTATCCACCACTAACTTGATATACAATAATGTGACTGTGTTATACAGAATACAGAATTCTTATTCTGTATCAATGTAGCATTTCCCAAATTGTCTTGATTTCTTACAAAAATTACAATTAATTCCCATATTTTCCATATTGAATTGTTGTAGATAAGAGTAATAAGTTGATATAAATCTTCAAGTTCTGTAGAAGAGTATATAAGTACTCTTACATAGTATATACAGAGGTTCTGGTAATTCTTTTTAATTCATGTTTATCGTTGTATATTTCAAATGACTGGCTCATTTAAAGTGTTTTTCAAACTTGGCAACTTTAAGATATATAGACTTCAACTCTAGGGCTGGCTGAGGAATTCTTTGAATTGAAGTCCACAAGTCTTAATGTTGCTAAGGTCGGACACCTGTGATATAAAGGGAAATTCCCCAACTGGAGACCCTGAAGTTGCTCTGCAACTTCCACCAACCTCAGCTAATATGTCAACAAGAACCCTCCCTAGGGAAAGCTTCTTTAAAGGTACATGGTGCAGGAAAGACCCCAAAGGTAGGTAATAGAGTGAGGAGCCCTGGTGGCTCAGTAGTTAAATGCAATACTGCAGGTAAACTCTGCCCACAGTTTGAAGTTTGATCCTGGTTGGTTGGATCCTCAAGGTTGACTCAGCCTTCCATCTTCCTGAGGTCAGTAAAATGAGGAACCAGATTGTTGGAGGCAATATGTTGACATTGTAAACCAGGGGTGTCAAAGTTGCGGCCCATGGGCCAGATGAGTCATGCGCTGGCCACGCCCACCCCCTGGTTTAGTGAAGGGGAAAAAAGTTGCAATATGTCCCGTGACGACAACATGTCATCGCAAATTTGACGCCCCTGTTTTAAACCATCCAGACAGTGCTGTAAAGCACTATGGGGCAATATATATCTAAATGCTACTGGTATTGTTATTGTCATTTTTTTAAAAAAAACATGGATGGGAGATTACCTGAAATAACCACACTATATATGTAAGCCCTTGAATTTCATCAGGTAAGAAAGACAGGATATAAATTAAGTGGCACTAGACAGGAAATGATACGAATGCAGAAAACTAACACTTTATCATCCTTGTGAGGCAACTGCCCTCACAGCTAGGCATAAGACATTGAAGTGAGCATTTTTAGAAAGCAAGCAAACATTTACACCCACTTCCCCCAATCAAGTACCTGCCAGCTGTGTTGAAATATTGCCTCCATAATTCCCAGCAAGCATAGTTTTTAGGGTTTTAAGAGAACAGGAACAGGAGTACAATCAATAGTTTAGTGCGGAGGAAACAATAGAAGATGGGGAAAGCAGAAGAAATATATAAATCTGTCAGCTGCATCCAGATGGCTGTATCATGTACCATTTGCTTTGACCACCAGGTTTCATGCAGTTTCTCATGGACATTATTAGGAGTTTGAAAGTCACATGGTGTTAGATTTACAGCTATAATTCGACAGGTGTATAAATCTCATTGCTTTTTGTACTGGAAATCATTTGTGCCCGGTGATAACAGAGCATTTCTTTTGCAGGTGTGCTGAAGTACATTTTGATCTTATTAGGTTTCCTTAGAGCTAAAGGTCCTGCCTTTAAATGCACAGGAAAATCTAGTTACAAAACGTAATTACAAAAACTGGAACCTGGCCAGGACACCAGGGTTGCCAGCTCCCCACAATATTAATAACACATGACAAGCTGTTCATTAATTTACTTTGTGCTGTGCATAATAATAGACAAAAACATATCTGGTACTAGTCAAGGTGGGTCAGACAGAAAATGGGGGAAAGCCCAACCTCATCCTATTTCTTAGTCAAAAGCAAATATTATTTAATTATTATGAAAGATGGGTGGTCAGCAGCATCTGGGTTTGTGTGTGCGTTTAAATAATTACCAACAGGACTGAAATGTTTTAAGTCAGGGTGGATATACTTGGCATTTTTACCTTATGCAACTAAATTACGTTTTCAAAATTTGGTGCATATTATGAAAGCAGCAAAGTCTGTCAGGAAAATAACGTTCTGATTTAATAACTTTAATAGTAGCAATTATTCGATCTTGGCAAAAAAAAGATGAAAAGAATGAAAAGCATCAATTGGTGATTAAGTTTCTTTTAATAAATTAGGGGAAAATGTCTACCCACGTGGGTCCATGGGGATAGCTATCTTCTTTTCAATAATCCAGGAAAAGAAGAGAAATTATTGCTGTTTTTGCAGCCCAATGACTGCTCCATAAAATTTACCTGAGAGAGCAGATTCTTAGATTGCATTTACATTTGTTGCTCCAAAATTATGGAAGATATGCAGTGTTCTAATATGTGTATTCATCCACGAGTTAAAAATCAGATGAATTCTCTTTGATGTTTGGATCAAACTAGTTTTTCATGTATCCCAGATACATGAAGTACAGAATCCCAGTTATAGGATTCTGGATTATTCTTCATCATTTAAGGCTGTGTATTAGGAAGTTAGTTTGGTGTACTGGTTAAGGCTCCAGGTTAGAGTTCTAGTTCTAGTTCCACTTTAAGCATGAAAGTCAACTGGGTGACTTTGGGCCAGTCCCTCCCCCCTCCCCCCTCCCCCACCCCCGTTCTCTCAGCCCTTGATGTCAGACCACAGATTAACATTTGATTCATCCTATAAAAAAAATGTAGCAGATCTTGCACTTGCAAGGAAAATGCTGGGAAGAAAAACAAATTATGTCTGTTATATATTATATCAAAACTTTAAAAAATTGCTTTCCCCTGTGATTACTGACCCTTAAAGGTTTGGGATGTATATAGATTTTTTTTAAAAATGGGCCACTTTTCTGCATACTACTCATGATTTTTAAAATCTTCTGAGAGTATTGTTTCTGCTGAATCACCAGGAGTTTTTCAAGACTTCGTCCTAGCAGTTGCATAGCAAAAAGCTCTCAATCTCCTTAAAAAAATAACAAAAAAATTCATTTTGATTGATCCCAAGTAACATTGCTTATTTTTCATTCATTTCAAGAAATGAACTGTTGCCTTGGGGAAGAAAATCTAGAGTTTGTACCATAAGCAGAATCGGGGATGAAATCATTTATTGTGATGGGCAATATGGACTGAATATTCATTGCACTTTGATACATGAAGGACATATATGTAAGAGGAATAATGCAATCTGGGGCATTTTTGAAGTCTAATGAAGTTTCTTGTTTGCTTGGAAGATTCCCGAGTTCTAATGGAATGGAAACATGGTTGTTTTCTTAACGTGCTTGACAGTTTGAAGCAGACTATTATAATTATTTTTGGCATACAGGGATCCTTTCCATGTTACCCGCAGTGAATTATAAAATCCATTCTGACTACTGCAGCCCACATTCAAGTTTTGATAGACCAGAATTGGTTTTACCTACCGTATTTTCCGGCGTATAAGACGACTGGGCGTATAAGGCGACCCCCGACTTTTCCTGTTAAAATATAGGGTTTGGGCTATACTCACCGTATAAGACTACCCCTCTTCCAACGCACACAAATAAAAATTAAAAAACATCAACTGGCTCACCCACAATGTAAAAGCAGTTGTGCTAGACCCAAAATGGCCCCTGCAACAAGCAGGAACCTCACACAGCCACAAAAAGCCCCAAAAAACCAACTTTCACACTTCACACACACAAAATTCCACATACAGCTTTGTGAGATTTTGTGTGTTTGTGTAGTTAGAGTGAAACACTACAGAAACACACTAAATCTCAGAAAGCACAAATATTATTTTATTTTATTTTATTTTTATTTTTATATGAAAACTAAATTTAAAACTTCCTAAACTTTAAATGGCTAGGTCTAAAAAAGAACAATTAAAAAAAACCCCAATTACCTATTTTTTTTTAAAGCTCCCAAAGGGGAAAAAAACTTACCCAATAGAACAGGGGTCTCCAACCTTGGCAACTTTAAGACTTGTAGACTTCAACTCCCAGAATTCCTCAGCCAGCTTTGTTTTGCTAGCTGAGGAATTCTGGGAGTTGAAGTCCACAACTCCCTGCCTGCTTGATTGCAGGCAGGGAGTGGCTTGCTGATGGAATGGATTCAGGCAAGCGAAGCAAGGCAAGCGTTGCGACTTGCAGCTAAGGTAAGCAAGCTGGAGGGGGAAAAGTTTTTTTCTTTTACATGGCTCTGGCGATCCCAGTTGTGTTGCCTGATTAGCAGGCAAAGCTGGGATCATCAGAGCTTGGATCGCCAGAGCCATTTAAGGTTCATCAGAGCCTTTCGGGCTGGTCTGCCTGGTTACAGGAGACCCGGCGTATAAGACGTATGAGAAGATTTTCATGTGTTAAAAAGTTGTCTTATACACTGGAAAATACGGTACTTGCCATTAAAATGTTTATAGAGTATATGTAATAGTTATACATCTACAGGGAACAGGTCTGTATTCTTTCTGCTGATCAATCTTGCAACCCTCTTACATTAATTCTTGGAACTAAACAATTCACAAGCAAAATGAATCAACGCCATTCATACTTTTCCAGGGACATTTTCTATCGCGGCAGGATACTAACATTTTAAATCAAAGGTACAATATCTACAGTCAGTCATTTCCTTTTCCTGTGTCAGATTCCTTTCTTGGAATCGCACTTGTGCAACCTCATTTAAAAAATATTAAAGCATAGATTTTTGCTGCTAAGACTTGCCTCAGTCCCCATGAGGGAAGCATGACTTTAAAAATGTATGACTTTTAAGGCATTTTTCTGCTGTTGTCAGCTATGCCATTTGTATGAACTGCTGAGATGCTGGTAATTCACCAAAATTGTCTGCTAGGGATGGTTTTAGAGACTGTTTCACTAGAGACAGCTGGAGACAGCATTCCTCTTCCCCTATTGTTAATTGTTGGCAGGCTTGTGACATCTTTTTCGTATCCATTGTGAATGAGATTAGAAGAATATGGGAGTTAAGCATTTAATCAGTCACAACTGTCAGGAACAGTTAGATCTGCCTCTGATATTCTCTTGCATCCTCAGGACTATACCTTTCTCTACTGCCAAATCTTATTCATGCACAATTTCCTTCTCTGACTAGTCCTTTTCTTACTGATGAAGAGATTCTTTTGTTGTGAAACTGCAATTATACCAATGCTAAAAGAAAATCCATGCCGATCTGTAACGCTCTCTACATGGGGCTCCCCTTGACGAGCACCCGGAGGCTCCAACTGGTGCAGAGTGCGGCCGCGCGGGTGGTTATGTGAGCGATGTGGCGCTCCCATATAACACCTCTCCTGCGTGAGCTGCACTGGCTCCCGGTGGTCTTCCGGGTGCGCTTCAAGGTTTTGGTTACCACCTTTAGACCACTCCATGGCTTAGGGCCTGGTTATTTACGGGACTGCCTGCTGCCGCAAATGGTCTCCCACCGGCCGGTAGGCTCTCACAGAGACGGACTCCTCTGGGTGCCGTCGGCCAAACAATGTCAGCTGGCGGCCCCCAGGGGGAGAGCCTTCTCTGTGGGGGCACCTACTATCTGGAATGAGCTCCCCCCGGAGATACGGAGGATCCCAGATCTACGCACCTTCCGCCGCCCTCTGAAGACCTTTTTATTTCCCCAGGCTGGTCTGGCCTAATCTTTCCCATTCTCTTTTTAATGTAAATTTTAATGTAAATTTTAATTTGTTCTTAACCTGGGGTTTTAAATTTGTCTTGGGCTAAATTGATTTAATTCGATTTTACTTCTGCTCTTAAATTTTTGTATTCTATGTGTTTTATCCTGTGCCTGTTCACCGCCCTGAGTCCTTTGGGAGTAGGGCGGTATACAAATTAAATAAAATGAAAATGAAAATGAAATGTAGGTTTCCACCAAATTCCAGTGGAATTTCAAGAAAGACAATCAAGGCTGAAATAGGAGAGGAAGGAATTGTTTTCTTTGCATAAAGAGGCTACGCAGTTCTCAGTGGTTCCCATTAAATTCATGAGCCTACATAAAAGAACTGCAGCCTACAACTCAGCTAGATATGAACCCTCAGCATAGAGCTAGGGGCGCATACAGAAATCTGTGCCTTCAGGAGAACCAATATCATGAGGGCGCAGGTTCGTTCTCCGAGCTTGTGGGTTGGTTTCCGAATGTTTCATTACCAGGCTAGGTAACATCTTCAACAGAGTTTAGGGGAGTTTTCTCCTAAATGCCGCTGAAGATGTTACCTAGCCTGCTAACGAAACATTCGGAAATCAATCCACAAGCTCAGAGAAGGAACCTTCACCCTTATCCTACAGCTGTGCTACAGATATTTGCCACCATTGCAAAACCAACATCATCTCAAAACTTTAGAGTGCCACCCAGAATCCCTCAAACATTTGCAATTTTCACTGTACTTTGAAAGTGATATTAGATGGGGAATAACTGTAATTTTGATAAAGCTCAATAAAATACAAAAAAAAAAAAAAAGGTTGGAAGGGTCAGGAAGATAATCTAAGCTACATTTCTGTCCAGGGCAAGAATATGCTTCTGCTGCATTCCTGACAGATGGATTTCTAGCCTCTGCCCAAACATCTCCATTGACGGAAAGCCTACCATCTCCTAAAACAGTTTGTCCCATTGCTAAATAAAGCATTCAGGATTGATGCACAATCCAGATTTTCTTCAATTTACAACTTCTACACAAAGTGCAGCTGTGGTCAAGAAGGCCTTTCACATTCATCTTGTATACCTTTGTGTCGATTCCTAGACAAAGAGGCCCTTCCTTCCATCCTTCCTTCCTTCTTTCCTTCCTTCCTTCCTTCCTTCCTTCCTTCCTTCCTTCCTTCCTTCCTTCCTTCCTTCCTTCCTTCCTTCTAGATGGGGCTATCTTGAAGAACACTCAGAAGCTGTAAGATACTGAATGGGCCACCTACAATATATCCCATAGTTTCTGCTCATCCTGCACAATCACAGAGCGTGGATGTACTCTAGGTTCCATCATTTAACCAATGTTTTCTCTGTCACTGTGTCTATCCTCTGGAACACCATTCACCCTGAGATTCATATGGCTTCTACCTTGATATTGTTGTTATTATTGTTATATACACAATAATGTTAAATCATACCTGCCAATTTTTACAGATGTTGGTTTCATTCACGTTGAATTCTTCTCAAGAATCTAGGGTGTCATAACGTATTAATATAGTACATGGGCAGATCTGAGCATTGTGGCCTTTTGTAATTGACAGATAGAAATTTTGTTAGTGCACAGAATTTCTAAGTGCTGTCCAAAGTTTTTGGGCATGGCACAGAGTGGCAATAATCACTGGGACCACCACTACTGGTTTATACCATATTATTATTTGTGTTCTTGTTGATGTTATTATTAAGATTTTTATTTGTGAACATTATTTAGCTTTTATTATACACACAGAGGTACCTTTGCAATAGTGGCAAATATCTGTAGCTTGGGTGTAGGATGAGGGTGAAGGTTCATTCTCTGAGCTTGTGGCTTGGTTTCTGAATGTTTCATTAGCAGGCTAGGTAACGAAATGTTCAGAAACCAGCCCACAGCTCGGAGAATAAACCTTCACCCTCAGATAGATACCTACCTACCTACCTAACTCTAGGTGGCAAACATACCTAATGTTTCTACTTCCTATTTTCTCCACAACAGCAAACCTGTGAGGTGGATTAGGACTGGCTTTCCAGTTTGTCTGTGTTCCAGAAATCTGTTCACTGTTCCACTGGCTGTTTACTTGGGACTTGAACAGGGGTGAGTTCTAAATTTTTTTACTGCTGGTTCTGTGGGCGTGGTTTATTTTGTGGGCGTGGCTTGGTGGGGGGGTAATGTGACTGGGTGGTCAAGGCCAATTTTTTTTTTAACTTTTGAAAGCATTTTTTCTACAACCTTAAGAGGTTACAGAATAAATAAATAAATAAATTTCTATACCGCCCTTCTCCCAAAGGACTCAGGGCGGTGTACAGCCTATTAAAAGCACAAAGACAGACATCAATTAAAAATAATTAAAATTATTAAATAATTTCAGCTCAGATTTAAAACCCCAAAATTTAAATCACCCAATTTAAAAACATTACATCGATAGCCCAGCCTGATAGAACAACAGGGTCTTGAGGGCACAGCAAAATACACGGAGGTCGGAGTTCTTACGCATTTCCGGGGTTAATTCATTCCACAGGGCAGGGGCTCCCACAAAGAAGGCCCTCCCCCTGGGTGTCGCCAGCTGACATAACTTGGCCGATGGCACCCTGAGGAGACCCTCTCTGTGGGAGCGGACTGGCCGGTGGGAGGCTATTGGTGGCAGAAGTTGGTCTCGAAGGTACTTGGGCCCTATGCCATGGAGCGCTTTAAAGGTGGTGACCAACACCTTGAATCGCACCAGGAAGACCACTGGGAGCCAGTGCTTTCAGCAAATGCTTTCAGAAGTCTCTGATGATCAGGCAACTCAGCTGGGATCGCCAGAGGCTTTTAAAGTTGTTTTTTTTTTCTACAATCTCTTCAGCCGAAAAGGTTGCAGAAAAAATGCTTTTAAAAGTTTTTTTGAAAAATGCCTCTGATGAGGTAGGTGGGGTAAGCGACCGGCAATCGGGCCGGGAACCAGTTCGGGGGTGTGGCCAGCCAATATTATTACCGGTTCTCCAATCTATTACAAATTTTTACTACCGGTTCTTGTGAACCGGTGTGAACCAGGAGCAACCCACCACTGGACTTGAATTAAGATGGGTGCTGACCCTTGGTAGTTTTCTGTTTGGTTTTGGATCTGATTCTGTTTTTGTTTCCTGGATGTGCATGGCTTGCATTTTTACTCTTCCTCTGTTTTATTGTTTTTAGTGTTGTAAACCTCCCAGAGTCAATGGGAGTTGAGTGGTCTTTAAATCTCATAAACAAATAATTCTTACTATATTGGCATTTTTTCCCTTAACATTGAATCAAAATCAACTTCTTTGTCTTTTAATCCCATTGCTTCTTGCCTGTTTTCCAGAATAACTGTGAATAATTTTGACCATTGTCTACACAGCAACCCTCAAATACTTGAAGATTGTTATTACATCATGCCTCTCCAAAGTCTTTTTTCTTCAGACTAAATATACCCATTTCCAACAAGTTCTCTTTTAAGATTTTTCTTCCAGCCTTTTTTTCTCGATTGCTTTCCTCTGGACTTGCTCTAGTTTGTCAATGTCTTTCCTGTAATTTGATGCCCAGAACTGAATGCAATAGTCTAGGTGAGGTGTCATCAATGCAGAACAGAGAGAAACAATAACTTCTCTTGAACTTGACACTGTACAATATTCTGTCAATGAAACCTAGAATTTCATTTCATTTCATTTTCTTTTTTTGCAGCTGCATCACACTGGTGATTTATATAAGGTATGTGACCCCCAAGATATTCAGGTCCTTTTTGCATGTACTAAAGTTTTGCCTGATTTTTTTTTCCTACCCAAATTTAGGATTTTGCATTTGTTCCTGTTGAAAGCTTGCTGGGCTTTGTTCAGTGTCCAAGCTTGTGAAGTGCCTCCTGAATTTTAATAGTAATCTCTTTGCTACCCCACTGGTCTTTATATCATCTGCATTTCATATTTTCTAACCCTTCTTCCAAATTATGTCTAAATATATCAAACATCACAAGACCTAGAACAGTATTCCATTACTTCCACCTTGACATGGAATTGTAGACATGCACTTGTTAGGTGTGATTGCTCCCTTAGTTGTATAATCCATCAAACCCATAAGATCATCTTGAAACCCTCACGTACAGTACTACATCATTCAGTCCACTCTCCTGCAGAGGTAATATTAGTAAAAGGGTAGATGAATAAATAGAATAAATAATGGAGTGATCAAATAAAGACAGAAAGTGGGAAGTTAACTGAATCTTCATTGGCTTGTTCACTTTATTTATTCACTTATTATCTCATTCCAATGACCAAATAAATGATATTATACTTCTCAACTTTAATGACTTTTGGGGATTTGCTCGAAGAAAGAGCAAACATGAGGTAGTCTTAATCTTCTAGCCTGCATAAATCATTCTTTTTTTTTTTTTTTTTTTTTTTGAAAATAGGGATGCTTCCTTTCCATCTGGGGTTTCTATACGAGGAGTAAAAAAAAAAGGCATGATGGCAGTCATGGCTATATCAAAACTCCTCCTCTTTCTTATTTGTGATAAATACAACACATACATATAACTGATGAAGTTACCTAGTTTGGGTAATGAAGCGTCTGCAAGAAAACAACCAAGCTCAGAGACCATCAAGGCACTCTCATTTTAACCCTGAGCTACAAATATTCTCCTTTATTGATACAAGACATAAAAAGGGGTGGAGCTTTGATCACCTGGTCATCTTGACTTTTTTTAACCCCACCCCCCCACCCAGACACTGCTGTTCTCCTATCATACAGCATTCACTGAATTCGGCATGAGGATCACTAATCAAATTACGGCTGAATAAAGACATTGCAGTAGGTTAATCTGACAGCTTGATAAGAAAACAGAAAGAAATAAAGACTTTCTACTGAGGCTTTAAAAGCAAGCATGCAAATGATTAGACATGAGTCTGTAGTCATGTCTCGCAAGGAAGGCAGCGTCAGTGAAGAAAATTAGAATAAAGGGATCTGAATGATGGATCACTATGTAATGTCAAGAATAGATCTGGAGTAAAAATAGATGGAGAAAGAAAGAAGTGGGGGGGGGGGGGGAAATCAGGTGTGAAAGTAGAACAACTACAGGAAGACTATAAAAGTCCTGAAAGGAATTTAGAGCTAAACCTGGAGAAGATGTGAGAAAATTGCTGAAGAGGGAAAACAGGAGCAAGCTATTTAGGGAAGATTGTTAAAAAGACTGCACAATCCTGAGATAGAAGGAGGAAGGAGAAAAAGACTTAAAATAACTCCTCCTTAATTTAATTTAGTATAAGATGAAACAACGAGAAACTTGGAGAGGTTTTCAAAATTCTGTTATTCTATCTTATTGCAATAAAGGACATTCACGGAATCTCTACTGTACTAGTTTCGTGACATGGTTTACCTCAGAAGGCTGGAGGTATGCTTGGTGAAATTATGGGTGAGGGGGAAAAAGTACAAATAAAAATGAAAGAATGTTGCAGCAGTGAGAAGAGAATGCTATTGTGCAAATATGCAGGGAGAGAAAAAGTTGCAAGAATGTGGCTAAGGAGAATAATGAAGGCTGCCATTTAAAAATGCAGAACAAATTTGATTAAAATTAAAACAACAACAACAACAGGTATTTTGAAAGTGGGTAAAAAGAGCTAAAGAAGGGCCTCCAGTAAAGAAAATAAAAACGCTCAAATTAATTACATGGGCAAAAGTAGAACTGAAATAAATATGAAAAAAAAAAAAAACAACAGTGATCTTATTACTTTCCTACCTGTGATACTTAAAGAAAGGAAATTTTAAGGACTTCTCTCCCCTCATTTGTTTTTTTTTTCCCAGTGTGTCAAAGTTGCACTCCGTGCTCATCTTTTTAAGGCCCAGAGAAGACTCTGATCTTCTCAGTGTGAAGTTTAGCACTGAGAAATTTGTGTTCTGAGAGAGCTTCATAATAATTCAGCCTTGCAAGACAGAGGCCAACTTCTTGTAAAGTTCCACTTCCTGCAGTGCTTACTGACAGTAAAGCTGGGCCTGCAACAGGGTCAGAAATAAAATTAAAGAAATCACAGTAGCTATAATATTCATAAGTCAGGAGGGGCTAGCCGAGCCATAGATTCTTATGGAAAACCCTGAGAGCCGCATAACATTTTACCCTTGTGTGATGGTCCAAAGTTATTTGGTTCCTAATATCAGGCTAACACACACAGAAGCATTCAAACCAGTGGTGAAATCCAATTTTTTTTACTACCAGTTCTGTGGGCGTGGTTTGGTGGGCGTGGCAGGGGAAGGATACTGCAAAATCTCCATTCTCACCCCACTCCAGGGGAAGGATACTGCAAAATTCCCCATTCCCTCCCCACTCCTGGGGGAAGGATATTGCAAAATCTCCATTCCCACCCCACTCTGGGGCCAGCCACAGATGGTATTTGCCGGTTCTCCGAACTGCTCATAATTTCCGCTTCCGGTTCCCAGAACCTGTCAGAACCTGCTGGATTTCACCCCTGATTCAAACCATATACAGAGGATCACGTTAACAGTTGTATTTTATCGAATGCAAATCTTATGTGTCTTCACAAGCAATACATTAGTCCTGAGACCTTTTGGAAGTTCAGATAACAGCATGTCTTCTTACACGGTATCTACCTTTAAAAAAAAAAAAAAAGATTCTTCCATGTTTACTATTGAAAGAGCATTAAATCATGTGATTCCTATTCCTTCTTATCAGCATTCTGAGACACTGCCTAGTTTTGGAAGCTAACAATCTCTGTTTTTGCCCTCTGGGTTTTGTATATTAGAATTTTATAAATCCTAGCTTCTTCCTTTGACTTAAAAGATCACATATACTTTCTGATACCTAATGTCTTGAAGATCTGCTATACATTAAAGCAGCCTATATGTATCCAGTAAATACCAATACGAGCATTATCTTTGGTACCCCTCTCACCGTTTGTGCCTTTGTGAAGTACTGATCCTTTGACATGGATGTGATCCCGTTGCATATTTCATTTGTTAACAGCTTCATGCATTGTCTGTCTATGTCAGGTAATTCTTTCCTCCTAGTGCCTCTCTTTAGCTGTGATGTGCAAAATAGCATTACAACAGTGTTAACTCATTCATCACAGCTTCACAGAAACAGACAGTGTTGGCGTGGAATAAAAATGAGCATTTAAAAACCGGGATAAGAAGAGAGGGAAATACATAACTCTTGATGGCATTACAGCATCCTAATGGGAAAGCAAAAAGCGCATTGCATTTTTCTTAAGTTTTTGTAAACTACTCTTCTTCACTTTGGCCTGCAGTGAACATTGATCAGATGGATTTTAAAAAGTGTTGAAGTGCCAGAATTATACAGTTTTGCTGGCAGTGTCCCGGTTATTCATTCTCTCAATGGCCCATTACCTAGATATTGTTCTTCAGAGGGAAAGTAATATATTAAAGGCTTTCTTCCTTGCCTAAAGCTTTTCAACAATTGGTCTTTAAAGACTAGAGCAATTACTGTTTGCATAGGAAACAAAACCTGATTTAAGGTTGGCAGAAAGTTTGTTTGCCAGAGGCCTGCCTGGCTTTTCTTGAGCAATTGGAAAGATGTTTATTTCTGGCTTATTGCCTGCTGCTGCCTAGTTATCAGAGTTATATGGGAATTTCCATAAGTAATGGTGAGAAAAGAAACACGGAGCTCACTTTGCTTTATGTTAATTTGATGGTAACAAACTAAACATCACCTTGATTTAAGGCTCCTTCCTAAGCTGGTGTGTACACGGCAACAATTGTCCAACCTGATGTCTGAGGAGCATCAAGTCAGGCAAGGTTAGCATAGAGAATCAAGTTCAAGGAGCTCTTAGAAAAAGTGACAAATGAATGGTAGATTAACAGAATTGGAAGGGACCTTGGAGGTCTTCCAGTCTAACCCCCTGCTCAAGCAGGAAACCCTATACCACTTCAGACAAATGGTTATCCAACATCTTCTTAAAAATTTCCAGTGTTGGAACATTCACAACTTCTGCAGGCAAATTGTTCCGCTTATTAATTGTTCTGTCAGGAAATTTCTCCTTAGTTCTAAGTTGCTTCTCTCCTTGATTAGTTTCCACCCATTGCTTCTTGTTCTACCTGCAGGTGCTTTGGGGAATAGTTTGACTCCCTCTTCTTTGTGGCAACCCCTGAGATATTGGAACACAGCTATCATGTCTCCCCTAGTCCTTCTTTTCATTAAACTAGACATACCCAGTTCCTGCAACCGTTCCTCATGTTTTAGCCTCCAGACCCCTAATCATCTTTGTTGCTCTTCTCTGCATTCTTTCTAGAGTCTCAACATCTTTTTTACATCGTGGCGACCAAAACTGAATGCAGTATTCCAAGTGTGGCTTTACAAAGGCATTATAAAGTGGTACAGTATTAACACTTCACGTGATCTTGATTCTATCCCTCTGTTTATGCAGCCCAGAATTATGTTGGCTTTTTTGGCAGCTGCAGACAAATGATTCTTCAATCTCTTTTTTTAAAAAAAGTCTACTGATGGAGCACCCACAATTTCTGGAGGTAAGTTGTTCCACTGATTAATTGTTCCAACTGTCAGGAAATTTCTCCTTAGTTCTAGGTTTAATTTTTCTTTCATTAGTTTCCATCCGTTGCTTCTTGTCCTGCCTTCAGATATTTTGGAGAATAGGTTGACCCTCTCTTCTTTGAAGCAGCCCCTTAGATATTGGAACACTGTTTTTTTTTTTTTTTTAATTTGATTTATATGCCGTCCTTCTCCGGAGACTCAGGGCGGCTTACAATGCGTTAAGCAATAGCCTTCATTCTTTTGTATATTTTATACAAAGTCAGCTTATTGCCCCCACAAACTGGGTCCTCATTTAACCTACCTTAGAAAGGATGGAAGGCTGAGTCAACCTTGAGCCTTGGAGAGATTCGAACCAGCAGAAATTGCAGGCAGCTGTGTTAATGACAGGGTGCACCAAACCACTGTACTATCAAGGCTCTTTATCATGTCACCTCTAGTCCATCTTTTCAGTAAACTAGATATACCCAATTCCTGTGACCATTCTTTGTATATTTTAGCCTGCATTCCCTAATGATATTTGTTGTTCTTCTCTGCACTCTTTCTAGAGTTTCACCATCTTTTTAATGCGGTAGTGACCAAAACTTGATGCAATATTTCAAGTGTGGCCTTACCAAGGCATTATAGAGTGGTATTAACACTTCATGTCATCTTGAGTCTATCCTGTTAATGCAACCTAGGACTGTGTTGGGTATTTTTGGCAGCTGCAGCAAACTGCTTGTTCATATTTAAGTGGTTGTCCATGGGCCTCCAAGGTCCCTCTCACAGTTACTACTATTGAGCCAGAAACCACCTATTCCATACCCGTCATTTGATTTTTCTTACCTAAATGTAGGAGTTTACTTTTCTCACCATTGAATTTCATTTTCTTAGATAAGGCCAAGTGTTCAACTCTGTCAAGATCCTTTTGTATCTTGACTGTATCTTCTTGAGTGTTGGCTATTTCTGCCACCATGGTGTCATGTGCAAATTTGATGAGTTCCCCTTCTATCCCATTGTCTAAATACTGGACCCAAAACAGAGCCCACTACATACTTCCCTCCACATAGATGCACTTCCATTAAGGACTATATGTTGAGTGTGATTGGTCAGCCAGTTGTGAATCCATCTGGGGGTGATGTTGTCTAACCCACATTTTTCTATCCTATCAAATAGTAGATTGTGGTCCATTTTGTCAAATTTCTTACTGAAGTCCAAATAAATTATATTCACAGCATTTTGCTGGTCTGTAATTTTATCACTTTGTCAAAGAATGCAATAAGATTTGTCTGGCATGATCTGTTTTTGACAAATACATACTGGTTTCTGGTTATGAATTCATTGTTTCATCTTTTTCAGAATTTTTTCTAGGTATTGATGTCACATTGATAGGACTGTAGTTTCCTGGATCCATTTTTTCCATTTTTCAAACTCATCTAGTGTTATCTTACTATTTTCTTGCTTATTTTGACTTGTATTCCTAATCTGCATTTTAAATTTTTTTTTGATAGGCTGTTTTTGATAGGAGTGTTTTTTTCCTTTTGTGTAAAGACAGATGCAAAAAATGAGTTAGCAATTGTGCTTTCTCCCTGCTGCTTGTCACCTTCTTGCCATTTTCTCTCATTAATATTGTTTCCTTGACTTTTTCCTTGTTTTTTTATATGTTGAAAAAGGTTGGGGTTTTGGGGGGTTATTTTTTATTTTTGTTGCAAGCTTTAGTTCAATTTGAGCCTTAGCTTTCCTGACTTTATCTTTGCATATTTGGGCTATTTGCCAATATTCTGCCTTAGTTATGTGTCCCTTTTCCCATTCTTTATACTTGACCTTTTTATCTTTCAATTTATCAGAGAATTCTTTGTGCAGCCATGCTGGTTTCTTTTGAGATGTCTTATTTTTCTTCTTCATTGGAATTATGCTGGACTGGGTTTTCATAATCTCACTCTTCAAAGTTTCCCTAAGCCTCTTGGATGGCTCCTCTTTGAGAAGTCTCATCCATGGAATCCTTCTCAAACTCTCTCTAAATTTATTGAAATCAACTCTCTTGAACTCCAAGACTCTAGCTTGGCTTTGTTCTATTGATTGAGCTTGCATAATGTTGAATTCCAATATTGCATGGTCCCACCCCCTTAATGTCCCTGTAATTTCAATGCCTTCTATCATTTAATCTCTGTTAGCGAATTAAGCCCAGTATGGGTGACCCTCTAGTTTCATTCTCTAACTTTTGGGAGACAAAATTGTCTGCTAGGTTTGTCAGGAATCTGTTTGATCTTCCACTAGGAGCTGAATTTGTCTCCCAGTCAGGGTAATTAAAATTCCCCATTATTAATAAATAAATAAATAATTTTATTTCTATACCGCCCTTCTCCCGAAGGACTCAGGGTGGTGTACAGCCTATTAAAAAACACAAAGACAACATCAGTTAAAAATAATTAAAATTATTACATAATTTGGCTGAAATTTAAAACCCCAAAAATTTAAAACCCAATTTAAAATCATTAAATTGATAGCCCGGCTTGGTGGAACAGCAGGGTCTTGAGGGCACAGCGAAATACACGGAGGTCGGAGATCTTGCGCATTTCCAGGGGCAGTTCATTCCACAGGGCAGGGGCTCCCACAGAGAAGGCCCTCCCCCTGGATGTCGCCAGCCGACATAACTTGGCAGATGGCACCCTGAGGAGACCCTCTCTGTGGGAGCGAACTGGCCGGTGGGAGGCTGTTTGTAGCAGAAGTCAGTCTCGAAGGTACCGGGTCCTATGCCATGGAGCGCTTTAAAGGTGGTAACCAACACCTTGAATCGCACCTGGAAGACCACTGGGAGCCAGTGCAGTTCGCGCAGGAGGGGTGTCACATGGGCACAACGGGTTGCGCCCATAACCACCCGCGCGGCCACATTCTGGACCAGCTGGACTGTGGTGTATTTTCGATATACACTTGTTAACTGATTAGCAAAAAGTTCATCTATTTCCTCTGTTTGAATGGGTGGTCTATAATGTACACCTATGGCATTGTCATCCTTTTTTCCTTTTTTCCTGACCCAAATGCATTCAAGATGGTTTTTATCATTGTTCTGCTGTATTTCTGTAGAAATATAGTTATTTCATATATATATAAAACACAACTCCACCTTCTTTTTTATTAGGTCTGTTTCCTTTAAACAATTTAAATCTCTCTAGCTGTATATTTCCGTAAGTTTCCATAATGGCAACAATATCATATCTGCCCTCATGTACTTTCTAGTTTACCCTGTTTATTCCTCATATTTTGTGCATTGGTGTATAGGCATTTGAGTCCTTTTTGACTGACCCCATGTTTATTTTCTACATAACCTTAATTAACGACAACAATTGCTTGGCAACTGGCACAGATCTGACCAGGGTAAATTGGGAAGAATTGCAATATTTATTTTGACAAGGGATTTTTACCAAATCAAAACCCAGACATTAGATAGGGGAAAAAAAACTTTAAATAGATCATTTGCTGTTACTATTATGCAACTGATTAATCCCTAGACTTTGGGGTCAGAGTTCATTAAATCATGATGCCAGAAGAAGTCAGTTATGCCTCTGTGGCATAACTCAGTGCAGGATTTTAAATTAAATAATTTCTAATGCATTCAGGCTGTGTTTGAAGATATCCAGAAAAATAGAATAACCACTTCCCTGAGTAATTGGTTCTATGGCCAAACTGCTCTCCATGTTAGAAAAATGTTCAAAACATTTAGCTGAAGATACCACCCAGTAATCTGAAACTATTTCACATCAATGACCCGGGATGAAGAATAATATTCCTGTCATGATACTGAACTGGACCATGAATTTGAAGCAGGGTGTCGGTAATGCAGAATAAAGCAGAACTATTTACGTCACATGAGTTATATAAAACCCATTCAGGTATCTATTTTTAAAAATAGAAACAGCTACCATCTGGTCAGGATGAAAGTTCAAAATCAGGATTGTGACATGTGGGAAGGAAGGGCTGAATCTTTCCCTCCCTCAGTAATCTCCACAGAAAAATGTCTTTCCTGGCAAAACCTACACTTAACTCTAGAAGAATAGATTTCACTGGCTCCAATATAATCCCCTTTCTCTCCGCTAATAATATTTTGAGGGAGGGAGGGAGGGAGGGAGGGAAGGAAGGAAGGAAGGAAGGAAGGAAGGAAGGAAGGAAGGAAGGAAGGAAGGAAGGAAGGGTGTCCTCAGACATGGTGTAGACAATGTGAAGATCCTTGTGAGGATTATCCATACTTGCTAAATTGTCCTTCAGTCAATTTCTATTCAAAAATTTACTTTTTCTAAAAGGTTCCTTCTGCCACACTGACCAGCCTATAAATCTTATCATGCGTTAAATTTTACACTGAGGTTTTTAAAAATAATGACCACAATTCTGAGTCTGATTGGCCAGATTTCTTGACTCATAATTGTACATGTGATGAGACCACTTCCCTGCAGACTGAAGTCAACCAGGTATCCAATCTGAAGTACTGCTGACATATTATGACTCAACATAGTTCTTGGAACACCATCTTGCATTTTTCTGGGGGGTTATTTGAAAATGCTAAAAATATTTCCTAGAAAAATTAAAAATAACATCCTCATAACTCAGAGGACCTCTCCCTTTCTTTTTCACCTCATTCCCTTTAATAAACCTGCTAATTTACATCCCATGATTTGGGAGATATTATATTACATGCTACAATAGTAAATATGCTCATTTTTTACATGTTTTCCACCGTCGGTGGTTCTAACCATGCTTAGGACATTACTGGCTCAGTAGAAATTGCTTTTCTTCAAGATGTTTCAGCTGTTTCATCTCAGAAGCTGTTTCTCTCCCCTGCCTTGTTTCAGATAGGGTTTCAATTCCACACATCTTAGGTGGCCTAATAGCTGTTTTGTAGGTGACAGTTTTTTGATTTAAGAGGCAGTAGAGTTCACCTGGGCACCTTACTCGCCTGTTCAATTTTGCACGTTGGGCAAGTTATCGTCCCCCCCTTTCCATTATTTCGGTACAGATCGCAGTAATCTTACAATTGTATTACAATTTCAGTTATCCTTTAGCTTGTTGGAGGAAAAAAAAGATATGGCAAGTTCTAAATTCAGCCACATAAACTACAATGCCTTAGTCTCAGTCTCAGTCTTACTGTATGGTAGCCAAGGGAATTGCTGATCCTAAGGATATATTGCTAGTAGATTTATTTATTAGTGATTTCCAAAGGTTTTAGACCTCCTATTTTATTAGCTCCAGCCAATATGTCCAATAAAAGAGATTGGGCACATTATACTTTAAAATATATGGAAAGATGTCCCATTCCCAGTCACTTGAATGAGATGGATAGATGAGCTCTGCTATTGTCAACCTGCTTTGTTTCTGTGAATGGAGTTTTTTGTTTCTTTTTGGGGTGCCTGGGTTATGTGTGGTTGGTTTTTTTGTGTTTTTAACCCTTGTTAGCTGCCACCTGTATGAGATGGGTAACCCCAAATACACACAAGCACACACACATGGCATTCTCAATACATGGATCTGTTTGTTTGTGGATGGGGAATTACTTCTTTTAATTGAAGTTTTTGAAATGAAACATAAGAAATATGATCACCTACCGGTAGAAATTTTAGGGACTTCAAATCTCTCTCTCTCTCTCTCTCTCACACACACACACACACATACACATACACTTACACACACACACTCACATGTCACACAGCAAGGACATCCCTAAGATCCATTGAATCCAAAGCATGCTCCATTACTGCTTAAATGTTTGTCCTCCAACTTGCCACATGGCTGAATATGTTTTATCCCAGAGTGAAATAAATACTAATTGCCCTGCATTAAATATCTTCACTGTCTCTCAAGGCGGGGGTGGGACTTTGAAAAATCCCTGGAGAAATGTTGCTTCTCAGTAAATTAAGTGGGGTCCTTGGTCTGATTCAATCTCTTTTTCTAGTGCCAGGAATGGTTTTGGAAAGGGGTCAAAGGACTGCTTAACATGATCCCTGCCCTTCCACTGACCTAACCAAGCAATCCTAATCACAGCCAGAGCAAAATGAAATAGACAGAATTAAACCAAAATCTGAACACTGCATCCATGATAGATGGATACGGTAGAGTCTTCCAAAGGCCTTTGGTTCAAAGGTTCAACTCAATCATTCACAGGTAGACAAGCAAGCTCTTTTTCCAATGAACTGCTGTGGGGTATCATTCTTATTCTATCTTTCATCGTATGGCCATGTTTTGAATTGTTTTTGTTTTCTTTTTTTTATGTAATCATACACTTGGTCTTTAATTTAAGCTACAATGAACATTTCTTTAATAGGCAACAAAAGTACATGCTTTATTTTGAAGACTTAAAACCACGTCAATAATTTGTTCTATTCACTTTTCAAGGCTACCTGTCACAAATCAAGAGGAGACAAGGAGATCTTTTCTACTAAAAACAATCTGTTTCAAGCTAATTTTGTAGGATTACGGGTTCTCAAGTAATCTTGTAGGTACAAGTAGTCCTTGAGTTACGACCATAAAGCCCAAACTTTATGTTGTTAAGTGAAACATTTGTTAAATAAGTTTGCTCCATTTTACGGCTTTTCTTGCCAGAGTTGTTAAATGAATCATTTCATTTGTGATTCGTTAGTTAGCAACACAGTTGTTAAGTGAATCCAGATTCCCCCTTGATTTTGCTTTTCAGAAAGTTGCAAAAGAGGATCACATGATCCTGGGACATTGCAACCGTCATAAATATGAATCAGTTGCCAAGCATCTGAATTTTGCTCATGTGATCATGGGGATGCTGCAACAGTTGTAAGTGTCATAAGTCACATTTTTCAGTGCCGTTGTAACTTTGAATGGTCACTAAATGAACTGTGTTAAGTCAAGGATTGTTCCATAGGATTCCCCCTTCCTCAAACCTGTCAAAGCCTAGAACTAACCCTATCCTGAGCACTGTACTTTATCTGAGACTACATTTCTGAAGTTGCAAATTACATGGGGTTTAATTGACAGATATATTTTATATTCCAGATAAGAAAAGGATATCCCATTCCTCATAGGCTGTTACCTAATGATTGCTTATTTATTCACAAATGAACTACTTCTATTAATTTCAAAATTTCAGCAATTTTGGTGTGGGCGGGCGTGAAATGAATCCCAATCTTCTTAATTCCAAATGTGAACAATTGCACACTTCACTTGATATGGTGGAATGTTGTGGGGAGGATTCTCAGGAGGACAGTGGTGGGATTCAACATTTTTTACTACTGGTTCTGTGGGTGTGTGGCTTGGTGGGCATGGCAGGGGAAGGATACTGTAAAATCTCCATTCCCTCCTGATCAGCTGGGACTCTGGAGGCAGAGAATAGATGGGGGTGGGGCCAGTCAGGGGTGGTATTTACCAGTTCTCTGAACTACTCAAAATTTCCGCTACCGGTTCTCCAGAACTGGTCAGAACCTGCTGAATACCACCTCTGCAGGAGGAAGAGTGTGCATTTCTCAATCATCTGTACTTTCCAGAAAATAAATAAATTTAAAAAATACCATACTTTGCATGTTGAAGC
Organism: Pantherophis guttatus; assembly: GCF_059756535.1. NCBI lineage: Eukaryota > Metazoa > Chordata > Lepidosauria > Squamata > Colubridae > Pantherophis > Pantherophis guttatus. Next base: position 141,505,495 of record NC_142064.1, read on the forward strand.
AACATCAAAACACATAAACTGGGCTATCGTGATTTCTATCTTGCCCTTTCACATACTACTGTTATTGTAAAATGTATGTCCAGCTACTTTCTGGGGACTTAAGGACAGGAAAAGGCTACATGAGAGTGGCTTCAGGAACTAGCCAGAGTAACCCCTGGAGCTAACCTTCAGTCCTTCAGAGTAACCCTTCATATTCACAGCAACCTACATGTACTGACATCTTTTGAAAACATTTTATTTTATTTTATTATTTTATTTATTTTATTTTATTTTATTTTATTTTATTTTATTTTATTTTATTTTATTTTATTTTATTTTATTATTTTATTTTATTTTATTTTATTTTATTTTATTTTATTTTATTTTATTTTATTATTATTTTATTTTATTTTATTTTATTTTATTATTTTATTTTATTTTATTATTTTATTTTATTTTATTTTATTATTTTATTTTATTTTATTATTTTATTTTATTTTATTTTATTATTTATTTTATTTTATTATTTTATTTTATTTTATTTTAATCATCTTATATTTTATCTTATTTTATCTTACTCATTAAATTATTATTTAGATGGTAGAGATGGATAAGAAATTTGTCTTTCAGATGTTTTAGACAGACATATCAGTTTTGGATCCAAAATGCCTACATGTGCCAAAATGCACAGTTTCAAGAGACTAAAACAAAGTTTGGAACTTGAACAATGTCTATAAAATGCAAACACCAGGGCAAAAGAAGCACAACAGGGCATCTTCCCCATTCTTAAGACTTCTGTATGAATTTATTTCTTTGTTGTTGTTGTTTTCTCACATCTACATATTTTACCTACGTTTTCATGAGTCTTCATCCTATTTTTGCATTTAATTTTTCTGCTTCTTTTGTTCTTTGCTTCTTAGATAACATATGTCAGGTTCGTGAGACCTCTTGAAAGCTCAGTCACATAGATCTTAAAGCTAATGCACTGTGTATAGTCATCTAAAGGATGAAGGACTGTGAGTTAAATTCCTCGTAGAGGGCTTGAACCCCCAGAGCACGGGTGTCAAACTTGCAGTGTCACGTTGCTATCATGTGACGTATCACAACGTTTTTCCCCTTCATGGAGCTGGGCTGGGCATGGCCTGTGGGCCACCAGTTTGATACCCCTGTCCTAGAGTAAGAATCCCAATAAGAATGAAATTGATCACATGGTACCCTCTGGTGGTCAATGTCATTGAAGCTTACTCTGAAGTATATGTAAGGATAAGATTGCAATTTTAATGCTCCAGATCACAATCTCTGTCATCTCTAATACTATTACTCAATTTCCTTTTAAACAGTGCACAGACTTATAAGAATTTGTTCCACAATCCAACTACCTGTTTGGAACTGTTCCAGTGGTGGGATTCAGCCAGTTCACACCACTTTGGCAGAACCGGTTGTTAACTTTCTGAGCAGTTTGGTGAACTGGTTGTTAGAAGAAATTATTAGGCCAGAGAACCGGTTGTTAAATTATTTGAATCCCATCACTGAACTGTTCTGTATCTGAATTTTTATTCCTGACCTGGTAGATCTGAGGACTGCATGAAACTAACGTAGGGCTGAGATTTGGCAGATTTGGTGTCACTCATAGGCTGATGATACTAAACGATCTCTCCTTCCACTCTCATTCTAAGAAACAACATAACATCTGAATTCGTACCTGTCATCAGTAATGGAATAGTTGAAAGTAAAAAATTGGAGCATGCCACAGATGAAATGAAGTGTCCTGGATGGGTTGTACTCCAAGACTGAGACCAGAAATTTGGAGAGATTCTTGGATTCAGACCATCACGTTTTGAGCAACAGTTAGAATAAGTATTTCGAGCTTCTGCACCAGTTTTTCCTGGAAATTTCAATTTGGGCTACACAATGTCCTTTGCCCTACATATGTCACATCTTGTTTTGGCTGCTCTGACATATTGTAAAGGAACTGTTGGGGGGGAAGCATTTTAAAATTTCAGTGACTTTCGAATACTGTAGTTTGATTATGAATGATATCTCCTGTGCTAGAAACATCACTGGAAGTTTCTACAAGAAGAGATTGGAGTCATGTGTCCAGAATGGTATGGGGTCTTCTGCTTAAGCAGGGGGTTGGACTAGAAGACCTCCAAGGTCCCTTCCAACTCTGTTATTGTGTAAAGCTTTGGCCATTCACTCATTTCCTGGGCATTCTGGTTTTGTCTTTTCACCTCTCCAAAGATATAGAATCAGTTTATTTGAGAGGGACAGTTCCCTATATAAGCTGCTTGGGCTTTAAGATTTTTGGAAGTCCTCTTTTTTTTGGTCTCACCAATGACTGAAAAATATTTGGTCAGAACCTAAGGGAGAATAGGGAGCAGAGTCAGTCCATCATTTGTCCCCATTCCCCCAACAAGCAATATGAAGCATTCTTAGGAGGTGTAACTTTAATGACCATACAGCACCTCATGACGTACTGATCATAAGGGACAATCTGGTGAAGATTGAGAATTAATGTTATTACTCTGCTCGCCCTTTGTCTAAATGAGCGTTGATGTCACATCACTTCCTTCTGCCTTGCTTCCAGGCAGTAGCATCCACAGGGGGACTTAAGAGAGTAAAGAAGATGACCATGATCATGCCTTCAAAGGCATGCTCCTCTCTATACACATGCTATGGAAAGATTCCACAGTCCGGTTGTGTCTGACTCTAGGGGGTGGTGCCCATCTCTGTTTCTTAGCCAAGAGAGCCAGTGCTGTCTGAAGACATGTCTGTGGCCATGTGGCCAGCATGACTATATGCCGAGACACATGGAACATTGTTAACTTCCCACTGAAGTGGTACCTATTTACCTACTTGCATTTGCATCAGGGATGAAATCTAAAATTTTTCCCTACCGGTTCTGTGGGCATGGCTAAATTGGTGGGTGTGGCTTGGTGGTCAGGTGACCTGGTGGGCATGGTTTGATGGTCAGGTATATAAGGTAAAGGTCAGGTAAAATAATAAACAAAGTACACAAAGCAATAAGAGGTACCAAAAACCAACTTTTACACCTTACACACACACAACACAACACAACACAACACAACACAACACAACAGACTCACACACAATGTAAAAGCAGCTGCACTTGACTCAAATTGGCCCCTGCAACAAGCAGGAACCTCACAGAGGCACAAAAAGCTCAAAAACCAACTTTCACACTTTACACACACACAGCACAACACAACACAACTGACTCACACACAATGTAAAAGCAGCTGCACTTGACCCAAAATGACCCCTGCAAAAAGCAGGAACCTCACAGAGGCACAAAAAGCTCAAAAACCAAGTTTCACACTTTTTCCCACACAAAATGCCACATACAGCTTTGTAAGATTTTGTGTGTTTCTGTAGTTAGAGTGAAACACTACAGAAACACACCAAATCTCAGAAAGCTGCACAAATATTTTATTTTATTATTTTATTTTATTTTATTTATACTTTTAGATAAAAGCAGCTAAATTTAAAACTTCCTTAACTTTAAATTGCTATGTCTAAAAAAAAATTAAAACTCCTTAAAAAAAACCCAATTAACTATTTTTTTAAAGCTCCCCCCCAACCCCCCCCCCAGTTACTTACTTAATTGAATGCACAAGGCAGGCAGATTGAGTTGCTCACCGATTGGATTGATTGCAGGCAGGCAGATTCAATTGCTAGCTGATGCAATTGATTGCAGTAGCCAAAGCAAGGCAGGAAAAGTGAGTGAGTCTGAAACAAGCAGCAAGCTGCCAAGTGGGCAAGTGGGGACTGGGTGATTGGGGGGAGGCATGGGCGGGGAGGGGGGCAGGGATTTTTGCTACCTGTTCTCCGAACTACCCGCCGCCATCGCTACCGGATTGGTCGATCCGGTCCGAACTGGGAGCATTTCACCCTTGATTTGCATGCTTTTGAATGGCTAGGTTGGCAGGAGCTGGGGCAAGAATAGGAGCTCACCCAGTCACATGGCGCTTGGGTCTTGAAACTGGGCTGTCAGCTTTCCAACTGACAAGCTCAGCGTGTTTAATCAGAGGGAGGCCTTCAACCACGCAGTTATAATCATCATTTTGATGGCCCCCAACCCAAATGCCTTTACGCGTACAGCAAATGATTTTTATTTTTTAATTTTCCTCTTTGGGAGGGTTAGTTGCCTAGGTTCTAGGCTTTGCCTATCCCTAAATATATTTCCTGTAAATGAAATATTTATTCTGTCACAAGTATGACAGAACTAATTCTAATTAGCTATACCTAATTACAGTTATAACAGAATTTACTCATTATTGCCCGGGTGAGATCCCCACTTCCAGGGATGCTGCGATGCACATAAAGTATGCTTGAATCTGTGGTGGTTTGCTACTGGTTCGCACCGGATCGGGCTCCGCCCACCCGCCTGGACACTTCTGCGCATGCACAGAAGTGCCACATGCGCACACGAGCGTGTACACGTGCACAAACGAACCGGTAGTGACGGGTTTTGGAACCCGCCCCTGGCTTGAATCTCCAACCGCTCAATCTCATATAATCTCTTGGAGCCTGACCTTTCGATTCTTTTTTTTTTTTTTTTTTTTGGTAAAACCACAAATTTGCACTTCAGCTTCAATTCTAGCCATCCAGAGCCCTGTCCACAGCCAAAGAAAAAAATTGCTGTGTCATATGACAAAAATATGTGACTAAAATATGTTAGTCTCCTTTATGACTTAGTGTGAATTTAGCCCTCACAGTCACTTTCTATGTTTCAGTGTGTTCCTAACCCAGGATGTTCAGTGTTACTAATTCAGTGTGTTCAGTGTTACTAATTCCTAAACTACAACATAGTTTCATATGTTGTGGAAACAGTCTTGCCAATCTCATCATATTTTAGTTTTGCAGCTACTGTAACAGCCACTTCATTTACGGCTAAGGTTTTACTTCGTATTATAAAGGTAAAAATATAATTGTACTCCGAAAACTTATTTCATGATGAGGATATTATTTCTAGAAAAAGGACCAAATTGGTAAAGAGCAAAGAGCTGCTAATTGTCAGAGCTAAATAATCCCAGTGCTGTCATATTGCCAGGCTGACTGATGAACCATTGTCCTTTCAACAGCAAATGATCTGATGCAGCAGGAGCTTTATAGCTTAACCATTGTAATGTCATTATTCCACCTTGATGGTACTTGAATATCACCATGTCTTTGATTTGGGCCATATAATCTTGTTTTAATCAAGTTTTTTTTTTTTTTTTTTTTTAATTCTTTGAGGTTGGAGAAAAGGATTCCTGAGTGGTTAGAAGTCTCTAATCTGGGCTGGTGTTTGTATGAAATCAGAGATAATAGTTATCCTGAAATTGTTATATAGTAATGAAGCTAGAATCTGAATGTATTATTGAATTGTTCGGTTGGACAAATGCAATTAGCTGTAGTTAAGTTGTTAATGTATAGGTCAGATCACACAGTGATTCTGATATCGTTTTTTTCTGACAAAACAGTGAATTCAAAGAGAGGAATGAATTATTCCTATGCATGTTCTTCAGTTCATTATTATCATTACATCGTATTTTTTTCTTATTATATCACGTCTTGATTTCTCAACCTGTACTTTTTACTTTGCCGTGTTCCCAACACTGAACCAAGATTAAAACACATATTTTAAAACTACAATTAAAAAATGCTTATCTTTTTCAGACTCTCCAAACCAGGGTTAGGTTTAGATCGAGGTTCTATAATTGTTGGCTCTTGTCCATATAGCTGGACATTATTGTTTCAAATATATAAAGAGCATCAATGGTTTTATAGAATTGAAGAATAGGTTCATGTCCTTAAGATGCTATTTCTATATTTCTAATAGCACTGTAATTCTACAGAGGCCCCCTAAATGGCTTATAAGAGAGGAAAATCTAGCAGGGTAACTATTTCTCAGAACTGTTAGCTAATGGCCCTTTGAGCATAGAGAGAAACTGAAAAGGGAGATTGGAAAACTAAGAATGCCATAAAGTTTGCATAAGCACAGAGAATCTTTTTAAGTGTGACGGAGCACAAGTTTAATAAATATAAACAAACTGTGAATTTTTATTTGCCACTCTATGCTATCCCATTTCCTCCATCCCCTCATCAGGAAATCTGTTTATAAAATGCTTTGGATTGATTTATTAATTCCTAGAGTTGCTAAATTAATTAATTTAATCTTCAAAATCAAGAGTTTAATTATAATACTTTATAATGTTCTACTATTTAATTATACTACTTTGTGTATCTTAATCAGAGAGGGAGGACCTCTGACTCATGTTGTATAGAATCGTAAATATGTATTCCATTAAAACCATAAGATTCCTTTACAAATAAGTAATAGCTGTTGTGAAAATAGTTTCTGTTTTTAAATATACTTTTTCTTTGCCCTTCAATATAATTTTATAATTAGGAGGATTATCTTGGAAGAGAAGATAAGCAGCATAAAAGTATTTCATCACTTAGAATTTAATTCTGCAGCACTTCCCTTGAGTTTATGAAATATATGTGACAGTAACTTTTTCTTAGAATCAAGTCATATCCTTCTCAGCTGACTTTTCAGAGCAAAATAATTTTATGAACAAATTCCATTTCATTTCTGCTTCCATCCAGGTAGAATTTAAAGTTTTTTTTTTACGTGTGATTACCATGGGGAGGGGGGGAAATAAAATTTCCACTTGTACCAGTATGATTCATCATCCCAATGACTGATGATCTGATTTGTGACAGGTGGGAACATAGTTATAAGGCACACAGCCCTTACCACCAAGTGATGCCGCTGATTTAAATATATGGATTACTGAGCAATCTGAACTATGGCATGAACAGCAATTCTAAATGATACATTTATTTTTGTTGTTAGTAGTATTTCTTTCCAGTTGTGCATCTTTCCACTTTGTTGTTTAATTTTAAACCTTTATACAGAGATGTGTATATGGCTTGTTGCACCACACACTTTTCTGGATCATGAGGAGAAGGAGATGTATATGTTGAACAAACTAGGCTTCTGAGTGAGGACCTGTGAGGGGTTAGATGTCCCTATAAGCATCTCTATGAGGATAGTACTTCAGTGAAATCAGTGGCAAGGAAACAGGTTGTGGTAAATGAAAATCTCTCCAGAAGAAAGAAAGATTGGGGGGTAACTATTTTCAATCTGGATAGCTACTACTTGTGAGGAAACCACAAGTACTGAGTTTCTTGTGGAAATCCTGAGCTGAATGGCTTGTGAGATGATAATACCAATTCCCAAAACTATTGTGCAGCCTTTTTTTGTCTTTAACACTTTAGTCCCAAGTAGTTCTCCATAGTTATAGGCAAACAGTCTGATTCATATTACTTTGATTTTCTTATTTTATAAAGTCTACCCAACCTCAGGGAATTTCATTGATAATCAGAAAACAAGTCAAGGAACAGGTCGGGAAAAAAAAGTCAAGGAAAAATTACTTCAGTATATGATTACTGCAGCAAGATTACTATCTGCACAAAGATGGAATGATTCAGCATTATCCACATGGAGAAATGCTTAGTGAAATTGACAGAACTTGCTCAGATGGACAAATCAACTTCTTTTATTAAAGAAAACACCATAGCTACATTTATTAGTGACTGGAAACCCCTTCTGGACTTTTTGCATAAAAATGAAAAAAACATGAACTTGTGATTTATAGCTTTGATGATTAGATAGGGTAGATTATAGAATTATGATGTAACTTTAGAGAGAGAGGTTAAAATATAATTGTACTTACAAGTGCTGTGAAAAAAACCCCCAGAAGTCACTTCTTTTTAATTTTATATCTTTCTTTATATCTTTCTCTCTTTTTTACTACTTTCTTCTTACTGCACGTTTAGCTTTTTCTTTTATTTCTCTTTTTTATTTTCTCTGTTCCATTTTAGTTTGCATTAGTTCTTACTGTTGCTATTAAAACATTCAATAAAAGTTATATAAAGAGAACCAGCCCTAAAGAACCACTAATAGACACACCCAATTAAACCTGAGGAGGTTAGTTTTAGCCCCAAACAGATCAAGTCTTGTCTGTAACTAAACCAACTTTCCTCAGTCAATTAATTTCCTGTGTGACAAATAAGCTACTCAACTGAAGGTTAACTGCCTCTTCTGACATTCATTATTGAGACAAAATCCTTGGAGAATTCCATGAAAAAGCTCAAGGCCGTTCTAGGCCTTTCATTTTGATGGCCATTTCAATTTTTACATCTAGATGTGTGAATACAGAAAATGGATTAATTCAATCATCAAATAGTTATTGAGGAACCTTGGGCAATGTTGTGAGTGGGTGGGGAATGATACAAGAATCTTGTTGGAAAGAAATCACAGGGTTAACTGCAGGAGCAAAATTTGAAACAGAGACTGTCTCAGAAGACTATTGGTCTGCTTGCAAAAGTTTTGTGTGAACTAGGTCTTCATAGCTTGTTCAAGAAACCAGGAAATACTAAATTGTGTGAACCAATCACTATAAATTTATGATTAGTACTCCCTCTTAATTCATGTTGTCTGTACGTGTCCTCATTGATTCCCTATACTGTTTTCTGCCAAGTATTTGAAGAGCTTTGTTACTAAGAACTAGTTATATGTAATATTGGCTTAAAGATGTGTTCTTACCATGTTTCTGAAAGTAAGTTCATTAGGTAGTGTTAGATATACATCTATATCTAACATACCACATACGTGTAATAATTCTCCACATACATGTAATAATTAATCTTACTCATCATATTTATATTTCTTTTTTTCATAATTCCAAAATGTTATGACATTTTAAATATCTCATATCTTCTGGGACAAAGAAAATGGGGATATTTTAGACTTTTATAATATGAAAATACCAGCAAAATTAGTTAAATCCTAAGAAAACAATCAGTTTAGGGTTAGGGCCCAGGAGGGAAAATTCTAGAGGTAGTGACAGCTTTTGTAACTCTTGTCTACTAACCAGGTTCTGAGTCACAGACCTTACTGAGTTAGCCAGACTAAATGTACATATAAACATCTGGATAACTACAGAAAGTCCTTGACTTACAGCCATAATAAAGCCTGTCCATAACCATTGTAAGTCATAATGGTCATAAAATGGGTCGGTCATGTGACCAATTCCATTTTATGATCCTTTTTTGCAGTGATTGTTAAGCGTGATTATAAAGCAAAAAATGGTTTGCTATGGTGTAGCGGTTTAGCGACAACCAGAAGTAAATGCCAGGTCAGGTTTTGTCAAAACTGTTATAAAATGTGGTCATGTGACTGTAGGAAGTCATTAATGGCAGCAATTGCGGGCTGGTTGCTTAGTGCCTAAAGCTTAGTCATGTGACGTGGGGGAGGGGAGATGACCATCCAAACTTCAAATCCATGTTGGAAGTATCCTCCCCCCCACTTCAGGTAGGTCTATCATAACTTTGGAAAGTTCCTAAGCAACCAGTCATAAATCAATAGCCATAAAGAGAAATAGAAATAAACCTCTTTGGTTTCCTCAAATGGCCATCTGATAGCTCTAGAGTTAGGGTTAAGATTAAGAACAAATGCTCTAGCAAAGTAAAGATTCAGGCTTCACTTCTCAGAAGAATTTCTTAAGAACAAATTAGTCAGATTCCCAGAAATAAGGGTTCTCTTACTATAGGAATTTCGAATAAAACTGTCTTTTCATGGAGAACTGTTTCATCTCATCAGCTGCTAACCTGAGGGGAAAACAAGACAGGTTCCAAAATAGCATTAATGACAACAATTCTGGAATTGGGCATTTGACCAAGTTGTCATTTCCTCACTATCATCAGCTGCAGTTGCTGTTGGGGACAACATCTAAATTGGATTTAATTTGATTCAAATTGCACTGAGGTTACATTAAATCGTAAAGAATTAGCATCATGATTCCATTGGATATAATAATTTTCCTCATTGATCACTTAAAATATTCCAATTTTCCTTAAATTGCACCCTTATATTTGAGGCTTACTCTCCTTTGCCTTGGTAAATCCGTTCCTATACCTAGCTTTAAGCTATCATATTCTCAAGTTCCTGTCATGCTGTTCATGGTAGGCACATTCACAAAGCAAGAGTTACTTAAATTTCTAGAAAGATATCAATTGCTAGTTAAATATAATAGAATAATTAAATTTACCAAAGTAGTACTCTCACTACTTTGTGTAGTAGTAGTACTACTACTTATAATTAGTGGAATTAACCAGTGGTAGAATTCAAATTTTTTTACTACTGGTTCTGTGGGCGTGGCTTGGTGGGCATAGTGTGGCTTGGTGGGTGTGGCTTGATGGGCGTGGCAGGGGAAGGATACTGCAAAATCTCCATTCCCACCCCACTCCAGGGGGAAGGATATTGCAAAATCTCCATTCCCACCCCACTCTGGGGCCAGCCAGAAGGTGGTATTTGCCGGTTCTCTGAACTACTCAAAATTTCCACTAACAGTTCTCCAGAACCTGTCAGAGCCTGCTGGATTTCACCCCTGGAATTAACATTGAATTACACTGAGTCCCTTTCTTATGTTTCTCTGGATCTAATAGTCCTTACTCTACCAGTCCTGTTTCCTCCCTTAACTCTCTTGTGCTTCCATGATCTGTTGGCCATTATATTGTAGTTGTTGAGGAAAGACCACTGGCATAGCTTGCCTTGATCCACATATGAGCATTAAGTAGCTATCATTACAATTGCTGACAGCTTCTCAAAGTGGTTCTACTTTGCTCCACAATTTTGTGGAAAATGTTCCATCATCTGATGCCCTAGTGCATTTATCCTCTTCTGATAAACCTACCCCCACCCCCACCCCGATGTTTGCCAAATCTAGAGGAGATAAATGGTAGATAGAGTAGAGGGACAGTCCCATTTGTTATCTCCTTTTATATAAGGATTTAATATAGGAGACTTCCACAAGCTTTAAATCAGATTTGTTTTTCAACAGCATACATTAAAGGACAGAATCCCTAGCTGCCTTTTTCTGACTGAAATCTGAATTAAGATTAAATGTGTGGGTTCTTGTAATTCTCTTAGCTTTCCTCTTTTAAAACTGATGATGTGGCTGTGATACAATCATGTCCTGTTAGCTGGAATGAATGTGTCACATCATCATGGTTTATAGACTCTGATCACATGGCAGTGCAATTTGATGACTAATAAACTAACGCCAGAGCCTCAAAACGATGGTTTGATTTTATTAAAATAGCTTGTTTTTGCCAGTTAAAAACATAACAAAGCAATCTCTGCCTAATCACTATTAATGCCTCTGGCAGTCATGGTAATAGCATTAATCATGAATGGGCTCATTTGGAATATATTTAATACAGTCTAAAATTGTCTAGTAATTTAAGAGTCATCACTGGAATGCTTTTTGCAAGAACGATATATGGCTTGGTACTTTGGAATCATTTCATGCATAAAGCTTGAAAAGAGACTTTGAAAAGAGAAACAGATCAGTATGTTGTGACGAGGCTCCCCTTGGAGAGGAGCTGTTTCCAGATACCTTTCATTTTAAGCGTTTATGACATTAATCACCAACATTTTATTAGTGTTGTACCAATAAAATCACAATCACTATATAGAACTGAGCAGTATCATAAAACTGGTCGAGATGTTGCATTGTAGTTGGAATGCAGTATTGCAGGCTAACTCTGCTCACAGCCAGGAGTTTGATCCTGACCGGCTCGAGGTTGACTCATCCTTCCAAGTTCGGCAAAATGAGGACCCAGATTGTTGGGGGCAATATGCTGATTCTGTAAACTGCTTAGAGAGGGCTGTAAAGCACGGTAAAGTGGTATGTAAGTCTTAAGTGCTATCGCTATTGCTTTCTTTGTTGCAGATCAAACATCTGGAATCCCCTATTTGGCATGACACCTAAGTGTACACATATTATATTATGGTTTGAAACTTAATGTAGTCTAATGCAATAGTTTCCAATCTGAGTTCAATAGATCAGTGGCTGTCCATACAGTTATTGCATGTAATTTATGTAAGTGTCTGTATGCTTGTGAAAAGAATGAAAACAAACTACCGTATTCACCCAAAAAGAGGGTGAAAATCTGGGTGCGTTTTATACTCCGAATGCAGCCCCACCCAGCTTCTCAAATGGGTGAAAAAAGCATCAGAAACAAAGCTTCAGAAAAGAAGCCCCCAAACAGAGCTTCAGAAAAAAAGCCCCCAAACAGAGCTTCAGAGGCTTTTTTTTCTGAAGCTCTGTTTTGGAGGCTTTCAGAGGCAGGAAAAAGTTTTTTCTGAAACAGAGTTTCAGAAGTTTCAGAGGCAGGAAAAAAAAGCAAAAAAAAAAAAAAAAAAGCAAGGCACAGAGCTCACAACCAAGGAACCTGTTGCTAAAATTCACCTCTGGGAACAGCTGATTGGGGTTATTCCAGGAGGCTGATCCACCTGCCAATCAGCTTTTTTCTTATTTTCCTCCCCTAAAACTAAGGTGCGTCTTATACTCCGGTGCGTTTTATACTCCAAAAAATACGGTAATAATATTGTCTCATGTACTTCCTGTGTCCTCTAAGGGGCTGATCACATTGATGTGGTAGAAAGGCTCAGTACCTTCAATAAACTTGAGAGCAATACTGGGGAGGTGGGGGGCACATGAAGTCCCAATAGGGACATCCTTTCAAGCAGGGTTAGAAGGGAAGTGGTGAAGCTATCCAGTGAAGACATAATGCAGGGCAGGTGAGGTGCTGCTGATATGAGGGAAGCAATGCCACTTTGAAGAATGAACTGTAAAAATCAAGCATGGAAAAAGACAGTGGCAATCCTCTTTCTGTATGAAGACACCTTTAATATGAAGAAAACAGTATGTACCTACAGTATATATCAATTTGGTGGTATATAATGGGACCACCAGTTTGGAAGACAGTTCTCTAGTGACTTGGAAGAACACTGAATTTTTCTAAATGGATCCAGAAATCGCTATGGTCACATAAAAGCCACAAGGAAGGCTGGTCTCTGATGAAACAGGAGCTTCTCATTTAGAAGGATGAAAAGGAAGGAAGGAAGAAAGGAAGGAAGGAGGGAGGGAGGGAGGGGGGGAGGAAGGAAGGAAGGAAGGAAGGAAGGAAGGAAGGAAGGAAGGAAGGAAGGAAGGAAGGAAATCATAGTCATGTGGATAGCATAGCAATAAGTACAGAAGTAAATTTAAATGGATCAGAATGATTAATGATTACATGATGTCATGTGCAGGCAACCAGACCTACTCATAAAATCGTAAGCAAACAACTTTATTATTCTCTACGTAAGTTATAAGAATCCTTCCAGACTGCTTGCATTACCCTGAGAATGACCAGATTGGACTACATGAATCCTGGAGAGATCAAGCTTATGTCTTTTGCAGCTGCGAAAGGACTCTAAGCTAGGCCCTTGCTTGACCCTTCCTTCCCATCTAGCTGGCAGTTTCCCAACATAGGATAAACTATTTGGTACAAGAATTCATAAAAAGAAATGGATGGCATTCAAAATAGATATTATCTGGTACAGGTCCATGGTTGCCACAGAGGCCATGAACATCTGAGATGACAGCCTTTAAAATAAGCAAATAATTGTCAGTTTAATCACAGCTGGGCCTAGAGCTTCATCAGAGAGTGGTCCTGACATTTTTCATGCTATCATATTTAATTAAAACTATGTTTAAACAAATCAAAAATGGGGGCTGACATTTTCCATGCACATCTAGCTAAGCTCAATAATTCAACACTGAAAAAGGCGAGGGAGGAGGGGTAGACTTTATGAAGCCATAGTCTTAGAAGTGGATGGAGTGTTTTACTGTTTTATGGCTGAAGGAACACCTGTGGGAATAAGTCACAAGCAAGGTTGACTAAATAAATCAATATTTGAAGCAACAGGTGGTGGGGGAGGGAGAACTTGGACAGCATAATGCAAGTTTCAAAAAAGTGACACACATTGCTAAAACATTTTGAAAGGAATTTCATTTTCAGCTCTCTAGCTCTGACAACCTGACAGTCTGTCCAACTGACATACTGTTAAATTAATATGCAAAAAAAAAATCTGCCGGGAGCTGGAAGAAATAATTGCTATGCATCTAGTTGATCATGTTTAAAAGGAACAAAGAAGAACTTCCTTAAAATCTCGGGGGCTACTCTATTTTTCAGGCAGTGGTTGGGAATGGCCTTACATTTAACAGTAAGAACTATTTATTTGTTTCATTTATTAGATTTTTATCCCTGCCTTTATTACTTTATAAGAAATTCAAGGTGGCAAACATACCCTATATTCCTTCCTCCTCTTTTCCCCACATGGACAATCCTGTGAGATGGGTTAGAATGTGAGAGAGTGACTGGCCCAAAAGTCACCCAGCCAGCTTTCATGCTTAAGGGAGGACTAGAATTCACAGTCTCTTGGTTTCTAGGCCAGCACCTTAACCACATGGATTATTCAGGCTTAACATGTAATATATATACTACTGTATGTACAGAATAATAAAAGATGTAACAGGATGTACAGGATGACAAAGGATGTGACATGGATATAAAACTTCTGCTTCTTACCAGTTGAAAGTTTTTCTGAGAGGAATATCAGCAATAGCGATTAAGGACATATCTTCATTTAATTGGCCACTTAAAACACGAACAGTCCTTCTAAGAAGAGAAATTCTAGGTCTGGGAAAATAAATCAGTATCCCCCCCCCCCAATTTCTATGACAAATAGGGTCTCATAGATCCATTTAGTCCCTACAGACCTGAGCTGAGAACATCTTTAAGACTGATGCCTTCCACATGACCAAGGACCATAACACCTAAAATTCTCAGCTATTATGACGTTGATTGTGCTAACCATAATTTTGAGTTGCAGATCCAACTCTTCTGCAGAGCAACTGTCAAGGCACAGGATTTGCAAAGAGCAAGTGGTGAAGTGTGCATTACAACATCATGACATCAGACCCACAACTTTCACACTCAGGTCAGATGTCAGGATTTAAATGAGTGTTTTCCAAACATGGCAACTTTAAACTGTGTGGACCTCAACTTCTAGAATTCCCCAACTAGCATGCTGGCTGGGGAATTCTGGGAGTTGAAGACCACACAGCTCAAAGTTGTCAAGATTGAAAAACACTGATTTTAATCAAGACATCATTCATACCTGTCATCATTTTAACATCTTCCCAGTTTGCTTTGAGTGCCCGTATATTAGAAGATGGGTGAATTTGAGATTCTGCCCATGTAGACAAAATGTTATCAGTGGCTCCACTTGCATTAGACACCAGTAGGGTGGCCAGATATTTAATGCCCTGCAGCAGCTTGTCATTCAGGCTGGTTCAGATTCACATTTTTATAGTTATGCTGGAAAGAAGTTTCAAGAGGATGATTGGTTGCAGTTCTCTTTTGAACAAATCACTGAAATGAGGTTCATCTGATTTATAACATTGTACGGATAATAGGGCAAATTAAAGCTGGAAGAGAAATGATAAATAATAAGATTGTCAGACCAAGGTTTTTTATAGTTTGTGAAAGCAGGGAGGAGAAGCCGAAGAAGGAAAAAGGATGTTGGTAATTGTGATGATGATCCAGGAACACACAAGGGCGGGGGAGGAAAGAAATTAGGGGGAAATGAAGGTTATCACACTTTGAGTTTTTGAGCGTGTAAAATACGTGGTGCAGCAAGTCTAAATGAGAACTTCTGATCACACTTCCAGGGGTGAAATGCTACTGGTTTGCACCGGTTTGGGAGAACTGATAGTAATAAAAGCTACCAGTTTGTCTAAACCGGTATTTTCAACAATCAGCTGCACGATTTATATTTGTTTATTTATTTATATTTAAATCCTGCTTTCTAGTGAATCTAAATCGCGCGGCACAGCTGTCCCCCCCACTGTTCTACTTACCTTGTTAAGCCTCCTTTTTCCGCGTGAAGCGTCCATTTGATGCGCACTGCGCATGGATGTGCACAACGTGTGTTTGGCATGCACTGCACATGCACGGGCAGCAAACCAGTGGCAAACTGCGGAGGATTTCACCAGTGCACACTTCAATAGATCTGCAGTGGAGTATCTGTGATCCTCCAGCTGTAGCATGAATTATGACTTCCAACATCTCTTACCATAGGTTATGTTCACTGACATTTCTGGGCACTGTTGTTCAGCAATGTTTATAGGAGTCCCACTTAGAAAATATTCCATTCTTGTTCAGTGTCTACCAGATAATGAGGGGAAAAAAATGAGGTACAGCCAGGGAGTACTTAGCTCAATATGCTAATGAGCCTGTCAAGAGTTCATCTGTTCTTATATCAGTCAAGACTCTTTGTCCTTCTTACCAATAAGCATGAGGGGTAAAGATCACACACATCCTGTAAAGGCAAGAAAATTTAAATAACTGTGGCTGCTATTTATCTCTGCTGACCAGACAAGCAATACAGGGAGTCCTTGATTTACGACCACAACCGAGCCCAACATTTCTGCTGCTAAGTGAGACAGCTGTGGAGCTTTGCCCCATTTTATGACCTCTTTTGCCACAGTTGTTACATGAATCACTGCAGTAATTAAGTTAGTAGCATGGTTGTTAAGTGAATCTGGCTTCCCCGTGGACTTTGTGTGTTAGAAGGTCGCAAAAAAGGGATCACGTGATCCCAAGATTCTGCAACTGTCATAAATGTGAGTCTGAATTTTGATCAGGTGACCGTGAGGATGCTGCAATGGTTGTAAGTGTGAAAAGTAGTCATAAATCACTTTTTTCAGTGCCAATGTAACTTCAAACAGTCAATAAATGAACTGTTGTAAGTTGAGGACTATCTGTAGCCAGGGGTGAAATCCAGCAGGTTCTGACAGGTTCTGGAGAACCGGTAGCAGAAATTTTGAGCAGTTCGGAGAACCGGTAGCGGAAAGTTTGAATAGTTCGGAGAACTGGCAAATACCACCTCTGGCTGGCCTCAGAGTGGGAAGGGAATGGGGATTTTGCAATATCCTTCCCCTAGAGTGGGGTGGGAATGGAAATTTTGCAGTATCCTTCCCCTGCCATGCCCACCAAGCCACACTCACCAAGCCACACCACGCCCACCTAGCCACGCCCACAGAACTGGTAGTAAAAGAATTTGGATTTCACCACTGCCTGTAGTCATGCCATCCTGATCAAATATGTACAATATTCAACAAACCATGGATTCTTAGAAAGGCACTTTAAAATTATTTAGAGCTGGACAGAGTTTTCTTTTCCAGGAACTGATCTGTTTCATAGAAAACAGTTCCGGCCAGCAATGTATTTTGTTTAACAAATTTAAGCCTCATTATAAAAAGTGGTAGCAGCCTTACGCTTACAGCGCAAGCTTGCTCAAGCAAAACTAAGCTATTCCAAACATTATCAAAAGAAAGATGGCATGTTTCAATAGGAAATATATTACCACAGCTTGAAAATGTGTTCCCCTATCTCACAAATGAAACCTTTGGCTAGACCTCAAAAAAATGCATACAATCTTAGATTAACAATTGAATGGGTAGCCAAGGATCTCTTCTCTGTTGCTGATAGTGTCAGTTGGTGACAGTAACTGACAGGAACATTTAGAAACCAATCATAGAAGAACACTTGGTGGATACAACATCATGCTCACCTGCTATTTGGCTAACTGTGCTTTTCTAAATAAGCCACAATTAGTCCCAAAGGTACTTTTTCAAGAGGCAACTGGAGTTTCTGGTTTTTCTTTGAAGATTGAAGAAGAACTGAAGAAGCTTCTTGGATGAGAAGCGAAACGTCTTCAAAGAAAAAACAGAAAGTCCAATTGCCTCTTGAAAAAAGCACCTTTGGGACAACCATGACTTGGGTGACTGAGAATCTCCACGGACATTAAGCTACAATTAGCTGTGTTCACACAACAACTCACAAACCTGTTTTATATACCATGGGCCAAAATTATTTAAACCATATGTTCCTTACCATAATTATGTGATTTTTTTTCAAATCTCATTTTTTAAAAATTGTTAGAAGATTGACTTTTTAGAGGGAAAAAATCCTCCTTTAGGGTTTATTTGAATCAGGGTTTAATTTACAATAATTGTAAAGATAATACTAAAAAAAATATGGACTGGATAACATGTACTATACTACAATCAAACTTTTTTTAAAGTAATTATTTAAAAACTAAACTTGAAAAGATAAAAAAGAAACAGTACACCAAATGAAATCCTGTGAGTTTCACATGGTCACAAGCTCTCCAAATATCTGCTTAAAAAAAGATGTAAGAATTCCAACTGGAATTGTTTCCAAAGGGGACAATGAAGGGCTCACAGCTTTAATAGGGATTGTCAAAAAAATCATTTTCACACTACAGGAAATAAGAAAAAAATATTACAATAATGGAAGAAATTGAATCTCCCCATTCAAGCCGCTTAGGGATAAAAACTGCCATTATAGAATCCACTTGATTTCTATTCATAGTAAAAATGGTCATATAGTGCCACATCTTATACTTGAAATAATACAACTCTTATCAGGAAAAGTCTGGGCCCCAATCATTCAGTGAGTAAATGTGGACTTCAACTTGTTTTCTGCAGTCCTACTCCTTAATGGCTATGCCATACAATTGCTGCTATTGTTGTTACTACATTTTTTTTTCTTTTAATGATCCTGTAATGCCTTGCATCAGGGTGGAGTCAAGGCAACTGAATGGACTTGAGCTTTTACTGGCCGGATGCCCTTCCTGATGCCTATGTGAAGCTCACAGCAGATATTTTCCCTTTGCACCCAGAGAGAGAAATATCTACCACCATCTAGGTGAGGTGAGAGCTCCACCTCTAGACCACGATGCCGCTCATTGTTATTACTACATACAAATGGTATTTTTTTTTCTTTGAGTAAGCTATTACATATTAATATGTATCAACCAGCTGGAAAATACCCCTGAAATGCCAAAAGACTTCAGAGCAAAACAAATCAAGGAAACCTCTGCAAAGAATGGCAGAGAATCTCAGCAGCCACAGAATGCTAATTGATTGTTGTTAGCTTGCAAGGTAGTCAAGACAAGAAGCGCAACCAACTAACTCTTATCTTTATTACTACTAACTCTTATCTTTATTATAGAGTTACATTAACAGAATCTTGCAAGACTGAAAGTATTTCTTCCCTCAATGTCTATGGAGATTCTCAGTCATCCAGGTCATGGTTGTCCCAAAGGTGCTTTTTAAAATTATTTCTTTCCTCCTTTGCTTTGACTCTCTCGAAAGACTGGGAGGGTCTCATCTGAAATGATCCATGATTGGTGAGCCGAAAGAGCTTTTATTTTAGATGTTGGTTGTCCCATCTGTGGCTCTCCCTCGTGTTTTCCATGGACATCCCCAGATACTATTACAATAGTTGAAGGAAGAGAGAAGGATCCAGAAGATTTTCATGAAGTAAGAATGTGGGAAAGGGGAATACAAGAGGAATGGAGTGGAGTCATCTAGTAGACAATCACCCTTCTCCCGAAGGACTCGGGGCGGCTCACATAAATAAAAAAAACAATTACAATAAAATCTAAAACCAATCCAAAATTAAAATCTCCAGATTTAAAACCTTGTAGAATGATCAGGGAGTTTGCTGGAACAGCCATGTCTTCAGGCCAGCGCGGAAAGTGCGGAGCTCGGGAGCTGTCCGGAGCTCCGTGGGTAACCCATTCCAAAGGGTTGGTGCGGCCACAGAGAACGCCCTCATCCTGGGAGCCACCAGCCGACAGAGGAGGGCAGCTCTATGTGAACGCACAGGGTGGTGGGAAGCCAGTAGGAGGTGGTCCTGCAAGTACCCTGGGCCCATGCCATGTAGGGCTTTATAGGTCAATACCAGCACCTTGAAGCGGATCCGGAAGGCCACCGGCAGCCAGTGCAGCTCATGCAGGAGAGGTGTTGCATGAGAGTAATGGGAATCTCCCATAACAACCTGCGCAGCCACATTCTGGACTAGTTGGAGCCTCCAGGTGCACCACAAGGGCAGCCCTATGTAGAGGGCATTGCAGTAATCCAACCGAGAGACAATGAGAGCTTGAGTGACTGTACGGAGGGCATCCCTGTCTAGGAAAGGCCACAACTGGTGCACTAGGTGAACCTGTGCAAAGGCCCCCCCTCGTCACGACCGATAGATGGTCCACCAAGGACAGCCATGAATCAAGGAGGACGCCAAGATTGCGAGCCTTTTCAGAGAGAGTAAGTTATGACTGTATAACTGTAACCTTATTGCTGGTATCCTTACGATTTATATAGACCGTTTCCTAATATGATTTGATTGCTTATTTGTTCCCTATGTACCTTATGATTCTTAACGAATGTATCTTTTCTTTTTATGTACACTGAGAGCATATGCACCAAGACAAATTCCTTGTGTGTCCAATCACACTTGGCCAATAAAGAATTCTATTCTATTCTATTCTATTCTATTCTATTCTATTCTATTCTATTCTATTCTATTCTATTCTATTCTATTCTATTCTATTCTATTCTATTCTATTCTATTCTATTCTATTCTGCTTCTACTTCTACTTCTACTTCTAATCCTGCTATTTCAGAAAGTCCCATTGAACCGGTAACCTGTGGAAGATGAACTGTCCTGCTATTAGAAACAAATACAGGATTAGCAAGACTTTCTTGTGGTATGTTTATCCCTCCTTATCTTTCTCCTTTTTACCTTCCCCTCCCTTTATTTTCTTGCATTTTAGAGAGCCCGTCACTTTCAGCTGTCTGTCAACTGCTATGGAGTCTGACTCTAGCAATGGCACTATGTAGATAACAGTGTTATGAGCTGCCACCAGCAATCTTTGGTTTCCATCAGGAGTTTATATTCTCATTCAGGCCCTTCTGAAAGAGCACACTGGGCTGTTTCACCCCTTAGAGGTTCTTACGCTTCCGATTTATTTCTGCAAGGAACATCAAGTTTAATCTCTTTCGTGCCAATGGAAAGGAATGTTGGAAATTTCATGCTCTTTCTTTTTAATTATTAAAACAAATCTTCAAATGCCCTTCTATCTCATTCACAAGAATTAAAAAATTGCCACTCTGCAGTCAATCTTGTTGAATGGCGATCCAGCATACTGTTGTCATAGTAACCGGTAAGAGGTCCCTATGTGGTTAAGAGTCATCTCTACTGTTGTCAAAAGCAAAGCTTCTTCTGCCTGTGGATTCTTCAGAGCCAGAGAGGAATTTTTCACCCACTGCTTTTAGAATAAGGAAACTTTTGACTGAGTTTCTGCTTTGCTTACAGTGCTTCTCATTTCCATTTGGATAGCATGTTGGTTAGACATTGCAAATAGAGTTGCAATAGAGACGCAGGAAAGAGCAGCCATTTTGAGCCTAAGCTTTCATGATGAAGGAGGTTGATGTTTAGCAATGCTGTTAGCCTTTTAGGGGTTTTGAAATCCTTCAGTACAGAGGTTCACAGTCTGGTGCCATTCCAGCTATTATTATTATTATTTATTAAATGTATATGCTGCCCATATCACTGTCATGTGACTCTAAGCAGCCTACAACATTATAAAAGCCAAAGCACAAATATGAAATGTATAAAATGATCAGTAATGAGATGTTAGGAACCAGAATACAATGGCATGGAGGTGGGATCTTCTTCCTAGTCCACTAAACATCTCCAGTGTGGAATACCCCCATCGGGACCCAAGAAAAATTGGCAGAACCAGGTTTTGAGGCTCTTCCAAAAGGATCTTGAGGGGCACAAATATTCCAGAGGGTGGGAGATATGGCAGGAAAGACCCTTCTCCTGAATGCCACCGCCCAGAATTCCTTGCTATGGGAATTCCAGCTACCGCTGTTGAAACAATTGCTATCACTATGGTTTACATGAGCACCATATTGGAGAAGCTGCTTTCATATGCTGGACCTGACAGCTTTCTAGCAGTGATAGCTCTGGAGGCTGTATTGATTTTACCTGTATGGTCTGCCTCAGCATCCTTGTTTGGATCTGAGTGGCAGCCTACTGTCCCTGCCTCAAGCAAAACGTGGTTAGAAGCTCAGCCCAGGCTAAGTTTGCAAAAGCTTCTCAAGAGACAGAAGTATGTGTGTTTGCAGAAAGATCATTTTACATTTTGTTTTGGAGAGGACACGTACAGGCCTACATCCATTAAATGTTGCTTTCTTCTCTAAAATATTAACAATCTCATTAATAGTACTTTCTTGGGTATTGGATCTCAAGAATGAAATTGATTGAAAAGGCACATTTTAGTGAAATATCATTACATACCACTGAAGAGAGGGCTTTTCGGCTCCTGGAGGTGAAACTCAAGTCTGTATTATTTTGAGAAGTTCGGGCTCCATGAGAATAGTATGAGGGCTATTCTAACTTGGGAAGCGATTGAACGAATGATTGTTCTGATTCTCGCTCTTTATAGGTAGAATGCTAATCTCAATATGTTGGCTTATCCATGTGAAGAAATTGAAACAGCCTGACCCTTATAACACAAAGGTATCAGTAGATAGGAGAAGCTCAACACCTATCGGGTCAAAATAAAGCCTAAGAGTAAGCCTGACTCCTGGTGACCTCATAGATGTAGCCATGCAACTTGCTTGTTTTGCTACTGCCTTCTTCTAGCATTGGAATAGAATAGAATAACAGAGTTGGAAGGGACCTTGGAGGTCTTCTAGTCTAACCCCCTGCTTAGGCAGGAAACCCTACACCACTTCAGACAAATGGTTATCCAACATCTTCTTAAAAACTTCCAGTGTTGGGGCATTCACAACTTCTGCAGGCAAGTTGTTCCACTTATTAATTGTTCTCACTGTCAGGAAATTTCTCCTTAGTTCTAAATTGCTTCTCTCCTTCATTAGTTTCCACCGATTGCTTCTTGTCCTACCCTCAGGTGCTTTGGAGAATAACTTGACTCCCTCTTCTTTGTGGGAACCACTGAGATATTGGAACACTGCTATCATGTCTCCTCTAGTCCTTCTCTTCATTAAACTAGACATACCCAGTTCCTGCAACCATTCTTCATATGTTTTAGCCTCCAGTCCCCTGATCATCTTTGTTGATGATGATGATGATAATAATAATAATAATAATAATAATAATAATAATAATATAATAGAGAATGAGAAACTAAAGATCTTGTGGGACTTTAGGATTCAGACTGACAGGCACTTGGTCCACAACACACCTGACATAACAATAGTTGAAAAGAAAAAAGTATGGTTCATTGACATTGCAATACCTGGTGATGCACGAATTGAAGATAAGCAGCAAGAAAAAATCACGAAGTACCGGGACTTACAAATTGAAGTTGAGCGACTGTGGAAAAAATAATCATGTGTTGTCCCGATTGTAATTGGAGCCCTTGGAGCAATACCCAAAGGGCTACCCCGCTATTTAGAAATTCTAAATTTATCCGACTTGAACATTTTGACTCTACAAAAAACCACCTTACTCAGAACAGCTTACATCCTCCGACGATACCTTAACAGTTCCTAGGTCCCTGGTTAGGACTCGAGCTGCTGAGCTATTAACCAGCCTCAAAGGCTGTGAATCTCACTAAAGATTAAATAATAATAATAATAATAATAATAATAATAATAATAATAATATACACAGAAATGACAGTATACACAGCAAACGAGATAACCATGCTGGATTTCATATCACAAATCACTAGTCGAACACTTCCCAAGTGTTTAGGACTGCGGTTTGTATCGGCGGATTATGTGAGCAGATCCCAGTAAGGTGGCCTTCTGCTGCTGACCAATGGTGATCTTGTCAGTGCCAATTGTTTTTAAGTGCTTGCCTAGGTCTTTAGGCACAGCACCCAGTGTGCTGAGTACCACTGGGACCACCTGCACTGGTTTATGCCAGAGTCTCTGCAGTTCTATTCTCAAGTCTTAATATTTGACGACTTTTTCAAGTTGTTTCTCATCGATTCTGCTGCCACCAGGTATGGCAATGTCGACGATCCACACTTTTTTCTTCTCCACAATCATGATATCCGGCGTATTGTGTTCCAAAACTTCTTCAGTCTGTATTCGGAAGTCCCACAGTAGTTTTGCATGCTCGTTTTCGACCACTTTTTCAGGCTTATGATCCCACCAGTTCTTTGCTACAGGCAGATGGTAGTTGTGACACAAGTTCCAGTGGACCATTTGAGCAACTGTGTTATGGTGTTGTTTGTAGTCAGTCTGAGCTATTGTCTTGCAATGGTTTCATCCACTTCTTTGCAAAGTCTGCATTTGGGGTCATCAGCAGATTTTTCTATTCTGGCGATGATGATGATGATGATGATGATGATGATGATGATGATGATGATGATGATCTCTTTTATTCATTAAACATGAAACTCAGTCAACTGAACATTTAAAAATATTAAATATCAAATATCATTGACTGGCGCTGATGGTTGCTACCAGCATCCTAGGTATCAACCAAATAAATAATAGTAACAATAACAATAACAATAATGACAATAACAACAACTGGAAAAAATCACAAAATATCGCGACCTGGCCATCAAAACTACACAGCTATGGATGAAACATGTAACAGTGTTACCAGTGGTGGGATTCAGCCAGTTCACACCACTTTGGGAGAACCGGTTGTTAACTTTCTGAGCAGTTTGGCAAATTGGTAGTTGGAAGAAATCATTAGGGCAGAGAACCAGTTGTTAAATTACTTGTTACCCATTGTCATTGAGGCACTTGGTACCATGTCTAAGAATTTTACAAAACACATCAAGAAATTGCAGCTTCCTGCAATAACACCAGCGGAACTGCAAAAAACTGCGCTACTCGGAATATCATATATATTAAGAAGATACTTGGTTGATACCTAGGACTCTGGCAGCAACCCGTATCTACCATTAGCACTAGTCAATCGTATTTGTGACAGATTTTTAAATGTTCAGTTGACTGAGTTTCATGTTTAATGAATAAAAGAAATAACAACAATAACTATTACTATTACTATTATTTTCAGGTCTAATTAATAGCCCTGGGATTCCTTGGAAGTTTCTCATCCAAGTACTAGCAAATCCTGACCCACCCACCCCATCTTAGCTTCTGAACTCAGACAAATTCAGCTAGGGGCTGTCACTGCTGAAGTTTTGTAACAAGCCCCCCTTTCAATAAATGTTAAAGAAAAAGGAAAATCATCCACAGAATGCTTTTCCTGCCAACAGCCTCAGGGCAATGGATTGACACAAGCATTGACAGATTGAGAGAATGGAAAACATGGGCTTCTATAACAGGGTGAAATCCAGCAGGTTCTGACAGGTTCTGGAAAATTGGTAACAGAAATTTGAGTAGTTCAGAGAACTGGTAGCGGAAATTTTGAGTAGTTTGGAGAACCTAGAAATACCACCTCTGGCTGGCCCCAGAGTGAGGTGGGAATTGAGATTTTGCAATATCCTTCCCCCAGGAGTGGGGTGGGAATAGAGATTTTGCAGTATCCTTCCCCTGCCATGCCCACTAAGCTATGTCCACCAAGCCATACCATGCCCACCCAGCCACGCCCACAGAACCGGTAGTAAAAAAAATTGGATTTCACCACTGCTCTATAGGTTGTTGCTTTTTATCGAAATAGCAGAAGCAGGGCTTGCTCTGCAATGACAGGATACGGCTTTCATCAGACTGACCCCTTTGACACTCCTCCCCTCACAAACCTGATCAGTGGTAAAGAATAACTTGACAATTAGATTGGAGGAATGATGGAAAGGCATAGGGTGGGAAAATCTAGAAATCTATCTAGAAAAAAATAAAAGTGGTTGATGGAATAGAATGAGAACAGGTACAGGGTTGATGCATAGATTAAGATCAGACATTATTCTCTGGTGATGTGAACATAGATTTTCCCAGTGCTCTGTGACAAATTATTTGCAAAGGTTTCCAGAGACTAAACGGAGATTTGCTTAGTGTCAGACCGGGGAAGTCATCTTTTACATTTGGGCCTTCGGACCTGCCACATTTTCTAGTGTGGGAAAATGGGAGGGGGGATTGCATAGAGTATGGGTGATATATAGTCAAAATAACATTCTTTTCTCAGAGAGTCAAGGCCACCTTGCCCTGCAGCTGTGATGAGGTGACTGGGAGGCATCTCCAGTTTTGGACATTGCCTGATTGGATCATGTGATGGACATGTGGGTGCTGGGCAGGGACTTGAACTTTCTTTTGGGTGGGGAAAACCTGGAAACTTTCAGATTCAGGTTTTCCCAATATGACATCCCTAATAAAATGGAACTTTGAAGAAACTCAAGCCTTGGAGCTTTCTTTCATTAGGGGCGTTACTTGGAACCCTGACACTTAGAGAATTCACCAGAGAAACCCGAAATTTTAATGGAACTGGGATTGTTCCTCTGATCCCATCAGTAGTCACAATGGAGTTTAAACTTCTGAAACAGCCCAATGATGAATGTATGAGTATTGAAGGAAGAGGAAGGGAAGTGGGAAGGGAAGCAGAATGGAATTGGGGGGAGGGGGTTTATAGTCCCATTCCAAAGACATCTATTTGGTCATGTTTGGTTGTAGGGTTCACTTGTTGTAATGGTACATGGGAATGACCTTGGCAGAGAAGAAGAAGAACTACAGCCTAGACAACAGTCTGATAAAGCAGAATTTGAGTCCGAAAGAGAGGGGGTGGCAAAAGCACCTCAGATGGGACCCTCCCTAGTTTACAGAAGAATAAAAGTGAGGGGCAGGAGTGGTGTTTTCAGATTTGTAAGACTCTATTAGTGTAACCTTACAATAAAGGTAGAGTTAAATAAATAAATAGAGTTAATAGATGTGGTGGCTCAGTGGCTAAGATGCCAAGCTTGTTGATCGAAAGGTCAGCAATTCAGTGGTTCGAATCCCTAGTGCCGCATAACAGGGTGAGCTCCCGATACTTATTCCAGCTTCTGCCAACCTAGCAGTTCGAAAGCATGTAAAAAATGCATGTAGAAAAATAGGGACCACCTTTGGTGGGAAGGTAACAGCGTTCCATGTGCTTTTGGCATTTAGTCATGCCAGCCACATGACCACAGAGATGTCTTCGGATAGCGATGGCTCTTCAGCTTTGAAACGGAGATCAGCACCGTCCTCTAGAGTCGGGAACAACTAGCACCTATGTGTGAGGGGAACCTTTACCTTAATATTTCTAGGGTATGCTTCTCATCTGGACTACCTAGCAAGGCTGATAATGGTATGGCAGGAATCTGTGACTGTTTTTATTTATTTTATTTATTTTATTTTAATTTGATTTATATGCCGCCCTTCTCCGGAGACTCAGGGCGGCTTACAATGCGTTAAGCAATAGCCTTCATACTTTTGTATATTTATACGAAGTCAGCTTATTGCCCCCACAAACTGGGTCCTCATTTAACCTACCTTAGAAAGGATGGAAGGCTGAGTCAACCTTGAGCCTGGTAAGATTTGAACCTGCAGAAATTGCAGGCAGCTGTGTTAATTACAGGGTGCATTAAACCACTGTACTACCAAGGCTCCTTTTAGATATTGAATCAGAACTTTCACCCTTTCTTAATTTTTTTTTCCTCAAAAAGGCACCAATATTGAAACTTCTCATATGCACATTTTGAAAGACTGATGATTTAGCTAGTTTAGCCTAAACCCATTCACCTTCAAGCAAGTTCACTATCGTACAAATATAAACATTATTTATTGCCATTTCAAGAACTAGATTTGCAAACATTGTACATATTTATTTTAGAGGGAGTGAGTAATAAATGTAAGTTGAGTTCTTTGAAAGAGTCAAGAAACACATGAATATTGTTGACGTTGTATACATGGATTTTCAAGAAAATGTTTAACAAAATTCATCATCAAAGAATCTTGTGTAAGCTGAGTACTCATAGGACTGAAGGAGAGTTCTTTCTGTGGATTGGTAACCATTGGACACCAAAAAAAAAGTAGGAACATATGAACAATATTCACAGTGGTAAAACTTAACAAGCAGAATCCTATAAGGATTTGTTTTCAGCTTGCTCAAAAATAATTTAGATATCCAATTTTTTAACCTCTGATAGTACTGAAAGAAACAATGATGCTATGTATGTATGTATGTATCTATGTATGTATGTATGTATGTATGTATGTATGTATGTATGTATGTAATGGGGGGAACCATGGAGGCTGGGGGTAAGGGAGACAAGTTGTGTTCTACACATAGCAATAGCAATAGCACTTAGATAATGCTTTCACAGTGCTTTCCAGCTCTCTCTAAGCAGTTTACAGAGTCAGCATAGTGCCCCCAACAATCTGGGTCCTCATTTTACTGACCTCAGAAGGGTGGAAGGCTGAGTCAACCTTGAACCTGGTGAGATTCGAACTGCCAAATTTCAGGCAGCCGGTAGGCAGCAGAAGTAGCTTGCAGTGCTGCATTCAAACCACTGCACCACTGCGGCTCTTGATGACACAAATTATATATTTGCATCATCAAGGGGGGGGGGGCATATGTAGTTTGAGATTTTGATTTATAAAGCCTGATTTTTTTCCCCCCATATTTACTGGTTGATGTGATTCCCTCCCTCCCCCATTATTGTAGGCTGTTTTTTTTAAACAGAATGTCTGTTTTTCTTACCTTTCTATTTTGGACTAATGTTTTTGCCATTCCCCTTTTATACTTCTGCTTCTGAGTCTGCCTACATGACCACTTGGCTGTGGTCAGTATTTCCTCCATTCCATCCACCCTTAAGAAAATGGCTGCTGTGGAGCATGTGCTGGGTCTCGGTATTAAAATCATGTCTGCAGAGAACTCTGAGAAAATGTGCTATATGTTATGAAAATATATAGCATATTTGAGCTATAGGCATTCAATAATGGGTTGTTCCACATATTACCATATGTGGTGGTCCTGTCCTGAGGCTCGAAAATATTGGCTAAAAATTAAAGATTGGCTACAGGAAATTACTAACGAACAATTAGACTTAGAACCAGAACTCTTCCTATTGGGGATCTTCAAAAAAAAAAAAAAAAAAAAAAAATGAAGGGCACAAAATATCTAGTACTACCCATATTAAACACTGCCAGGATTGCCTACGCTCAATGTTGGAAACAGCCATGCACACCCACAGAGAAACTGGTCATACTGTTGTGACCCCGCCCTCTGAGCCTGTCCCATCGGAGGAAGAAAGCTCCGAGCATGAGGAAGTGGAGTCAGCCAGGCCTCCCTCTCCAGGCCCCTCCCCTCTGGCATTGTCTCAGATGCTGGCCGAGGGAGAGGAGACAGCTGGTTTGGATCAGAGTGATGAAGAAACATTCCTGGACGCACGCCTCCGAAGGCGTGATAAACGTTTGCAGCAGTTTAGGAGGCGTGCTAGGGATTAGAACTGAATCACTGGACCATACCCCAGAAACTATATAATAGAGGGTGGTGGTCAAGGATCCTTGTGACGAACAAAGCAAACCTTGGATAGTCACTAAAGCCTTGTCCGGAACTGCTGAGAGAAAGATTTATACTGTCGGACATTTGGACTCTTGAGTATTTAATCTTTGTGTTTTACTGAGAAAATAAAGTCACTTGGCAGACGGTGTGTCTATCGCTGCCAAGTGGGAGATAAGACCTGGGTGCGTTCCAAAGTGTTTCCTTAACCCTCGGCTGGCTGTGTTTGTGTGTGTGTGGGGACGGGGACAGATCACATACAAAAGATCATGAATTGCGCAGAAATGGACAAATTAATGCTGAATCTAAAAGATAAAGAGACATTGATATTTTACAATGTGTGGGAACAATGGTATAACTGGATAGAACGCAGATAGATTAAAGATAGATAGTTATTAAGTATAAGTAATAGATAAAATAAGAATGTAAATACGCACAGTTTAATTTTTGTAAATAATGCACGAATTATCGTCACAAGAAAAACACCACAAATAGCTGTTATTGAGTGAAATAATTTGTTATGTTTTTAATGTAATAAAAGCTTAATAAAGTATATTGAAGAAATTTAATAACCTTTCAGGTGCTGGAACAACCCAACTCAGGAACAAGACTTCATTGTCTTGGCTGTTTTCCAATTCATACATGCAAACATTTGAAAGAAGGACTTGTTGTTACAACGGTGATGCAATTGTTTCATCAGCATTTACCGACCATGCTGCTGGGCACCACTGAGCTAAATGTCGGCTGAAGAGAAACGAACCATTTCTGCATACCCTTTAGCAGATATAGAAACTATCTGCTCATCCAACATTCAAAATGCAATGCATTTGATTGTGTGAGTTGGGCTGTTTGAGAGTCTAGCTTAACTAGAACAGCATTTATGGAGATGGGCATGAAGGCTAATTTCATTGATTATCTGTGTCCTGTAGTACAAGTTGAACAACAAATCTTTGGATGAGTTTCACTGTATGTGAAAAGAATACAGATGCCTAATTACAACTGCAATTAAGCTGCCATTAGCTGCTATTTGGTCAACCCTCTGGCAAACTTCATTTAAAGCTTGAATTACTAGGACAGCTCAAACTTGACATCCAGTGTAATTTTTATCATAAAAATGAAATGAGACAACAAGCCAAAGGCGTACCAGATGTTGTCCATGCATGGGAGGGGGTTATAATGGTTAAACAAAGCCTTATTATTTGCCATTTATCTTCAAAAGTCTCCTCTTTTGAGGAGCTCATACCTCCTCTGCTGTTACGTTTTCTGCCATTTTAGCTGCTTCATGAAAAGCCGACCCAGATATTCAAAGTCTTGAAGAACAAACTCATATTAAAAATAACACAGCGGCATTTAACAAACTGGGATCTTTAATAATTCATACATTATTAATTCTGGTGATCTTTGTTTCTGGAGCTCCATTGCCCTTTGACCTCCAGATATCTCATATTCCATAACTTGTTTTATTTCCCCCATCTGCCTGGCACCCCCTTATCACCATTTACAGGATGTTATCTTTCTCTTCCCGTGCTTCACTTTTCAGATCTCCATTATTCTAGGGAATTTATGAGAAAACCTCCTTGTAGTCTTATATGAAAATCAAGTCTTGGCATATTGCGTGATTTCCAAAACCTTGCATTTTTCAGTCGCTCTCTTATCACATTTACTGGAGAAAGCAATTACATTTGGAAAAGTTAGCGGTAAAAGGAAACCAGGCCATCAAAGAACATGTGGCTGGACACCATCAAAATAGCAATATGTAAGATCGGAAGATGTGGACAGACCTGGCCCAGAGAATCCACTGAATGGTTAATATCATCATCATCTATTATCACTGTTACTTTTGAAGTTTTGACATGAAGCTTCTTTGCACCATGAAACACTACAGGTAATCCTTGACTTACAAGAGTTCATTTAGTGACCATTACAACAGCACTGAAAAGAATGATTTATGACTGTTTTTCATAGTTACAACCATTGTAGCTTCCCCGTGGTCACATGATCAAAATTTGGACTCTTGGCCACCGACTCATATTTATGACGGTTGCAGTGTCCCGGGATCATGCAATCCCCTTTTCCAACCTTCTGACAAGCAAAGTCAATGCGGAAGTCAGATTCACTTAACAATCGTGTAACTAACTTAACAACTGCAATGATTTACTTAACAATTGTGCAAAGAAAGATCGTAAAACGGAGCAAAAATCACTTAACAAATGTCTTGCTTAGCAACAGAAATTTTGGGCTCAATTGTGGTGGTAAGTCAAGGACTACTTATATTGTTGATACTCTCCATCATGGGTCAGCTATGTCATCAAGCACCAGACACCTTCACAGGTTCACACATAACTTAAATGCTTCCTCCTCAATTTTTTAACAAAGTTGCCT
Organism: Pantherophis guttatus; assembly: GCF_059756535.1. Taxonomy (NCBI): domain Eukaryota; kingdom Metazoa; phylum Chordata; class Lepidosauria; order Squamata; family Colubridae; genus Pantherophis; species Pantherophis guttatus. Next base: position 141,537,106 of record NC_142064.1, read on the forward strand.
GAAATAATTTGATTTTACAAGTTTCCCTTTTTAAAACATGATGCTGAAATTGTGCAAGATTTGGTGATTTCATGAGATTTCATGAGGTCATGTTTAAAGCACCAAGAAATAAACAAACAACAAATAACCATTAGTTTCTATGGCGCCCATCTTTGTATGACACCTTGCCTAAATACCAATAATCATGAGACAAAGCAAAGAACAAGCACCTTCAGTTGTGACCTTATTTTGACTGATGGCTGAAGATAAGGAAGGGGACCAAGATTCAAATACAAGAAGGGGAGACACTAGCTATTAAATTTCATATGCAGTGTATAAGTGTACACAATGTCACTGGCAAGGAAACTCATTTTGACCCCTTTTATCCTTTGACCAAGCTGTTCTGCCAAAATGGCCCACAATTCAGATCGAGGGGGCTAAATGAGAATAGCGGCCAAGACCCACATTCATTCATAATATAATCCCATAATTCTAAATGGATTTCTCCTAAAGCTGTCATGAAGAAGAAAGAGGCAGGGGAGAAAGGCAATGCTGAGATAACTATGGACTTTATGACTGACATAATTTATCATTTGCCATAGCTTGCAATTTTTATTTCCAGGAGGCCTGTTGCATACCTGCACACCTCTGTTTCATCTTTTGCACACCGGGGTTTCTTTTGAAAGATAACTTGCATATTTATGAGCTACTTGGATTTAGAATATTGCTTTGCTTTTGGTGTATATGTTAGTGTAATATACCACTAACTGCACAGTGGTACTATATATTTCCTCAAGCAAGCTCAATGAGAAAATTACATTGCAGGCTCTGGGTGTGGCTGTGTTTGTAGAAATAAAAAGGATTCTGCAAGCAATAGCAGCAAATTAAAAAAAAAAAACTAATCTCAGATCTAAGATTTCTTTTTCTTGTTTGCATCAAAATATTTGATCACTATTCAAGAGACATTTTGAAGAGTTTCATATTTATCTTGTTCCCATAAAGAGATGTATAAGTAAATGATACGCATTTATACGAACATATGATGCTTTTATTAAAAGAAAATCTTTATACTGCCATTTTAGCTCAAGGGAATCCTGAGATCTAACATGCACACAGATACACTGGCCAAGCAGAGCTATCTGTAGTATGTGTGGGGGATGGACGAGGGAGCGTAAAGGGAGGAAAAATGATGAAACTAGCACTGTGTTCAAGCTTTGCATCTTTAGACATGCCTTATGGTGTCACATACTCATACAAAAGGGATGGTCTTTGCATTCTGATAGCACATTGTAATTTTCATTATTTTGATCCTTATAGGTGTTTCTGTGGCCGAGTGCACACACATCAGGTTGAATTACCATGTTTCCCTGAAAATAAGACTCTGTCTTATATTTTTTTGAACCCTGAAATAAGCGCTTGGCACATAGAGCAAGATGAGGCTCCTCTTGCTGTCTTACCTGATTTCCAGCTCTGTGTTTAAATATTTTCGGGGAGGGCTTATTTTCGGAGGAGGCTTATTTTCGCGCAGGCGCTCAAAAGCCCAATTGGGCTTATTATCAGGGGATGTCTTATTTTCAGGGAAACAGGGTATGTGTATTATGTTATGCTAGGGCAGGAAGGGAGGATCCTGAACGGACGTGCATTGGAGCAGCTACCAGGGAAGACCTTCAAAGAATTCCAGCTCCTCTTAACAGGATGGGAACCAATTGCTGTGAAAGTGTGCCTAAAATTGTGACAACTTTCTCCACATCCATCAATTCCCAGATCCAATGATCCTCCAAAGCTGTCTGTAGCTTCGAGACAGATCATTCAGCTTTACTTTAAATGAATTTGGGAAAAATCTGTTATGCTTCAGAGGAAGCTTTCATACTTCTGAAGTATCCCATTTCACTGGGGTATTTGGGCTTTCTGTGAAGTACATGCAGATTTCTTCTGTTTTGCTTTCTTTGTAGTAGACACTGAAGCTGTCTTTAATTAGCTTGGTTCCCTACCAATGTAACACTCTTGATCCAAAAGAGTTTTAATGGGAAGTAAATTTAACCCTCTGATTTGCTTATAAGTAGGAAGGTATTTGATGCAGAATGAAAACTCAGTGCAATCTCTTCAGTAAATTGCAGCAGGGTATATTTTCCAACTTAAAAACAATATTTAAAGGCAGAAATGTTAAATGTAAGCCAATGGAGTCATCTATGTGTGAGTTGGTGACTATATAAATTTGTTTAATAAGTAAACAAATAAACAAACAAACACATAAGCAAACTTTTGCAAACTCACTTCATGAAATATATGACATGGTTAGATTGATGTAGGATTGATGTAAGGTTGAAATTGGATATAGTTGGGGGGGCAGAGAAATGAGTTTGTTGAGATACTATAGCATGGTATTTATGTGCCTACTTTGTCGTTTCTACACAGTCAAGGAAATGGATTTGTTCTGTAGGTAGCATGTAGGTAGCATCATGCTGAAATCATGACAGAACTTAATGAGATTCATTTCCATGGTGCAGATGATAAAAATGTCATCAATGAATCTCAAATAAAGCCTTCAAGGGGTGAGAATTAAGAAAATAAATATAAATATACTTTATTGTCATTGTATGTATATACACAGTATGCCCATACAACGAAATTCACATAACACCCAAAGACCAGGCCCAACACACATAACAATCCCCAACACCCCCAACACCACAAATTCCCCTGAACCACCCAAATATCCACACAACAGACCAAGTTATTTTATTTAGCGTATGGTTGGTCAAACACAGTATTAAAACACTTCATTTTTACAGGTTAAAAACAATAAAAACAATAAAAAAGAGCCTTGGTAGTACAGTGGTTTAAAGCACCCTGTTATTAAGAACAGCTGCCTGCAATTACTGCAGGTTCGAATCTCGCCAAGGCTCAAGGTTGACTCAGCCTTCCATCCTTTCTAAGGTAGGTAAATTGAGGATCCAGTTGTGGGGGCAATAAGCTGACTTTGTATAAATATACAAAAGAATAAAGGCTATTGCTTAGCGCATTGTAAGCCGCCCTGAGTCTCCGGAGAAGGGCGGCATATAAATCAAATTAAAAAAAAAAAACAGTAAGAAAACCTAAAAGGAAAACAGAAATAACATTTCAAAGTTTAATGTCGAGTTTGGAGATCCAGTCAGTAGCTGCCGTTGTTATGCAGAGGAAGTCCCTAGAATCTCCTGGATACCTTCTGTTAGGGCATTCCCTCACTATATGCTGGATAGTCTGTCGAGGGGCCCCACAATCACATTGTGCTGAAGGTGTCTTTCCCCATTTATACAGGGAGTCAGCACACACCCCATGAGTTGTTCTAATTCTATTATATGTCGCCCATATGTGTCGGGGTAGGCTAAATCCTGGAGGTATACAACTAGGACTGATATGCTCGGAGACATCTTGGGGGGAACAGCTATTCCATGCCTCCATCCACTTTTGTGTGGTGTTCTGATGATCGGCCATCAACTTACGCGCTGTCAAGATTGGTGGATTTCTTGACTTTAATCGGCATCTTAAGAGATCAGGAATGTATCCATGTATGGGTAGAGAGGAATTTAATAGGATCTTACTACTCCCAAATGAGAGCTTCTTGTCGTAAGTGCGGGGGGAGTATGTGACTAAGAACTGGTAACCAGTAACTAGGTGTAGATTTTATGCACCCAGTAATTAGCCTCATCTTATGGTTAAGTTGAACATCAATAAGTCCTGTATGTGAGCTGTTTATCCATACAGGTGCACAGTATTCCGCTGTAGAGTAGCAAAGCCCAAGGGCTGCACATCGGAGAGTTAGGGCTGAAGCTCCCCAAGTTGTTCCGCATAGTTTTTGTAGGATGTTATTTCTGCTGTTAACCTTGGCAGCCATATTCTGGATATGTTTCTTAAAGGACAGGGTCCTGTCTAAGGTGACCCCCAGATATTTTGATGTTGCCTCGTATGGGAGCAGTTTGTTATTTAGGTATACATTGAGTTCTCTTTTTGCCAATTTGTTGTTGAGGTGAAAACATGATGTAACTGTTTTACTTACACTTGGGATTAACCTCCATTGGTGGAAGTATGTGCTCAAAGTTGTAAGGTCGGCTGTAAGTACACCTTCTGTAGCTTCGATGTCCTTGTGGCTATATGCTAATGCCAGATCTTCAGCATAAGAGAACTTTAAGTTCTTTAAGAGAGAACTTTAAGAGAACATAACAGACCAAGTAATGCTGTCCAACAGCTCACTGATGGTGGCCCTTTAGTTCATTGCTGAGTGCAATTATAGCTCTGGGATAAAAACTATTCAGAAAATGTGTGGTCCGAGTTTTAATTGTTCTATACTGTTCTAAGTCAGCCATGAAGATATATATTGACATATTGAGGAGACATGATTGTTCTTATAGTTGTGCCATTGATTTGCAGGTACACGTTATTACCAAAGGTGAAGAAGTTCTGGGTGAGTACAAAGTTACACATTCTGGTGGCAAATGTGCTGTTTTCACTTCAGTGATTAGATTGTTTATGGGCTGAAGTATATTTGTTGTTGGGAATGTTCATGATGGTTAAATTGGACTTCACTTTGGAGGTGTGTGGTATTTCTTACTTAGTTGGGAGTTTAGGGCCATAAGAGCTGAGCATAGAGTCCATCAAACCTACATTCCAATTGTGATAGTTCCTATGCTTAAGACAATGGGATAGCCCATATTGCCTGAATTGTATATTTTCTGAAGTAAGTTGTAGATGCCTGATTAGGGCTTCTGGGGTATTTTTATGTAGATACAGGCTTGAGTATTTTCAGGGCATTCTTTCATCAGATTATATAGTCCTCTCTATATTTTGTGGTGGAATCTGAAGACAGAAGTTAATAGAATATGGTATTGGGGAATTGCTTCTTGGCTTCGGTGAGGTCATCCATTTTCTCCCACTCTCAAATTGAGGAAATTTAATTCCTAAATTTCATGAGCTACTGCTCATGAAAGTTTATGCCTTTTAACAAAACTTGTAAGTCAGGAAGGGTGCTTCCAGAGTCCTGATTTTTTTTTTTTTTTTTTTTTTTGCCACTAACACAATTCTCCACCTGCGATTCAGTGGAGGATATAAATGAGTAGCTGTTCCTTTGGGTAGAATAGCTCTTTCTTCCTGATGTTAGCTTTACTGCTGACCTGATGTTGTATCCTTGCCTTATCAGCTGTTGCTACAAAAAGGAATGCTCTCACAGCAGGTTTTCCTGCCATGCAGATAAGTATGTCCTCTACTTGTCCTGTTCTGTACAGTATTCATTGTAATAGAATGGAGAAGGAAGGGAGAGAAGAGAAGAGAAGAGAAGAGAAGAGAATTATATGCATATAATTATGAACTGCTGTGGCACAGTGGTTAGAGTGCAGTACTGCAGGCTACTTCTGCTGGCTGCCAGCAGTTTGGCAGATCGAATCTCACCAGGCTCAAGGTTGACTCAGCCTTCCATCCTTCCAAGATCGATAAAATGAGGACCCAGATTGTTGGGGGCAATATGCTGGCTCTGTAAACCGCTTAGAGAGGGCTGTAAAGCACTATGAAGTGGTATATAAGTGCTATTGTTATTGCTATACTGCCAGACAAAAATATGAATCCCATTAATCCTCCAAATGTTCAGAACTGATGACTGAAGAAGACTTATCAATGTCTATGGAGATTCTCAGTCATCAAGTTGCCTCTTGAAAAAGCACCTTTGGGACAAGGCTTATCAATGTTTAAATTCTAGACTGTGCATGCAACTTCAAGTAAGATTTACAGTTTCCTAATCTTGGGTTTTACCTAAATTCTCTTGTTGGTAATAGAAATGAATTTTGCACATGCACAGTGACTAGGGCACATTTCCCCTAATTATTACTTTATTAGTTGGGACACGGGTACAACAAACCCACAAAAAGGTGCGGCTTGTTCTTCTGTTCTTAAGAGACCTTGAGCATGGGAACATTAGCAATTGTATTTTTCCCAAGATATGACATCCCGATAACGTAGAATATCTATCTCCTGTTCAAGAGGACAGCTGTGAGGCCAGGTGAAAGATTATGTGTGAGTCTTTGTGTCCAACCCCAGGGAGATGAAATCAGATGATAAATGCAGTGTCCTTCCAGCAATGATCCACTGAGTGGGCAACAGTGGATGCATGTCTAATAATAAAGAGAGGATCTTTCCCGTAGAACAGCATTCAAAGAGGTTTGAAACAACTTCCAAAGTCATACCTATCTCATCTTGACATTTCTTAGGCAACAGCAGAAGTTTTACTCTTTTGACTCATTAATGCTATTTGACTTTTCTTCCGTTCTTCTAATGGGTTTACTTTTGGACTTTGATGTAGGGGCAGAGCTGTGTTCCTTTGAGGATGACATGTGATGGCCTGCAGGCTACTAGTGGGCAAAACCAAAGATAGAGATGGATACATGCCCAGAGCCAAAAGTGATGAGGACCATCCATCTTCACTCTTTTCTTTTTTTCTTTCTTTCTTTCTTTCTTTCTTTCTTTCTTTCTTTCTTTCTTTCTCTCTCTCTTTCTCTCTCTTTCTCTCTTTCTTTCCCTTTCTCTCTCCCTCCCTCCCTGCCTCCCTTTCTCTCTCTCTTTTTTCTTTTTCTTTCTTTCTCTCTCTCTGTCTTTCTTTCTCTCTCTTTCTCTCCCTCCTTCTTTCTTTCTCTCTCTTTCTCTCTTTCGCTCTCCCTCCCTCCCTCTTTCTTTATTTTTCTTTCTCTCCCTCCTTTCTCTTTCTCTCTCTCTCTCCCCCTTTCTTTCTTTCTCTTTCTCCCTCCCTCCCTCCCTCCCTCCCTCCTTCCTTTCTTTCTCTTTCTCTTTCTCTCTTTCTCTCTCTTTCTTTCTCTTTCTCTCTCTCTCCCTCCCTCTCTTTCTTTCTTTCTTTCTTTCTTTCTTTCTTTCTTTCTTTCTTTCTTTCTTTCTTTCTTTCTTTCTTTCTTTCTCTTTCCTCCTTCCTTCCTTCTTTCCTTTCTTTCCACCACTCCCTTTTTCAGTTTTTGATCCTTTGCTCACTGGCCTACTCTATAGTTTGAATTTCCGTATTTGAGATAGGAACTAACTACTTGTGAGGAGCTTTTGAAGCCAGAAGACCACAGGTTGGCCTCCTTTACTTTGAAACCTTCCACTCATTCTTGTTATTGAGTGTGTGTTCTTTTTATCTGCTGCTTTGTTGTTTATATGGTTTCATTGTTTAGTCCTACTGCTTTGGTTTGCTGCCCCGAGGCATTTTGTGAGAAGGTGAAATACAGAAATCCCAATCTTAGAGGGAGAAAAAGAGAAGCAGCCAGATAAATAAATCAAGGTATGTAAGTCTCAATTGACAAAATTAAGAATGATGCCATCAGTTCATCATTGGCCTACAGATATTGCAAGGGCAAATGTCTTTAGAAGACTTTTTTGTGGGTTTTGTTTTCTTCTTTTGGCAGTTAATGCACTGAAGTACTTTGCATAAGGATAGTTAGAACAACAATGACGTAACTGTTGCAGAGCAAGGAATGGACCAAAAATGGAAATTCCCTGGAAATTAATTTCCACACTTACTTGGAAATCTATGACCTCCCTAAAAATATGAATTTATAGATGGTCCTCAGTTAACCACCACTCATTCAGTGACTGATTGAAATTATAACAGTGCTTAACAAGTGGTACTTATGACTGGACCTTAAAATTCCACTGGTTGCAGCACCTCAGCAGTCACTTGATACAACCTGGGCACTCAATAGGTGGCTTGCATATCTGACTCAGTGCCCTGTGGTCACATAATTGTGATCTGTGACCTTCCATGATGGTTTCCCACAAACACTCAATAGGGAAGCCAGCAGGAAGTCAGAAATCACTGTCATGTGCGGTCCTCACTTAGTGATCCATGACCACCAGAACTGCTGTTGCTAAGCAATGTGGTTATACGACATATAGACATTCCTGACTACATTGCTTACCAACAGACATTCTAGATCCAATTATTGTAGTTAAGTAAGGACTATTTAAAAATCCATCTTCTTCTTGCACATTGTTATTTGCCACTGTTTCTTTTGCCCTTTTATAATCCCTTTTTCTTATAAGTTTCTGTAGTTTTAAAAATTCTTTATAAAAACTTTTAATTATTCATAAAATAATCCATCTATGGAAATAATATGCTGTGAGAAGGAAACCCAACAAGTTCCCTTATCACCTTGACTTGACTGCAAATACAACATTCTGTGCACCGGGCCTTCTTTCAAGCCTGACACTCTTATTATCCTATTGGTGCAAAATGTTACTGATTCAGCCTGCACATATGTCCTATTTTATCTTTTTCTCAACAGTGGACTACATACAGCATCTTAACAGCTCAAAGCCTGAAATGACCACACTTCAAATGAGAATTTTGGAAGGAGAGCCCTGCTCAATAAAATTTAGAAAACAATGTCCTAGGAGAGGCCTTCAGGCTTGCTCCAGTAAAGAAAACAATTCAAACAGGCTTGCTGTGATGACTCTTTATATAGCAATCTGGCACGCTCCGACAAACACCCGTGAAGATGAAAACATTGTCAGCTCTGTTTGCTCTGTGCTCCCCACCATCTTTTAAAGGTTCCAGCTTCCCTTCTCAACTCCACCCCATGGCCCCGCCCTCCAGCCACCCGCTGCTTGCATCCTCCTCGTGTCAGCCAGCAATGGTGGTTTGCCATCTCCAATTTCCTGTGGCCTTGTCAGCAATGTCATTTGCATATTGCACCAAATGTCAGCTGGTCTCCTCCCAACAATGAATTGGCAGAAGAAATGGCTGCATTCTGTTTCGTCATGGGTCTGTGACATTTCACAGCCTAGCGAGATGGTATTGGGGTTTCAGGGATGATTCTGGTCTCATCTGTGGCTGGAATGCAGTAACTACATTGGCGTCATGCTCTGGGTGGCTTTTCCTGTGGCTGGTTCTCTCCCCTCCCCTCCCCCCGAATGGCAGCCCGGTGGGACGGAGCTGACAAAAAGTATTTTCTGGAAACAACAACAACAACAACAGAAAATTAATGACCTGTTATTTATTTCCAAGCAATTAGTATATATCCTCATGAGCAACTGTGGCACAAAGCCCCTAGCATCTATGAACTTCTCTTGTCTTCTTTTACAGCAGGAGTGTCCAACCTTGGCAACCTTAAGACTTCTGAACTTCAACTTCCAGAATTCCTCAGCCAGTCTTAAAGTTGCCCAGGTTGGACACCCCTGCTTCACAGTCCGTCTAAATTGCTGGCTATGACTAAATCTTACTTAAGGTATCAAATTCCCTAGATATTTATTTATTGAGGGCAAAGACAAAACAACAACAACAATAAAAGGTAAAAACAAAAGAAAATTAACAAACGCAAGATAGAATAATTAATAGAACAGTCCACCGATAAAATTCTTGGGCAGTCAGCAACCTGAGACCTTCTAGATATTTTACACTTTGATTAGTATCAACTAGAGGTAGTATTCAGCAGGTTCTGACCAGTTCTGGAGAACTGGTAGAGGAAATTTTGAGTAGTTTGGAGAATCGGTAAATACCACCTATGACTGGCCACGCCCCCATCTATTCTCTTCCTCCCGAGTCCCAATTGATCGGGAGGAAGTGGGGATTTTGGAGTAACCTTCCCCTGGAGTAGGGAGGGAATGGAGATTTTACAGTATCCTTCCCCTGCTATGCCCACCAAGCCACGTCCACAGAACCGGTAGTAAAAAAAATTGAATCCCACCACTGGTATCAACCCCAGCTAACACAGTGGATGGCAAGGGAGTATGGAGCCCCAACAACTGAGAAGTACTAGCTTCCCTCCCACACACACTTTTAATTGTGTGATTTTATTTATTTATCTTGCTTTGATGTCCTTGTTAATACATTTTCCACAAAGGTAAACACTCTAAATTTAGTGCTATGAGTCAGAAGAAAATGATTTCTATTCAGTCCTCTTCCCTATCTGAATTGGAATATTTTCTTTCTCCCTTGCCTCAGTGGAAGTCCCATGTGAAGGTGGTATGAGATTAAGAATCTATATTTCTAGGAGGGAGACATTAATAAGATGATATGTGGTCTTTCCTCTGATGAAGTGAGGCTTCCTTTAACTTTTAGCAATAGCGATGCAGTAGAAACAGCAACAGCACTTAGACGTATATACCGCTTCATAATGCTTTACTAACCTCTCTGAAGGTTTACAGAGTCAGCCTATTGCCCCCAACAATCTGGGTCCTCATTTTACTGACCTTGGAAGGATGGAAGGATGGGTCAACTTTGAGCCCCGTCAGGATCGAACTTCTGAAAGTGAGCAGAATTAGCCTGCAATACTGCATTCTAACCACTGCACCACTCACTTTTTCTAGCCATCCCTTCAAGGCAGGATGCTTAGAAAATGGGGCCAATAAAACCTCATTGGCAATGTATGACAAGGGATATTTCTGAAAAAGTAGGTTAGGGGAAATACAGGTAATCCTCGACTTACAACCACAATGAGCCTAACATTACTGTTGCTAAGCAAGATGTTTGTTTAAATAAATTTTCTCCCATTTTATGACCTTTCCTGTCACAGTTGTTAAGTGAATCACTGCAGGTTGTTAAAGGAATCTGGCTTCCCCATTGACCTGGCTTGTCAGAAGATTGCAAGAGGTGACTTCATGATTCCAGGACACTGCAAACGTCATAAATATGAATCGGTTGCCAAGTACCCACATTTTGATCACACGACCGTGGGGATGCTGATCAAAATTTGGGCACTTGGCAACCGATTCATATTTATGACTGTTGCAGTGTCCTGGGATCATGGAGTCACCTCTTGCAATCGTGTTAGAAATGGCCATAAGTCACTTTTTTCACTGCTGTTTGTAAATCTGAATGGTCGTTTAGAACTGTTGTAAGACGAGGACTACCTGTACATGATTTCAGTAGTCACATCTTCGGGAAGAGGTCAACTTGGGTGGGGTTGGGAGTTAAGTAAGGTAACCAATGAGTGACTTTTTTTTAAAAAAAATGCAGCTTTCATTTAAGTGGGACATTCAGCTTCTCTTATTTATTTGCTGATTTGTTTGTTTTCTACTCTACCATGGATTATTTGTTATTTCTTTACATGTTTAAAAACACATTTTGAGATGTAGGGTCAGTGCTGCTTCCCTGGAGGATTTATACCTACAGGATCATCTTATTATAAATGCTTTTGCTTTCCAATTCTGCGGTGAAGTTTGGCTATCTTTGTTTTTCCTCTCTAGGAGGGAGCAATTACTGCAGTGTTGTTGCTATTTTCAGCAGCTCTGGTGCTTTGAAATCTTTCTTACCCTTTATTGCTATTATCTATCAATATAGCCGAGCACAGTTCTGCTGATTTTAATATAATTGAAGTAGATTAATTTTAATAAGTGAAATGTGAACATAACCATTAGAGGGAATGGGAATAAAATTGTTGCCATCGCAAGACAGATTAAGGCTTTCTTTTAAAATTAATTTTTAAAACGACTAATTTTGATTTCTACCTTTGTTTAAAAAGAGAGCAAGAGGAATCTGACTCGCTGTTTCAATTACTCAGCTAAGTGGAGTTTATGCAGAATTTAATGAAGTAGTTAGTAGGAATGTAAAAACGCAATGCAAAGCTAGAGAGGTATATTAAAGTTATGACAGGACAAAGGTTTTCCTTGATATTTTCCTCTGGGTCTTTCCGGGAGGAAAATAACTGTGGGGACTGAATTCTCATAGCAGAATTTTGAATCCAAAAAAAAAAAAAAACCCTACAAGTGGTAGGACAAATTGTACTAAGAGTTTATTCTTACATCCATGTAACCATGGCATGAAGATGGAAAAGCATTAGTCCAGCCTTATTTTGAACATAGCAATAGCAATAAGGCTTATATACCACTTTATAGACCTCTCTAAGTGGTTTACAGAGCCAGCATATTGCCCTCCAACAATCTGGGTCCTCATTTTACTAACCTCAGTAGAATAGAAGGCTGAGTCAACCTTGAGCTGGTGAGGATTGAACTGCTGGCAGTCAGTAGAATTAGCCTGCAATACTGCATTCTAACCACTGCAGCACCACGGCTCTTAAACATTGATTTAGTGAGTTTCTAAAAGTGCTCCAGATTTGTGTTTATAAAGCAGAAGAAATGCCTTCCTATTTAAATATAGGAAATATAAATTAAAGGACCCCACATCATACAAATGGGCCCACAAAAAAAGGGTGCCAGGCTTTGAATTATCATATCAGCATGGACAATCCTGAATAGGATTCACACCTCACACGGCATCTGCTGGAACTCTCTTTATAAATGGGGCATAGTATCGTCCTTCAGTGTGACCATGTCAAACCGCAGGTCACATTGTGATTGGCTGTAAACTGAGGGCATATATTGGTACAGTATCTGATTTTTTTTTAAAAAAAACTAATGCTGCACTTCAATGGTTAGAAGGCCCAGAGTCCTAGACATTGTTCTGCCCCAGCTACGGACCCCAAAGAACATAGCACACACAAAGTCCGTTCAAACCTTAGTTTACTGAATAAACCAATCTTTTACAACAACGACTGTTAATTAATTGCATTAACAGCCACCAAGAATTCAAAGAATAATAACTGAAAGCTTACTATGGTTGGCAGAATGCCCAGAAGCAATTTGCAGGAAGCTGATAAGATAAGCAAGATAAGACACGAAGGTATGTGAACTAAATTGTTCCCTGCAAATTGCTTCAGTCGGCCTTCCTCCTTAAATAGGCTAAGGGAGTGGCCGATTAGCCCCAAGCCTTATTCTCAAGGAGACCTCCTCCTGAGGAGCCACTCCTGCCTTTTGGCAGCTCTGCGCAACTGTGCATCGAGAAGAAGCTCCTCCTCTTCGTCCTCTTCACTTAAGGGAGCTTCTGGAGGTTCTGAAGGCCCTGGCTGAATCCCCACTTCTGGCACCACATCTTCTCCAGCCTCCTCATTGTCCGACTCGAGTACTAGCTGCACAGGCTGCTGGCACAGCACCACACCAGCCTCCTTGCTGTCTGAATCAGCTACTAGCTGCATAGGCCGCGTACAGGCCACAACAGACATTGATAGTTGAACATAGACCTTTTTAACATTTATATTTTATTGGATTCTACTAACCTAGTTGAAATGTTAGCTTATATTGCTAGCCCACATATGATATGCCATGCACTAAATAATAAATAAACACCTTCCTGAGACCAGCAGCCTTGTCAAGGGCATCCCATATAGGGTGATAATGATGTCAAAACAGTGAACATGAGACACACAATCATAGCATTGCCCATTTTTACCTGTGTGGAAAATATGGGGCACCCAACCATGCCTGCCATTTTGACTTTTTCGACTGCCAAATATGATGCTGCATAGAAAGTCAATTTGAAACAGGAAAGAGAGCTGGGTTCTGCTAGCTGTTTATCACTGGCTTTCTCACCCATGAATGCATTACAGGTAATCCTCGATTTATGAACATTTGTTTAGACCAGGGGTATCAAACTCGATTTCATTGAGGGCTGTGTCAGGGTTGTGTTTGACCTTAGGGGGCTGGGGTGGGTGTGGCCAGGGTGGGTTTTGCTAGCTCGACATCACCATGTCGGGGGCGCCTGTGGTGGCCTGAGTGCTCTGCCAGTGAAAACAGGCTTCCAGGCTCCATTTTCAGCTGCGACAGCCTCCTGCAACCTTTTCCCAGGAAAAACAGAGTCCTCCCAAGCTCCATTTTTTTTTAAAAAAAAATTGATTTATATGCCGCCCTTCTCCAGAGATTCAGGGCGGCTTACAATGCGTTAAGCAATAGCCTTCATACTTTTGTATATTTATACAAAGTCATCTTATTGCCCCCACAAACTGGGTCCTCAATTTACCTACCTTAGAAAGGATGGAAGGCTGAGTCAACCTTGAGCCTGGCAAGATTTGAACTTGCAGTAATTGCAGGCAGCAGATGTAAGTGGATGTTAATTAGTCTGCTAAGCCATCAGAGCTCACCAGAGCTTTTGCTGGCAGAAGCACCACAGGCTGGTCCTTTGCTATTTCCAGGGTGGCTTCCAACGAGCCAAATCAATAAGTTGGATTTCCTTAACAATTATGCGATTCATTTAATAAATGTGATTTACACAACAACTACAGCAAAAAAAAAAAAAAAAGGTTGTAAAACTGGACACGACATACTTAAAGACCACCTTGCTTAACAACAGAACATCCAGTCCCAGTTGTGGGAGCCCCAGTTATAAGTTGAGGACTACCTGTACACGTTTTTCAAGAAAGAGTTTCACTGTAGAAGCAAAATAAATTAGTAATGTGCAGACTATCATTTTGAAAACCCATCTTCTCCTTCTTAACATATTCCAAATCACATGTTGTGATCTGGCACACCTGAAGGATGTCAACCTAGGGAAATCTGACACTAATTAGCCATTTAAAAAAAAGAAGCCAGAATACTTTTGGCAAAACCTTGCAAAAAGCTTGCAAAAATGGAAAGATGTACCTAGATGTGAGATAACATTTCGCCAAGATCTTCTGCCAATTCTAGGTAAAGATTGTCTCCCTAGGCCTAGAGACAAGCTCAGCTCCTGGACCCATCCAAACATCTTTCTTGGCAACAGTATGGAAGTGGTTTCCTTTTTTGCCTTCTTCCGAGATGCTTTATTTGCCAGATTACCTTTGAGATTAAGCTTTGAGATTCCCAATTGCCTCCCATCCAAATTCTAAGCAGGTCTGATCCTGTCAACAAGTGAGATGTTGGCAAATCTCAAATTACTTTGAGTGTCTGCTAAGAACAGCCCCAAAGAACTGGCTGGCTCAGGAATTCTGGGAGTTGAAGTCCACAAGTCATAAAAGGCCCATCGTTCCCCTCTCCTGCTTCAGAGTTTTCTTCAACTTAATTTAAAACCCAGACGGGGAAGAATTACAATTTTTCTCTTGAATATCCTCAAGGGTTCCTTGCTGGGTCTGTCATCCCCAGCAACAATCTTGACTGTTTCCAAGCTATGCTGAGAGCAGCAGCAAAGACCTGCGGCAAGGGGAAGAGTTGGGGAATAATTCTCTTTCTAGTGTCTCTAGTCTGTTGCCAGCAGTTTCTACACAGGCAATTGGGAAGGGGTGTCAGACTGACGATAGCCCTGCTCCTTGTGTACCTGCAGTGTCACTGCACCGCATGCAGATACCAAAGGACTGATGCCTGTGGAGCAATGCCAGTGTCACTTTCATCCTTCTGATGGAAACAGCAAGATCTTGCAGATGTTACAGTCTATTGTTGGAAGAAATATCCATCTTGTTCAGTTCCAATCCAGGAGAAAGACACTGGAAACATGGAGGCTGATTGGAAAGATGGTTTAATGATGAAGCACAACCACCAAGCACTGTGATTCTGGATCATGTGGATAGCTGACCACATGGTGCTGAGAGTGAGGGGCTTTTATACCTTCTCTTGCACTTGAACGTCCTGTTCCTATGCAAGAACATGTATTCTATTGGCTGTTGTAGGGGTCATAGACAGCTCTGTAGGTTGTCCCAGGTTTGGTTGAAGTTTTCTGGGTGATGCAATATCCTTAGGAGATTGTGCAATGTGGTGAGCTCTGCTGCTAGCGGGTTAATCCTATTATGTCCTGGAGGGTCCTGTCTTAATCACAGCATCCTGGAGCTGAAGGCTTTTGTTTTCTAGATAGGATGGCCCAGTTTTTAAAGGGCACAAAATATCTGCTGGGGGCTATTAAGAAAGGTGGGGGCTGCTTTCTGCTTCTAAAAAAAAAAACACATGTTTCTCTATTTCTTATCCAGGGAAATATAATATTCTGCCTTTTTAAAATATTCCTCAAAATATTTCATTCTTCTAGGAGAGGGTGGCTTCCCTCACTATCATCCTGAAGTTTGGGCCAAAAGCATGTCACCAACTACAGGTTAGGGATGGGGTGTGGCCAGTGGTGAAATCCATATTTTTTTTACTACCGGTTCTGTGGGCGTGTCTTGGTGGGCGTGGTGTGTCTTGTTGGGCATGGCTTGGCGGGCATGGCAGGGGAAGGATACTGCAAAATCCCCATTCCCATCCCACTCTGGGGAAAGCCAGAGGTGGTATTTGCCAGTTCTCTGAACTACTCAAAATTTCCACTACTGGTTCTCCAGAACCTGTCAGAACCTGCTGGATTTCACCCCTGGGTGTGGCCCAGTAGTGGGTTTCACTTACCTTCGCTACTGGTTCAGAACTGTGAGTGTGCGCGTGCTCACTTCGCTTGCTCACAGCACTTCTGCGCATGTGCAGAACTTTCTACGCATGCGCAGAGCATCTGTGATGATGTCTGGGCAGGTGGGCGATCCGGTAGAAACCCATCACTGTTGTGGCCACAGTTCTCCTGTTTATCTTGCTGCTTTAAAGTTTAGCAGTTGAAGAAGGAAAGAGTGCTCCACGGCAGTGAGGGATTTGGAGACCAGAAAGGTTTGTAGGGGTATTTCTGGGATGTAATGTAGACTTCCGGTAGGATTGGACATGTTTTCATTTGTCTTATTTCTGGAGGTGCGAGTTAATTTTTGATGTAATTTGTGAAAAGCTGCTCAGACTTTAGCTAAAGTAGCAACTTTAGCTGGATCTAGGTTGACTTAGGTTCCAGGGCCGATGTTCTCTGATACTATGTATGCCAGTGGGACTTGGACTGTATACAAGAGGCACGCTAGGCAATTGAACCACTTCCACATGACCTGCCTCTGCAGACTTCTGAGGATCTGGTGGCAGGACAAGATGCCAGACACAGAAGTCCTCTCTAGAGCAGGCCTGCCATCAGTTTACACCCTGCTGATTAAAGCCCGGATACGCTGGGCAGGCCATATTACAAGGATGCCAGATCATCGCATCTCCAAACAGCTCCTCTATGGCAGTGGTGGGTTTCAAATTTTTTTGATTCTGTGGGTGTGGCTTGGTGGGCATAGCATTGCTTGGTGGGCGTGGAGGCAGGGAAAGGATACTGTAAAATCTCCATTCCCACCCCACTCCATGGGAAGGATACTGTAAAATCTCCATTTCATCCCCACTCCAGGGGAAGATTACTGCAAAATCCCCATTTCCTCCCAATCATCTGGGACTCGAGAGGCAGAGAAGAGATTGGGGCTGGGGCCAGCCAGAGGTGGTATTTACTAGTTCTCTGAACTACTCAAAATTTCCACCACTGGTTCTCTAGAACTGGTCAGAACCTGCTGAAACCCACCTCTGCTCTTTGGTGAGCTGTCTCAAGGAAAGCGCTCTCACGGGAGACAAAGGAAGCGATACCAAGACATGCTGAAAGCCTCTCTCAAGTCCCTGGATAGTGATACCATCTCCTGGGAAACCCTGGCACAAAATCGATCAACATGGCGCACGTTGATCCACGAAGGCTGCTAGACATCTGAAGACAGAAGAACAAACACAGCATAAGAGAAACGAGCTCTCCGCAAACCCAGAGCTGCAAATGCTGCAACAATGGTGCCCACAGATGTCTGCCCGACATGTGGCAGAACATTCTGTGCCTATATAGGCCTTACCAGCCACCTGAGGACACACCGTGGACAGGCCTCAACCCATTAGATGTCAAGGTCCTCTTTGAAAATGATGGACGAACAACAGCATACTTCAAGCCTATAACTAATTTTTTAGTTTTTAACTAATTTTGGGGGGATTTTAATTGAATATTTTAGTCGTAATTTTACTGTTTTATTGTTTTATCTTTGTGAGCCACCCTGAGTCCTTCGGGAGAAGGGCGGCATATAAGTGTAAATAAACTAAACTAAACTAAACTAAACTCTAGAATAAGATGGATTTAGCTGTAATTGCATCGTGGTTAAATCCAGAGTCAACTCTAGATTTGAGGAAAGTACTCAAGAATTTCTCCCTTAATATCATTGTGAATGTAGCTCTGGAAGAGAAACAGCATTTGATATTCTAACAGTCCCATCATGACCCCAAAGAATCTAATATTGGGGACTTTTCCGAAATTTAAGAGAGCGAATGTGTCGAATGTGGGAAGTTTACACTGGAGACAACACCATTATGTTTTGCTCATGTGCTAATATCCCAGTGTGCTAATATCCCTTATTTCCATGCATCTTATTTGTGATAACTATGTATGTTGACAAAGACTATGTCAGCTATGATAGCTAACTATTAAGGCTTTTCATTCCTCAACGTATCTCAAATGTATCATTTTTATGAAGCCCTTATTCTGACTTGGAAGAAGACTTGATCTCTTGTAGTCCCACTTGCCTGATTCCTGCATGAGAATTCATGTCAAAGGTGAGAGGAAGGAGCTGTGGGACAACAGTCTGGCTTGACAATTTCTCCAGAGTCTAATCTCACAATAAGCATAAAATCTTTGGGTGCGATAGACCAAGAGATTTCTAAATGTGGGTAAATGCTGAAACCTGTAATCTTGTCTGCAGAGAGCTGGATAGCTTCTGTAAATAGCCCTGGCGCTTTCAAATTTTGCTGCTAAATTAGACTCGTCCTTTAGACATCAAGATTGCTTTTGACAAAGCTAGCTCAGTGGCTGCAAGAAATTTCTCGCTCTCTTGAGATGTTGACACTCCTCAGTTGTGGGATTCAGCCAGTTCGCATCTATTCTGGAGAACCAGTTGTTAACTTTCTAAGCAGTTCGGAGAACTGTTTGTTGGAAGAAATCTTATTTTGTTTTTTTTTCCACTTTACAGGGCTAATCCTGTAAGGAAGGCAGGAAGGAAACATTCCGGTGGTGTTTCTAGCCTAATCTTTATTGCCCTGCTTACAGAAACTGCCTCTCTGGTTAACCCTTATTACATTGTAACAGCTAAGGCGAAGCACCCATCAACGTGAGTGATGTTGAGTTGGCCACGCCCACACGGTCACATGACCAGCGAGTCATGCCTACCCAGCTGGTCATTAGGGCAGAGAACCGGTTGTTCAATTATTTGAATCCCACCACTGACCCTCCTGTTTTACAACATATTCAGGTCTCACTATTTACATACTGTATCTATTGCTTTCATAAATTGAGGACTAAGCACTTTCGGTTATTCCGGTTACTGTGGGTTGGGGTTTTGTTTAGACCTTTTGGGTAATTGATTTCTTTTCCCATTTACTGGGCTGTACATTTTCCAAGCCTGGAGATATTTCTTTCTGAGTTCAAGTCACATCTTTCTTTTTGAGCACGCTAAGCCTGTCTAAGAAACAAAATAGTAATCGCAGCAGAAAAATATACATTGCTGCATTGAAAGAGCATCCAGCAGGATGCCTTAAGTATGTAAATGAGGAAACATACTGGCTATCATATGTGATGCAATTACCCACAGATTTTCTTAGTGCAAATTTACACATTCAGTTCCCGAATAGGAAAATGAAGAATAGGTGGATATAACTACTCTTGATATTCTATTTGCCATATTTCAATAACGTTTTTTTGAAGCTCTGGACAAACTTAAATTTCAGTTCATGTCTCCTATAATCCTGTTACCACCAAACCAAAAGCAAGCACCACAAAAATCAAGGAATCTTACTTCTGAAGTGGAATGTTCATGTTTGTTCTGTATCATTAATATCCTACAAAGCTACAGGGAAGTAAAATCCATAGAATATAGTTGACTTTCTCCTACGTAAAAAAGTTTGATTTCTACAGAGAAAGTATAGTCCTATAATGATGAGAATAGATATGATGGAAGATCCTATTTTCACCAGGACAAAGCAGTGGTGAAATTCAATTTTTTTACTATTGGTTCTGTGGGTGTGGTTTGGTAGGTGTGGTGTGGCTTGGTGGGCATGGCTTGGTGGGCGTGGCAGGGGAAGGATACTGCAAAATCTCCATTCCCACCCCACTCCAGGGGAAGGATACTGCATAATCCCCATTCTGTCCCCACTCCTGGGGGAAGGATATTGCAAAATCTCCATTCCCACCCCACTCTGGAGCCAGCCAGAGGTGGTATTTGCTGGTTCTCCGAACTGCTCAAAATTTCTGCTACCGATTCTCCAGAACCTGTCAGAACCTGCTGGATTTCACCCCTGGGACAAAGGATGGGAAAAATGATTTCCCCATCCCATCCCATCCCATTCCATCCCATTTCTAGCTCTCTCTCTCTCTCCCCCTCCCTCCCCTCCCTCCCTCTCTCTCTCTCTGGTGAATATTTGCTTCCTATTATCTTCAATAAAGATGACTTTCAATACCTCCCTTCTCTCATTCTCAAATATGGCATGGGGATGAGAAGACCAGAATGTGATAGAATCATTATTTCTCCTGATCCACTGTAATATGTAAAATGCCTTCCTTGCTCTGACTGCTTTTAGAGCTATGACAGTATAGTAGACATGGCACTGGAAATTTCCATAATAATGTAGGGAAAACCTCAATAGGCTGGCAACCTTGTCTGCTCACAAATGGGCAGATTTGCATTTCCCAGTAGGTTTATTAGATACTCTGCAGAACATCATCAAATTTATTATTTTTTCTTCTTCAGCATCCCTTTAATTTCAGTGCCATACACTAAAAGGAGCCTTGCAGTAAGTCAGTTAAACCGGTATTCCTCAACTGGTGTCCTCTAGGCATGCTGTTTGAGTCTTCTAACAGTTTTAAGTCCTAGCATTTTGTATCTGGAGGCCATCCGGATTGGAGAAGGCTGGAATAAAGGTGAGCAGATTAATCTGTATCATTGCAATATAATCCTCAGCAGGTCTGCTTAAAAATAAGGTCTCCTGGATTTAATAAGATAAGGGATCCAAGATAATTGTGCCAAGACTTT
Source organism: Pantherophis guttatus (assembly GCF_059756535.1). Classification (NCBI taxonomy): domain Eukaryota; kingdom Metazoa; phylum Chordata; class Lepidosauria; order Squamata; family Colubridae; genus Pantherophis; species Pantherophis guttatus. The sequence goes on from NC_142064.1 coordinate 141,557,742, forward strand.
TGCCTTTGCTTGTTAGCCACAGGTTTTTGAGGTTAGAACAGATTTTGAGTGAGGAAAAATAAAAAACAATTTTGTTAATACCGGTATTAAACTGGATATCAATCCTAGTATTCTTCTGTCTCATTGAATTAGAGTCAGTAATCAATTAGTTCTTATAGATTTCTTAGCAACTTTCCATACCATCAATCATGAGACCTTTCTGGAATGCTGAACTGTTGATTTAGTATTCCCTAGACCAGGGGTGGGTTCTAATTTTTTTTACTACCGGTTCTGTGGGCGTGGCTTATTTTGTGGGTGTGGCTTGGAGGTCATGTGACTAGGTGGGCGTGGCTAGCTGGTCAGAGTCATTTCTGGAAGGTCCTCGCACTTACGACCAGTCCTCGCACTTACGACCTGACTCATTTGTTTGCTTTTAACACTGATCAGCTGTAGGACGGCCCTTTGAAGCCCCGTGGCAAGAGTTTAAACAGTTTTTTTCCCTCTAGTCATCAGCTGGGACTCAGGAGGCAGCAATAGATTGGGGGTGGGACCAAATAAAAGGTAAGAATAACGTGGGTGAGTTGGGGGGTGGGAGGGCGGGGGGGAGAACCGGTTCGGTGACATCATATCGTCACCGCTACCGGCTTGGCCAAACCGGACCGAACCGGGAGGAACCCACCACTGCCCTAGACTTCCCTTTTTAATTGACACTCTACAGTAGTGATGGTGAACCTTTTAGACACTGAGTGCCCAAATTGTGCATGTTCACATGCCCAAACTGAAAGGGGTGTGTGTGTGCAAATGTGTGCATGCACAGACATGCACGAACGCGGACATGCGTGCATATGCAGCAGAGACCCGAAGACCAGCTGGCTGGTGGGAGGTGGGGCATCCCAACACTGGCAGCGTGGCAAGAGGTAAGATCTTTTTCTTTTGTGAGCTTCTGCTTTGTCGTTTGCAGGGAAACAGAAGCTCACGAAAGAAATGTCATGGAAATCTGACCCGGGGCGATGGCGCATGTGCCAGCAGAGAAGGCTCTGCGTGCCACCTCTGGCACGCGTGCCATAAGTTTCACCATCACAGCTATACAGTATAAAATCTATATAAAAGTATCAGGAAGGCCATTTGGAGTTTTTGAATGGGGAAGCATCACACAGTGAAGACACCTAATTCCCTTGCTTTTCACTACCTAGTTCTAAGGAAGCAATTGGTAGCCTTGGACATAAATTACATAAATTAATAAACAACATAAACGTAATTTCATAAGTAGTGGATGAGGGAGCACAATTTAAAGTTAAGCCCATGCAAATAGAAGTCTTATGGTTAAATAGGGGTTGACGTTTTGGATAAGGTTTCATACTCCCTGAAAGAGCAGGTATGCAGTTTGAGAATAGTCCTTGATCTTGTAAATTCATTAGATTTGTAAATGATAGGTATAGTGAGTAGTATTTTTCCACCATTGTTCTGTCCTGATGCATCAGGTGTGATAGTTTTTCAGTCAGTCAGATTTGGTACTGGTTGACCACATCTTGCTTAGATTCCATCTTACTGTGAGTTCTATATGAGATTACAGGTAGTCCTCATTTAATGCCCACTTGTTCAGTGACCATTCAAAGTTGCAACAATTCTAAATGAGAAAACAAGCAAAGGCAATGGAGAAGCCAACAATCACGTGACATCGTGCCTAACAATCATACAGGATTTGCTTAACATAGGGCAATCCGGACTGATAACATAAGTCAGCGTGGTTATGTGAAATTGCATTTTAAGAACACTTCACTTAGCAACCCAGTTGCTGGGCCCAATTACCATCATTAAGTGAGGACTACTACCTGTATCTTTGAAAACTGTTCAGAAACTGGATTCAGAAACATGCAACAGGCTGCTACTTGGCAGAAGATAATGACCACGTGAATTGTTCTTCAGTTTTCTTAACAGTCTCAGAATTCAAGTCCCAGAATTTCCCAGCCAGCATGCTTAGTTTTCCTGCTTCTCTTGGCTCAAACATTCTTGTCTATTTTGCTGACTGTACTAGAAACTCAGCAATTCCCAGCTGTTCATTCGCCACCATGTAAGGTGCAAGGAACTGCCTTCATTCGTGTATTCGGCCACTGCCTTGTAGCACCATTTTGGATCTAGATAGTCATGCCCTCCTCTTGCTTGACCACAGAGCTTTTTGTTTTGTTCTTATTCCCCCCCCCCCCCCTTTACCACTTTATTAGCATTGTTCTGAATTGTGGACCCTCACTTACAAGTTGGATCATTGCAGGAGTGATTCATTGCTTCACTGGTGCAGTGGATATTTGTGGTGGGTTCCTGAAAGACTTTAAAATATCAACCAATGCAGCAATCTCTCCCCCCCCCCCTTCAATCGCTGCTTTAAAAGCCGTGGTGGCACAATGGTTAGAATGCAGAATTGCAGGCTAACTCAATGCTCACTGCTTGGTCCTGATTGAACCAATCCTGATTGGTTCAAGGTTGACTGAGCCTTCCATCCTTCCAAAGCAGGTAAAACGAGGAAGCAGATTATTGGGGGCAATATGCTGACTCTGTTGGGGAGTGGTGCATTGGGGAGTGTTGTGTTCCCCTAGAGGTGGAGCTCTTGCCTCACATTCAGGAGGCTGTGAGTTCGATCCTAGGTAGAGGCAGGTATTTTTCTCTCTGGGCACAATGAGACTATATCTGCTGAACAAAACTCTGCATTGGCGACAGGAAGGGCATCCAGCCGTTAAACACTCTGCTAGCTCCATTCAGTTGCCCAGACTCCACCCTGCAAGGAATGATGGGGTTGTTAAAAAGATGATGATGATGATGAATATGCTGACTCTGTAAATTGCTTAGAGAGAGCTTTAAAGCACTGTCTAAGTGCTATTGCTTTTTAGATGTAGCAATTGTAAACCAAACAGCAAAAAGCAGTGTTCTGTAATGAGATTAAAAAATAGCACCATTTTACTGCTATATTAAGAGAAAAACAGTAAAGTAATTAAATGCATAAGGGGTTCTTTTAGACGTAGCTTCTTGGTCATAGGGAGTCCAAAAATTGATGAGACAGGGATGGAGGGGCAGCAGCAGGGGAATTTGCCAGTGGAGGACCTTGGTATCCAGCAGTCCAGACTGAATTTTTGCAGGTTGTTGCTATACCTCCTCGCTCCAGGCAAGTTTTCTTCAAAGAGAGATCAAATAAAAAATATTACATCTGCCCTTGTATATATTGAGTAATCTCTTGGTTGCCATGGATTCTTTCGTCCTCTTCCCAGAAGTATGAATTGCTTTTGTGGTCTTGCAAACATCGGCTGATTGGTGGACTGGACAGTCATTGAACATTTCCTAGGATGGAGCTGTGATGAACAGCAAAGTTTTGGCAACTGAAGCACAAAGGGAAGATCAGAGAGGTTACATTAAAGTATAGCTCATTTACTGTACCAGTAATCCTCAACCTATAATCACAATTAAATCCAAATTTCCATTCCTAAGTGAGACAGTTGTTAAGTGAGTTTTGCCCCATTTTACGGCCGTTCTTGCCACAATTGCTAAATGAATCAACACAGTTGTTAAGTTAGTAACATGGTTGTTAAGTGAACCTGGCTCTTCTATTGACTTTGCTTGTCAGAAGGTTGCAAAAGCTGATCACGTGACCAGCCCCCCATCACCACCCGGGGACACTGCAACCGTCAGAAGTATGAACCAGTTGCCAAGCATCTGGATTTTGATCACATGACCACGGGGATGCTGCAATGGCCGTAAGCAGTGGTGGGATTCAAATAATTTAACAACCGGTTCTCTGCCCTAATGACCAGCTGGGTAGGCGTGGCTCGGTGGTCATGAGACCGTGTGGGCGTGGCCAACTCAACATCACTCACGTCGATGGGTGCTTCACCTTAACTGTTACAATGTAATAAGGGTTAACCAGAGAGGCAGTTTCTGTAAGCAGGGCAATAAAGATTAGGCTAGAAACACCACCAGAATGTTTCCTTCCTGCCTTCCTTACAGGATTAGCCCTGTAAAGTGGGGGGGGGGGAGGAGATTTCTTCCAACAACTGGTTCTCCAAACTGCTTAGAAAGTTAACAACCGGTTCTCCCGAATAGGTGCGAACTGGCTGAATCCCACCCCTGGCCGTAAGTGGGAAAAACAATCATAAGTTATATTTTTTGGTGCCATTGTAACTTTTTACAGTCACTAAATGAACTGTTGTAATTCAAGGACCACCTGTATTCTCTTCCAGAATAGGTAATTTATGCAAAGTGCAGAAAGAGAATAAGGAGTCATAAACCGATGACATTAAAGACAGGAGATAAAAGAAAAGGGAATGCAACTAAATCTGTTGTGCCCGTAAACCATTTACTGTATCTCTCCATACTTTTTATTGTGTTCCGCCGTGTCCAGACCCTGCTTTATACTTTGCCTTTTGTTCTTTAAACCTCTCACCTCAAATTTTTCAGTATCTTATCCACTCCATCTAACCACAACTTTCTTTGTTTCCCCCTTTCTCTTCATCCATTCATTTTCTTCATGTATTTGCTGAGCAATCTGAAGCTCATTCATCCACTCTGTACAGCTAAAACACTTCCATAAATTACTTTTGTTCTGCTCACTGTCTTTTACGTTTTGTCCATAGTCATCAATCACCTATTCATTCTCATTTTGTTTTACCATGCACACTTATGTTGAGGTATGATTTCCTTTGTATGCAACTTACTTTTGTACTTTCCCTGATAGACTCAATTGTCGTTCTCATAATGTCTCATTTATCAACATTATTCAGTCATTGATTTCAGAGTAGCCAAGTACTGTTTTTGCTGTATCCTTCTTAACTAGAAAAACGACACTGTTTCTTCTTGTTATTTTTTTATGTCCTGAATAGTAAAGGTAATTTTTGACATACAACCACAATTGAGCCCAAAATTACTGTTGCTAAGTGAGGCAGTTGTTAAGTGAGTTTTGCCTCATTTTAAGACCTTCCTTGCCACAGCTGTTAAGTGAATCGCCGTAGGGGTTAAGTTAGTAACATGATTGTGAAGGGACTCTGGCTTCCCCATTGATTTTGCTTGTTAAAAGGTCACAAAAAGTGATCATATGACCTCCGGAACACGGCAACCATCATAAATATAAACCTGTTGCCTAGCATCTGAATTTTGACCACTTGACCATGGAGATGCTAAAAGAGCAAGTGTGAAAACTGGTGTTGTAAGTGTGAAAACTGGCCATAAGTTACATTTTTCAGTGCCGTTGTAACTTGGAATGGTCACTAAAGAAACGGTTGTAAGTTGAGGGCAAGCTGTAAATGGTATGATCTTGAGATGGACTTCCTAATTCCAGTGCACCTAAATCCACTGATGGCTAAAATGTAAATTTGACATGTCTCATTTCATCTTTCCCTGTGTTGAGCTTCCCTGTGTTCATGCTTCTGTGTTCATGCAGCTGTATGTACAGGTAGTCCTTGGTTAATGATGGTAATTTTTTTTTTTTTTTTTTTTTTTTTTTTTTTTTTAATTTGATTTATATGCCGCCCTTCTCCGAAGACTCAGGGCGGCTTACAATGTGCTCAGCAATAGCCTTCATCCTTTTGTATATTTATACAAAGTCAGCTTATTGCCCCCACAAACTGGGTCCTCAAAAAATTGGGACTGGGTTTTTCATTGCTTAGTGATGTGGCCATAAACTGCACTGTCACATGACTGCATTGCTTAGCAACAGCAATCCCACCAATCCCTGTTGTCATTGTTAAGCAGGGCTCATGGATAATTAAGAGAGGACCTCCTCGTGATTTCCTCCTGGCTTCTAACAGGCAAAGTCAATGGTGAAGCTGGCAAGGAATTGTGAGCCCTATGAGGCTCCCAAGCAGGTTAATCTTGGTAATTGGACTGGAATTTTTGTTGTGAGGTGATATGGTCTTAAAGCAGGGGTGAAATCCAGCAGGTTCTGACAGGTTCTGGAGAACCGGTAGCGGAAATTTTGAGCAGACTGAAGAACCGGCAAATACCACCTCTGGCTAGTGCCAGAGTGGGGTGGGAATGGAGATTTTGCAGGATCCTTCCCCTGCCACGCCCACCAAGCCACACCATGCCCCCCAAGCCACGCCCACAGAACCTGTAGTAAAAAAAATTGGATTTCACCACTGTCTTAAAGGGTGAAGTCCCATGGCTACATTGCTTAATGGTGGCGGTCAATAACATTGCTATTGTTAAGCGAGGATCGTGGGTTTTAAAGTGAGGACTTCTTTGTGGCTTTTTCCCAGCTTCCAAAAAGCAAATTCACCAGGGAACCTGTCAGAAAATTGTGGTTTCCAGGCAGGCTGGGTGGTTGCAGCTGGGAGTGGGAGGGAACACAAGCCCTCCACTCCACAAACCCTCCACACGAGTGCTCTGCTACTTCTGTCATCCTCAACTGACAGCTGTCGTCTTCCTCCCTCTGCTGATGAGTCACATCCAGCCTGTGCCTTCATGAGACAGCCGTTGGCCATGTAAGGCCTTCTTCCTGAGACTTCATGCCACCTTGTCGAAGCCTGATGGGCTTCAGAATGTAGGATGGTATGGACTACAGGGCAGTAGGAGCAGCAAAGCACAGGATCAGTGGTGGGATTCAGCCAGTTCGCACCACTTCGGGAGAACCGGTTGTTAACTTTCTGAGCAGTTTGGTGAACTGGTTGTTGGAAGAAATCATTAGGACAGAGAACCGGTTGTTAAATTACTTGAATCCCACCACTGCACAGGATGATAGGGTGGCAGCAGTGGTGGGTTGCCCACGGTTCGGACCGGTTCACAAGAACCAATAGTAAAACTGGTGGGAGGCTCCGCCCACCTCCCGGATGTCGTTATTGGCGATCTGTGCATATGCGATCCCGTTGCGAACCGGTAGTAAAGGTAAGTAGAACCCACCCCTGGGTGGCAGAGAGTGTAGGGTAACCAAAAACGCAGAGATGGGGGCGGGAGCACAGCCTATCAAGCACCTGCACATTGATCATGTGACCATGAGTATGCTACAGTGGCCGTAACTTCACGGATGGGTGTAAGTAGCATTCATGCAGCAGTGTCGTATCTTTGAATGGTTGGTGAACAAATGATCATTAACCAAAGAGTCGCAATAATTCTACCTTTGTAGCTACCAGACACCTTTTGTATTGGCTGTAGTTGACCTAAGAGGCACAAATGTATGGCTTTCATTCCAGAATCACTTTATAGGGGAGATGGGTGGCATAAAAATGTAATAAATGAACGAATTGTAAGTTGAATAATTCCTTTTTTAAAAAATAAATAGTACCATATTTTTCAGAGTATAAGACACATCTTTTCCCCCCAAAAAAGAGGGTGAAAAACTGGGTGTGTCTTATACTCTAAATGTAGCCCCGTCCAGCTTCTCAAACAGGTTTGAGGCTGAAAAAAGCATCAGAAATGAAGCTTCAGAAAAGAAGCCCCCAAACAGAGCTTCAGAGGCTTTTTTTCTGAAGCTCTGTTTTGGAGGCTTTCAGAGGCAGAAAAGAAAGTTTTTTCTGAAATGGAGTTTCAGAAGTTTCAGAGGCAGAAAAAAAAGCAAAAAAAAAAAAAGCAAGGCACAGAGCTCACAACCAAGGAACCTGTTGCTAAAATTCACCTCTGGGAAAGCTGATTGGGGGTATTCCGGGAGGCCAATCCACCTGCCAATCAGCTTTTTTCTTATTTTCCTCCCCAAAACCTAAGGTGTGTCTTATACTCCGAAAAATACGGTAATTCTTTGAAACGAGGCTTCAGAAATCTAATCTGATCTATGAGTTAAACCCATTGGTCACAAATAGCCATATCTACTATCTTTTTTAACCAAATATAAAAACGCAACTACAGCTTTGTTTTCAGAGTCTTATTTGACTTAATTCACTATTATGAAGCTTGGGACCAACTTCCAGCAGAGGTTAGTGGATCTGTCCTCGGTAACTGAATTTAAATATGCTTGGGACGAGCGCATGTCCACCATCTGACAAAAAAAAAATGAAAAAATAATGCTAATTAAAACTAATAAATTACATAAATTAAAAAGAAAACAACAAACAAAACAACAACAACAAAACTCTCAAAGGGCAGGCTTGATCGACCGCTAGGACTTTTTCTGCTGCTAGTTTTCTATGTTTCTATTGACATCCAGATGGCTTTAATCTAGCCGCATCTGAAATGCCATTAGTATTCCATAAGAACCTCAGCTCTTCCTTGGGATCATGTTGAATGCTATTCAACCTGTGGGGCTCATTATCCAGCACTGTATCATCAATCATTTTATGTTTTCTATTCAAGTGGTTTCCTTGGTAAGGATACAGGAGTGGTGTATGATTGCCTCCTCCGTCAGTATAAATCGAAGTCTTTCCCGTTGTCACTAAAGGGATCATCTTCCTCCAGCATTTTCTTTTACCACTGCTATTCAGTATACGGACCTGCTTTAGCTGGGCAACTGGGATGATTTTTATGCATTGGGTGACCCTGCTGGGAATGTTTTCTCTGGGCATATACTCCTGGTGTTCTTTGCTCATTCCTTCCAGGAACAACCCACTCCCTCCCCCCCAATCACAATGAGGCAGCATAGCAAGATGTGAGTGGGGCTGGGGCTGGGGTGGGGAGATCAATAGATTTATGCTTAAAATGAGTAAGCATTTTTCTAAGCGCATAGTCACCAAGCCTTTGTGCTTATTCTTGGATTTCCATGAGTCAATAACTATTTTGGTACTCTTCGTTATGTCGTCTAACAAATTATTTTTTCCCCTAGGTTGCATTTGCTCAGAGTATTGCCCAATTTTTGCTAAAACTCATCTCACCTTCACTCAGATTTTCATAAATTTACAAACATTGAGCAGGCATTCCTCTCCTCCCCTCTCCCCTCTTCCCTCTTCCCTTTTTCCCTTCCCTCCCCCTCCCTCCTCCCTCCTCCCTCCCCCTCCCCTGCCCCCTCCCCATCTCCCCTCCCCTTGGCCTGACTTTCATGGGGGCAATGGGAGAGATGAAACATGGCAAACAGATGAAGAGGTGCAAGATTGTGATGGAAACTCTGAACCTTACATACTGTAGTATACATAACACACGTATAAAAAGGCAAAACGTGTATTGTATTGTCATGGTGCTCATGTATTTATTTTGGCATCACCCTGGCTAACAGTTGACATTTCTGTTCAGCTACCTGACCTAGGCTTATAATTAAGCATTTAAGCCGATTTAACTTGCATTGTCATCAGTCAGATGCACACAGTTTTGGCCAGCAGATGCCAATGCAATATTAAAACCTCACTGGAATACGAAATAATATCTGAAAGCAATTCTTATAAACTGACTATATAAATTTGTTCAGAATATAAATCATGGTTTTTTAAAAAAAACCAATCAGGGTGTCAAAAACGACACCTTTATTAACACAACCCCACCAGACCACAAGAAGAAACATTATGAAAAGGCTATCATACAAATTCTGTTGCAAGGTTATATAAGCTTCTTTTTAGAAGGATAACAGGTACAGATGGCTATTTAGAAAATTAATATTTTGTCAATCTAACAAACATTTGTATTGGCAGGCGGTTATTCTAGACACCCATTTCTTTTTATTCTGTAATCCAGGGGTGTCGAACTCAAGATTTGGCCCACGGGGTGCTTAGATCTGGGCTGCCCTGGAAACAGTGAAGGACTGGCCCACAGTGCCTCTGCTGGCCCTCCTGGCCTCCGTTTTCACTGGCAGATAGCTGCAGGACATCGAGCTGGCCACACCTACCCTGGCCACGCCCACCCCAGCCACGCCCACTCACCACCCCCGAGGTCAATCACAACCCTGATGGAGTCTTCAATGAAATTGAGTTTGACATCCCTGCTGTAAACAGAACTTCATTGTTCAATCAACTGCTTGCTGGTGTAGATGAAGCAAAGAAGAAAGTTAAGCTGGGTAGAAGAGATAATACAGGTAGTCCTTGAATTACAACCGCAATTGAGCCCAAAATTTATGTTGTTAAGTGAGACATTTGTTAAGTGACTTTTGTCCCATTTTACAACCTTTCTTGCCACAGTTGTTAAGTGAATAACTTCAGTTGATAAGTTAGTAACCCAGATGTTAAGTGAATCTGGCTTCCCCATTCACTTTGCTTTTCAGAAGGTCGCAAAAGGAGATCACGTGGCCCAGGGACACTGCAATGGTCATAATTATGAACCAGTTGCTAAGCACCTGAATTTTGATCACATGATCAAAATTCATTGTAGGGATGCTACAAAGGTCGTAACTGTGAAAAACGGTCATATATCACATTTTTCAGTGCCGTAACTTTGAGCGGTCATTAAATGAACTGTTGTAAGTTGAGGACTACCTGTAATTGCCCTATCTATGTCTTGTAGACATGGGAATTAGGTAGAACAACTACCTATGAGCAAATACCTTGAACCATGAATGTTTAAGGAAGCAAGGTTCACATGGTCTTTTAGTCTGGTTTAATCCCAGGAAAAGAACTTTGATTACAGAATCTTGAAAACTAAATAAGAAAACTAACCTGCCCTACTCAGTCTGGCAGAAAAGATCTACTTTGGATCCCATCTGCTAAAGAATTTCAGCCAACTGGGTCCAGGAGAAGAGCCTTTTTGGGTCTAGGAAAACTCACCACAGCTAACTTGCCACAGACAACTGTCTGCCAGACAACTGTCACAGAACAAGAGTTACACTAATATCAAATAAATGGTGGAATAGAATCATTAAGAGCTGCGGTGGCGCATGTGGTTAGAGTGCAGTATTGCAGGCTACTTCTGCTGCCTGCCAGCTGCCTGCAATTTGGCAACTCAAATCTCACTAGGCTCAAGGTTGACTCAGCCTTCCATCCTTCCGAGGTGGGTAAAATGAGGACCCAGATTGATGGGGGGCAATAGGCTGACTCTGTAAACTGCTTAGAGAGGGCTGTAAAGCACTGTAAAGCTGTATATGTCTAAGTGCTATTGTTATTAATGAAACAATGCCAAAGGAGGGACAAAACACTTAAAAAAAAAACCTTTTTATTATATTGTAAGCTGCCTAGAGTTGCTGTATCAGTGAGATGAGCAGCATAAACATTTAATAAATAAACAAATAAATGCCAGACTCTTAATTTACTGGAGAGTCTGTATTCTGTAAGGGTTAGGATCTCTCTGTCTTGTTGGAATTTCTTTCACACAGATTCCCTTCCTGCCAGATTGATGCCTTTCTTAAGAAGGCTGAAATGCTCATCTACTCCCCATTCGCCAAGTTTGGAAAAGCTTTCTTTTCTTGCCCAGACCCTAAGATTTCTTTTACAACTATCCTCCGTGAACAAGAGCCGACAGTGGGAATGCTGAGCTAAATTCTTAGATTTTTTTTTTAAAAAATCTCTGTTCTTTTCTGTGATTTATTTGGCTTTCACAAACTGCATACTGATAGAGTAGACAGTAGACGGCAGGGTAACAATGGGATGGGCATTGTGAATAGAACATGTAGGAATGAATAGAGGTGAAAGTAAGTGATTATTGTAGACATCCCCCCAAAATTGAATTCTTTGCACAGCAAATGATGTCAAGGTTTATGCCAGGAAGGTGGGACTTTCCCTTTTTAAATCTCACATTCATCAACATCCAGCCTGCTGGGAAATAGAGAGAAATGACCCAAATCTCGGCCAATTTACTCAATAATGGTCTGCTTGTTATTTTGGTCTCGGCTTCAGTAATATGAGAAAACTGGTAAGATAATCAGGATAGTAATTAAACTTAAACAAGTTCCTGTTATGTGATCTTTCTCTTTTCTTTATTAAGGGACAAGTACAACCACAATCAGTTACCGTATTTTATTCAGCTTGATTGTCCATGAGGAGGAGGAGAATGTCTTAGATAATATTTGTGCACTTCTCTTTTCCTCTTCACTCCTCTGTGTTCAATTAATGTTATTAATTGTGCTGTAATGTGTCATTTTGAGATCTATGGAGGTCTCATTTTCCTGGAATTATAAGAAAACTGACCTCAAGAAAGACTGAAGTCTTTCCTCAACAAGGTTCATAATTCATCTCAGTGAGGGACCAAATGTTTGAGGGCAAAAGACGAATCTGTCAGGGCAAAAGGCGAATCTGTCGGGACATCAGTAACATAATGAAGGCAATCACGATGAGAGATTACAGACCAAGAGTTTTCTCCTCTAGCCATTAGTGGTCCAAATAGTTGTAAAAATGTAACAATCAAGGATAAAACAGGCAAAAATGCTGCCCTTTAATAGCACCCTACCTCTATTAGATGAGGAATATCTTCTCACCTTGTCCACTCAATGGTCCCTCTACCTGGAAAAACAGGACGTGCTTTCTACATAGAAAGTCACTAGCAATTGGGAAACATTCACCAAAAATAGACCACCCGATGGAGGGACATCTAACCACAGTTTCTCTTTTTATTTATTTATTTATTTATTAGTCATATTTCTATGCCGCCCACGCTCCGAGGACTCTGGGCCAGGGGTGGGTTCTAAATTTTTTTACTACCGGTTCTGTGGGCGTGGCTTATTTTGTGGGTGTGGCTTGGAGGTCATGTGACTAGGTGGGCGTGGCTAGCTGGTCAGAGTCATTTCTGGAAGGTCCTCGCACTTACGACCAGTCCTCGCACTTACGACCTGACTAATTTGTTTGCTTTTAACACTGATCAGCTGTAGGACGGCCCTTTGAAGCCCCGCGGCAAGAGTTTAAACAGTTTTTTTCCCTCTAGTCATCAGCTGGGACTCAGGAGGCAGCAATAGATTGGGGGTGGGACCAAATAAAAGGTAAGAATAACGTGGGTGGGTGGGAGGGCGGGGGGGGAGAACCGGTTCGGTGATGTCATATCGTCACCACTACCAGCTCGGCTGAACCGGACCGAACCGGGAGGAACCCACCACTGCTCTGGGCGGCTTACACCAAAGACAGTATACTAAATAGCATATTGCCCCCAACAATCTGGGTCCTCATTTTACCCACCTCGGAAGGATGGAAGGCTGAGTCAACCTTTTTCCCCCTGATTCTTTTGTCTTAAATTTATGTCAGAGAAGAAGTGCTAGTGGAGATGTAATTTGAATCATGCCTAAAAATTTAGCCACTCCTAAATTACTAAAGAAGATTTTATTACATTGACACCAATGATGGTAGTACATTTTATATTTAAAGAAATTCTTATAGTAAATATGAAGGGATGAACCTCTTTCTTTTTTAATTTAGCATTCCCTACTAGAATAAAATAGGTACTGTACTACATTTATTATTTGTAAAGTTGTAAGGAAAGCTTGCCCAGATTTTTGGATGAAGATACAAAATAATAAATAAATTAGAAAGTTCTTCAAATCCCTCTGCATCTTTCAATTTATGACAAACCTTCAGGCTCATTTGATTACAATCCAATAATAATTAGATGTGCAGCACACCTGTCAGAGCCTGGGTAAAATTGGCCAGGTGCTACTTAAAATTTGGGATGGAGCTCCCATTGTGTTCCCCATTGGCAATTCTCTGATTGGGAATGTGTAATATATACGTAAATCTAACTGAGTGATGTTAGCAATCAATCTTCTAGCAGTTTCTCTGTGAGCCAAGTGGACTGCCTGTGTCTTTTCTGCCAGTTTCAGGGGTGGAGGGAATAGGAAGGCAGCTTTGTGAAATCCTGAATGTGAAAGATTTGAAGCATTAGGGAAGAAAGAGGATGAATCCTGCCTCCTGTGTATTGTCAGTTCTGCAGAATTCTTAGCTATTTATTTGCCAGAAGCTTTTGAGTTTGATCAGTGAGCAACATACAACACACAATATTATCTGCTCGAAAAGACTCTGCTCAGTCTCAAATCAAAGCTGTGTTCCTTTTATTGAACGAGGAAGGAGCTGAATCATCCTTCTGGTTGCTGGAACTTTGCTTCTAGGTATATATTTTTATTTCTTAGATCACAGGAAAATTTGTTGTCCACAAGGTTGAAATTCTGGAAGTTACCTGCTGCCCAGTTGTCACAATATTTATTTTAACTGATTTTTCTGCTTTCTGGTGCGTGAAGGCCTTCCTCATAATTTATTTCTGTCATTTGAAATCAGGTCTCCTCGACGCACAAACTTTTGCTATTTAATTATTTCAGTAATCTTAAGCAGACTTAATGCTTGATTGGACTGCAGCCACTGTCAATAATTTCATTTGTTTGCTTCTTTTCTTAACAAAAATCACTTTAGAATGGTGATATTTTAGATGAAAAGAAAAGTTCCTATACAACCGGATTATTGCAGACTGGGGTACCCGAAAGAATGGCTTTCTTCTTATGAATCTAACCACTATTACAACCATCAAAGAAGATGGACATTTATTTGGTATCAATAGGAACAGAATTTTGTTATGGAGGTGCCCAGGCAGATGGCCATCCTGCCCTAGAAATATAAGATATTTTGCATTAGTTTAAGCACAGGTTGAAAACATTGCATATATTGGATTTGATTTAAAAAGTATGATTTATTTTTATTCAGTTTACTACCTTACTTCAGAAACTTTATTTTTATTGTTTTAATATTTTTTTCAATAATTTTATTAGAGTTATATTAACTGAATAAAACTAAGAACCCAATACTAGATACATAAGTGTCCCCGAAAAAAGGAAGGAAATGAAACCTTTCTATTTCATCCCCATCAAGTATATTCAACATTAACCTTTTAGTGCTGTCTCGTAACTTAAGCCAGATACATTTTCACTTCACGATTCACTCCATTATCTATAAACACATCTAACGGTATAAATTTTCAGTTCTAATTGATCAACAAAGGTCTAATAAAAGTTAATAAAAAATACCTAACAACATAAGTATATTATCATCCTTTCCATTTAGTTTAATTTCCCATCATCTCTTTGTTTTAACAATTAAACATTATAAAAAAAAATAATTGTAATAAAATTGAAAGCTATTAAACATTATCAGGCATAGCCCCTTACTTAGCTATCCAAAAATGGTAACATACATATGGTAATATAAAACCAATCCATTACAACCATTGAACATTTCCAAAAGAGAAACGATCAAATCAAGATAATCATTAAACATCACTAAAGAGAGCAACTCATTATTTAACTACAGTCAAATAAACCAGTGTTATAACTTCTTTCCTTCTTCCTCCCAGCCATCCTTAAATTCCATAGATAAAATTCTAACTCCTCTTTTCTTCTAGCGTCTTTGTTTCTTCTCTTGCTGTTCTTATCATCTTTATCCAAGTCCATTTATACTTTCCATGAAGTAACTCCAGTAAATTTCTTATGTTTCAATTTAATAAGATAGACTATATTGTTCTTTGGGTGCATTATTTCTATTTATTTTTTATTTTTCGATTATCCAATTCCACTATAAGTTGTAATTTTTGAGTCCACCTTATGTCCGTTTCAGTTATCTTCAAAAGAGTTTGTCCATCTTTGGTAACAACTTTTTCCAGCAAAGAATTAAAAAGTTACAGCAGTTCACATTCTCAGAGATCAAAGATTTCCTCTGGTGTAGCCATCATGTGCTTTAGCAATCAACCCTCAAAGTCTTGCTTTGCGCTGAAAACAAAACAGATTTTTCCCACATGTGAAGATCATTTTTAATTAGTTTCAAAAGGTTTCTTTAAATCAGTTTTACAAAGACTTAACATTTCGAATGTTTAACATTTAAGTGCTGCAACATCATATTTGGTAACCACATCAACAACTCTTCGTTTGAAAGCTTCTTTGTCCTTGGACTTTCAAAAGATGACATTTGAAAATTGGGTGGCCCAAGCATGAAGTTTCTTGTGTAATTGCTCTTTGAAACCCAGTTTGGTTAGACTATCTGGATCCATGGACAGGAGCCATTAATTGACTACTTTAATTACTGAATGGCTTTATATGGGGGGGAGGGGGGTGTATGGCTAGCTCTGTCATTACTGGTGGGGCTGGTGTAGACTTATCAACCCCCAGGACACTTTTCAGAAAAGTATATTGTATCTATTCCAGTAAGGTGACATTTATATAGCCCAACAATTCTGCATCATATATGAAAATTGGGACTATTTGCTGTTATATACCTTTATCAGAGGTGGGTTTCAGCAGGTTCTGACCAGTTCTGGAGAACTGGTAGTGGAAATTTTGAGTAGTTTGGAGAACCAGTAGTAAAAATTCTGACTGGCCCCACCCACATCTATTCTCTGCCTCCCAAGTCCCAGCTGATCAGGAGGAAATGGGGATTTTGCAGTAACCTTCCCTTGGATTGGGGAGGGAATGGAGATTTTACATTATCCTTCCCCTGGAGTGGGGTGGGAATGGAGATTTTACACTATCCTTCCCCTGCCACGCCCACCATGCCACGCTCACCAAGCCACACCCACAGAACCGGTAGTAAAAAATTTTGGAACCCACCACTGACCTTTATGATTGGAATTAGCCAACCCATGGAGTAATAGGAGAATCAGAGACATATGGATAAGGAGAACTTATTCATATGTATGGGATAAACTTAACATTTCCAATTTTATGCAGTTCATAGAAAGACTTTTCAAAACATACTCTAGGATGTCCAGCAAATGTAAAAAAAACCAAAAGAACCTTTTGAATAGGTTTCATATTAAGATTTTAAGAAACACCACTTAATATTATTTAAGGCCTTTAGCCACTGATTTATTAATCAGGAATATTTCAATTCTTTATTCCAGAGTTCTTGCAAATAATTAATATCCATCTTGAGCGATTCCCTTAATAGTTTTTTTCAAAAATGCTATAGACTTTAAATGATCTAAATCACATTCCAACCCAGACAGTAATTTAGGAGTTTTAAGGTCTGTGAAACTGTCAAATCAAGAGATTTGATGAATTTAATATACTTCCACATTACAGTTTTAGGCAATCTGAAACCTTCCTTTATTTCAAAGCCTTTAAAAACTTGGTAGGTAATAAAATAATCTGGAGTATTAATATCCTTGATTACTGATGATTTGGGAAACTTTCTAATTATTTTCATAGTCCAAGAATGTAAATTTATCATGTGAATAAAGATTATATTTGCACTTGCATCTCAGTTTCTTCCAACTATGCCTTGCCAACCTTAATTCAGGAAATATAATCAACCTACAGCTAAAAGAACTAAACCTTTGTCTTTCTGTCACAAACGGGCCATATAATTTTCTAAATGTGCTTATGTTTTTCTTTTTTCATGATTTATAATCTATGGATTATGGTTATGGATTATCCAGGAATTGATATTAATACACTGTATAACCCCACAATAAAGGTGAAGCACAAGATAGTCTCCCATTTCCCAATCATCGTTATATTCAACTTTATTGTCATTGTACGTGTATACACAGTATACCCATACAACGAAATTCACTTAACACCCAAAGACCAGGTCCAACACACATAACAAATATTAAATTAACAAATTAAAATATTAATATCCATAAATCAATATACATTAATCTTGAAGTAATATTTATTCTTACGTTTGCATTTCTATCAGCAGAACTATTAATAGACTGATTCTGGGCTTTATTATTTACTACTAATTAATTATTTGGATTAAATTATGATTTTATTGTACTTGTTTCTTAACTTGTGTTCGCCGCCCTGAGTCCTTCGGGAGAATGGCGGCATATAAATACATGTAATAAATATAAATAAATAAATAAACTATTAACCATCTACTTACATCAACTTTGATTTGAATGTTTTTACGTAATGATATATGTACAGTCACAAATCAAGAATGAAGTTAAGCAATTTTATTCCCAGTCATTTAAAGAAATTTAAGAAATGGATAAATACCCCATTTTTACAAATTTCCACAAAAACATTTTGGTTTATAGGCGTATAGGGATCTTAGTCAGATTAACTGAATGTGTTCATAAATTACTAAATTACATAATATCAATATGGGGTTCTTTTGTAATAAATACATAATTAGCAAGAAGCCATAATATAAGCTTGGTGCATAATAACAACCATGGTTTTGCTGAAATGATTTCCATTTTAAAACAGACTTGATGATTCCAATATTGCATTTTTATTAAAAAAAAATAAATGAAGGACATCCTTGACAAGTTCCACATGACATCATGATAGATGAGGAGATAAATCCACTTGCGATAAACCAAGTGAAGGGGATAAAGTACTATTTATAAATCCGATTGATATAATCCATATTTAAGCAGAACTTGCCTCAGAAATTTTTCTCCATATTAAAGGCCTAAAGGTCTTCAGTGAAATGACTACTGCTTCTGTTTTTGTTTTTAAATGTCTGTCCAGGATATCAGTTAATAATCCAATATCATCAAATGCTTGATATTCTTTAAGAAAACCTGATTGAAAATTATAATCAGTATTCTGCTGTGAGGGTCAAAACGTTTACATCTAAGTTTAAAAAGGAAATGAGATAATAATTTGCATGATCACTTGACATTTTATCAGCCTTCCTCATTAATTATATAGACATAGAATATTTAAAAATGCATCATTATAAAGCTCCAATAGCCACTGAGGCAAAAACCTCTCTCTCTTTCTCTCTTTCACTCTACCTACCTACCTACCTACCTATCTGTCTATCTGTCTATCTTTCTATTTCTTATATTACTCAACCGAATAACCATTTGAACTAAGAGCTTTCCTGTTTACATAGATTTCATGGTTTTTATTAATCTTTGGAGAGAGAAAGCTGCAACTAAACAGGCAGCTTGATCATGAGTAATCTCAGAAAGAAAAGCCTGTATTATATATAAAATGATTAATTTCCTCCTCTGTTTATACAGCTGAAAATAAAAATAACAAAATAAAGAAAAAAAATGTTGTTGAGTCAGAATCATTTTATGTTTTACCTCAGGCATCCTCAACAGCAGAAAGAATATTATATTGCTATAATTGTTTCAGCTGACAGGCTAGTAATCTACCAGGTTTTTCACTTTGCTTTCTCTATCTTTCCTTTATATGACTTAATGAATATTCTGTTTCAAATGCTTAAAGGGAATTAAGCTCCCGTTTAGCACTTTTTGCATTTCCAAAGCTCATTAACTTTGCCCCAGATGTTCTTGTTTAATTTTATTTATCTCTTTCCTTGAGGCATAATCAATAATACGAGCACGTAAATACCTAGAAGTCTGAGATAACCAATAGAATTGCAGAATGTTTGTTTATAAGGGAAAAAAGCCCTTTAAATTTTAATTGCATCTGCTCTATAAAAAATGGGCCCTTTAATAAAGATATATTTAAATATCATCCAGGAAAAAAAAAATAGATGGCTATTTCTTGAATTAACTGCTAATGTTACTAGAATATGTTGTAATATGACTATAGTGTTAACAATAAATTCATTAATATATCCAATTGCAGATCAAGATACCAATAAGCACTGGTGTATCTGGAAAAGAGACATATATTCTTGTTTGATGATTTTAAAAGTAATTATTACTCCACTGAATTAAATTCAACATATAAATTTACAATAATTTTGTGTATGACAATTTAGGTGGGATATTCTAACTTAATAAAGGATCTAATTTCTTTTATTAAATTCTTCAGCTATTATATCTGATCCAAAACCAAATGAAGACTGACTTCCTAGGTGTTCACTTATTTCCTATTCCACCACATATTCTAAACATTTGTCAATCAAAAGTACAAGCAGACTTTGAATTTCTACAGGGGTATACTTGATCAATGTAATCCATAGATCTGAAATAGTACTCCTACAGAAGGTTATACTTTCTTGAAAAATCAAACCAAACCAAAGACAAAACAATCACGTTTTGAGTCACCCAAATTAGTAAACATAACCTAAAGGTATCTGTGGACTTTTCATTCTGTGAAACTAATAGAAATATCACATTGGTCAAAAACTATAATAATAATAATGTTATCTGGACCTCTTCCAATCAGGATTCAGGCCTAGTTATAGCACTGATATGTCATTGATCATCCTTGTTGATGACCTCTGATGGTTTTGGGGTTGGGTGATGCATCCATCCTGACCCTTTTGATACCATCAATCTTAGTATTCTTCTCTCCCAGTTTAAGGGGTTAGGGATTACAGGGGTCCTTCTCCTTTTTTCCTGGCTGATACAGGTTGATAGGGCTAACAGATCAAATCTGAGTCCCCCTGTTTTATACCGCTCCTCTTTAACATGTAGGTAATGTGTCAGTGTGAGATCATCTGTAGGAATGAGTTATGGTATTGTAAGGTCCCAAAATACACTTGAGTCACCAGAATGCCAAAGAGAGAGAGACTCAAGACGAGGCTTGTAAAAAAAACAGATTTTATTTATGGCAAAAACAAAATACTGGGTGGAACTATATCCAGAACATACAGATACAATGCATGCGAGGAGATAGCCACACCTTGGGGAAGCTATGGCGTCCTTTTATACCCTCAGAGACGTCAGCTTAGTACCCAACTCTGGCCTCCCAATCCAGGCCCGTGCATTCCTTGTTGCCCTGCAAGGGGGAATAGAAACTTCCCAATTAGTCATCTTGAGCATTTCTTTGTTTACTCAATTGGCCACTTAGGCCCCCTGGCCCTGGAAAGTAGGAGTCTATCCAGATCAACATAAATTAAGACTGAGATATGTACCATGCTGTTAGATGGCACAAGAAAAAAACAGGGAGAAGATTGATATGGGTTCAGGTCAAATGGCAGGGACATATGTTTGACAAATACCAGATACATTATAGGCCTAATAATAGAATATGTTTGTTACAGGAGATACAAATATAAAGGCATAATATATGTGATACAAATACAAAGGCATATGTGTATTACAAGAACCTAATGGTTACAGAATCGAGTATACCAGTATATCATATCCTAGCATTATTTATTATATCCTTATTATTGTTTCCCTTCAGTATTATCATTATGTTGATCGTACCAGTTGTATATCTCTGTCCTGAACTGACCAGGTGATGCCGCTGGATCCTTTCCTGTTGCCTGAAGCTATGGGGGTTTGGGTAAGGGGAAAATACCCTGGCTTAAGTTTGGCAAGACTATTGATTTTTTAAGGTCACAGCTTTGGAGGTTTTTCATCTTTATCTCTGTCTGAGAGTACACTTCCTCAGTCAGTGCACAATTTGAGGGCCCTCCTGGATTTGCAACTCCTGCTTAAGGAGCAGGTGGCAGGTGTAGCTAAAGGGGAACCTTTTTTTAAAATATTTTTTTTTTAAAAAAATATTTATTTGTCAAGAACATATTAGGTAATATATATAAGTCTAAGCATGAATTGAATACATAAAATAGATACAAATAGAGAAAACATTAGGACAGGGACGGTAGGCATGCTGGTGCTTTTATGCATGCCCCTTACAGACCTCTTAGGAATGGGGTGAGGTCAAAAGTAGACAGTCTTAGGTTAAAATTTTGGGGGTTTTGGGATGAAACCACAGAGTCAGGTAGTGCATTCCAAGCATTGACCACTCTGTTGCTGAAGTCGTATTTTCTGCAATTGAGTTTGGAGCGGTTCACTTTAAGTTTGTATCTATTGTGTGGTCGTGAATTGTTGTGGTTGAAGCTGAAGTAGTCATTGACAGGTAGGACATTGTAGCAGATAATCACTTCTTGTTTTGATTACTGTAATGCATTTTACATGGGGCTGTCCTTGAAGAGCATTTGGAAATAACAACTAATCCAGAATACAGAAGCGGGGTCAGTTTTGGGGTGTTTCTCATTATGCTAATATTACACTGCTGGTCCATGATCTGTAGTAGCTTCCAGTAGGCTTCTGGATGCAATTCAAGGAACTACTTATCACCTATATGGTGCAGGGCCAGACTATTATTGTTTCTGCTGGGCCCCCAGATGTTTCTCAATCTAGTAAAAACTTACAAAATAAACAAAGGGAAAATTAGAAAATAAGAACTAGAGAAAAAAGAAGGAAGTGAGAAAGAGAAAAAAAATGTATAATTATTCCATCATTCTATTGAGTAATTATCATCTTAATTTTTTTCCTAATGTTTTTCTCCCTTTTTAATCCCCAACTAGAAATAGCAATAGCACTTAGACTTGTACAGTATATCGCTTCACAGTGCTTTACAGCCCTCTCTAAGTGGTTTACAGAGTCAGCATACTGCCCCCAACAATCTGGGTCCTTATTTTATTGATCTCGGAAGGATGGAAGGCTGAGTTCAACCTTGAGCCGGTCAGGATCGAACTGCTGGCAGTGGGCAGAGTTAGCCTGCAATACTGTGCCACCACGCAGTGAAATCAATTCATTTTTTCTTCTTTCAAGAAAAACTCCATATAAGGTTTCCAGTCTTTCAAAAAAAAAAAAAAAAAAAAAAGCCTCATTTTTTTCCTCTCTGATCAGAATGGTCAATTTTGCCTTTTTGCTAGTTCAGATAAGTTTATTTTATTACTTTTTAAACTTTTTATATATAATAATAAAATAAGTTATGATATGCAATATTAATTTCCCATATATTTTTTCCCAATGTTTCTTAACCTTGGCAACTTTAAAATGTGTGGACTTCAACTCCCAGAATTCCCCAGTTCACGTGCAAGCCAAGGAATTCTGGAAGTTGAAGTCCACACAAGATGCCAAGACCGAGAAACCCTGCTTTTTTCTAATTCCTTGTCCACAAACCCCATTTGGAATAATTCTGATTTCACCATAATGTTAATCTGCAGTATCTTTTGCATCATTGTATAGAGATCCATCTAGTGTTCATATATATAGCTCTGTCTTTTGACATATTCTTCTATCTAGGTCATATAAAAACATATTGCTTAAACCTATTTTTAAAATATAAAGTCATGATGATTTGAGCTTGGCTACTCTGAGTTCCTGCAGCTGCAGCATAACAAAGAAAGATGGGTTTCCTAATTCATTAAAGCCATTTTTCCCCCAGTGTCATCAGTCTCAGAATGGCTACACAAGTAGTCATGTTTTTATTTTTAATGGTACATTAATATATCACAGGGATTGTTTATTATTCCCTGATCTTGGGTTGGGGGAAAAGAGTTTGCTTCACACCATTAGATGAAAGATCTCTTTATTATGTCATAATTAATTGTCAAAGAAGGGTATCAGATGAGTTGACAGAACTGTACAAATAGCACTTGCAACTACTAATGTGGTAATTAATGATGATCAATGGGGCCATTAATTGTATTCTCCTAGTTGAGGGTCTGAGTCTATATTTATCATTGGGGTGATAAATCACATGCTTATTAAAGGGTTGTATATGAATGGAGATTCTTATAAGAGACTGACAAGCAAATAAATTGAAACGTCAGAATAAAAAAAGAGAGAGGAGGGTGCAAAATGAGACTCAAGAATATCTGGATATGACTGGCATGAAGAATAAATGCAGCATGTTTAATATTAAACAGTATCAATCCAGCAAGTAGCCTACTACTAGTAGCCTACTACTAGCAGTATTAGGTAACCACATTACCTACTCCCAGCTATTAATCTAGAATCCAAACAAGTGTATGGCTTGCCTGCCTATGTTTACATAAGGTTGCCAGTTTGTAGTTAATACATTAATATAATACATTAATATAATAAATTAACTTAAAAAAATACTACTGTCTGAAGTCAGTTTATACCAAAAAAAGATCAGATTAATTATTACTTAGGCTTTGGCTCCAGATATGATGTTTCCCCTATCTTATAAACCCACAGAAGCAAATTGAAAGGGCTATTTAAGAAACTCTCCTTTGATTGCAATTTCATCTAGCTGCAAAGGTGAATTTGGGAATTCCAAATCTCTTATTTCATGATGCAGAAAAACCAGATGCCTTGTAAAACCAATGTTGTCCTCCAGGGAGCCTTCCATTATGTTCTCCACAACCAGCCTTCGTTCCATGGAAAGTAAAGAAGCTTGTATGCAAGTGGGTATTGCCAGTGATGGGTTTCAATTTTTTTTTTACTACCGGTTCTGTGGGTGTGGCTTGGTGAGCGTGGCAGGGGAAGGACACTATAAAATCAATCAATCAATTTTATTTATTGATTAGCCCTTTGGGCCATATCAAGTGCAGAATTACAAAGACAAATCATTACAAAGGTTTGGTAAAACAAATTAAGTAAGATTGGAATAACTCGCAATTAAAATACAATTAGAATAAAATACGATCTAAAATAAAATCGGGATAAAATACAATAATTTAAAGTACCATTTAAATATAATTAAATTTATATTATAACGTCGCCCCTGCATCTACCCAATCAGTGTTAACTGCTATTAAAATTATATTGTTAGATCAAGTGATCATTCTTACAATCTACCGCATTTTGCTGCACCAACTTTGTCCTCCTTCCCATCAACTTTACCACAAATTTAGCAATCCATTTTACCAACTGCAAGTTGGAACCTAACAAACAATATCGCAAAAAGTGCTCTTTAGACTTAGGGGTGCTGGTATAAAAGATCCTGTCCAGTTGATGTTCCCTCAGGTCTGAATATAGGGGGCAATCAAAAATTACGTGGGATGTTGTTTCGACTTCCCCCGTCCCACACATAGACAGACTATAAAATCTCCATTCCCACCCCACTCCAGGGAAAGGATACTGTAAAATCTCCATTCCCTCCCCACTCCAGGGGAAGGTTACTACAAAATTCCCATTTCCTCCCGATCAGCTGGGACTTGGGAGGCAGAGAATAGATGGGGGTGGAATTTTTACTACCGGTTCTCCGAACTACTTAAAATTTCTGCTACCAGTTCTCCAGAACTGGTCAGAACCTGCTGAAACCCACCTCTGGGTATTGCAAGAACAGCTATGACCTGCATGTGTGTCAATAACATCACACATAACACCCCATTTAAAACTTTTGTCATAGTATGGCCTCAAGACCATGTCCAAGGCTTCAGGTTGTTCCCCTATGCTTTATATATAAATAAGATCTTGGGGCCATACTATGACAAAAGTTTAAAACACAGCCTGGTAAATAAAGGCAGATGGCTTTATTTCATTAATTCACTTGCTATTGTGATTTAAGCTGTTGTTTTCTCTTTCCTACACCTGCTTTTCTGGAATGCAGTCTCTGGTCATTGCATCTCTCAGTCCAAAAAAAGTTGTCTTTGCCTTCATGAGAAGAACCAAAGGAAGTCCTGCAAGATTCTACTCAGTGGTGAAATCCTGCCAGTTTAACAACCATTTCAGTGAGTGAGCATGCCTAACGCACTTGTGTGCACTGCCGAAAATGGAGCATTTAGAAGCTGAGCTGTTTACCTTCCAAGTCAACAATGGTAAGTAGAACAGTGAGGCGGGAGGAAATCAGCTCCGCTGCGCAAATGAGATGAGCTACAAAGCAGGAAATAAAGGACAGGATAGAGCGGGGGCGGGTGGGTGGAGCCAACTGAATGAACCGGTCTGAACTGGCTGAATTCCACCTCTTGGTCTACTGCATGTGTGAAAGGGCCTTTGAGACTCCCCTAATGAGCACGTACAAAGCCTGTTCCTTCCACACTGACATGCATTTAATTACATGAACTTTAAAGGGTTCATGGAAACCCACATTTCTGTAATGGACAGCTGTCACTGAGTGCAGTTAACTGCTGGTAGTGCAAAATAGACAGTCCTATTTCTTTCCCCCTTTTTTTTATTCACCCAAAGACAATACAGAAATAGCACCAGCTAAGCTTCTACAAGAACAGTTTGACTTTCCTGGCCCAAAGCTTTGCATTATTTTGTAAGCACTTGTTTCCCTGCCCTTCGGGCTGCTGTATAAAAGCACCAGAAATAAGCATTTTTTTTTCTTTCTTCACTCTAACTTTTATTAAAAAGAGATTTTAGAGATTTTATTTTTTTTATTTTTATTTTGTCTGGGGTTTTATATTGGCTGCTTTTAGGGTTTCTATTGTTATATGTTTTAATTCTGTACGCCGCCCCGAGTCCTACGGGAAGAGGGCGGCATATAAATTTAATAAAAATACATTAAGTAAATAAATAAATTAAACATATTTTAGTTATGAAAGGAGTGTGTGTGCAGCCGGCACGCACGCAGCCCTCTGTTTTGCTAAAGATTCAACCTGCGTTTATCCGGAATTAAGAAAGGGCTTAAAGTTATACTGACAAGCTTCCCTTCATCAATCCGATTGGCAGCCTGCCATCTGCTGCTTTTTTTCCCTGGCAAATATTGTAAATCTTTGATCTTCTCTTCCATTGCTTTCAGCTCCACCAAGAGTTTTTACATTGAGAAGAATGCTCTTCAAAGGCCTCTTCCTGTTCAGCATGCTTCTTTGGATGGTCATCAAACAGTTCCTTTTGGCAATCTTCTCACTTGCCCAACTGAGTTGGATGAGATGGAACTAATCCAGCTCAGCTTTACCAGACCATATTGGTTTCTACCTGACCTAGTCACTTCAATGGCTGATTGCAGTCTGCTTCTATCTTAGCTACCAGCCACCACCACCCTTCCCTTGTTTCCTCTTCCCCAAATCCTGAAGGCATTTAAACTCCATCTCCAATACCTGTGTAGCATTTGATATTGATACCAGCCACCTGTGGGTTTCTCATTATGTTACTACTGGTTTGCAGCGCATGCGCACACTCGTTTCATGCACACACGCACCCAGCATGTGCTTTGCTCACGCGTGTGCCTTCCGCACATGTGCCCGGCCTCAAAAATGTACCTAAATAGGATGGCATAGAGCCAGGGAGGGTGGATGGGCCCACCCACAAATTCCACTACTGGTTCAGGCGAACCAATCCGAACTGGCTGAATACCACCTCTGATACCAGCCTACCTGCAGTCCCTCTTTTTCTAGCTTACCTGTGAGAATCTAAACTAACATCCTGCTCTTGGTTCCTTAGCAGCAACACAAGTGCTGACTGTTTTATTTGGATGTCTGCAAGGATGTAAGAAGAATCAGCAAATAGCTGTGATCAAAAGCAGCCTAATCCCAATAGCCATACTCCCTTGTTATCAAATTAAGAATGAGGAGATATCAAATAAGAGCAAAAGAAAGACTGAAGGCAGAATCTTTTTTCTTTTGTACCATGTTTCCCCGAAACTAGACATGTTTCAATAATAAGCCCAATTGGGCCTTTGAGCGCATGTGCTAAAATAAGCCTCCCTGAAAATAAGCCCCCCCCAATACTTAGACCCATGTGCAGCTGCTGCGCAAACAACACGATGTGAGGAGGCGAGGCTGGAGGGGGCAAAGGGAGAGGAAACATGCCCCACACGCCCCTGCCATCCACACAGAACGGCCTCGTGGAGGCAGCTCCCACAAACCCTAGCTCGCACGCCCCTTCTAGGGTTTGTGGGAGCAGCCTCTGTGAGGCCATTCCTCATGGATGGCAGGGGCGTATGGGGCATGTTTCCCCCCTTCACCGCCCTGCAACACCTCCTCACCTCGTGCTGTTTGCACAGGAAGTAACGAAAAAGCTGCCACAATTGCTGGAGGCAGCCGCCTGAATGGCACTGGTGAAGCAGTTGGTCAGCACTCTAGGGCCAAGGTTTAGGGATAAGACCCCTGATAATAAGGCCAAGGCCATATTTCGGGGGTCAAAAGAAAATAAGACCCTGTCTTATTTTCGGAGAAACACGGTACATAGGCCTCTATGAAGTATTTGGAAGCAAATTCTTATAGGGCATCTTTTCCCCAAAATTGGAGAGGAGAAGTGTTGGAAGAAAGAGCTGTATGTTCTGTCATTTACCAGGTCCCCATAAGCCAGTCTCCTTTCTCCAGAAACCACTGGCTGAATGCAAGTCAAATTTGGAATAGGATCTTTGAAAGCAGTTCGACTTCACATTCAGCAAAAATCCATAGTTTTAAATATGTCTACGTTCCACCCATTATTATTTAGTTCCTAGTTTCATATATGTAACCTGAACAAGGGACGATGTAACAAAGCCAGTATCAACATTTTTGGGGGATCTCTGAGGATATGGGACAGCTTGAAGTATCCTAAATAAAAGTGTTCCCCCCCACCCCCACCCCCCAAAAAAAATTCCATTGAAGTGCACTAACGAAATCATCATGTAATTTGGGGTCGCTGTTGAAGAAAACAGGTGAAATTTGGACTGGAAGGATGAGCAAAGGGGAATTTTCCAGCTTGTGCTTTTAGAGACTATAGTGTTCTTGAGGAGAACACAGGCAACTGGTAAGGATATTGGAGAATTGTAAGCAAATGTATCTAATTTATCTTTCACAGACTTATTTACTAATTGGACCACAATTATCAAATATTTTGAATTTCTGACTTCAGGAATATATATTATACAACAAACACATACCTCATCATGTTCTTCATTTATCTTTTTCTATGTCTTCTCTAGCAATTTCTAGTTATTTTAAAATTAAACGGAGAGAAGCAGATAATCTCTCTCTCCCTCTCTCTACACACATATATGTATACATCTATCTCTCATCTCTCATCAATCATCCATCTATCATCTATGTGAGTATAGTACCCAAGCTATTATTTAACAGTCATGTAGCACTATGGGCAAACAAGTTGCTCATCTGTGCCTTAAGGAAAATTCATATACCATATTTTTCGAACTGTAGGATGCTCTGGACTATAAAATGCACCTAGCTTTTGTGGAAGAAAACAAGAAAAAAAAATTGCCTCTGCCTCTGCCTCTGTTTCCTCTGCCTCTGCCTCTGCCTCCCAATAATTTGCCTCCTTGCAGCAAACAGCAAACAGCCTGGTCAGCTTCAGCACAGCCTGATTTAGCACGAGCAGCTGATTGGCGGTTGGATCTGCCTCCCGGAATACCACCTTTCAGCTGTTCCAGGCTGTGGGGATCGCTACCGCCCATCGCCACCATCACTGTCCATTGTCACTACTGCCTATCGCCACCTCTGCATGCCCCATTTTTTGCCTCTGTGCATCCCATTTTCGGTCCATTCCATGTAGTGGCAGGGATCCTCACCATTGCTTATGTCTGCCGTCACCTGGAAGAGGCTGAAAATGGGGTGCGCAAATGCAGAAAATGGGGTGCGCAGAGGCGGTGATAGGTGGCAGCGGCAATGGGTGGTGGTGATCCCTGCAGCCTGGAACAGATGATAGGCGGTATTCCGGGAGGCAGATCCAACCACCAATCAGCTGCTCGTGCTAAATCAGGCTGTGCTGAAGCTGACCAGGCTGTTTGCTGCAAAAAAGCAAATTGCTGGGAAGCAGAGGCCGAAGGGGGGGGTGCCAGTGGGTGGGTGGAGCTTCAGCAACATTAGCTGTATAAGAAGCACAGACATTTTCAACCAGGTTTTTTTTGGGGGGGGAAGTGCATCTTGTACACTGAAAAATATGGTATTTGCTTCTAATTCACAGAAAGTGGGATAGAAGCCCCTTTTCTTTCTTAAAAAGCAAAAGGGATAGGAGGATCAATCCTACCACTAGGCAGAATGAGACCTACAACTGAGCAGCTAATATTAAAAGGGGACAGCAAAGTGTTGTGGAAGCATATATGGTGCAAACAGTTCTGCACTCTGTTGTTAAGCACAACACAAGATGTTCCCTGTATTCTGTGTTGATGTACCATCAGTTCTGTCAAGTCTGCTGAATACAGGCTGAAAACAAATGCTCCAAAGTTTTTTTGGTACCAATATGGAAATCTTTTAGTACACTGTAAGTAGTCCTCAATTTACAGCCATTCGTTTAGCAATAGCACTTAGACTTATATATCACTTCACTGTGCTTTCCAGCCCTCTCTAAGTTGTTTACAGAGTCAGAATATTGTCTCCAACAATCTGGATCCTCATTTTACCCACCTCAGAAGGATGGAAGGCTGAGTCAACCTTGAGCTGGTCAGGATCGAACTGCTGGCAGTTGGCAGAATTAGCCTGCAATATTGCATTCTAACCACTGTGCCACTACAGCTCTTAAGTTTGGATTTAGTGACTGTTCAAAGTTACAATGACACTTTAGAAAGTAACTTTTTCACATGATGACTATTGCAGCATCCCCATGGTCATGTGATCAAAATTTGGATGCTTGGCAACTGGCATGTATTTATGACGGTTGTGGTGTCCCAGAGTCATGTGATCCCCTTTTGCGACCTTCTGGCAATGGGGAAGCCAGATTCACCTAACAGCCGTGTTACCAACTTAATAACTGCAGTGATTCACTTAACAACGGTGACAAGAAAGGTCATAAAATGGGGCAAACCTTAATAACTGTTTTGCTTGGCAACATAAATTTGGAGCTCAATTGTGATCGTAAATTGAGAACTACCTGAATGACTTTTTGTTTCTGAGAGTTTTAAAAAGCTTCCCAGTGTAGCTGCTGCACTGACATTTTGTCTATCCAAGTAATACCCGGAGCCAACCCGGGTTAAGTTTGAGACTAGCCAGTTTGAGACTGGCATCATTCAGTAGTCTTTAGAATGGAATGGCAGGCATGTTATTTTAGGTTTTTACAAAGAGTTTGGATACAGCATTGATTAAATTGAACTAAAAATATATTCATCTCTCTCTTTCTCTCTGTTTACTATTTGCTAGCTGCAGTCCTTTACAGAAGCACTCCCATGGTTTTGGTCACATCCTGCTGGGTAGGATTTTAAACAGTGGGAAGTAGATTTCGGTTCATCATGTCAACACACTTCTCCAGCGTGTTTCCTTTTCTACCACAGCTACCCTCCACTTTAGGATGGTTGCTATTGTTATTTTTGTTCCAGCTAGCTCATCTATACCTTCTCTGTGCGTAGCGGCTGCTGTTAAAATTTATCCCAATCTTTAACAAACCTGCTTCTGGACTTGGCGCTGAGAAGTATCTGGGCTTCTTTCGGACTGATTGCGGATGCTGGTCCTAGCTCAGCAGTCAATATTATTGATTCTGTTTGGTGAATTGTGCACTGCACGCGACGGTCATGGTGGGGGCCCACAGGCTACAAAGTAATAGACCAGCGAAGGAGCTTGACAGCTGGTGTTGGTCTGCATTAGTTTGGTAAAATATGACTACTGCTCGGAAAGCAGGGCAATTATTAGTTATGGTTGAAATTAGAAGATACCAATCATGGGACAGAAAAAAAGGCACATCCTTTTTGTGTTTGAGATGTAGCAAGAATTGCCTTTCCACTTGCAAGACCACATTTGTTTTATTAGACTTCTGTAATCTACCAACTGAAGACTTTGCGATATCTGAAATGGAAAAAAACAAACAAAAAACCTCTAGGAACTGTTTAAATGTCTGCACAGTTCCTCAAGACAGAAATCCATGCCGGGCATTCTATATTTCAGGAGTGTGTGCCTGTGTGTGTGTGTGTGTGTGTGCGTGTGCGTGTGTGATGTTGTGACCCAAGGTCCAAGTAAGTAGTAGGAAAATCAGTCAGTGAAAAAACAAACAAATTTTATTCAAACAGCTGAGAATTACTTCATTCCCGGTGTCATTCAACTAAATTAAAGCAAATTCCTCCCAACACAAATTTCTCAGTCCTATCTCAAACCTTGGTCCAATTAGGCAAACTGCCAAAGGCCTTTCTTGGCAAATGTTCAGAAGTCCCAGATACAAAAATAAATACAAGACATAGACAAAGAAGAAGACAAAGCTACCAACGTTATTTTCCAGCAAAGCCGAAACACCATTGCTGGTCTGTTTTAAGCCTTATGGTAAGGTGACCAGATTTTAACATTGGTAAAGAGGGACATTGTGGGCGTGGCTATCTGGTCATGTGACTGGGTGGGAGTGGCTAGCTGGTCATGTGACTGGGTGGGCGTGGCTAGCTGGTCATGTGATCGGGTGGCCATGGCTATGTGTATAGGGTAAGGTGAACAGATTTTAACATTGGTAAGAAGGACACTTGTGGGCGTGACTTATTGTGTGGGCGTGGCTTGGAGGCCATGTGACCGGGTGGCCTTGGCTAGCTGGTCATGTGACCGGGTGGCCATGGCTATGTGTATAGGGACTACTCAGAGGGCTGAAAAGTCATTTCTGACAGGTCCTCGCACTTTTGACTGGTCCTCACACTTATGACCATCCTCACATTTATGCCCATGCAGCATTCTTAACAACCATGTCACTCATTTCACAACTGCTTCTCTTCAACATGGTGACAAGATAGGGCAAAAATGTAAAATGTGAGGACAGTCGTAAGTTCGAGGACTGGTCAAAAGTGTGAGGACCAGTCAAAAATAACTTTTTCAGCCCTCTGAGTAGTCCATATGCACAAAAGGACTAACCAGAGGGCTGAAAAAAGTCATTTCTGACAGGTCCTCGCACTTTTGACTGGTCCTCACACTTATGACCATCCTCATATTTATGCCCATGCAGCATTCTTAACAACCATATCACTCATTTCACAACTGCTTCTCTTCACCATGATGACAAGATAGGGCAAAAATGTAAAATGTGAGGACAGTCATAAGTTCAAGGACTGGTCAAAAGTGTGAGGACCAGTCAAAAATAACTTTTTCAGCCCTCTGAGTAGTCCATATGCATTAAAGGATACAGCAATACAGAGGGATGAAGGAATGGAAATTAGAGTAGGAGTGAGGGTAAGAGAGGGAGGAAGAGAGGAAGAGAAGGAGAAAGGAAGAGGTAGTAGGGAGGAGAAAAAGAGGGTGGGGGAAGAGAAAGTAAGAAGGAAAGAAAAGAGAGTGGTGGTAGGTTTGAGGAGAAAGATTGCTGTACAATAAAAAAGATGAAAGGGAAGAAAGCCAACCCCAAGCAAATATAAAGATATTAAGATTAAGAATGAATTGTTAAACTTTAAAGAATAAAAGAGAACAAATATGAATAAATAGCAATAATTAGAAACACACATACAAACATACAATGTATTTTCTTTGAACAGAATATTTGGCTGGTTCACAAATTTAAACAGCGTTTAGTCATTTCAATTAAATTTACAATTTCTATATTTCCTTTTTGCCATATTTATTCCTCATCTATTTTTTTAAAAAAAACAATATTACCCTTCATCCTCATCTCTAATCTTAATCAAATTCAATTTTTCCCTTCTATTCTATATTATACCCCTTCCCATTGTCATCTATTTTTATATCCATCCTCACATTGGTTAATTATGTAATTATGTAATACAGTTGTTTAATTCAACATTTTAATATAAATCAATTAGTTATATAACTATCTTTTTTGTATATTAATCAATATGAACATGAATATTCCAATTATTTCCATGCAATCCAATTTCTTACAAATCAATTAATTATATTTACCAATAATAATAAACCAAATAATTTCCCCCATATATTCCTCCAAACCACAACTTAACCATTTCTGCTTTCAACACAATATACAATTATTAATAGTATCTCAATTATTACAATTCCCTAGTTAAATAGAGCTTTTTTTCTTTTGTGTTTTAAAATCTTGAACTCTCCTCTTTTGCCCAAAATTTCCCATTGTTTGCAGTTTTGTACCTACCTTTTTTGGTGAGGAAAAAGAAAAAGAAAAAGAAAGAAATCTCTCTCTGCCTCATTTTGTCAGTTGCAGGTTTAGTTTCGCTTTCGCCTTTGTTTTCAGTATAGCTGGGGGGGGGGGGGGAGGGAAATCTGCTCCAGGAACTTTTTGCAGCTTTTTGCAGCTAATTAACCTAGCGGAAGCTGTTAACAGGCTGTTTTTTCTATTTTTGCAGACATGGGTCTATTCATTTTTTTTTTAACACTGATCAGCTGTAGGTCGGCCCTTTGAAGCCCCGCGGCAAGAGTTTAAAGACTTTTTTTTCCCTCTAGCCATCAGCGGGGATTCAGGAGGCAGCCGGGACTCAGGAGCAGAATGAAAAATCGGGACTTTTTTAAAACGCCGCGGGACGCGGGACAAATTGCTCAAAAGCGGGACTGTCCCGCCAAAAGCGGGACGTCTGGTCACCTTACCTTATGGGGGGGGGGCAATCATTTCTTGGCCCTACTCCCGAGTTGTCCTCTTTCCTTGAGCTGCTCTTGCTTTCTGGCAGCTCTTCTCATGCGTGCATTAGGAACAGGCTCCTCCTGTTCCTCTGCCTCACTCCTATCAGGCTCTGGAGGCTCTGGAGTCTGCACCTCACTCCCTGATGGTCCTGGCCACATCTCTGCCTCTGACGCAGAGCCCTCATCCGGGCCTTCCCCAGCCTCCAGGACTGGCCCATGTTCTTCCTCAGCCTCATCGCTGTCCGACTCCGCTGCCAACTCCGCAGGCTGCTGGCAGACCACAATACGTAAACAAAAATCCATGCCGGGGATTCTATATTTCAGGAGTGTGTGTGTGTGTGTGTGTGTGTGTGTACGCATGTGTGCGTGCGTGCATGCGTGTGTGAACAAAAATCCATGCCAGTCATTCTATATTTCAAGAGTATGTGAGAGTGTGTATATGTGTGTGTGTGTGTGTGTGTGAACAAAAATCCAGGCCGGAGATTCTATATTTCAGGAGTATGTGCCTGTGTGTTTGTGTGTGTGTGTGTGTGTGTGTGTGTGTGTGTGTGAGTGAGTGAGTGTACACGTGTACTGTTGTTAAAACTGGATATTTTATTGTTAGATAATTGAATCTGGCATCTTTGCTGATCTGCTGCAAATTGCTAAGAGGTCACAGATTCCTTTCTATCTACTTTATCTCTCTCTCATAAACTCAGCCTTCCAGGCTGCAGACTGTGAGTAGATGTGTAAAATGATATTGTTCCTCCTCCTTTATTGATATATGGAAAGCATTCTAAGAAGGAGTACTTATGTGATGGATTTGGATGCCATCTATACAAATTGTTCCCAGTTCTGCCACAAATTCAGTCAATGTACGTGCCTACATGAGGCTGCGGGGACTGACCAAGACTATGCATTAGTCTGTGAACTTTGATTCTTCTGCCAATTAGTTATGTTTAATAAGCCATGAGAGTGGAAGACAAATTCTTCCCTTTGCTTTAATTCTCAAATGTCCAAATCTGTAGAATGTTATGTAACAGACTCATTATTATGTGTGGAAGTTGTTGGTCTTTTTGCTTTTAAAGAACTCTTTTGAAAAAGAGAGGAAAAAAAATATGTTCTGAGGTTTACGTAAAGTCTTTTTTTTTTTTTTTTTTTGGCAAAGGAAACAAAACTTTTCTTTTGGTATGTGGCATGGCAAATCCCCTTGCATCCATTTGTTCTAAAATGCTACATTTACATCTAGATATTGCCACTTAATCATTGAAACATAGGAAAGTGAATGACTTCTTGCATACCTCATATTTTGACAACATACTGCTTCTGTTTATATAACACACTTAATGGGGTCAATTAAAGATTCAGAAGCTGTATTTGTGCAAAAAAAAAAAAAAGCACAGTGCTTGGTTAGTTTTGAATCTTCAAGAAGTAATATCCTAAAACTTGGTTCTATCCTAGCATGCCCTAAAGCCTGGCATTCAATCTTCATTGATAGAATTCATGCTTTTTTACATTATAAAGGAAGGAATTAACTTGGAATCAGATTCTTTCCCATAGATTAATAGGTACGTTTATGCCCCAATGGATCTGACAGCCATTAATACTTCTCCATGGGCAAATCACCTTTGACTGCACTCTACTCATTTACAATTAGTGGCTTTCCTCAATAATGCACCCAAGCAGCATATTTGTAAACAAAGTGTGTAATTCACTGATGATCCTGGCATTAAGTATCAAGTTGAGGACTTAATTTAAAATCACTGCTGATTACTTGGACATCTCAATCAGAGCTAGGCATCTCAGGAAGGACTGCTTCAGGAACTTCAATGAAAGAGCAATCGCATTTAGCAATAGCACTTGGACTTATGTACCACTTCACAGTGCTTCACAGCCCTCTCTGAGCGGTTTACAGAGTCAGCAGGTTGCCCCCAACAATCTGGGTCCTCATTTTACCCACTTCAGAAGGATGGAAGGCTGAGTCAGGATCAAACTGCTGGCAGTGGGCAGAGTTAACTTGCGATACTGCATTCTAACCACAGCAGTACCATGGCTTTTATTTTTTTTTAAAAAAAGAAATGAAATGAAAAGAAGGAAATGAAATGAAGCTGTATATCCTTATAACCTATCATTCCACACCCAAATGCCAAATCTGTGATGTTTTAATCCAAATTCACATTTAGACACAACTTGTTGTGGCAATTGGTTTGATCTTAGAAAGAAAACCGACTAACCTTGCAAATGAATTAGAAGTCCAAGAAAGACACTACAGTTCTCATGAATGTAGACTAGACTAGACTAGACTAGACTAGACTAAACTAGAATAGAATAGAATAGAATAGAATAGAATAGAATAGAATAGAATAGAATAGAATAGAATAGAATAGAATAGAATAGAATAGAATAGAATAACAGAGTTGGAAGGGACCTTGTGTTCTGACCTAGGCTTCCTGAGTCAGTAAAACACACAAGTACTCCCAAAAACCTCTTTAATTTCAATGGCTGTGAATTTTGTTCATTCACAGATGATTCCCAAAAACCTCTTTAATTTCAATGGCTGTGAATTCTGTTCATTCACAGATGAATTCGACCACAAATAGTTGTAAAGAGTCCTTTGGGGTAAGGCTGATAATCACCCACCTTTATCTCCCTTGACATGCTGCCAAAGACCTAATTGGCAAAGCCACACAGAGTCCAGAATCAAACAGAGCTTCAGACTTTAAACTGAACAGAATTAACAATGTTGCTTCCTTCAAAGGCCCATGTGCCTTTGCTCCTCTTTTAAGTCTTATGGGAGGGGCCAATCAACTCTAAGCCCTACTCCCAAGTTGTCCCTTTTCTTTTAACTGTTATTGCCTTCTGGCAGCTCTGTGCATGCGCTCACTGGGAACAGTCTCCCCCTGTTTCTCTGCCTCACTGAGGTCCAATTCTGGAGGCTCCAGAGGCACTCTGTGGGCATGTGCACCGTCGCCCCAGCAAAGACGAAATGCTGCCGGACATGCACTGAAACAAGCGATGGGCAGAATAGGCCTCTGATTGGTGGATGTGGTTTAGTTTCACGCCTCCCGTTTAAGTTGATAGACAGCCGGGGGTGTGTTTGCAAATGGTCCCCACTCCTTTCCTTCTGTTTCGAAAAACCCTTCCCGGCCTTTCACTTTTTCTACCCCCAATTCCCTCCAGTAGTTGTCATTTGCTTGCCTTCTTTCAAAAATTACACAAATACACAAGCAAATAACCTGTGCGTTGATGAGACCTAATTGCAAAGAATGTGTGTGTGTGTGTAAGACTAGACTAGAGGGATCTTGCACACCACTCTCTATCTGTAGCCATAACGGATCCCTTGCTGCCCACCTCCTCGCCCCGTGCTTGGTCCCCTTGGTGTGTTCTTTTCCTGTGGCAGGATTGTCTCAGTTCATGTGCAGAGTGCCTTCACTGTTCAACGCCCTGCCCCCCAAGATTCAGACTAGGATTAGGTCTTTCAAATCAACCCCTGCAAATTTTCTGCCCTCACCAAAGCAATAGAAAGGAGAGGAGGACTCTTTAGCTTCACCCTTCTTTGGTCCAGCTCTATTCTGCCCTCCTGTGCCACAGTGACCCTTCACACTCACCCCTGCCACATTCCCACAAGGACTGTCCCCCAGTCTACTTTCATGAGTCCGCCTGATCTCCCTTCTAAGGCTAGCTGGGCTCTGCTGCCTCCTCTTACCCTCCCCCTGCTCCCCACACCAGTGGCAGCAGCAGGTAAAGGGAGGTCAGCTGTGCTGGGACTTTGGCAGGGTGCCAGAAAAGGTCTGGCCTGCGGTGAGAGTGGAGGACAGTGGTGGGAACCCCACAGATGCTGAGACTTTTGGGGGGCTTGGCTGACCTGGTGCATGGGCACGGATGGCGGAGGCGTCATGGGGGTGGTGTGCACGCGTGTGTGTGAGAGAGTGAGTGAGAGTGAATGAGTGAGAGAGTGGGAGGGAAAGAGAGAGAGAGGGAGAAAAAGAGAGGGAGGGAAAGAGAGGGAGGGAAAGAGAGAGAGGGGGGGAAAGAGGGGGGAAGAGAGAGAGGGAGGGAAAGAGAGAAAAGATGTTACAAAAGTTCTTTTTTATTGTTGCTAAACTTAGTATTTCAGAAGCATAAAAAAATATGAAGGGGCATAGTTTAATTTAGTTTAGTTTATTTGATTTGTATACCGCCCTACTCCCGAAGGACTCAGGGCGGTGAACAGCCACAAGATAAAAATACATAAATACAAAATTTAAAAACAGAATAAAACCAAATTAAACAATTTGGCCAAAGACAGATTTAAAATACCCCAATGAATTAAAACCAATTAAAATTTGTGTTTTAAAAGGGAAAAAGGGAAAAATTAGGCCAGGCCAGCCTGATGGAATAAAAAGTGGGAAAAAAAGCATAAAAGTGCATTTATCACATTAACAATTAGCTGAACTTTGCCTTGTTTATCATTATTTTAGGTAGTAAAACCTCAATATTCCGGTTAAGATGCTGGCACCAGTGTTGGCACTTTGTGATAAATAAATGGGTTTTGGGTTGCAGTTTGGGCACTCGGTCTCTAAAAGGTTTGCCATCACTGCTCTGTACCATTTCAGACAAATGGTTGTCCAAGTCTCTTCTTAAAAGCCTCCATTGTTGGCGCACCCACAACTTCTGGAGGCAAGTTGTTCCACTGATTAATTGTTCTAACTGTCAGGAAATTTCTTCTTAGTTCTAGATTGCTTCTCTCCTTGATTAGTTTCCATTCATTCCTTCTTGTCCTGCCCAATGCTGATATTGCAAAGCATTTACTTCTTCCACCCATTTGCTAGTTTATTGGGATTCCTAGGATTCTTTCCATGGTGTGGAAACCAATTATAAACATCTTGTGCTAGTTCAAAAATTATTACCCCAAAATTATCACCAGTGACACTTGCCAGACCTTCCCTTCAGCAACTGTAGTTTTGGCAGATTTGTCTTAATTAAAGGCATCAGGAGGATGAGCACAGGGGAAGTGGAGACAGAAACTGAACCAAGTTTGAGTGAGGTTTTAATTAAAAGCTTTCAGCTCCCAGTTCATATATGATGTGACAGAAAAGAGAGTGATGTAGTTCCATATTTTGCACTCAGCAGAATTGAGTGGTTTTACATTTCTTGATTTCTTTCTATATTATGTGAAGTTGAGAAAGCAAGGATGCATGTCTCATATATCATACCAGCAAGCCAGGATGAAAGAACTATGCTGCTTTGTACATATATGTGAGAAAAAAAGGAAGGTAAAAGTAATTATATGTTTTCCTCATATCTAGAATGTATATTTTGTGTTGATTTTGACATTATTTCATGTTCTTTTACCCATCCATCCCACAAACATACATATCCTCCCCCACCAAAACATGAAACTATAGTATCAAACACAAAGTTTCAGGAAAAAGTCCATAGGTAATAAATAATAACAATCTGTGCATCTAAAAAGACTAATGCTACCTCTTTTTCCGGATGTTCCTCATAATATTCTAGCACATCCAGAATCGTCCTGGTATTATTCCTTATGTGCCTCCCTGGGAGGAATCCGTTCTGATCACTATGTATTATCTTATTTAGAATTTTTTTTAGTCTTTCCGCTAATATATTCATATATATTTTATAGTCCGTATTGAGAAGTGAAATTGGCCGATAGTTCTGTATCAATTTAGTATTCGATCCCTCTTTTGGTAAAAGTATAATATAGGCCTCTCTCCAGGATTCTGGTATTTTGTTTTTCATTAGGGCCTCATTAAAAATTTGTAGCATTCTTGGGAGTAGGATATCTTCTAATTCTAATTTTTTGTATAGTTCCCCTGGGAATCCATCCGGGCCAGGAGATTTGTTCTTTTTCAATTTGGCAATTGCGGTCTTTACCTCTGTTAGTGTAATCTCTTTGTTTAATATTTCTTTTTCCTCTTCTCCAATCTGTGACATTCCCTCCTCCAATAGATATTGTTTTACTTTCTCTTTAGATATGTCCTCTTCCTTATATAAAGATGCATAAAAATTGTATGCTATCTCCAATTTTTTTTCTTCCTTAGTTGTGGTAAGGCCTTCGGTGTCTTCAAGTTGAAAAATAATTCCTTTCTCTTTCTCCTTTTTAATTCTGTAGGATAGCCACCTTCCTGGCTTGTTGGCATTCTCGAAGTAATATTGTTTTGTTCTCTTGATGTTAAATGCAAGTTTTTCTTGGTCCATTATATTTAATTTATGACGAATATTCATCCAATTTGCTTTTGTTACTTCATTATCAGGATTTATTTGGGCCTCTTTCTCTGCCTTTGCCAATTCTTCTAGTAGTATTCTTAGGGATTCTCTCCTTTCTTTGTTTCTGAACGCTCCGTGAGATATCATTAGGCCTCTTAAATAGGCCTTCATCGTATCCCAGATTATCCCCGGGTTCGTTGGTTCCTTTTCATTTTCTTCAAAAAAAATTTCTAATTCCCTCTTGACTTTATCAATATTTTTTTTGTCTCGTAGAAATTGTGTGTTCATTCTCCACCTTGTGTTTTTTTTCTTATATGTACTCTTCCATTTAATTTCCAGTGGATTATGATCTGCCCAGGTGTTAGGTAAAATTTCTACTGACTCGATGTCCATACCTAAGTTTCTGCTTATCCACATCATGTCTATTCTAGACCATGATTTATTGGGATTAGAATAGAAGGTATACTGTCTCTTGTTGGGGTGTAATGTTCGCCATATATCCACGAGATTTAATTCATCGACTAAGTCGAAGAAGGTTTTTGGTAGGTTTTTCCTCAATTTCTTTTGGCCTCTGGGTCTTTTGTGATCTTTATGCGCATCGACCACTCCATTGAAATCTCCAATGATGCAAACATTATTATTGTCCAGTCCTCTTATTATATCTCTTGTTTTACTGTAGAACTCTTTCAAATTTTTATTTGGGGCATAGATCGCTGCTATTGAAATTGTTGCATTGCCTCTCTCAATTTCAACAATTAATAATCTCCCTTTGGGGTCAGCATACTTCAATTTCGTCTTCAACTCCTTTCTTATATATAGTACCACCCCTCTCTTTTTCTTCGTAGCTAAAGAGGTATAGAGATTCCCCAATTTTTTATTATCCAAATATTTTGTGTGTTCTTGTTTAATATGTACCTCCTGGAGGCATACAATATCAGCATTTTGTGTAACTAATTTATTAAAGAAAATTTTCCTTTTTTTATAATCGTTAAGTCCATTTACGTTAATTGATATAATTTTCCAATCATCCATCCTTTTTTCTTTCTGTTGGTTTACTTAAATTTGATGTTAGTATTAACTCGAACTGCTCTTTGAGGCCTTTGTTTCTTTCCTGCTTCTCTTCTTTCTTTCTCTTCCTTTTCTTTCTCGCCTAGACTCTCTTTCCCCGTCAAAACCTCTTCTTGGGAGCTTCTCTGGGTGGGTTCTTCTTCTGTAGTGCCAGCTTCCAGTTCCTCTTTACTGCTTTGTTCGTCTTCTGACCCTCTCAGGTGGTCAAGGAATTCTTGTGCCTCCACCAGGCTGTTTATTTTAATCCTCCTTCCTTGCCAGGTGATCAGCATCCCCTCCGGCAAGGTCCATCTAAAAAGTATATTCCTTTTATTTAGCTGTGAAGCCAGGAATCTGTAATCTCTCCTTTGTTCTCTTACCCTCCTCGGCACTTGCTTCAGGACAATCACCTCTTTTTCCTTGTGGTTAATCGGTTGTTCTTTTACCATTTTATAAAAGATATCCCTCACTTTTTTACGTGCAAACCTTATGTGCACCTCTCTAGGTAGATTGTTCCGTCTAGCATAGTTAGTTTGTATTCTATACACCTCATCTAGTTCCTTTATTATGTCATCTGGGTCCTGTTGGAGTACCTCCGCTATTATTTCAGCTATTACTTGAGCTAAATTTTTGTCCTTGTCCTCTATCACATTTTGTAGGCGCAAATAGAAAGAGGCCTTGTCCATTTCCAATTGTATAATCGCTTCCTCCAAATCCCTATTCTGGGCCATTAATTTTTGATCCACTGTTTCTAGGTCTTTCTCTTGTTGTTCGACTTTGGATTCTATCTTACCTATTCTCTGTTCATTGTTTGAAATGGCTTGTTGTATGTCACCTATTTTCTGATCGATACCTTGTATGTCTATTTTAATTTCCTGGTGGTTATTGGTCATTTTTTCTTGCATTAGGAGCATTGTTTCTTGAATCGTTACTAGTGATGCCTGCATCGCTTGCATTGTTGGAATCACTGATGCCTTCTCCGTTTTTGATAGTCCTTCCATCGATTTCTGAGTAGCAGGGGATGACATTGTGATTGTAGGACTTGAAACGCTGGGGGTTATTTTCTTTCCTGTTTTCGCCACAGTGGATGCAAAACTTGTCATCTCCTTGAGGACCTTTGCCTGTTCTTTGACTATCCTTTCTATATTTCTCCACACTGTCATCCACTAGTTACCTTCCCTTATTTGGTTAGCAATACTGAGGAGGGAAGAGTTTTGAGACTATTCCCAATTCACCAAATAGGTAGAAATAAGAATTGACTATTCCTTATTTGGAGGCAGCGTTTCTAGTTTGGCTCAGTTCTTAATTAACAATTGATTAAGTTCTCAAATCTTAACAACCTTTCAATGCCCCTACATATAATCGTTAGAATCAATCATTAAACGTTCAATTAATTAGTGTTATAAGTTAAATCACTGTTTTATAACAAGTTATCCTTATGAATATTAGTAATCTCAGACACAATAATCAATCAATAATCATATAAGAAAGAAAATAAGGAAATAGCTAATAACTAGATAATAAATATGTAAATAAGTAAATAGATAAATATTTGGATAGGTATATATATAAATAAGTCAATAGATAGGTAAGTAGGAAATAAAAAATAATACGTTCTAATATAGCTATGCTAGTAATAAAATATATTATCTATATTAATTAATTCGTTTTTTTTTATTACTACTTCTAATACCCTGAACTGCTATGTGCTTTAAATACTTTGAATCCTTAAGATATTTATATAAATATTATAAACACTTTAAATGTGAAGAGAGAAAGAGAACAAAAAGAAAAAAAAGGGGAACAAATATATATGTATTGTGATTTTAGACTATTTTTTTTTAAAATAATAACAGAGTATATTAATATAA
The DNA here is from genome assembly GCF_059756535.1 of Pantherophis guttatus. Lineage (NCBI taxonomy): Eukaryota > Metazoa > Chordata > Lepidosauria > Squamata > Colubridae > Pantherophis > Pantherophis guttatus. The sequence continues at coordinate 141,600,529 of NC_142064.1, forward strand.
TTTAAATTCTAATCCTCTTAGTCCCTTCAAGTGCCCCCTTTATTAAAGCTTATTGTTGGAGAGGACGTTAAATACTGCACCCTTCTACTTCTTGCTTCTTCAGAGTCTTCAGCTCCTTGTAGAAAGTCAGATTAGTTATTCTGTTAATTCTCTTCCTGGTGCTTCTTCTTTCCTCTCTGGCTTTTCGCTGTTCTTCTCGTTGGTATCAAGTATGGTTGCACTTCCAGTCCTAAATTTCCGGTCGCTCTCCTCAGTCAGCGAAATCTCTTCCCCACGTCCTCCACGCTCGATCTGTGCAGCAAATTAAATCCAAAAAGAAGCTCGTGCCGCTGGTCCGCTTGCCGATCTCCCTCCTTCCTTCTTGCCGGCCTGTCCGCGATCTCACTGTCACTCCTCCTCCTCTCTTTCAATCGCCGCTTTTCCCCTCTTTGAGCCCTTCCGCTCCGAACCAGCCAGCAGTCCTCTATTCGCTCCTCCGATGTCTAGCGCACTCTGGGGTAGGTGGTTACCGATGTTGTTGTCTCACTTCCCGGAATCTTTGCTTTCCCTCTGTTGGCTATCGTGGCTTCGGGTCTGCCATTAAATGGCAGACGCGCCTCCGTTGGTTTGACAGCGGGAATCGGTCGCGCCGGGTGGGTTTGCACACCGCCACTCGACTCACCGAAGCCCCACTATAGTCCGCAAAGCCCTCCAAGCTTCCACGCCTCGAACGGTCTCCAAAACGGTGCGTTAGGTGGCAATGGGAGAGAGCGAGCACTCTCACCACGCCATGGCACCACGCATCACCAACCGGAAGTCCTTCGATAATTTGAATTGGGAGTTTATAAAACAACAATTGAATATAATGGGATTTGGACAAAACTTTACAAATACAATAAAGACGATCTATGAGAAACAAAGGGCCAGAATTCTAGTAAATGGGGAACTCACTAAAACATTTCAGATCAGTAAAGGAGTAAGACAGGGATGCCCAATGTCACCACTTTTGTATATATTGGCACTAGAAGTGCTATTGAAAAAAATTAGAGAGAGCGGTCAAATTAAAGGGCTCAAAATAAGGAAGGAAACATATAAAGTTCAAGCATTTGCGGACGACGTTGTCCTAATTATGGAAGAACCGGTTGAAACAGGTACACATATATTGAAGACACTTGATAAATATGGAGAAGTAGCAGGACTTAAATTAAACAAATCTAAAACTAAAATGCTCACTAAAAATATGACAAAAAATCAAAAAGAAGTCCTGGAGGAATCTATGGGAATTCAAATTGTGAAAAAAGTTAAATATTTGGGAGTATGGATCTCGACAAAGTATTCGGCCCTTAAAGAAGACAATTATATACCCCTGGTAAAAAGCATAAAACAAGATTTGGAGAAGTGGGGGAAGCTGCAAATCTCTTTCCTTGGAAGGATAGCGACCATTAAAATGAGTATTCTACCCAAATTGCTGTTCTTGTTTCAAACAGCGCCAATTAAATTGGATAAAAAATTTTTCAATGAACTTAATGCCATTATCAGGAAGTTTATATGGGGAGGGAAAAAACCAAGAATAGCAATTAGGAGTCTACAAGATAAAAAAAATAGGGGAGGGCTAGGACTACCAATCTGGGAATTATATCACAAGGCAGCAATTCTGGTATGGTTAAAAGAATGGGCGACATTAGCGAATAAAAGAATTCTAATATTAGAAGGGCATGATCTTCAGATGGGTTGGCATGCCTATTTATGGGAAATCGGGAAAAAAACCAAAACATATTTCAATAAACATAAACTGAGGGACATACTGAAATCAACGTGGGATGAAATAAGACGGAAACATTATACTAAAATTCCCAGCTGGCTCTCAACTATGGAGGCTATAATCTACCCAAACGTTCTGGATTATGGCAAAACTGTAAAATATAAAGAAATTCTAGATGAGGCAGGGAACCTCAAAACATTAGAACAATTAAAAGAACAAGGAATCTGTATTGAATGGTGGACATATGCGCAGATAAAATCAAGACACAAAAAAGATAGAGCACAATATGGCATAGAAATGGGGAGCAAAGATTTTGACAAAATCTGGATGGGTACAGACAACAAATTATTAGCTAAAATATATAACTACCTAGTAGAATACGAGTTGATGGAAGAAGTAGTCAAAGGCCCAATGTTAGCATGGGCAAAAAATATTGGGAAAACTATAAATCTGGAAGAATGGGATCAATTATGGAATATCAATATAAAACTCACCAAGGCAACCACTTATAAAGAAAACCAGTACAAGATGATTTATAGGTGGCATTTAGCACTGGCCAGAATTGCTAAGATCTTCCCCAATTCTAGCCCAAGGTGTTGGAAGTGTGCACACCAACAAGGTTCCTTTTACCATTGCTGGTGGACGTGCCCCCAAGCAAAAAAGTACTGGAAGACGATATGTAATTGGCTCTCAGAAATAATAGGTGAAACTTTTGAATTAGATCCTAAAATACTTCTCCTGGGAATTCTCCAGAAGGAAATAACAAAAAAGAAGAAATATTTGGCTCTGCACATAATAACAGCAGCAAGGATTGCCTTCGCCCAACAATGGAAAGAGAAAAAAATTCCGAATGAGGAACAAGTAATCGGTAAAATAATGGAGTGTTCCGAGATGAACAAATTAACACTAGAGATTAATGACAGAGATGATTCGGACTACTACAGCGTATGGGATAAGTGGTACGGATGGTTAGAGAGGAGGAAATGGAAATAAAAAGGGAAGAGACCAGAACAAGGAATAGTAAAACAGAATAGTAAGAGAAGAAGTAGTGAGGATGATGGGAAAGAAAAGGCGGCAAGGAGAGGATACTCAGATATGTAGGAGACAAAAATTTATGTATTTATTAATGTATAGTAGAAGATTATTATATATATGTTTTAAATGATAAGAGAACACAACTCTCCTCCCTTCTTTTTATCTATCGCTATACTCTACTATGTATCTGGTCTTTCTCTTATGCTTAATATGTAATATATGTAATCTCTTTCCGTACTATGTAACCGGATGGAGGAAAAATTGTACCATTATAATTTTTTACAATAAAACACTTAAAAAAAATAAATAATAATAACAATCTAATAACAATCTAAGGAGTTGCCACAAAGAAGAGGGAGTCAGGGAGCCTGGTGGCGCAGCAGACTAATAGCCTGTTATTAACATCCAGCTGCCTGCAATTACTGCATGTTCGAATCTCCCCAGGCTCAAGGTTGACTCAGCCTTCCATCCTTTCTAAGGTAGGTAAAATGAGGACCCAGATTGTGGGGGCAATAAGATGACTTTGTATAAATATACAAAAGTATGAAGGCTATTGCTTAACGCACTGTAAGCCGCCCTGAGTCTCCGGAGAAGGGCGGCATATAAATTAAATTTAAAAAAAAAAAAACTATTCTTCAAAGCACCTGAGGGTAGAACAAGAAGCAATGGGTGGAAACTAATCAAGGAGAGAAGCAACTTAGAACTAAGGAGAAATTTCCTGACAGTTAGAACAATTAATAAGTGGAACAACTTGCCTGAAGAAGTTGTGAATGCTCCAACACTGGAAATTTTTAAGATGTTGGATAACCATTTGTCTGTAGTGGTGTAGGGTTTCCTGCCTAAGCAGGGGGTTGGACTAGAAGACCTCCAAGGTCCCTTCCAACTCTGTTATTCTATTTCAAAAGTATGAAGGCTATTGCTTAACGCATTGTAAGCCACCCTGAGTCTCCAGAAAAGGGCGGCATATACTGTAAATCGAATCAATCAATCAATCAATCAATCAATAAACAAACAAATAAACAAACAAACAAATAAATAAAATAATAGATGGCTAAACTGTAGCATAGGTACCACAATGGCTACCGAGCCTGTGATATGTCGACAGGTCTATGGGTGGCCCTGACTGTAGTATCAAAATAATATCTTAATATAGGCAAGAAGAAGAGGGAATGATCTGGATCAGAAAGACAAATGGCATAAGGCTTGAAGTTTTGAGTTCCAACCTAGACATTGATCAAGTTGGGCTATTCCATCTGGAGCCCTCTGAGTAGCTAGAGTCTTTGAGAGAAGCCACTTGCCTTCTCCCAGGCATTTCCTTCTAGGAGAAGAATTCTTGAAATGAGAAAAGACTGAAAGAAAATAAGAGTTCTGGGCTCTAAATGGTGGGATTAATCACTCAAAGTTTTCTGCCCTTCAGGGTAACAAAACCTTGGTTAGCCTTCGAAGGAATACAAAGCCCTAATTAAAAGCTGATTTTGCTAGGAAGACATTGCTTGTTGTGATAAAATATTCATTTATTTATTTCATTATTTCTGCCTTGCAGAATGTATAAATTCTAGGCAGCTTATGATCATCTAAAAATAACCGTAAAAAAGTCATAAAATAAATAACATAGCTACATCATTAATTAAAACAGCTAAAATCAGGCAGCGGGGAGGGGGGGAACTGGTGAAAGCAAAACCCAGTGGTGAAGGATAGTCTTTCCTAAAAATGAAAAGTGATGAGAGCTTCTGAACCTTGAATGCTAGCCTGTTCCATAAAACACTTCTGAGCAGTGGTGAAATCCAAAATTTTTTACTACCAGTTCTGTGGGCATGGCTTGGTGGGCATGGTGTGGCTTGGTGGGTGTGGCTTGGTGGGCCTGGAAGGGGAAGGATCCTGCAAAATCCCCATTCCCTCCCCACTCCTGGGGGAAGGATATTGCAAAATCTCCATTCCCACCCCATTCTGGGGCCAGCCAGAGGTGGTATTTTCTGATTCTCTGAACTACTCAAAATTTCCGCTACTGGTTCTGCAACTGCTCAAAATTTCTGCTACCGGTTCTCCAGAACCTGTCAGAACCTGCTGGATTTCACTCCTGCTTCTGAGTGAGTTCACCAGTTACATCTATTAGATACACCCCACATATGGAGTGCGGTGCCATTTTAGATTGAGTGGAACTTCAAAGGCTGAACTCCAGGCCAAAGTCCAAGATTCTCCAGCCGTGAAGGGCTTCAAGTGGTCATCTAAAGAACAAAGAGAATGGTGATGGCCAATGCTCAGCATCAGTAGTTGGGTCTATATGGAGAGGATAGGTCGCATTTAAGATGCTCCTATAGTCTTTCCTGGGAGGATGGGTCATGTTCATAATTATAGTGCTCATTTTATTAATTGTGCTTATAAAACAATTCCTTCTTTTCTACAGCAGAAAAGCCAAGTAAAATCATTAGGTCTAGAGCTTACAATTACTTAACTACAAGACCAAAGAAAATTACATGAAGCAGCGTTAGGAGCAGCATTAAGATGGTATCCTTTCATTTTCTTCCATAGTTTTGTACTGTCATTGCGAAAAAATAAAAATTAAAAAATGCTTACTTCCTCTAAATCAAAGCTTAAAATTGCATTACAAGCTAGAAGCAGAGATGAGGAAAACATTCGCTTCTGAAGATTTAGGGTTTTAATGCCATTAAAATACACCAATATATTCACTCCTATACGCACTTGATTACATGAAATTACACTATTCTTTTATCTATTACACTTTATGTAAAGCATTTTTAGGTCTGATGGTAGCATCTTATAAGCCCTGTACAATAAATGTTACAGATCATGCACAATTGTGCCCTGTAATGCCATGTCTCCATGTTAGGAGCAAGTGTGTTAATTGAGTGAGGAAAGGGTACAAGTAGTCCTCAACTTATGACCACAACGAAGACCAACATTTCTGTTGTTAAGTGAGACATTTGTTAAGTGAGCTTTGCCCCATTTTATGACTTTTCTTGCCACAGTCATTAAGTGAATCACTGTGGTAGATAAGTTAATAACACTGTTGTTAAGTGAATCTGGCTTCCCCATTGATTTGGCTTGGCAAAAGGTCGTAAAAGGGGATCACATGACCCCGGGACACTGCAATCATCATAAATGTGAGTCAGTTGCCAAGCATCTGAATTTTGATCACATGACCATGGGGATGCCGCAAAGGTTGTAACTGTGAAAAATAGTCATAAGTCACTTTTTTCAGTGATGTTGTAACTTTGAACAGTCACTAAATGAACTGTTGTAAGTTGAGGACTAGCTGTATTCTTATCATCATGTGGATCCACTCAACACTTCACTGATTACGAATTAATTCAGTATCTGGGTTCACTCAATTCACTGATCCCAAATTAACCATGGACCACACTGCATTATCTAGCCAGATTTAGCATTGTACAAATGCATCTGTTAGGTTTTTACCTGACTTGATTGAGAGTCACAGTTAAGCGCAGGTAATATATGAGTAGATTGATTCCAGAGTGAATCTTGTTTGATAGGATCCCATGATGATGTCAATATAATTTGACTTCTCGCCATAACATACACTATAAAGCATAACAACTAATTCCCATAGGTGGAAAAAAAGATTTTAGGACCTTCTTTACCATCGGTAATGTTAACATAGCTGAACCACTAGTAGGGGAATTATAGAGACATCAAACATCTGTCTCAACTTAAGTAGCATGCTTTAAACCATTGGCTTATTTTAATGGGCTACTTTAAATAATCAAATACTTTCTAGAATTAGACAACTGTTTCTAGAATTGGGATACATACACTGCATCTGTATATATGAGAAGTGGTAGCTGTCCATGATGCTTACTTTATCACCTGTTGCATACAAAAAGCTTGGTTCCAGAACTGCACCAAGATTTCAAAGAGGCAAGTAAGAAAAAAAAAAATGGTTTTTGCCCTCCCCGGCCCCCAGGAGCACTCTGCAGGCCTCCCAAACACTCTGCGTGCCTCATTTTTTTGCAAAAATGGGCCTGTTTTTCGCAAAAGCGGATCCATTTTTCACCTATTTTTGCAAAAAATGGGGCATACAGATTGCTCCTGGGTGCTGCGGAGGGCAAAAACGCTGTTTTTGCAAAAAACGAGCGAAAAACGGGTGTTTTTGTCCTCTCCAACCCCCAGGAGCTCTCTGCAGGCATCCCAAAGCCCCTGCGTGCCTAGTTTTTCACAAAAACGAGCCCATTTTTGGCAAAAATGGGACGAGCAGGGCGGGGCTTCAGGAGGCCAAAAATAGCTGTATTCAGTGTATAAGATGCATCAACATTTCCACCCGCTTTTAGGGAGGGGAAAGTGTGTTTTATACTCTGAAAAATATGGTAATTTAACACTAACAATAAAAAAAAATATGTTTTTCATGTTGAGTTCAGTTCAGGTTTTTTTTTTGTCAGAGCTTGTTGCTGTCTCTTTAAGATTGTTGTTGTTGTTAAGTACCAGTAGCCTATAAATTCAAGGCATTTCTTTGGTTTAGGACTCTAGGATCAAAATAGTTTAGTTTAGACTTAATTTTCAAATCAGTGAAGGGGTAAAGGGGGGTATTGATAAAGTAAAAGGTAAATTGTTTTGTTGTTCACAATGATGTTACCCTTGAAGACCTTATTGTGGCTTACAGTAGTTTTATCCTTCCTTGCTGGAAAACAGCAACAGGTTGCTTACAGGCTGCTTATGGCATAGATATAATATACATGGAAACCTAAGCATCTTTGATACATTTAGATACCATAAACGAAAACCAAACATACTTCATTTTTAAAAAGTGTAAAAGTTATTACATTCTTATGAGACTGTCTTGTGAGTTAGCACTGTTACGAAATCTCACAAAATCTTGCCTGAGAATATAGAAATCTCAAAAGACTTCATATGAAAGGTTGAAAGTTTGCAGGGATCCAGACATGAATGCTAAAATATTGTGGATTCAGGCATAAATTGCCAATATTACACACATTCATTGTGAAAATTAAGATTTGCCTCCTTCCCCCCCACCTCCCAAAATTGGTAGACAGTGTTTGAAAAAAGTGTTGACCTCTGATGTTCTTCTTTTTTCTTCTTTAACTTCCTGGAGTGATTAGCACAACATTTATCTGGAACTACATATTGAACAGATCAAATTTTGCTGATATTTGCCGACTCAATTTTCTGATTCACATCACTAAAAGAGATAGATAGCTGAGTCGATTTTGGCTAAGAGTATAATGGCATCTGGTATGTTGATAATTGGAGAACTGATTTTGCAGTGAAGAGGATAAAAACCAACTGTTGAAACTGTTCTGGAATTTAATTTATATCTGTGCACCTTGTACTGTTGCATGATACTTGATGTTTTTATCATTTGTCTGGAAGCATTCCAGTATAAACAGTACTAGGAGTAATAAAATGCTTCCAACTGAATTTAGAATACTGTGATGGATTAGGAATATGACTTGTCTCACTCTGTCCCACAAGACTTAAAAACAACAACAACCCACCAACTCAAACTAGAAAGATCAGATCCTAGACACCATAGAAAGAAATAATTGATTAAGACAGTTTGGTAAAAACTCCCATGGAAGAAGTTATTGGAGACAATACTACTCCCTCCATCACAACCTTTTGAAGAAGTAGCTCTGCCTATCACAAGAATAGCCTCAGGAACATGCTAATAGTGAAGAATATCCTTCATAATTAGCCTAATTTCCCTTAAATCTCTCAAAACTAACCTCAAGCATAAATTTAATATTTTATGAGTTGGCTAGCTATACAATCAGCAATGTGTATGCATGTGTCCGTGTGGAAGGGGGAAGGGAGAGGGAAGGAATTGTGTTTCCTTAAACATGCATTCAGGTATGTACTTAGTTTTGCCTTGTATGTTACATCCACTCTGGTAGGTCCAGTCCTATGACGCCCTGCCAGGCAATAGCTGCTTAGCTTTTGGAATCCCAAAGTTTGCATGCTCTTGTGTTGGACAGAAAATAGTTCCAGTTCCATTCTTTGCAATTCTTTGCAATTGCAATGGGTGGAAACTAATCAAGGAGAAAAGCAACTTAGAACTAAGGAGAAATTTCCTGACAGTTAGAACAATTAATCAGTGGAACAACTTGACTCCAGAGGTTGTGAATGCTCCAACACTGGAAGTTTTTAAGAAGATGTTGGATGTTGTCTGACATGGTGTAAGGTTTCCTGCCTAAGCAGGGGGTTGGACTAGAAGACCTCCAAGGTCCCTTCCAATTCTGTTATTCTATTCTATTCTATTCTATTCTATTCTATTCTATTCTATTCTATTCTATTCTATTCTATTCTATTCTATTCTATTCTATTCTATTCTATTCTATTCTATTCTATTCTAATTCAATCAGAGATGACGCCTTCCCATAAACATGCAAATCAGGAAGAATAAATCCTCCATATAACCAAAGGAAGAGTATGTAGGCTGTCCTCTGGGTGTTTTTAAAGATTTTATCCTCAGACATTGAATGAGATTGCCTAGAAAGTCTGGTTGGGTCTTTGGAAATGCATTAGCCAAATGCTGAATTGGAGGCACAGAGACCAGTCACCTCTGTGACCACCTCTGTGGCACAGAGACCAGTCACCATAGAAGAATATCCATATTGCTCTGACCCTTTCATCCTTCCCAAGCTTTGAATGTGAAGAGATTGGACAACCATTGGTCTAAAATGGTATAGGATTTCCTATTTGAGCAGGGGGTTGGACTAGAAGACCTCTAAGGTCCCTTCCAACTCTATTCTTCTGTGTTCATAATAAATGAGCAGCCTGTCAAGAGCAGAGGATTGAGACCATTCATAAGGCTGCAGTACAAAAGATTTATTCAAGTTTATACACAAGAATCTAGTCAACTAAAGTTCAATACTAAATTAAAAAAGAAGACAGAAAGAAAATTGATTAATTTGAGCTATTGTGCTAGAGAAGGCTCCTGCTCATTCCTTGGACAGCAAAGGTGATGATCTGTCCCCGTCCCCCCACACACACAAACACAGCCAGCCGAGGGTTAAGGAAACATTTTGGAACGCACCAGGTCTTATCTCCCACTTGGCAGCGATAGACACACCGTCTGCCAAGTGACTTTATTTTCTCAGTAAAACAGAAAGATAAATACTCAAGAGTCCAAATGTACTTTAAATCTTTCTCTCAGCAGTTCCGGACGAGGCTTTAGTGACTATCCAAGGTTTGCTTTGTTCGTCACAAGGATCCTTGACCACCACCCTCTATTATATAGTCTCTGGGGTGTGGTCCAGTGACTCAGTTCTAATCCCTAGCACGCCTCCTAAGCTGCTGCAAAAGTATATCACGCCTTTGGAGGGTGTGTCCAGGAATGATGTTTCTTCATCACTCTGATCTGAACCAGCTGTCTCCTCTCCCTCGACCGGCACTTGAGACAATGTCAGAGGGGAGGCCTGGCTGACTCCTCTTCCTCATGCTCGGAGCTTTCTTCCTCCGATGGGACAGGCTCAGAGGGCGGGGCCACAACAGGTGACTAACAAGGAGGTAGTGAAGTACATAACACCAGGCAAGTCACTGGAAGGCAAAATCACAAACTATGTCTCACTTATTTTGACTATGCCATGCAGGGGAATTCACTGGAGAAAGCAGTTATGTTTGGAAGAGTTAGTGATAAAAAGAAAGCAGGCCACCAAAGAAATCAGTGACGCCATCAAAGCTGACTCCAACCGGACCATAGAACAACTCAGAGAAGTAGTGCAAGATTGGAAGGTGTGGAAAGTCCTGGCCCATAGAATCACAAAGAGATGGACAGGATAGATATCACCACCACCACCACCACCATCATCATCATCATCAGTCAAATTAAGGGAATTCGAGAGAGGTTGGACTTTGTGACAACATAAGGATCTAAGCTGATGAAGCATTTAACTTCACCCCCCCCCCCCCAACTCTGCTCGCTGTTCTCCTACAAAGCCCTAACTACTTAACTACTGATGTTCTCCCCAAGGAAGTAAGGTTGTGGAATTGTTGCTTAAACATCGGGTTACCCGAGGCCACCTTTGCAACCCATTTCCAGGTCACAATATTTTCTCTCTGGAAATTCCACAATAAACTCTCATGATTGTGAACAGCTGTTTGCCACATCCGGCCAAAAAATTACTTCTATGGATTCCAATTTAGAATAAAAGGCTATTGCATTTGCTTATTTATCACTTTATTCACATATCAAATTGATTCTCAAGGATTATAATTTCAAAAATAGCAATTATATCCCTCCAAGACCCAAACAGGCACCAGAAAATAATCTTCTCTAAGCATATATTTCTCCTCCTCCTTACTTTTTAGATAGTAGACTGTTACTAAATTGGGATTTAAAACTGAACTAAGAGAGCTTCCTCTTAGTAACTAATATCGAAAACAGCACTCTGGTACATAGCGATAACTTTTCAAGATGGTTTGGCACATATTTAATTGATGTACGTTTGTTTGAATGGTAGTTTTCCCATAGCTTACATTTCAGCAAAGAACTTTTATAATATTGAAACAAGCATAGTTGAAACTGCCTTGTTAATAGAAGGTACTTTATTTGCAGTGATCACAGTTCAGAAACAGATCAGACTCTTAAGAGAAGAAAATATATGTTGGTATAGTAGTAGGCTTGAAATGTGTTGTCCTTGGTGCTTTCTGAATTTGATGGTTTTCTTGCAGATGTTTCATTATCTGACTAGGTTAACATCATCAGTGCTGGTGAGTGTGGGGTTTGCTTCCCATTTCTATACAGTAGCTTGCTCTGGCAGTGGGGCTATGGATTAGAATACATCTTCTTTAGCATTTTATACCCAGATAAGCAGGGATTAACACCTGACAAACAACCAGGCAGAAAACAATACCTTTAAAGAAGAACTACCAAGGATACAAATTATGGAGCAGACAATCAAGCAAGCAGAAAACAATACCCTAATCAAGGAACTGCCAAGAAAAAAAAACAACATATTCCTACCAAAACTGACAGAGCAAACTATATAAATAGGGAACAAATCAGGGGTGAAATTCAGCAGATTCTGACAGGTTCTGGAGAACCGGTAGCAGAAATTTTGAATAGTTTGGAGAACTGGCAAATACCACCTCTGACTGGCCCCAGAGTGGGGTGGAATGGGGATTTTGCAGTATCTTCCTCTGGAGTGGGGTGGGAATGAGGATTTTGCAGTATCCTTCCTCTGGAGTGAGGTGGAAATAGAGATTTTGTAGTATCCTTCCCCTGCTACGCCCACCAAGCCATACCACGCCCAAGCCACAGAACTGGTAGTTAAAAAAATTGAATTCCACCACACTCCTAAAACTGATGATGTTACCTAATTGGGGAATAAAACATCTACAATGAAACGATCGAGAGAGAGAGCACCAAGGCCTCCACAGTTTGGGCTCTTTCATTGAAAAAATTCAAGTTTCAGTGCCTCTGTTGTAATCCCCACAAAAGATGGGATTTCTAGTCACTTATCAAAAAATGTGTTAGACCTTTTCCTAATGCTGCGATGCAAAGTGATGGGGAGAAATGGGACCATTATGTTAGACCCATTATTACATGACGTTGGTATTTTGCCTGAAAGTGTCTATGGACAGTTGTATATTGCAGGTGTTTCAAACATTATGACAAAGGCAGATAGGATGGTGATTGGTCCTGTGACTAAGAGCAATTCCATTCCTTATTTCCAGCTATACTAAGGGAAATGGCTTGAAAGTAAACACTACTAGGATCAATCTAGAAATACATAAAACTCCCTTGTACTAGAATATGCATCAAAATAATCCATGGTGGAAAAAATGTATTTCAAATGCAAAAAAAAAAAAAAAAAAAAAAAAAAAGCTGCTACGTGTAACTCTATTCCAGCATCATTTCTGTAGTCCTTAGAGCCCTTAAAGGGCCCTTAAAGAGAATGGGACCAAAAGTGTAGCCTTCCTCTTTTTTTTTCCCTTTTGCATTTTTTAAAAATCTTGAGGCTAGGTTAAAAGACAAAATGGACGTCTTATATCTTTCAAAAACGTAAAACATGAATCTCTCTTTTTAAAATGCCAAAGCTGCACCAGGAAACAAATATAGGCTTTGCCCACATTCGTAGTGCTGTCCTCAATATGCCAGCGAAGCTTGGTGCGCCCTTCAAGTGAATAGAGGTTAACCATTCCTAATGCCACTCCATATACTTACTTACTGGCAGCTTCCCACAAACTTAGCATCTTTCAGGCATATAGGATGACTGCAGCTTTCTAAGATTTCAGAAAAAATGCCTTTTGCCTCACCTACTTAAATCTTTGAAAGGAAAGGATGGATTCAAAGATGAATTTTCTGCCTCTATATTAGCAATAGCAATAGCACTTAGACTTATATACTGGTGCATAGTGCTTTACAGCCCTCTCTAAGCAGTTTACAAAGTCAGCATATTGACCCCAACTATCTGGGTCCTCATTTTCCCGACCTCAGAAGGATGGAAGGCTGAATCAACCTTGAGCCTGGTGAGATTCGACCTGCCATATTCCCACTGAGCTATAATCCAACCTTTGTTTTGGCGGCAAAACCAGCAAGTTGCTGCAAACAACAGCGGAGGTTGGAACTTCGACACGCGATGACCTCACGCTTTGGAAGGAGGAAGGATTGTTTTCACCTAAAACCCTGCTTTTAAACAGATTTCCAGCGGCTTGTGGCTTTCCCTGGGTTAGGAGACTTTTTGTTGCTGTGGCCTGTGACCAGTGGTGGGTTTCAAAATTTTTTACTATCAGTTCTGTGGGTGTGGCTTGGTGGGCATGGATGGCTTGGTAGGTGTGGTTTGGTGGGCATGGCAGGGGAAAGATACTGTAAAATTTCCTTCCCTCCCCAATCCAGGGGAAGGTTACTGCAAAATCCCCATTTCCTCCCAATCAGCTGGGACTTGGGAGGCAGAGAATAGATGGGAGCAGGGCCAGTCAGAATTTTTACTACCGGTTCTCCGAACTACTCAAAATTTCTGCTATCAGTTCTCCAGAACTGGTCAGAACCTGCTGAAACCCACCTTTGCCTGTGACTTGAGAAGAACAAACTGCAATGGAAGACTGAAATCACAGCACTCCGAAAAATGATATGACATACTATAGAGCTTGGTCAAAAATGAAAAAACCATAAAAATGGAACCCAGAGTGAAGTAATTAATGAGTATGCGCATGTCAAGAAGCTAGGCATGAAATAGAAGTGCAAGCTGCACGTCTGTCATACTGGAAATGCAAATGAAAGCAGCTAATTCAAAAAGAGGGGGAGAAAAATAGCCAGGGAGGGACCGTTGATGCTAACATCTAAACAACATTAATCTAAAAACCGAGGCACTTCCTAACCATTCTGCTATCTAGACTTGAGGAGGCTCTCTAATAGGCAAGAGATCTGAGGTATTTTCAGAAATGCTGGGCAAAGCTGCTTTGATGGAGGCTATCTAACTTGTCTATGGATCTCTAGATGTGTTGGGCCAGTGAGCACATTTGGAATTTTGAGAGTAGGCTAGAACTACTCACACAAGATAGCTACCATGATAGATACAGCCAATGACAAATCACCTATTTATCCAAAAGCTAATGGGGGTGGGTGGGTTTGCTCCCCTCCCAGATTTCTGCAACATTCCCTACTAACTCAGCTTACCTCCTTTTTTCTGGGCTTCCCATCCCTGTCATTTTTTTATTTTCTATGAGTCCCTTCAAGGAATGTATGGGTTCCTGAAACATTATTAGAAACGAAGAATCTATTCAAGACTGGACTTTGTTTTCTAGTGCAACATTTTTTTTTAAAGAAAAGGATTTTCAAAAAAACAGGAGATCATGGAGCCCTTCATTCCGGTATATCTAGAGAAGTAGCCCAAGCATAGATTGAAGTCCACAGATAACATCCCGGAAACCTAGGTTTCAGTTTTGCAAACTAACCTTCAAAGGTGTTGTAGTACCTGGTCCATCTCTTTGCCAAACAGACATGCTCAGGTATCACGAGAATGAGGAAATAGCACAGTAATGGCCACAATGAGCCCTTCTTTACCTACAGTGCACATGTGCTGTGACTTCGACCCCCGAGCCTGTCCTAACAGAGGGAGAGGACTCAGAAGGTGAAGGAAAGGATTTGGCAAGGCCTCCCTCTCCAGGATCTTACTCTCTGGCAATGCCTCAGGTTTCCTCCGAAGGCCAAGAGATATGCCAGGAGCAAGGCACTTCGGAGCAGCCGCAGATAGAGAGCGAGGGGGATGAGTTTTGGCTGGATCCCAGACAGCGTCAGAAGGATAAACGCACGCAGCAGAGAAAGAGGCATGGGCGGGCCAGAGATTGAGCTGAGACCACACCCCACAAGGGATAAAAGGGGGTGTGTCGGCTATTCAGGCCTTGTGACGGACAAATTGAAAAGCTCAGAAGTCATATCATGTTTCTAGAACCCTGTTAGAATCTCTTTTTGGATTTCTTCGGACAATTCTTTGCTTTGTGGAATTAATTTGGTATATCGGACTGAGGAGAAAAAACCTCCCTTAGTGAGTAAAATCTCTTGGCAGGCAGTTCATGGTTCGCTGCCAATACTGTTATCTTAAAGGAATTCCTGACTGTTTGATTCTGGCTGTCTATTTGTGTGTGTGTGCGTGCGACGGGGACAGAACAACATGTAAGCATCCATGAATACAGTCTATGCCAGGGGTGTCAAATTCAATTTCATTGAGGGCTGCATCAAGGTTGTAGCTGACCTCGGGGGGGGGGGGAGGAAGGTGAGTGTGGCTGGGGGGGCATGGCCAGGGTGCACGTGGCCAGCTTGATGTCGCTCACATCAGGAGCGCTTGTACTGGCCTGGGCAGTACTGGGGGATCCATTGTCTCCATCGATCCATCTATCCAACCAACCAACCATCATAGGGACAGTTACCAAAACATCTTCTAAAGTGGCTTGACAATGGAGTGATAATGGGGGTAGGACACAAAAGTGAAACTAGGGAATCTTGGTAAGCAAACTCTTAGTTCTGGCTTTTTCTTTTAGTAAAAGTAACCTTTTCACTACAAATGGAATCAAGAGTGTTTCTTTCTGAAGGACCAAATTGGGCCAGGTCTGACAGTAGAGAACTATATGTAGGTACTTGAGATTGCTCCCATTTTAATTTTTACTCCTTCACCCCAGTGAATTTTTTTGGGGAGGGGGAGGGATTGGCTTGGGAAAAATGAAGCTGATTCCCAGAACCTGTGGTTTCAGCTTGGCAACACTTCCAAGCATTGTCTGTAACAATTTTCTGTTAATGCCATTTCCGCAAATGTGGCTTTCGGGAAGCTAATGCTTGAAGGCATCCTTAGCTTTGAAATGCCAGTTTTCAGAGAGTTGCTGTTTGAAATTACTCTTTAGATCCGTGAAGTCATCTTACCCAAATTAGCATGATTCAACATCATTATATTTTCAACCATCCATTCGATATAAATTAATTTTTGTCAGCAAAACCAGGATTCCTTTTGCCTCTTGCTCTTGGAAACAGGAAGGATAAGCAATTCAATGCAGAAACAAGAAAATGGAGCAATTGTGCCCAGGTACAGAAATGGAGAATGTTTGTTATTACACTGGAGATGTCGCATTTATGAAAATTTGCCCAAGTCAGAAGCAGCGTCTGTTCTAGAAATTGGCAATGATTCCTAATTTGATGATAGATGTTTGGAATAAGCTCTTTTGAATCAAGTCACTGATGTGAATAAGATGTTTGAATCCTGAGGAAGTAAAATGGATTACAACACTCTAGGTAATATACACAGAATGAATTGTTCCCTGCAGGAATAAGAACAACTACTATACCTGGAAGTTTAAAAAAGCAATCCTAGAATAGACTAGAGCAGAGATGTGCAACCTTGGTAACTTTAAGATTTCTGGCTGTCTGGGGAATTCTGGGAGTTGAAGTCTTAAAGTTGCCAAGATTGACACCCCTGTATGTTGGTTGCAAGAGTTTTTTCCTTGTTTATTTCTCACTGCCAAGATATCTTTGCCCAGGTAAAAGGTAAAGACTCATGCAATTTGATTTCAGCTCCTGGTAATTTTGGGGATTCATCGATATTATTTTCATGGCAACTGAATAGAAAGGTTTTGCCATTGCCTTGTTCCAGAATGTTTCTCTGTGAAATTTCCCATGAAAGAGCCTATGATCTGGGAATTCCTGGAGGCCTTTCATGCTGCATATTCATCTCATCTGCTGAGATTTTTGAGATCAGTTAAGATCAGCTGGATATTGCTTCCTAGCTGGGCCTTTATATAGAGACAAGAGGATCAAAAAAATAGATGTTGCTCTTCATCTGATATAGTCCTTTTTAAACCATATTACTATTGTTTCATTATTATTATTTTTTAAAAAAATGGCTTCTTAAAGAAAACAAAGGATTCTCCTACACCAGGTCTGAGCTGAGTTTCATAATCATTTATGTTCCCACAATAGGTTCTCCTGGTAAGTTTTCCTTACAGTCACAAAGAAACCTACTAATATCTGAAAGGGCTGTCAAATGGTTCCAGGGTAGATCTTGCCAGACAAGGAGCTCAGTAAAACACAGGATGCATGTACTAGCAAAGGGCTGGCAGGAAATGCTTTTCAGATGGTGAAAATGGAACTGCCCAGATGTTGAGGCAATACAGTGGAGTTCTGGGTGGGACTCTAAATCCAGAAGTCTATAAGGTAGGAGAACTGGGGATGGTTGGCTTACAGCAGAGGTGTTCAATATATAGCCCTTCACATGTTCCTAAAACATCAAGTCTCCTCCTACGGTCAATAATGAGGAAAAAGCAGACTAACTATTACTGTGATGGTGAACCTATAGCACGTGTGCCACAGCTGGCACACAGAGCCCTCTCGGCAGGCACGTGAGCTGTCGCCCAGCTCAACTCCACTGCGCATGCACGCATGTGCCTCCCACCGGCCACCTCATTTTTGGGATGTGCAGGGGGTGGGGCACATGTGGGAGACGGTCCCGCATGGGGATGGGGGTAGGAGCACGGGGGGGGGTGCAGCGCCCTCCCCATGGCCCATTTTTGGGCCCAGGAGGCTGCAGGGAACCCTACTAGGCCCAAAATGGGGGGCAGGGGTTGCCGGTTGAGACCGGTTCAGGCGAACCAGATGCTAATTTTACATCTGGTTTGCCAAATTGGTAGTTGCAAGGACTGGCTGGCCCTCCCACCCCACTCGCCCCTCCCAGGAGTCTCCACGTGGCCCATTTTGGATGCCAGGTAAGTGCAGGGCCCCCATGGAAGTTCTGGGAGGGCAAAAAACAGGTCTCCTGGAAGTTCCGGAAGTCCGGAAATGGGGGTGTTGTGCTGTGCTCAGATGGCTTCACTGAAGCTAGAATCATGTACACAAGTAGTCCTTGACTTACAACCATTCAGAGTCACAATGACACTGAAAAAAGGGACTTACTACCAGTCCTTGCATTTATGGCTGTTGCAGCATCTCTGAAGTCACATGTGATCCAGGTTGTGTTCTTGCTGATTGGCATGTATTTATGACAGTTGCAAAGTTCTGTGGTCATGTGATTGACATTTACCACCTTCTCAGGGAACTTTCAAGTAAGTCAAGTCAATGGGGAGATGCCAGATTTGCTTAATAACCATGTGATTTACTTAACAACCTGGTAAAAAGTTTGTAAAGTTGGATGTGACTCATACTATGGCTGCATTGCTTGGTAACAAAAGTTCCTGTCCCAACTGTGGTCATAAATCAAGGATGACCAATAATTACTACCAAAAAAAAAAAAAAACTACCAAAAAAAAAAAAATAATCACTGGCTATGGCAAACCACCTTCCCAGGCTGAAGGAAATCAGCAACTGGCAGATGACCTGAACGTGTTTTACTGCAGGTTTGAAAGGAAACTACAGCCACCTATCTCCACAACCCCCATCTCAGACACACCAACAACAGCCAAGCCTCCTACAACTGACCCCATCCCATTGGATTCACAACTCCTAGTGATCACAGAAAAGGAAGTGCAAGACCTATTTCTCAGACAAAATCCAGGAAAAGCTCCAGGCCCAGACAAGATAACTCCTTCTTGCTTAAAAGTCTGTGCTGACCAATTGGCCCCCATCTTCACCCATATATTCAATAAATCACTAGAGATGTGCTATGTTCCTTCTTGCTTCAAACACTCTACTATTATCCCAGTGCCGAAGAAGCCCACCATCAAGGAACTGAATGACTACAGACCAGTTGCTCTAACATCTGTAGTCATGAAAACCTTTGAAAGGCTAGCGCTGTCCCACTTGAAAACCATCACGGATCCGCTGTTAGACCCCTTGCAATTTGCATACGAAGCAAACAGATCAACAGATGATGCTATTAATATGGCTCTGCACTACATCCTACAACATCTTGAATCTCCAAAGACCTACGCAAGGGTCCTCTTTATAGACTTTAGTTCAGCATTCAATACCATCATTCCAGACATTCTTCTAACTAAGTTAAACCAGCTACAGATATCTGAACACACTTGTAAGTGGATCATAAACTTCCTAACAAACAGGAAGCAGCAAGTGAAGCTAAGCAGAATCACATCAGATACCTGTACAATTAGCACAGCCCCCCCCCCAAGTCTGTGTGCTCTCCCCACTTCTCTTCTCTCTGTATACCAATGACTGGATCTCTAACGATCCATCTGTTAAACTACTGAAGTTCATAGATGACACAACAGTGATTGATCTCATTCGAGACAATTATGAATCTGCATACAGACTGGAGGTTGAACAACTAGCCTCATGGTGTGACTGGAACAACCTGGAACTGAACACACTCAAAAGCATAGAAATGGTGGTAGACTTTAGGAGAAACCCTTCCATACTTCCACCTCTCACAATACTAGACAACACAGTACCAACAGTAGAGACCTTCACATTTCTAGGTTTTACCATATCGCAAGATCTAAAATGGACACCTAACATCAAAAACGTCATCAAAAAAGCACAACAAAGAATGTTCTTTCTGGGCCAACTCAGAAAGCTCAAACTGCCCAAGGAGCTTCTGATATAGTTCTACAGAGGAATTATTGAATCTGTCATCTGCACCTCTATAATTGTCTGGTTTGGCTCTGCAACCCAACAAGATAGACATAGACTTCAGAGGATAATTAGAACTGCAGAAAAATACAGTTGCTACCAGCCTGCCTTCCATTGAGGACCTGTATACTGCACGAGTCAAAAAGAGGATTGTGAAAATATTTACAGACCCCTTTCATCCTGGACATAAACTGTTTCAACTCCTACTCTCAAAACAATGCTATAGAGCACTGCGCACCAGAACAACTAGACACAAGAACAGTTTTTTCCCCAAATGCCATCACTCTGCTAAACAAATAATTCCCTCAATACTGTCAAACTAGTTACTAAGTCTGCACTACTATTAATCTTTTTATCGTTCCCACCACCCATCTCCTTCCACTTATGACTGTAATTTTGTTGCTTGTATCCTTACGATTTATATTGATAGTTTCCTGATTTCGTATTTGTACCCTATGACTATCATTAAGTGTTGTACCTTATGATTCTTGATGAACATATCTTTTCTTTTATGTACACTGAGAGCATATGCACCAAGACAAATTCCTTGTGTGTCCAATCACACTTGGCCAATAAAAAATTCTATTCTATTCTATTCTAATTGCAAAAGTAGAGAAAATGGCCGATCAGGATCCAGTTTTCACCTAATTAATCTTCCCTCCTCTCAATTCAATCCCATTGTTTTGCTAACACTCTGTAATTCTTAGACTAGAATTCATTTTCAATAAAACACAAAGCTGTGTATATTGATGTATGCAGTTAATTGCAGACATATTCCCTGGTTTGCTTGCCCATATTTTGCTTTTGGTTGTAAAAAAAAAATAAAAAAATCTCACAATGCAAAAACTAAGTTAGTTGGAGGAGATCCAGGCAGTGAATAATGTGTCTGTTGACTCTACTATTCCTATTCTGGTTTGCTTTCAGGAGGCGAGCATTATTAAAGTCATTTTTTCCCCTTCCTGTCAGCTGCATCAGGTGCATTTCTCTCATCCACCTCCCTTTAACTTACTGACATGTATCCTATTTTAAACTCAGATCTTCTCTTTCCTTTCTTCCTTAGCTACTGTATATATTCTGAAAAGATTTGCATTTTCCCAAAAAAATTCCCCTGCATTGTTACCTACTTGGCCAAGAGAATACCAAGATGTTTTGGTGGTTTTTTTTTTTTAATGCTGATGGAGGGAGACTGAGATGCACTATCACTCCTCCTTGGAAAGAAAAGCAGATACTCACATCAAACACCTGTCTCCAACCAATTATGTATGGAGTTAATTAGGCTCGTGATGGGCAGGCTTCCTCCATGAAACTGTTACACAACAGTGCAAATAGCAGTGGTGGAGGGACCATTTGGTAGATGGGTTTTTGATACATTCATCCCATTTCACTTTATGAGCCCCTGAGTGGGGAGATCTGCAGGTTTGGAAATACAGGAGCACACACACACACCAGAGCAAAAGAACCTGGTTGTTAACGCTGCAGCTGTTCCTCTTCCTCTGAATGTTTGATAAGAGGATTGTCCGACAAGCATAGATGTGTTCTGCTGGGTCGTTTCATGCAAATGCTGATTATCTGTCTAGATTTCCCTGTGTGCAGATGTTTACCAAATTATCTAGGCCCTTCAGCCTTCCCGTGTATCTGTGATGACATTCACAGGTAACTAGTGAATTCTTCAGAGGCTGGGAAGATGATAAACCAAGAAAATCTAGGCCACAACGGAGGGGATCTAAATTTAGCACACAAGTGCAAATTACCAACATGAATATTTCTGTCATTTAGGGGTGAATTTCAAGGCCCATCAGCTTTTAAGTTTCAGAACAAAAAAAAAAAAAATATTTACATGGTTTTCTGTTAGAGGATAATATTCATCTTAAGCTTCATTTATTGGGAGCATGCTTTAAAGTCTCTGAAAAGTGACCTCATTCTCCAAATCAAAAAGTGTATGTCAGGCACAGCCTCCGAAGTGGGTGCTGTGATTTCATGTGCTTTTTAAATAAAACACATAGCTTGTGTATATTGACGTTGGCTGTTTTCTCATCTCTTGCCAACCTGAGTCTGAGAAGTGAAAGGTGTCACTTATTCTTTGATGTTGCAGGTCAGTGAAATCACCCAATGGGATGAGGAAGAGGGTGTGAATTTCCAGAAGGAGCATTCTGGAAGCTGGAAATATAAATAAAATGTTTGGATGCCTTTCTGGAGCCCAAAGTAGATTTGCACGCCCTGCTGTCAGTCACCATCAGACAAAGCCTGCCTTAGATGTCTTGCTCTCAATATATCTGGATATATTTTGAATATATCACTTTAAGCAAGCCATCATTTTTCATTTGCAGATCCTCCTTCCTAGATTGGAATTTAGGATAATCATAATAATCCTACATTGAGAGGATGTCATTATCATCATGTGTTGGAAGGGACTAGGAAGTCTTCTAGTTCAACCCCCTGTCCAGGCATGAGAGTTATACCATTTCAGACAAATGGTTGTCCAATCTCTTGTTAAAATCTCCAGAGTTGGAGCACCCACAACTTCTGGAGGCAAGTTGTTCCACTGATTAATTGTTCTGTCAATTGCTCCAACTCTCTCATAGTGAAAGTATAATCTAGACTCCAATTCTAGATTCATGATGAAAAGAAGTCCTATGAAATCTGGTGTAACTTAACTTCCAAGATCTATAGGTTTATATTGTCTATATTTAGGATCATCATAATGATTCTACATTGAGAGGATATCATGATCATCATCATGATCATCATGATCATCATCATGATCATCATCAATGTTGGAAGGGACCTTGGAGGTATTCTAGTTCAACCCCCTGCTCAGGCATGATACCCTATACAATTTCAGACAAATGGTTGTCCAGTCTCTTCTTAAATGCCTCCAGTGTTGGAGCACCCACAACTTCTGAAGGTAAGTCATTTCCCTGGTTAATTGCTCTGTCCGCAAATTTCTAGTGACTAGTTTGATGATTGGTTTCATACATCACACTAAGCCTGGGATCCTCCAAATGCATTATACTGCATCTCCCCAAATCCCTACCTAAGTCAAACTAACAATATGAAAAACAGGCGTCCATCAGTTTTTGTACTCCAAACTTCTGAAGGACATTGGGTTGCATCAAGCTGTATTAGACATGTTTGGATCCGGCTGAGCATGATGGGAAACTACCATCATGACAGCAGTTCCTAAACAATGGTCCATGGCTCAGTGAGATGCAGGCAGCGAGCTGTGACCCCATTGAAGGCCTGTTATAAATATAATACTTGTCTCATATTACCTGTTCTCCTGAGCAGATAAAGGTCTGAAAGGGCCTCTGGGTTTTGCAGAGATATTTTCTGGGAACAATGTTCCTTTTAATGGTGGGTAATCTGGCATTGATAGTGTTGGAAGAAATCTCCTTCTAGGTTCTGCTCCAAGTGGGGAAAAAGACACTGAAACATGGAGACTGCTTGGAAAGATGGTTTAATGGTGGACAGGATCACATGGCTTGAGTTCCTGAACAGAAAAAGGGCAGATACAGCGAATCCTCGGGTTTTTATGCTCTCTGGCTTTGTATTTCCTGGAGCCCCGAAACAGTATCCTGATTGATTGTCAGACTCCCAGGGGGTGGGGGTCTTAGCTAGCCTTGCTGGCTGATGGTCACATGTGCTTCCCAGGTCACATGTGGTTAGTTTCTGCTGCTATTGTGTAGAGGGCTATTCCTATCTTTGTTGGATCTTTGGCAATTCCTACTATGGCTCTGCCTGAAGGAGGTAGATCTTTGTTATGTAGAATAGACTGGCCCAGGCCTTAATGGCCCATTGACAAAGGGTGGGGGCAGGAAGATGGGAGCTGCTTCAGAATATGCTTATTCATTTCTCATCCAGGGAAATATAATATTCTGCCTTTTTCATGTCTCCCAAAATATTTCACTCTTTCAGGAAAGGGGTGGGTGCTAATCTCCTACAATAGTTTGATAGCTGCATGAACACTAGTAATTGGGTAGAGGCAGGAGATCCTTCACTCCGTTTTCCTTGTCCTTAATTGCAGCAGTCAATGGGCTGGTGAAATTGAGTAGGCTCATGGTTAATTGCTTGGCTGAATTGTTCCCCAGCTGATAGGCTTTGTTTGCTGCTTTCTATCTAGTCTTCCTTGAGAGGGAAAACAACTTGAGAGCTCACACCACCTTACTTCTGGGGGGGAAAAAAAACCCTAAACAACTATCGCTCTGCTTTTGTAATCCAATTTCACTGCTGTAAATAAAGAACTTCAAAGTTGTGGTAATTGAGAAAGCTTCCCATTCTTTGTTTATTTCATAAGCTGCTGGGAAAATGCAGCCCATTCTATCTTGTCTTCTGTTTTTTTCCAGCACTGGATGTTTGTTGTTGCGATTGTGTTCTGTTCTCTTTTCTCAGTGACAATCAGGTTGTTTTGCTATTTTCAGTTAGCCATTGATTTATCATTGATTAATAATTGCATCTTCTCTTGCTGAGTAATGTAAAGGAGAAAAGGCGTTTCTTTCAGCAAGGGAAACGGGAAAGAATGGAAAGAAAGGGGACAAAGAGTTGCAGTTAAATACGATTAATGGTTTGGCTCACTGGGGGGCATGAGGCCGGCTGTAGGAGTTAATGAAAAGGAGGAGGCTGCTTTTGCCACAGTAGGATTTTCTGCAGTCCATACAAGGAGAAAAACGGGTGAAATCCAGCAGGTTCTGACAGTTCTGGAGAACCAGTAGAAGAAATTTTGAGCAGTTCGGAGAACCGGTAGCGGAAATTTTGAGTAGTTCAGAGAACTGGCAAATAGCGCCTCTGGCTGGCCCTGGAGTGGGGTGGGAATGGAGATTTTGCAATATCCTTCCCCCAGGAGTGGGGAGGGGATGGGGATTTTGCAGTATCCTTCCCCTGCCATGCCCACCAAGCCACGCTCACAGAACCGGTATTAAAAAAAAAAATGGATTTCACCCTTGAAGAAAAAGCCTTACTATGTGCAATTAAATCTTCCTTACCCTCCGTATTTTAAGCCAGGCCCTAAGAGTTGCTTTGCCAAATAACAAAAATAGAAGGAGTGCTGGGAAATACCAGGAAATAGGAGAAATAGAAACTATATATCAGGGGTGAAATCTAAAATTTGTTACTACCGGTTCTGTGGGTGTGGCTTGGTGGAGGGGGGGTAATGTGACAGGGTGGGCGTGGCCAATTTTTTTTTTTTTTACTTTTAAAACCATTTTTTCTACAACCTCTTTGGCTAAGAGGTTGTAAAAAAATGTTTTCAAAAGGCTCTGAGGATCCCAGCTGAGTTCCCTGATCGGCAGAGGCTTTTTTAAAAAGCCTCTGCCGATCAGGGAACTCAGCTGGGATCGTCAGAGCATTTAAAAGAAAACATTTTTTTACAACCTCTTAGCCAAAGAGGTTTTAAAAGTAAAAAAAAAAAAGCCTCTGATGATCACGCGGCTCAGCTGGGATTGTAAGAGGCTTTTAAAAGCATTTTTTTTTACAACCTCTGGCTAAAGAAGTTGTAGAAAAAATGGTTTTAAAAGTAAAAAAAAAAAAAGTTGGCCACACCCACCCAGTCACATTACACCCCACCACCAAGCCACGCCCACAGAACCGGTAGTAACAAATGTTACATTTCACCACTGGTTCCAAGTACCCACAAATAACATTCGTTAGTTTATTACGTGTGAGAAGTGAGATTGTTTTCACGTCTTGGAGTCTGCTTGAGTAGCCATTCCCATTATTGATTCCAGCTTGTCTAGGAATCAAACTGTATCATTACTAAAGAGAAGGGGAGAGTTAGAGCATTGGGTAGCCACTAATAACCTCAAAGAAGAAAATGGTATTTTCAGTAACGTATAATCTGCGGCAATTTTGGCATTGCTCTGTAGAGTTCGGCTCAACCATTTGGAAAGTCCATAAGGAGCCCAACCAGTTTATGGTAGGAAAGAGAGATGATTCATAAATCTTTCATGCTGAAAAAAAAAAAAAAATGAAAGCCGCTACAGCAGATAAGCTTCACCTACTTACCACAAAATATTTATAACTCTGCTTACAGTAATGTTAACAATTTATTGCTCCATTCAAAATCTCTGGACGAGAAAAGAAAACAGCCCTCTCCTCCTCCTCTTGCCCCAAGACCAACAATATAGTTTCTACATACAGGAAGTCTTCAAGTTATAACAGTTCATTTAGTGAACCATTCAAAATTATAACAGCCCTGAAAAAAGTGACCTATCACCGTTTTTTACGTTTATATGCGATGATCAAAATTTGGGTGCTTGGCAATTGGTTCCTATTTACGACAGTTGCAGTGTCCTAAGGTCATGTGATCACCTTTTGTGAACCTCTGACAAAATCAATGGGGAAGCCAGATTCACTTAACAATTGCAGTGATTCGCTTAACAACTGTGATGAGAAAAGTTCTAAAAAGGGGCAAAACTCATTTAACAATTGTCTCGTTTAGCAACACAAATTTGGGGCTCAATTCTGGTAATAAATTGAGGACTACCTATATGGAGAAAAGTTTCTCTGCCTTCCACCAGCTGCAACAGGGCAAATGTGTTTTCACTTAGCTAAATGTCAATGGAGATTCTTATTCATCCAGATCAGGGGTGGGCTCTAAATTTTTTTACTATCAGTTCTGTGGGCGTGGCTTATTTTGTGGGTGTGGCTTGATGGTCATGTGACAATCCTTTAGGATATAGCAGAGGTACTGGTCTACCAGGCTTTTAACTGCTTGCAGAGCTGTACCGGTCTACTCATGTATGTTTGCAGGCACCAGTCTACTCATGTATTTTTTGCAGGCACCAGTCTATTCATTTGTTTTTGGAGGCACTGGTCTACCACCACACGGCCTTTTAACACTGATCAGCTGTAGGGCGGCCCTTTGAAGCCCCGTGGCAAGAGTTTAAACAGTTTTTTTCCTTCTAGCCGATCAGCTGGGACTCAGGAGGCAGCAATAGATTGGGGGTGGGGACAAATAAAAGGTAAGAATAATGCGGGGGTGGGGGGCAGGGGGGGCAGAACTGGTTTGGTGACATCATATCGTCACTGCTACTGGCTCGGCGGAACTAGGCCGAACTGGGAGGAACCCACCACTGATCCAGATCATGGTTGTCCCAAAGGTGCTTTTTCAAGAGGCAACTGGACTTTCTGGTTTCTTTTTTTGAAGATGTTTTGCTCCTCCTCCAAGAAGCTTCTTCAGCTCTGGCTGGAGAGATGCATTCCAGTCGGGCTTTAGGCCAGGGCACAGCATGGAAACAGCATTGATCACATTGGCTGATGATCTCTGGAGGGCTCGGGACAGGGGTTGCTCCTCTGTCCTGGTCCTATTAGATCTCTCAGCGGCTTTTGATACCATCGACCATGGTATCATGCTGTGACGATTGGAGGGGTTGGGAGTGGGGGGCACCGTGTTGCGGTGGTTCTCCTCCTTCCTCTCCAACTGTATGCAGTTTGTGTTGGCAGGGGGGCAGAGGTCAACCTTGTATGTGGAGTGCCGCAAGGGTCAGTCCTCTCGTCCCTTTTGTTCAACATTTATGTGAAGCCGCTGGGTGAGATCATTTGTGGTTTTGGGGTGAGGTTCCATCAGTACACTGATGATACTCAGCTGTACATCTCCACCCCAAACCACCCCAATGATGCCCTTGACGTGATGTCCCAGTGGCTGGAGGCTGTGCGGATCTGGATGGGGAGAAACGGCTCAAGCTCAACTCTTCCAAGACCGAGTGGCTGTGGCTTCCAGAGTCCCGGAATAGTCAGCTGGCTCCATCGCTGACTATTGGGGGTGAGATCCTGGTCCCCACAGAGAGGGCTCACAACTTGGGTGTTCTCCTGGATGCACGGCTGTCTTTGGAAGATCCTATGACGGCCATGGCCAGGGGAGCTTTCTATTGGGTTCGCCTGATGCACCAGTTGCGTCCCTTTCTGGATCAGGATGCCCTGCGCACGGTCATTCATGCCCTCGTCCCGTCCCGTCTGGACTACTGCAATGCTCTCTACATGGGGCTTCCCTTGAAGAGCACTCGGAGGCTCCAACTGGTCCAGAATGCAGCCGCACGGGTGGTTATGGGTGCGAATCGGCGCGCCCACATAACACCCCTCCTGCGCAAGCTGCACTGGGTCCTGGTGGTCTTCCAAGTGCGATTCAAGGTGTTGGTCACCACCTTTAAAGCGTTCCATGGCTTAGGACCGGGGTAAATACGAGACCGCCTTCTGCCATCAACAACCTCCCACCGGCCAATACGCTCCCACAGAGAGGGGCTCCTCAGGGTGCTGTCGGCCAAACAATGCCGACTGGTGACACCCAGGGGGAGAGCCTTCTCTGTGAGGGCACCAGCCCTCTGGAATGAACTGCCCCTAGAGCTCCATCTTAGTCCCGACCTGCGTACTTTTCGCCACGCCCTTAAGACCCTCCTGTTCCAGCAAGCCGGACTGCCATAATATGAATTTTATTATGGGTGTATGTGTGTTTTAAATTTGCAGGCCAATTTTATATATTGATTTTAATTTGGTTTTAAATTTTATAAATCTATGTGTTTTAATATGGCTGTACACCGCACTGAGTCCTTCGGGAGAAGGGCGGTATAGAAATCTAATAAACTTGAAACTTGGATGGTGGGGAAACCAGTTGTCCAGTTGCCTCTCGAAAAAGCACCTTGGGGTCACTTAGCTCATTGCTCATAACCAATGAACCTAGGAAGGATGACTGCTTGAAATCAAGGGTCTACTGGAAATTGCCCTCCAGTTGATATTTGGGGACTAGAAAGTCATGGGAGAAAGGGCTGAAGCATGATAACAGAGAAGAAAACAGCCGCAGTTAGATCATGTCTTCATTTATATGTACTTTGCCTATACATATAAATGCAAGCACATCATATGTTCAGATTAAGTCACCTTTGTAAAATCCTGGCTGGAGATTCTGCTCATGAGACAACTTCCTTGTGGGTGCTCATTTGTCTTACCTGTCTTTCTTGAGGGTTCATCTACTCTAATATCTCTGCAGTCATTTCATTTCATTGTTCTCACTGATGTAATGGAATGCAGTGAGGAGGTGGAGCCCCAGGAAGGGGAAGAGCATTCCGGGTCTATGACAATTCACCACAGCCAGCTTGCCATGACCAACCTGCCACAGCCAACTCACTGCAGGACAACTCGCCACGGCCATCTTGCCACAGGACAAGTCGCTGTGGGACAAGAGTTACACTAATATCAAAGATATGGTGGAATAGAATCATTAAAGAAAGGATGCAAAAGGAAAGACAAAATGAAATATGAATGGCAAAAATGAAAATAATTTTTATTTATTTTAAATAATTAAATAGACTTGTTAAATTGTCATGCAATGAGTTGTCTTGCAGCGAGTTGGCTGTGGCGAGTTGGCCATGGCAATTTGACCGTAGCGAGTTTGCCGCAGCAAGTTGGCAAGTTGTCCCATTCCTGTTCATTCCAGAGATGTAAGAAGCAACTCAGCCCAGATATTATCTGTGAGAGAAAGAGGATGAAAACAGCCTCTCTCCAATAGTTCCCAGAGTATATTTTAGATGCAGATAGTAAAGACCTCAATCTGGCAATTTTTTGTTTATAGGTGTGAAACAAGAACTCAGCTTGGAAGAATCACCGTGCATCATGATACAAATCAGGGGTGAAATCCAGCAGGTTCTGACAGGTTCTAGAGAACCGGTACAAGAAATTTTGAGTAGTTCAGAGAACCAGCAAATACCACCTCTGGCTGGTGCCAGAGTGGGGTGGGAATGGAGATTTTGCAATATCCTTCCCCCAGGAGTGGGGCGGAAATGGGGATTTTGCAGTATAGTTCCCCTGGAGTGGGGTGGGAATGGAGATTTTGCAGTATCCTTCCCCTTCCACGCCCATCAAGCCACACCCACCAAGCCACACCACGCCCACCAAGCCATGCCTACAGAACCGGTAGTAAAAAAAATTTGGATTTCATCACTGATACAAATAAAGGTTTGTTTATTGACTTAGTGGCAAACCAAGTGCTGTATACCAATATAGGAAAACTGCTACTTATTCTAGAAAGAAAGGATCCCAGCATTGGTGAACATGCGGATTTCTAAGTAGCTAAATATATCATTTTAATCAACAACTGTAAATAGTCTGTACAAAAGAAACCCTTAAGAAAAAGTAGTCCTTTCATTTGCCTACAAATGTGCCGGGCCACCCTTGGGACGAAGCACGAAGATGGTCAATATTCTGCAAAGTAACAAACAAACTCCCTCTGGTTTGAACAATCTGAGGCTCCAGAAACGGAAAGCTATCAAAGTAGATTGAGATGTGGCCTCGGAAGTCCCCTCCAAAAAGTTATCACCAAATTGTAATTTCTCACATAACCCAAGAAGAAACCATCAGATGCTTAGGAAATGTATCAACTACTCTTAAGACATTAATAGTAATGTTTGGCAGTGTTGGACTTAATGGTTTAATGGCTGCGGTCTAGACCAGGGTCTCCAACCTTGGAAACTTTAAGCCTGATGGACTTCAACTCCCAGAATTCCCCAGCCAGAATTCTGGGAGTTGACGTCCGCCAGGCTTAAAGTTGTCAGAGGTTGGAGACCTCTGGTCTAGACAACAGATTGGCTGGTTGAGTAGTAAGTCCCATTGAAGTAACTGATTTAAGTCATAGCATTTTTGCCATGCTGTTCCATGATGCCTCTTTCTTGACATTACCTATTCCTTGACGCTCACACATACACCACCAGTTGAAAGTGTAACACCACCTTGTCTCAGTTTCAAAATAAACATTGTTTTGTTAAAATTTGCGGAAGTGTTTAAAACTTAATTGCAGTTGCTCAACTCATATCGGGTTGCTTAAACACATTATGACAAAATGTATGCAAGGAGCAGGGAGGGGTGTGTGATCCCCACTATTTATTGATGTTCCTGATCAAAAGACAACATATGTAATGAATCAAAGAGAAAAGTGATTACATTGTATATAAATTGGTGCTTAAGGTTCTTGCTTTTTTCTGCCTTTTCACTCAGCTTCTTTCTTTATGTCTCCAGTTAATAGTACACTTCCAATTAACTTGCATTTTTGCAGCTCATAAAGCTCAAGATGAACTCATTCCCAAAAACAATTTTAATCTGTTTAAGATGTTTCTAAAGGTACTGCACTCTCTGCCATGGGACAAATTAGTAAAGGATGAGTGATCTTGGAACAAGGCAAGCTGCATCCCTCTTGAAATTCTCTTTGATCTTTATAGTCACGTGCCAAAAATTACAAACTGAAATAGCCGCTGAAAATTTTCTGTCATTTTTCCCAAAGGGGATTTTTCTTTTCTGCAGAATGTCTTCCTCTGTGAATGCTTTGCAAATTGTTTAGAGGAAGTGCTTGTGCTGCCGCTGTTGTTGTTGTTGTTATTATTATTCTTATTATTGATGTTATTGTAATGACTGAGAAATGTTTGTCAAAATTAACCAAATGTTTCCCTTTATCAAAGAGAATGAAACGACATAATGCTTTTGCCCCTAGAGTGGGGAAGAAAACAGAGAAGCGGCTTTGATTGTTTTCTTCCCATCTCTAGTGAATATACTTAATTTCTGGGAAGCGTGCAAGTAAATCCATCAAATTGACCAGATGACTCAGGAGACCAAGAAGTGATACTGGATTCCTGTTTCAAATGCCCTGTTTCAAAAGCCAGGAGTTATTGTTAACTGGCTCACAGTTGAAGACTATCCACTTAAAGAATTATTTTCAAATTTTCTACTGGAGGCTTCTGTTTTTCATCAAATGTGTAGCCTGAAGAAGACTGTATAGATTTCTTAAAGTCTTTACCAGCCCTTTACCAGGCAGAAGGAGGCAATCACTTCAGGTAATAGATATAGAAGTAGGATGGGTGAAGATGGAAGTGAGGCCTATTTGTCTCACAGCAGAAAGAAGAAGAGAACCATGGACCTCACGATAGTAACTTATATTATACCCTCATAACTATCTGGTTGGACTATTTGCAGGGGTGTCAAACTCAAGGCCCATGGCCCGCATCCGGCCCATGGGAGCTTAGATCTGGCCCACGGGGCCACCCTGGAAACAGTAAGGGACCAGCCCGCAGTGCTTCTGCCAGCAAAAAAGGAGCTCAGGAAGGCTGCATGCGGCCCTCCCAATCTCTGTTTTCACTAGCAGAGGGTTGTAAGAGGCCATGACAGCCGGAAATGGAGCTCGGGAGCCTCTGCGCTGGCAGAGCACCCCCAACATGAGTGACGTTGAGCTGATCATGCTCACCCTGGCCACACCCTCCCCCCCCCCCCGAGGTCAAACACAACCCTGATGCGGCCCTCAAAGAAATCGAGTTTGACACCCCTGGACTACTGCAATAGATTTTTACATGGAGCTGCTTTAAGGGTGCCTCAGAAGTTACAGCCAGTCCAGAATTGGGGGGTAGTACTATATCTAGTCCTGGCAGTACAACGGTTTAACTGCAATATTGCAGGCTAACTTTGCCCACAGCCAGGAGTTCGATCCTGACTGGCTCAAGGTTAACTCAGCTTCCCATCCTTCTGAGATTGGTAAAATGAGGACCCAGATTGTTGGGGGCAGTATGCAACTAATGCTTAATTATAAACCACCCCGAAAGTTTTGTAAGGCCTAAATGCTCTTGCCAAATGCTATTGTTATCTATGCTACAATTGTAACCCGTGTAATTTACAGTGTTGGTTTTGACTGATAAAGTCCTTACAAGGCTGCTTTCTCTACTCAGACCTGGCTCACCTACTGTATCACCTTAGTTACAGGCTGCCTTTGGGTTAAGAACATCTGGCTTAAAGACAGCTCCTAGATGTGAACGGGCTGTCGATTATTAAGAATGATGGATGGCGTTCTCCTTCCTCAAGCCAAGAAACTGCTGAAGCCACGCAATACTTTCAGGAACCGCTGAAGCCGCACATTTTTAATATACAGCTTGTTTTCAGTGGTTTTCAGCAGTTCCTGAAAGCCTTGTGTGGCTTTAGCAGTTCATCGGCCTGAGGAAGGACAACCATTTTTAGTAAGAGGCGGTCCGTTTGTAAGTCCAGGTTTCGACTTACCGTACATACAAATTTGGGTTATAGACAGAGTTAGGAGTGGAGTGCCTTCTTAATCCAGGGACTGCTACTCCTAGTTCTCAGTAAAAGGAGATAAGGCTCAGGGCTGTTGCTTTTTGACAGCCATGGAATTTTTCTGGAAAACTGTCCCAGTGACATTAAAATGGGGCTCCCTCCTGATTACATGCTGAAGGCTGAGCTTTTAGAGAGAATTCTAATGAGACCAGATCTCTTTTATTTTATTTTTTGGATTCTTTATTTGCTTGTTTAGATTTGCAGGGCTGCTCACACTTTCATCTCTTTTTACCTTTTTATGCTTACCGGGGATGTTTTAAAATTATTATTATTTGTTTCATGGAAACCGCCAAGTATTGAACTGATTAGGGTAGCTTATAATCAACATGTAATCAAAAAAGCATGCCACATGTCTTTATGCCTTTATGCCTTCCATATTATCCTGATGTCTTTAGGCATAGAAGAGGAGGATCCTGTGTTCCATCTCACCATTGCAGAAAGATTCTACAGCCACTTTGATCATCTTTTTGCACATGAACTTGGGTGGACATTTTCTTTGCTTCAGGCAAAAAAAAAAAAAAAATTGTCTTAAACCACCCTTAGTCCTTTCTTAATGCATATATATCACTGTTTCTCAACCTTGGCAACTTTAAGTTGTCCCAGAGTTCATACAGAAGTGAATTAGGAGCAATTTTTTATCCAGGGTGTACAAGCTGTGGGATTCAAATTTTTTTACTGTGGGATTCAAAATTTTTTACTGTGGCTGTGGGTGTGGCTTGGTGGGTGTGGTGTGGCATGGTTTGGTGGGCGTGGCTTGGTGGCCATGGCAGGGGAAGGATACTGTAAAATCTCCATTCCCACCCCACTTCAGGGGAAGGTTACTGAAATATCCCTATTTCCTCCCGATCAGCTGGGACTCGGGGGGCAGAGAATAGATGGGGGCAGGGCCAGTCAGAGGTGGTATTTGCCGGCTCTCCGAACTACTCAAAATTTCCACTCTCGGTTCTCGAGAACTGGTCAGAACCTGCTGAAACCCACCTCTGAAGCTGTACAACCTTCCTTATCCAAAGATCAAGCTGCATTCATTCACAACAGACAGCTACGCGAATGACTTTTTCCAGGTTTTTTTGACACTAGAAAGCCACATTCCGCAAAGCCTAAGGAGATCCTTACTTACAAAGACACTTCTTCAATTAGTCTTCCAAGTGCCAGTGGATCAGAGGGAACAAAAATGGTCTAAAATAAACTTGTTAATATGCATCACTTCCTATTGGTTGGTTCCTTCCCCCCTCAACAAACTAAAAAAAGGTTTTGTTGCATTCAGCAAACAGCTTGTTCTGATCAGCCTAATTAACAATGTGAAAGAAACTGCGGGGGCCCAAAGGATTGAACAGAAATGCAGGTATTGATTAAACTTCCACCAGTATTTCCCCCACCTGTTAAAATGACTAAAAATGTACTTCATTTCAGCCATCATCAGAACACACACACACACACACACACACACAGGGGAGAGGGAGGGAGAGGGAGGGAGACGGGGATATTTCCTGGCCTTATTGGACAGGACAACTGTGGTTTTCTTCATGCTGCAGTAGACACCAGAAAATTGGTATCTATTGCAGCATGAATGCAGTAGATACGCAGCAACCTGTGATATGGTGACACCTTAATCTTGCTTAATTTTGTTGCCAACTATCCGTTCTCCTTTTGCATGCACAAATTCCATTTTTTTTGCCAGTCCAAAGGATTTTTTATTACCGTATTTTTTGGAGTATAAGACGCACCGGAGTATAAGACACACCTTAGTTTTTGGGGAGGAAAATAAGAAAAAAGCTGATTGGCGGGTGGATCAGCCTCCTGGAATACCCCCAATCAGTTGTTCCCAGAGGTGAATTTTAGCAACAAGTTCCTTGATTGTTGTTTTTTTGTTGTTTTGCTTTTTTTCCTGCCTCTGAAAACCTCCGAAACAGAGCTTTAGAAAAAAAGCCTCTGAAGCTCTGTTTGGGGGCTTCTTTTCTGAAGCTCTGTTTGGGGGCTTCTTTTCTGAAGCTTCGTTTCTGATGCTTTTTTCAGCCTCTGAAACCTCCGTTTGAGAAACTGGGTGGGGCTACATTCGGAGTATAAGACGCACCCAGATTTTCACCCTCTTTTTTGGGGGGAAAAAGGTGTGTCTTATACTCCAAAAAATACGGTAGAAAAAAATCTGGATAAAGTGGTTGTTGTGCCCTATATTTTCTGATGGGATACTAACCTGACTTTAGGAACATATTTAAAAAATTAGATTGGCCCACACTTTCACACTATTTCTCAAGGCCCTGAAGACCTGGTTTGCCTGGGATGGAGCCCATCAAGTGGCTTATGGATTGACTGATTATTGTTGGGAGGTGGGGTTTTTTTTTCTTTTTTTTTTTTTTTACTATTTTTGTATATTAGGTCAAATCTTTATAAGCAAGCCAGTTAGTCAGTTCTCTGCACTGGATGAAGGATGGAATATCAATTGTTTCATATTTCTCCAAATGGAACTTCTCCTCCCTCCCCCGTTTTCGGAATGCTTGCTTTAAAAATCTCAGCAACCTTCATGTAGCTGTCTGAGTGGCAATCCTCCTAATAAGATTTAGAAAACCCAGCTTTCCTCCTCATACCTTTATTTGTAGAAAGTCAAATGGGGAAATTACCTGGAGAAATTATTAGGTCACTATCTTAACTACAGTAGTATGTATGCTGCAGATATCAACTTTTATGGCTCCGGGAATTCATAATTTTGACATGCCCTTGCCTTTCATATCTTGAAATCCAGAGTTAATTTGTATGGTAACTCTTTTAGCTGCCTAAATTTATCATCCACATTTTTTTAAAAGAGCTTGGATGCGACATATTTTATATGCTTTATTAGCTTTGAGCCACTGATTCTTCTTCCCCATTTTATATGTAAACTCTGTCTTAATCTATGATCCAGAAAATTTCCCTCACTAAATAACTAAATAACCATCTCCTTATGATTTGAGGAGTATGGAGATCAGATGTATCTGATGTATTTAGTCACTGTTACCTGACTTCAGGAAGATGTAAGAAACATAGTATTATAGCAGAAGTGTTGCACTTAACTTACTTTTTCAGAAGAAACATAATATTAACGCACATAATACATGACATGAAGATGAGACACACAAAATATTTTATTCAGCATGGTGGCGTTTTGCATGAACTGCTTCCTACAGTATATTTCAGATATAATGTTAAACTAATTAATGTCAGCACAGGACTGAAAGAACTGGGGGCCATAAAGGCAAATGGACATGAAACCTTGATATAGTTGTAAGGGGAGCGAAGAAGTGTTTCCCAGTCTTTAGAGGATCAATGTATTTTATTTTTAAAATGAGTCAGGGTTTTTATTTATTTATCTAGTTCTTAGATTGGAACCCTAACAATCCAAAAGAAGTTTCCATAGCAATTCTCCCTATAATTTTACTCTCAGAGCCTCTTCCCAGAGACTTCCATTTTATAAATTAAGATGAGAGATAAGGTCACTGAGAGGATTTTTATAGTTGAGAGTGGATTCAACCTCATATCCAAGACTTTGGATATGTCCAGCATTTTCATATCTACTTCTATTTGCCAATAGAAGCTTTCTCTTCCTCTCCTCTCCTCTCCTCTGCTCTCCTCTGCTCTCCTCCCCTCCCCTCCCCTCTCCCCCTTCCCCTTCCCGTTCCCGTTCCCCTTCCCCTCCCAACCAGCGGTGAAATCCATTTACCTTTGCTACCTGTTCGAGAATGGGAGTATGCTATGCGTGCATACTATGCAAGTGCACACCTTTTCTGCGCATGCACAGATGGTAAAAAAGGGACATAATGATGTCCCAGTGGGTGGGCGGAGCCTCCCACAGGGGCACTACCAGTTTGGCAAGCTGGTTAGAACCGGGGAGATTTCACCGCTGCTCCCAACCCTCCCCACTCCTGATCACAGTGTATTCCAAAATTCCCAGACATTTCTAGCATTCTTTCCCTCTTTGAAACTATTTCTGAGGGAGGGGGTTGGTTTCTTTTTACATTTGTTACCATTTTACAGTAAAGGAAAACCACCTGACCATTCAAACAGTGCCCTCAAGATATTCTACAGCAGTCTTACTGTTCCAATCAATTTGATACATCCATTGCTACATCAAATATTAATGTATTGGAAGAGTATTTTAAAACCCCCCAATTTTTTTAATTGTAATGCCAAAATGTTTTGAAGGATTTCCATTAATACTCTTGCTCTTTTTGTCTCTCTCCAGAAATAAATAAACGTATCTATATTTTTGACATTTCCCACTGAAATGTGATGAATTCTCTTGTTTAGGAGAACTCATACAGTGAAACTTTGCCACCTGATTAATTTTACAGGTTTATCCAGGAGCCTGGAAATAATGAGTCACTGTATGGCCACTAATTTTTTTTTTCCTGGTTTGGTTGCAAGAGTTTTGGAAGCAAGTAAAATGTAAACGGTGTAAAAGCACATGAAACAGCAGACTTGCTGAAGTTATAAAGTTCTAGGTCTCCACAATGTTTGAAAAGGAGATCACAGATGAGCATCCTATCTATTGTGGTGATTTATATTGTGGAAAAAAGGGATGTATGAATGTAAGAAAGAGAGAAATGTTCTTGCGTATATGAGAAAAAGCAATAGCTAGGACACAATTTACTGTTTTAGAAAGAGTATTGCAGATTGCTTTAGCATGATGTTCTCCAGTCATTTGGAACTCAGTTCCTGCCAGTTTAAGGCAGCATGACCGACATGTCAGACAAAATGAGAGAGGAATCTCAAAAAATCTGAAAAGCACCAGATTGGTAAGAGGTTAATGTACCATTGTGTCATAAATAGTTGTTATGTTTTACGCAATTCAGGTCTAAACATTAGAAGAATCTGAACTGCCATGGAATGCCACAATAGCTGTACAAGTTTTTTAAAAAAGATTTATGTGGCAAGCAATTATTTCAGACCTTCATTCTTTTGTCTCATTCTATCCAGATGTCATCTTGCATCCAAAGAATTGTAAGGATCTTCTCTTTGACTGTGTAGATATTCACATGTGAATCTGAAAAGGGTTATTTTTTTACCCAGGAAACAGAGATGTCAAATCTCTACCATGTTGGAAAAGCACAGTGGTCTCATTGGAAAAAAACAAACAAACTTTCACAATATTTGCAACCCTCTGCATTATTGAGCAGTATGGAAGGATGAAATGTTCTGTAGAAGAACTGAGTTGGAAGTACAACCTTTTCCTTCATATTAGACAATAACATATACCAGGCATAATTCCCAGCCACAATGGGTTCAACCCTTAAAACATTTTTTTTTGTTTCTTACATAATTAAAGATGGCTCTTCCCAGGGAACCAGTGAAATAGCATGCCAGAAAACTTATCAACATTCCCTGTAAAGTGGTACATGATCCGATTAAGAAAGAAGAGAGAGAGAGAGATAAACAAACACATACTTATATATTCATAATTTTGAAGGATTGCCCTGTTAAAAATTATCTACTTATTTATTTGTTGCATTTACAGCCCATCTCTTCTTTGAAGGCAATTTACTTGGGAGGAGCCTCCCTAATTTTATCCTCACAATTACAACCTCATGAAGACAGATTGTTTTGAGAGAGCCATTGGCCCAAAGTCAGCCAATGAGCTTCATAATCGAGCCGGTTGTGCATTTAGTTTCCCTTGGTCCATCGCCAGCATCTGAACCATTATAGTACATTGGCTCCCTTCTATGTATCATGCTTGATTTATCTAATACAATCTTTTTTCTTTTGTATTAAATATTAAAAAGACTTTGCATTAGAAGGTGAATTCATGTCATTACAATTGTAAGGTAAAGTCTCCTTCGAATCAGTCCCAGCTTCTAATACTGTCATGGAGTTCATCATGTAGTTTTCTTGGCAACAGTACAAAAGTGTTTGCCACTTCCTTCTTCTGAAAAAAAATTTTTTTTTTGCCTTTCCAATTTAAATTAAAGCCCTGGGATTCCCTAGAAGTCTTCCCTCCAGGACTGATCCGGCTTAGTTGGGTATCCCAATATATGCAGGTTGTTAATAATAAATAACACTTCCTTTATTTTCAATCACATAACAGCACAAGATAATACAAAACTATAAAATTTACAGCCAGCAAAATTTACAGCTGGTAACTTCATCAATAAAGTGTAAAGAATGACTAAAATATTAGCATTACTATCACAAATGGCTAATGATATTAAAATTTAATATTGCACAGAAGAAAGATGCAGCATAAAATATAAGGTCTTGATAAATATTAATAGATGTATAAGATAACAATTAAAAAAAATCTTATCACTGCACAGAAGCAGTTTAAGCTCTAAAATATATGAGATAACTAAGACTGTATTACCAATACCAAATTATGAATATTATAATTTTCAAAACTATATATAGGAATCATTAATATTCAGACTAAAACTAATCCTTTCCACCTAAGCTCAAGGCCCAGTTTCACCACTACCCTAAAGCTGAATGGATTCCAACACATTTTAGAATAATTGCACCTCTGCTTGAAATAAACTGAGGCCCACTTAATCCATTTCCCTTGATGATAGGATACTGCATATATCCTGCAGTCAAGGAATGGCCAACAGCCATATTACTGAAATCCAGCAGCCACACATCTCATTCTACTCCTGAGGATTCAGATTAGTTTATTATTTTGTCATAAACCTAAATTGTATGATCTGTGATTGTTTGCTTGCAGACTTTTCATTACCCAACTAGGTAACATCATCATTGATGTTGAGCATATGAATACTGATGACGTTACCTAGTTGGGTAATAAAAAGTATGTAAGTAAACAGCCAAGCTCAGAGAACAGTAAAGACTCCACAGTTCAACCCTGAGCTACCAATATTCTCATTTATTAAACCCAGTGGTTCTTTGCCTTAATGACTGGCTGGGTGGGGGGTTCATGTGACTGAGTGGGCATGGCCAACTCTACATCACTTGTGTGGTTGGTACCTGTATGGGACAGGAAGGGTTGAGGAGCGAATCCAGGGGTCTCCGGGGTGGGGCAGGAAGAAAGAAAGATCCAACCTGTTTGTGTTTGTTTGTGTGTGTGTGTGTGTGTGTGTGTGTTTGTATGAGAGAGAGACTGCATCAAGCTAGACTGGGAAAGCTGGCTGCAAGAGGAAGAGAAGCTAGGTAAGCTGGACCCAGACGCTTCCCGAGTCCCCTCATCCCAGAAGCAGCAACCTCGCACATTCCCTTCTCTGCTAGCCCCCTTCTTTGCATGGGATCACCCAGCAGCAGAGATGGAGAGGAAGAAGGGGGTAGCAGCAGCCGCTAACATTGAGGGGAGAGTGCCATACAGAAATGGGAGCACACAGAAATACTGCCCCCTTCTCCTCTCCGTCTCCATTGCTGCTTCTGGGACAAGGGGACCTGGGACATATCTGGATCTGGATCACCCGGCTTCTGTTCCTCTCACAGCCACCTTTTTTGGGCCATTTTCAGGCTGTTTTTCTGGCCATTTTCAAGCCATTTTTTGGCCTGAAACTGTCTAGAAAAATGGCCTGTTTTTGGCGGTTTTGGGGCTATTTTTCAGGACATTTTTCAGGACATTTTCAGGCTGTTTTTCAGGCTAATTTTGGCCAGGGAAAAACAGCCTGAAAATGGCCTGAAAATGGCCTGTTTTGGGGTGTTTTTCAGGCCATTTTCTGGACCATTTTTCACCCCAAAACTAGCAGAAAATGGCCTGAAAATGGCCCCAAAATGGCCTGTTTTTTGGGCCATTTTTCGAGCCATTTTTCAGGCCATTTTTCAGGCTGATTTTGGCTTGAAAAATGGCCTGAAAATGGTCCAAAAAGCAGCCTGAAAACAGCCCAAAAAACAGGCAGAGGCAGGGCCAGCCGGTGGTCCGATTTGCCAGTTCTCTGAACCACGCAGAATCGGAACAACTGGTTCAGGAAAACCGGCAGCAGCTCACCTCTGATTAAACCTAAATTCTACAAAAGATGAGGAGTGTGTTCTTTTGCTTAAATAATACAGAGCAAATGCCTCAGGATTTGGATTTACGCAGTTTGGTGTAATGACTAAGGCATCAGAAACCAGGAAGCCATGAGTTTTGGTTTCA
Organism: Pantherophis guttatus; assembly: GCF_059756535.1. Lineage (NCBI taxonomy): Eukaryota > Metazoa > Chordata > Lepidosauria > Squamata > Colubridae > Pantherophis > Pantherophis guttatus. The sequence goes on from NC_142064.1 coordinate 141,641,449, forward strand.
CCTTAGATATAAAACCAACTTGAGCCAATCACTCCATCTCAGCTCTAAAAAGGAGGCAATGGCAATCCACCTGAAAAAAATTACTTGCCAAGGAAACTGCAACGACTTGTTCAAGCAGCCCCAAAGAATCAGACTTTGTGAGAAGTCTCACAAACCATTTCTCACTTAATTTGATGACAGAAAATTTCATCGGATTGGAAAATCTTCAAATGATTATGAGAAATTTGCAAACACACTCATGTGTAGAGAGGTGGGCTTTTGTTCTTGTTTCATTATGAGGAAACTGACCGTGTATGGCACTTTATCCTGTCTTTCATTGGACCATCATCCCTCCCATGGCCTGCAGCCTTGCTTGGCTACATTTTAGCAGCATCTCAAGAAAGCATGGATGGAGGAACTCTTGCAGCACAGCTTTTTCAGTAGCAGTAGTTGTCAGGGTACCCATAGCAAACAAAAGTCTGAGGCAGGCAATTTCCTCAAATAATAGGTTTATTGGATATGTCATATTGGCACAGGCTGGTGAAAACAACTTTGAGTATTCCCGTGGTTTTTACCTAATTAAAAGCAAAAGTTTGTCACTTTCTCAAAACAATCAGCCACATGGTCCAATCAGGGATACTGTCCAGTTGCTAGGTGATTCCATTCCTCTCCTTCCGAGCACCTGCAGGGATGTCCTTGGTTCCCAAGAGAAAGTATTTTGTTTTGACTACAACACTCCAACTATCTTTATTCCCCCCTCCCTATCCCTTTTCTCCACTGTGTCAGCGTTGAAGTCTCAAAATAGCCTCAGTCAGGAAAGTTTCAGGGTTGACAGTAGTATGGGGAAAGCCTATTTTTGAGAAACTGTGATGGAATGTTTCCTTTCCTTGGAGAAACGATTCACCCACCTGGAGATTTGCTGAGGAATTCAAAGAACTGTTTCAAGGTGGCTCTATAAACTCAATGGTTACAACTCTTTATGCTGTAGTAATTAAGTTAATAATATGTCTGCATAAGCACTTTCCTTTCTCTGTTGAATCAATCCCAACTGATAAATAGGGACCACATCATTGAGAAGATGAGCTGGTGCTTTGTGCCAGCTCTGGATCTTCCCAGATACAACACTCATTTGCAAGGCAACCTCGGAGGAGGGAGAAAGCCCCGGATGATGCTGCAGGTTGCCATTTGACTTTCTTTCTAGTGTGGAGCTAGCTTTTGGTGCACCATGGATGGTGTGCAAGTGTGAATTGAATGGTCTTAGTCAGTCAAATAACTACTCTGTGTTATCATTGTAGTCTCCTGGCTATTATAACATCAGCATATGCTAAATAAATACTAAATATTAATTGGTTTAGCTAGCTCTCCAGTTTCAGAGAAAAGGCTTTCCCAGTTTTATCACAAGTTATTTCAATTTCTGCTTTGAACTTGAGTAAGAGCCAATTTGGGATAATAGTTAAGGCATTAGGCAAGATTATGGGAGACTGTAGGTTGCAGCCCTCCTTAGGCACCAAACCAGATGGGTAACCTTGGGCCAGTCATTTTCTCTCAGCTCTGGACTCATCCAGGCAAATGCCAGGGTTCAAAAATTGACTTGAAGTCAATACATATTTGGATCCGTGGCACGTATGGAGTCAGTGTGGTGTAGCGGTTAAGGTGCTGGCTTAGAAACCAGGAAATTGTGAGTTCTAGTCCTGTCCTCAACATGAAGCCTGGCTGGGTGACTTTGGCCTAGATCCTTTTTCACAGCCCAACCCACCTCAAAGGATTATTGTTGTGGGAAAAAGAGGAGATGGGAGAATTCAGCATATTTGCCACTTTGAGATAGATGATAGATAGATAGATAGATAGATAGATAGATAGATAGATAGATAGATAGATAGATGATAGATAGATAGATAGATAGATAGATAGAAATTGATCTAAAGTAAATTAAAAAGCTAACAATAATAATCTAATAATAAAAACAATCCAGTAATGTATACAAATTGCTTTACTCTTCACCTAAAATACCACTTTCTTCATTTCTCCATTTCATTTAAAATCTCCTACTACCTTTCTGTCCTTGGCTATCCTTCCCTGCCATCACCGCCCACTAAACCTCATATTCAACTTTTCATCAAAGTCGTGTTTCTCCTGACTGGCAAGGCCAGAATGCAAGAATTGGAGAGAGGGAAGATAGAAAATTTGAGGCAGGGCATGTTTTTTTATTTGACAGTCCATGAAATTTAATGCAAGCCATCACTTATGTGAAAATAATCCTGCTTCAGAAACAGCTGACAACAAAAGCATCCATAGATTTTAGCATTACATGGAAACAGATGGTAACATCACAAATTAGATGTGTGAATGTGTGAGTGACTTAGATATTTGATTTTTTTATGCTCCTAAATTACCACTTGAGGGAAAAAATTGGCATCTTTCACTCATGGGATTTCCAGAAAGAGATAAACTCCTGCATTTCTTTGACAATAATCCCATAAGTACAAAAGAAAAGCGGGAGAGCGAATGAAAGCATTCCCTCCATATATTTCTCTTATTAAGTCATAAAATGAGAAAAGTCATTTTAACACAAAGAAATCATACTTCCTGAACCTACTTACAAGCCAGAATACAAGATTCTGCACATTTTTTTTTTTTAAATGGTCTGGTATGATTCAGAACTCAAAGAAAGGTAGTCCAAAATCTATGTATTAAGGAAAAATTATGCACAAAATTGTATTTATTACGTTACAGAATATTTTTCTAACAAAAGGTATATACTTGAAAACATGCAGAAGAAGATTTGTACTTTTGGAGAAATGCATATTAAAAATTGCATGACGGCCCATGTGGATATTTTTTTAAAGTCACATTGATGTGGAAATAGATGGAATTGTTGTTGAAAAAAAAAATGAGACGGAGCAAAATCAAATCCTATCTTTTAAAAACCTGATATATATTATTGCGAAAATGTAGATATTCCTATTTGAAAGCAGGAGACTAGTAATTGCCCACAAAATCCTGAGCTGCTCAAAATGCAATGGAATTCAGTGAAGACATTTTAATATAGATTGGTCAACACCTCCTTGTATTTGTCCTCACAGTGCAATGTGATTTTATATTTAAGTGGTTGGGTTGGTGGTGGTGGAAAGAAATGGCAGTGATAGAGATGGAGATAGATAAGCTCTACAGCCCCTAATCTAATTAAAAAAAAAATACGACAAGAGAAAAAGGAAAGGGATAGAAGAGGGAAGAAAAAAACTCAGGCAAAGAAAACTTCTCTATTTTTTTAAATTTCCTTCTCACCTTTACAGGTGGCCTGTGTTTTCCTCAATCTCTGATACTCTACCAGAGGCCTGGGAGTTTGAGGATTCTCCATAGTATCGTAGTTGTTCTTAAAACTGTACTCTTCTGGACAGAGAGCTGTGATGTTGTTCCTGGGATTTGTTGGAATCACTCTCCCAGTTTAGGAGTCACAGCCTCGAGTGCTCTTATCATCACTGGGACCACTTTGACCTTTACTTTCCACATCCTCTCCAGTTCCTCCTTCAAGCCCTCGTACTTCTACTGCTTCTCAGCTGATGTTGTTGTCCCTTGGAACCATTATATCTACTTCCACCCAGTGGTGGGTTGCCCCTGGTTTGGACCAGTTCACAAGAACCAGTAGTAAAACTGGCGGGAAGCTCCGCCCACTGACCCAGACGTTATCAGGAAGCTTCTGAGCATGCGCGCACGCAGCCCCATTGCGAACCGGTAGTAAAGGTAAGTAGAACCAACCCCTGCTTCCACCACTGTTTTCTGGTCTATCACCACAATATCTGGTTGATTGGCTAGTGCCTGCCTGCCTGCCTGGATCTGGAAAGTCCTACAGGATCTTAGCTTTCTTATTTTCCATGACCTTCTGTGGAATTTCCCATCTGGACTTGGGAGGGCATAGCCCATATTCTGTGCAGAAGTTCTTGTGCACAGCTCCTTGATTGTGCTGTTCAATGTACGCTGTTCCTATCTGCATCTCATACCCTGTCACAGTGTGTTGGACTGTCTCTGAAGCCTCTGCATAGTCCACATCTTAGGTCCTTATAACAGATTAACAGAGTTGGAAGGGACCTTGTAGGTCATCTATTCCAAGCCCCCTCCCAAGCAGGAGAGCCTACACCAGTGATGACTAACCTTTTTGCCATTGCGTGCCAGGAGGGGGGGGCGGGGGAGGGTCGTGCACGCAACCCCCCCATCTCCCCGACTCCCCCGCTCCTGGCACATGATGGCCTGGTAGGCCCGTTTTTCTTTCTTACCTGGTTCCAGATCCTCTCTATGCATCTGGGAAGGGTGAAAACAGCCTTTCCCACTCCCTTGGAGGCCCTACGGAGGCTGAAAGAGCCCATTTCCCAACTCTCGGTGGGACAGGAAGTGACATTTTTTGCTGTCCCCAGCCTCCAGAACCTCTCTAGGAGTCTCTAGAAGCCCCTCTAGGAGTCTCTAGAAGCCTCTCTAAGAGTCTCTGGAGGCTGGGGACAGGTGAGAATTGGGTATTTCCTGACTTTTTAAAAATAAATGTTAACTCTGTTTTAGGGTTTATACTATAATGATGCTAATTTTTCAGCAACTGTGGTCAGCTCTGATCCTCACATTTCTAGCCTAAAATAAGTTGTGTATTATTTATTTTTATTTATTTTTATTATTTTATTTTTACTACAGTCTGTCTTTTCTCATCTTTTCCTCCTCTTCTCCCCACCCTTTTTTAAAAAGCAAAACCTTTCGCTATATGTCAATTTAATTAAAATCTCCAGCTCTGAAATGAAATGTGTAATGCATTGCAGAAAGATAATTCTGTACTATACACATTGTGACCTTTTCAGCATTCTGCATTTGTGTTTCGATTAGCAAAGCACTCAGTAAATTCTCACCTTTCTCAATGAGAAATCGGCCACTACCATTCTAAGTCCTAAGGAAGAAAATACAACAAAGATGAGTCTTTGTCATATCTATACACTTTGTAACAACAAACCAGCACCAACAAATCTGCCCATTTCTAAGCACATCTTAATTACTCCTTATGCCACAGGCATATAGGACGCTTCATCTGAAAAGCACCTTGCATTGTATCCTACTTTTCTTAACAATTGCAATTATGTTTTGAGTTTTTCCCCATTGATTTTCATGTTGAGGAAGAAGGGAGATTCCTTCTGTGGTAAGCAATGGTGTGCAAAGAGCAGAAAAAAAATACTTAGTAGTAAGCAATAGGAAATAAAGGCAGAATATTAGAGCCGAGGTGGCGCAGTGGTTAGAGTGCAGTACTGCAGACTACTTCAGCTGACTGTTAGCTGCAGTTCAGCAGTTCAAAACTCGCCAGACTCAAGGTTGACTCAGCCTTCCATCCTTCCAAGGTGGGTAAAATGAGGACCCAGATTGTTGGGGGCAATATGCTGACTCTGTAAACTGCTTAGAGAGGGCTGTAAAAGCACTATGAAGCAGTATTGCTAGTGCTATAAGAAAAATAAGAAGGATATCTAATTAAATCATTTTATCCCATTTCAACATTCACTGTGCCACTGCTTAGGTTGCTAATCTTGGCTACCACCAGTGGTGAAATCCAAATTTTCTTACTACCGGTTCTGTAGGTGTGGCTTAATGGGCATGGTTTGGTGGGTGTGGCAGGAGAAGGATATTGCAAAATCCCCATTCCCTCCCACTCCTGGGGGAAGGAGATTGCAAAATCTCCATTCCCACCCCACGCTGAGACCAGCCAGAGGTGGTATTTGCCAGTTCTCTGAACTGCTCAAAATTTCTGCTACCGGTTCTCCAGAACCTATCAGAACCTGCTGGATTTCACCCCTGCCTACCACCTTTGTTTTTATCATGTTCTTTCATCACTTTAAACGTTGTTTTTTTTCCTTCTTTAAACATCTCAGCTCTTTTCTGTATTCACTACATGCATCCACAACTCTCTTGCTCTTTCCTTTCCTCTCAAAACTCTCTATCTTTCACTCTCTCCATTCTGTGATTCAATCTTCATTTATTCTCTTTCTATAACCAAAGTACTTCAATGTCTTGCTTTTGTTCTGGTCACTTATTATATTTTTCTATCCAATCCATGTTTTTTCATCCCATATTCACTCTTGCACCTATCTCTCCTTGTTGTACACTTCTTCAATGACGCGTTCCTACTGCATTCCACTTACTTTTAAGTTTCTCTAGACATATCTTGTTCTCCTTTCCATGTAACAAAGTAGCCAGAAGTGTGTCTTTTTCTACAGCAATTTCCATTTCTTTAAGCAAACATTGATTCTTCTCAACTGACTTGAGAACTATCAGCCCACTATCTTTCTATCAGCTTCTCCACATCTTTAAAATGTATTCCTTCTTGGTAAACGTTCTACCAAGATACATATATTCATCTCGTGTTCTAATATTTTGCTACGTTGACATACTTCCCATTTAGTCATTCTATTTTCCCTGTTAAACTTGGGTCTTTGACATATTACCTTTCAGATTCTTATTGCTCGTTGCATCTAATATTCATTGCAAATCATTTGAGTTCTCAGCCAACAAATGACATGATCTGCATACAAATTACACATACTCACATCCCCAGTCTAGACAACAGCATTGTCACAACAATCATTTTCTGTCGATTTATCCATGAATACATTAAATAGCCACAGTATTAGTCCTTTCAGATGGGCCAGGTCAGGTATCCCAAGGAATACTAGAACATGGCTTCATTGACATAGGCCAGGGGTCAGCAATCCGTGGCTCTGGAGCCGCATGTGGCTCTTTCATCCCTCTGCTGCGGCTCCCTGTCGCTCAAAATATGTGTCACATCCGCCAATGTGCAACACCCATCGGCACGCGATTTATTGAGCTTTTTGACCCTGGTAGGCCAGCCATGGATAAATCCAAGAAAAAAAAAGTTTCAAAAGAAAACAGAACATTTAATTCAACTACATATGCTAGTTTTGTGGCCGCTCAGGAAATAGTCAGGCATGGGAAGGGTTTTGTGGCTCCTGGTATTTTCTTTTCTGTAGGAAATGGGTCCAAATGGCTCTTCGAGTGTTTAAGATTGCCAACCCTTGACATAAGCTATAAGAATAGGCTCTTGAAATCCTGCTAATGTTTCCTCTTCCCTTCATCTTATACCAAAATGAGTCAAGATGTCAAGATGAGGTAATTTATGGTTTCTTCTTTGTGCTTTCTGGGCTAAGATCATATTTTAATAAAGATTTTTGCATATTTTTTTCCAAAATCATATCAGTGCTCCTCTAAAAGGAAAGGGTTTCCCCTGTCCAGGTGTGTCTGACTCTAGGGGGCAGTGCTCATCTCTGTTTCCTAGCTAAGGGAGTCAGCATTGTCTGAAGACACTTCCATGGTCATGCAGCCAGTGTCAACTCTGAATCGAACCTGGATGAAGCCATCTTGTGCTGCTTCATAGTTGCCACGCATTATGGGGGAGGATGAGGGGGAAATAGCTCTCATAGAGCTATGAGACTGTCTCATAGACAAAATAAAGAGCTCTCCTGTGGGAACCAAGATCATCCCAACAGGTGGCAGTAGGAGGAGGCAGAAGTGATTGAGGGAGCCCACTTTATTTGGACAATGTGACCTGTGACACTTCTGACACTTTGGGGGGGAACCTTTGCTCTTTTAATTACATGGTAACTGTAAGAAAATTTTGGAGTTGGTTTTCACTGGCTGTGCCAATAAGATGTGTCCAATAAGCATGTTCTCTGAGGAACATTCCTGCCTTGGTGTTCTGATATCTTTGAATGTGTTACTTGAAACGCTGACAGCCAGCATGACTATACACCAAGGTGCATGGAATGCTATTACCTTCCCAATGAAGTGGCACCTACCTGGACCGTGATGACCTCCGTACAGTTACTCATGCGCTCGTGACCTCCTGGATCGACTACTGCAATGCTCTCTACATGGGGCTGCCCGTGAAGACCACTTGAAGGCTTCAGCTAGTGCAGAATGCGGCCGCGCGGGTAGTGATGGGAGTGTCCCGACACTCTCATGTTACACCCCTCCTGCGCAACCTGCATTGGCTACCGGTTGCCCTCTGGGTGAGATTCAAGGTGCTGGTTATCACCTATAAAGCCCTACATGGCCTAGGCCCGGGGTACCTGACGGACCATCTGCGGCCAGCGACAGCTCCCCATCGCCCAGTGTGTTCCCACAGGGAGGGCCTCCTTGGAGTGCCGTCGGCCAGGCAGTGTCGTCTGGCGACTCCTAGGGAATGGGCTTTCTCTGTGGGCACACCTACCTTATGGAATCAACTCCCCCTGGAGCTCCGGGTGGCCCCTGACCTGCGCTCTTTCTGCCGTGACCTTAAGACATGGTTATTTCGCCAGGCTGGATTGGACTGAAGGGGGTTTTAAGGGGAGTTTTAATGGTTTTTAACACTTAATATTGATTTTATCTGTTTTTATTGCTGTGAGCCACCCTGAGTCCTTTCCAGAGAGCTAAATAAATAAATAAATAAATAAATAAATAAATAAATAATATTTATCTACTTGCATTTGCATGCTTTTGAACTGCTAGGTTGGCAGGAGCTGGGGCAAGTATCGGGAGCTCACCTCGTTGTGCAGTGCTTGGGTCTCGATCTGCCAACCTTCTGGTCAACAAGCCTAGCCTCTTAACTACTAGTCCACTGTGCTTCCATGCGGCCTGCTCCTCTACACAAGGGCTATCTCATTTTCTTGTCTTACCCCTTAATCTTTGCTGAACTACCCACTAAGCAGTCCATTTATTTATATGACTGTTTCATACTATGTAGCATTTTTATTGCATTTGTCAACCAACCTTCAGTTCTACATCATATCCATGCGAAATGTTCCACCCTCCACGCATATTCATTTTATCTTATGCTTTCTCTTAATCATAATCAATCAAATTAATTAATCAAAATAAACAAAGTTTCCACCCCTCACATTTCTCAATCCCCTCTAAAAAGCAAAAAGCTGGTATTCCTGCCTCCCCCCCCCCGCCAAAAAAAAAGAAAGAAATCCTGGCATAAAGTTGCACTCTGTCTCTCAACTTTTGTCCATTGTCACATCTTGTACTCTTTCAATCAAATACCTTCTCAGAAACACATTAACCAAATGATATTTGTTAATTTTGCATTTACTTCTATTGCTTTTCCCTTTACGGTGCAGCATTCTTGTTTCTGTCAGGCCCAGAATCCAGCGTTCTAATAATATGCTAAGTAAAGCATCCTGCCTAAACAACCAATCTCAACGTAGGGCACTGATTTAAATGTGGGTTTATAAATGCAATATTGCATTAATACCAGGAGGAATTATTAGATTGGAATGAAACACCCCTGTCCCTTAACATAAGGCTAGGTTATGAAGTTGCAATTTTATTATTTAGTTTTATTGTTTTAAATTAAAGAGAGCAAAGCATTTTTTTCTATCTTGCTGATTTAATAGGTTAATAAAATCTGCGGGCAAACCTATTGTTGATATATGGCAAATCTACCTATTCATGTTGAGTAAAGTGTTTAACAAAGCAAAGGTTTTCCCCAGGGGTGTTTTTTCTCCTTTCTTGTATGTGATGGTGGCAACCTTTACTGAACCTTTCCTTCCAGCCTCAAGGGATAAATTTGTTCCCCTTCTCCATCACTATGTAATATATATTCAATTCATTGATTTTAATGCAGAATACCGTGTTTCCCCGAAAATAAGACTCTGTCTTATATTTTTTTGAACCCCAAAATAAGCGCTTGGCCTTATTTTCGGGGAGGTCTTATTATTTGGGGGCACGTGGAGCAAGATGGGGTTCCTTGGTACCTGATTTCCAGCTCTGTGTTTAAATATTTTTGAGGAGGGCTTATTTTCAGGGGGAGACTTATTTTAGTGCATGCGCTCAAAAGCCCGATTGGGCTTATTATCAGGGGATGTCTTATTTTCGGGAAAACAGGGTAGCTCCCTCTACTTTTAAATGAAATAATGAGATCAAGGAGACATATTAATAAACAAGAGGAGTATGCCAAATAGCACAGCTTAAAATATTCTCTTTGATTAACTATCTCACATTGGCAGTGGAAGCAGGCAATTGATTGCGACCAGCTGTTGCAAGTTGGTGCCTACTAATTCCAGCTCCTGTCATGTAAGCCTACATGGTAGCCATCTTTAGAGACAACAGGGGAAATCAATTACCTTTACCTTGTCTTTGTTAAAAGAATGGGACTGAATACCTTGTTTGGTTGCCGACCTACGAATGCTGGTTATTTTGTTTTCTTTTGAGAACAGGAGTCCCACAGTGTCGCCTGCATAAGTAGTAGAGAAAGAGAACCAGCAAAGTTTATCTACAATAAATCTTATGGAAATCAGTCTCAAGGTCATGTCACCCACTACAATATTCTGTAAAAATTGATGCTATGAGATGCAGCATCAGCACAAGTTAGGAATATAAAAGAAATTTACTACAGATTGAGGAAAGCAGCAAAAACTGAAAAGAAGAAGAAGAAAAATAAGCTATATTGATTATCTGAAACAAATAGTAGAAGCAAACAGAACTCCTGCTGTCCATCATTCTTTCATACAGAAGTTTGGGGAAAACAGCATTTATCTTGCAGGAAAGAGTATACAAAACAGCATGTAATTGTGAAAGCTGTATACAAAATGATCATAAACAGGGACAAAATCAATCTTTAAAACAAAGAAAGAAAAAGTGTATGAATACTTATATAGGTTTATTGTATCCAGTTTTGGAGTGGCTGGCTGGCTGGATAGACAGATGGATCAATGGACAGGCGGATTGACAGACAGACAGCACTCAGCTAAGAGAAACGTGGTACGTTAAAATATAAATTATGTACACGGGGCCTGACTTGCACATTTGTGCCCGATTTTCACAGCCCTCACACAAACTAAATGATGTAGCTCTACAGAACAATTAGATCATAAGCATGCATCATATTATGTATGACGCTGTACCTGCAAGAACATGGGCTTATTACAACTCAACTTGCATTTTTTCTGCCCCATCACACCCAGGGATGCTCCTGAAATGTTCCCTATCCGAATGTCAGCCATGATTTTGGAATCTCAATTTAACCAGGCTTCCTTTCAAAATATAACTTTGGAAGCTCTCTGAGAAACATTGTACTGATCGATGAAATAAATAAATAAATAAATAAATAAATAACCAGTGCATCATAGAAGTGGATTTCTCTAGTGTGCCATGATTTAAGTTACTAAATGATATATAGAGAACATTGCAACTGAACTTTGTCCACAGTTTTTAATTTTTCAGGGTGTTTGTCTCTTGGATTTCCCTCTTCATACATTTTAACAATGCTCACATGCACACCAGAAACTAACCTTGACAAAACAAACAAATTGTTATCTGGAACACATTGGTGAAGTGAATTAAACCGAGAATAAAATTATTCACCATAAAATGTCAACTTATCACACATTAAAAGACTATGGATCAGTGTTCCCCAATCAGGTGTTGGAACATTAACCTCTGGATTCTGGGACTTGATATACAACACATTTGGAGTGTATTTTGGTTGGAGAAGGTTGCCAGAGACATTCCCATGGAAAGCGGAGAAGGATTCGGAGGCTGTTGTTTTGGACCCTAACAATCTGTGCAGTTTTGAGAGGCAAAACAAGCTTTTCAGTTACAGCATTGGAGCTCTGAAGTTGACTTCCCAAAGAAATAATCTGTCCCCATTCTTTTCCAGTAAGTTGCAGTGGTGTATGTTGTTTATTGGTTTATTAAACTGTTTTTAGCTTTTAATGATTGTTAGCCATCCAGAGTCATGTATTTGAGATGGACAGTTATATAAAAGAAAGGAAGGGAGGGAGGGAGGGAGGGAGGGAGGGAGGGAGGAAGGAATATTGACTTGTGTATGCAAAAAACTGTAAGTAAAATATCATAAGCTAGCTATTGTGGCTTGACTCTTCTTAAGCAATTGAAGGGGAAAGAGAGAAAATCAAGTGTCATCCACTGCAAGCGGAAGGAGAACTTTCCAGTGCTTTGCTGTCTTGGACATTGCAACCACACAAACAGTACTTCAAGTGTGGCTGAGGCACATTGTTGATTATAAAAGCTGCTCACCATTATCCTCCATGCATTCAGGCTGGAGGTCCAAAGGGGAGTTGTTCTTATGAATATAACTTTCCTAGATGAATAAATAAGGCTGGAGCAAAGTCCTGATCTTTATCCAATCCGAGTCTTCTCATGCATTTTCCCCTCTTGTATTTCAATGACTTCTCTTAGAGAAACAATACATAATCCAATTATCTGTTTCTTTCTCTTAATTCATAGAGAAGTAACAGTTTACTTCGCTAGGCCTATTTGATAGAAGAAAAGTAGCGGACGGACATAGTAGAATGCAAGATGAGATACTGCTGGCGCACTAAGTAAGCAAAAGGCAACTCCCGTCAAAATGCCCGGCATCTGAAAGCCATTTTACACTCTGTCTCATCCTGCTGCCTCCATTTACCTGTCACTCCATGATTAATGAGATGTACTTCAAAGCAGTGGTGAGATGCACAGCCCCATTAATAAGGATTGTTTGTAAACTGCTGCCACATCATTGGATGAAGGATGCCATGTAAACAGCAGTGATTAACAAAGAAAGTTCTGATAGAAAAAGCAAAGGTACACTTGGAGAATACTGATGCTTGGAAGACTTCTTGAAGGCTATGGAAAGGATCTGGCACCCTGAAGGAACAGGAAAAAGATACCATATATTCACGTGATGGCGAACCTGTGGTACGCATGCCCAAAGTGGCATGCCAAGCCATGTCGCCTGGCATGCGTGGTGTCACCCGTTCCTCTTCTGGATTTCTGGTGTGCATGCCATGATCAGCTGGCCTTTTTGCGTGTTGCTGTGCCAGAAACTGGAAGCGCTAGTCTTCCATTTTCCTGCGTGAGCATGCACACATGATGATCAGCTGGCCGGCACATATGCTCACCAGGGGTGGGTTCTACTTACCTTTACTACAACTTTACTACAGAAGCTTTACTACAGAAGCTTCTGCACATGCGGAGAAGCATTTTGATGACGTCGGGGTCGGTGGGCAGAGCCTCCCGCCGGTTTTACTACTGGTTCTATAGAACCGGTGCGAAACGGGGGCATCCCACCACTGATGCTCATGCAGAAGTTCATTTTCAGGTTCACATGTGCCCTGGGTAGTTCCTCTTCCGGGTTGCGGCCCAGATAAGTTTTGCGCGTGTGCTCCCTTTTCGGCACTCGGTGCCGAAAAGTTTTGCCATTACTGATATATTTAAATGGGTTCAGAATTGCCTCTCCCCGTATTTTTAAGATCCCTTCTTTAGGAATTTTAAGTTTTCTAAGGGCTACTTGTTAGGGGAAATGTTCCATGTGTTTTAGGTTCTGGAAAGGAATTTTATTTCAGAAAGAAAAATATTGATGTTAGATCTTGCTTTATGTGTTTGCATTAGTCAACATTCCTTGAGAGCCTTACAGTATCTGCAATTTAATGGCCATGAAACTACCTATGCAGCATCTATATGGCTTTCCTGAAGAGACCCTTTTCTCTTGTAGCAAGGTCAGCCTGTTGACTTTTTCCTGGTATAGTAGGTGGGAGTTTCTCAATACAAAATTATTTTACTTGGGAAAATTTAATGTTTTCTACAGCTTGCTAGTGTATCACTAGCAAGCTGTAGAAAACATTAAATTTTCCCAAGTAAAATAATTTTGTATTGAGAAACTCCCACCTACTATACCAGGAAAAAGTCAACAGGCTGACCTTGCTACAAGAGAAAAGGGTCTCTTCAGGTGATACACTGCACATTGGTGCTGGAGCGAAGATAGTAATGTTCTTTCCATCACTTGTGGCCAGTCCAAAAAGTATAGAATCACACCTTTAGGCTTCGCTTCAAGTCCAAAGGGTTCTTAGTTGCACCACTTGAGCAAAGGATTGTTAACATATCGTCATGAGCACAGAAATAATAAACATCAGCATGGGTGATGTCCCATCATTTGGAGCAATAACTATTGATTTTGAAACATATGCTTCAGCAGTTTATTTTATATCCAGATGACTCTGTTCTTTGTCACTCCAGGGTTTCATTGAATTCTGGAAAGAAGAAAGAGAGAGAGAGAGAGAGAGAGAGGAAGGAAGGAAGGAAGGAAGGAAGGAAGGAAGGAAGGAAGGAAGGAAGGGAGAAAGAAAGAAAGAAAGAAAGAAAGGAAGGAAGGAAGGAAAGAAAGAAAGAAAGAAAGAAAGAAAGAAAGAAAGAAAGAAAGAAAGAAAGGAGGGATGAAGGCAGAGAGAGAGAAGGAAGGAAGGAAGGAAGGAAGGAAGGAAGGAAGGAAGGAAGGAAAAATCAGGAAGGAAGGCAACTATTCCTTGAAATTAGAGTCAATAGTAGTTGTCTGCAAATATCCTGGATTTTTGTGTTTACTGGAGACCTGGAGATAGGTGCACAATTTATTTTTAAAAGTATTCCTTGAGTCAGTCTTGACTCTTGGTGACTATATAGAAAAGTCCAATTTTACTCCACAACTACTGTATCTGAGTATGAGATGTGGAAGAATAGATATTGTAGTTATCTGAATCCCAAATGCAGACATTGGTCCTTAGATTATATTCTTAAAATCCTATGAGGTAATGGTACCAGTTTGCTTTCCTGGCTTGATCACTATTGTACTATAGTTTATAATGTGCTGTTCCCGTAATCCACAGCCGCAATGTGTTGTGACCTACATTCCAAGTACTTCAAAACCACTCTAACCCCCAGCAAAAATGTTGGTAGATATTGTGTTGTAGAGCCAAAATGTTCCAGAGCCATTCCATTCCACAAGAACAATTTTCAACAGCCTCTTAATTCTCTGACTGTTGTGTTGCCTAGTGATTGTGATGGACAACTACTTAGTAGCATGGCTATTTGGATGTCTGGCCCAAATATTTTGAAGCTGTTATGTTCCCATAGCTTTCTATGTTCCCTTTAATTCTACAGAACTTCCAACAGATCATGGAAACCCTAATTGTGTTATTCTAACTATAAAGATCATTGATCTTTCTTCTCTAGGTCAATCTGATCGATTGTATCTTGAGAAATTTCTCCAAAATGTTTCTTTTTTCATTGCAGTGAAGAAATACACTTGACTTTTTCTTCACAGTTTCCCAACATTTTGCCTAAGGAAAAATCTGCAAGATGAAATTAGTTTTAGGGGGAGCATATAGCAAGTGGCAGTTCTAGGCAAGGTGTATCTTCATTGACTGGCCATTGGTGAAACTGAAGAGAATGAGCGTGGAACAATCCTGTCTTTCTTGAGTGTGACTTTTAATATTAGGCTTCAAAGAATCCAAAGTTTGCTTGACTTGTGCCAGGAGAACAAAAGGAATAGAGAAACAGAATTCAATACACTAATGGAAGGGAATTCATCTATGCCAGTGGCAGGATTTCTAACAAGGCTGTTTTTCCCATCAACATTCACCTGGTACTGGATCTCCATTTTAACAAGGGATGCCAAGAATTGATTCTCAGACTTGCTGCACTAAAAGCCAAATAATTTACCCTCAAATTAAAGTCTTGTTTCTTAACTAGATTGTGAAAAGCTTCTTTGTTTACTGAAGTGTAGTCCAAGCAGAATTGTACTAGTAAAGCCTGGCTTTGCTTTAAGTCCAAATATCAAACATTTGTATAAATAACATCTTCAGCAAGTATTCTGGGCCCAATTAGCAAAAGAAAGCTCAGGACGGTATTAGTTGGAAACATATGGAAGAGCCTCTCATCCTGTAGACAATGGCTAAAATTAAGATGATGGTGATGAACATCTAATAATAACTTTAAAACATTTAGATTTATTTATAAAAAGCTTTCATAATGCCCACGTCAATCACATGTAGGTGTGTATATGCACATATTATAGTGAACACATGGTAAACTAGGAATCCAAAGGTGATAAAATGGTCAAGTTTTGGATTGGTGGTATCTGCACAAAGCAGCCTTCTTCATTCTGGCATCTCTGAGACCCTGAGATTGCAACTTCCAGAATTCCCGTTGTGTATGACCAAAGAAATCTTTGTTCTCTTGTATTTAAATTGAGCAAGATGGATCTCTGGTTGGTCCATATCAATCAGATACAAATACAGGATCTCAGTCAGCCCAATTAATTCAGTTACCTGTTAACTGCCAAGAGGTATACCACAAACCAGCTTACCCTGCCTCTGAGGATGTCAGCTACAGCTGCTGGCAAAATGTCAGAAGGAAAGAAAACTAGACCACTCAACTTGAAAGCTCATCACTGCTCTCAAATGTTTTCTCATTCAAAATATATGTCCATGTTATATATTTCAGCAAGTAAACTTTTGGCTTTCTTTTCAAACTTTTCTTCTGGGAAATTTCTTTCTGGGGAAAAAAAAACATATACACACACATGGACCCAAAACACTGCCCTCATCAGAACTGATTTGTAAAAACAAGGCATGCTATCCTATGTAATAGCCATTTGACAAACAGAACTAAACTTAGGTATGGACTAGTCATTTGGAAAAGTGCAACGCATATTGTGAAGCTTAGATAAATGATCTTGCTATTTGAATCCACGTTAAGTTATTATTCTACAGCTTCACCCAAATTTATGTATTTTTACTATATTCGCTTTTGTGTTTAAATCAAATTTACAATCTTAGTTGTATCAGTATTATGATTTTATATTTTGTCTCAATGACCAAAACGTTTAGTCAAGTCTTATATACAGTATGTTACATTACTACATCATGAAATTGTTGTAATTTTATTCTTCAAAACTTTGTTTTGCTGGCTGATGACTGAACCTATCTCTCTCATTTGAAAAGAAATGAATGTATTTGAAAGACATTAGGTAAAGATAAAGGTTCCCCTCGCACATATCTGCTAGTTGTTCCCGACTCTAGGTGGGGGCTCATCTCCGTTTCAAAGCTGAAGAGCCAGCACTGTCTGAAGACATCTCTGTGGTCATCTGGCCAGCATGACTAAATGCCAAAGGTGCACGGAATGCTGTTACCTTCCCACCAAAGGGGGTCCCTATTTTTCTACTTGCATTTTTTACGTGCTTTCAAACTGCTATGTTGACAGAAGCTGGGACAAGTAACAGGAGCTCACCCCGTTACGCAGCACTAGGAATTCGAACCACTGAACTGCCGATCTTTACAAGCTCAGCGTCTTAGCCACTGAGCCACTGTGTCCCTAATGAAAG
The DNA here is from genome assembly GCF_059756535.1 of Pantherophis guttatus. Taxonomy (NCBI): domain Eukaryota; kingdom Metazoa; phylum Chordata; class Lepidosauria; order Squamata; family Colubridae; genus Pantherophis; species Pantherophis guttatus. The sequence goes on from NC_142064.1 coordinate 141,658,577, forward strand.
GCATTAGAAAGTCATAATTTCCCCACAGATGGGTCTGCTGAAATGAATGATCCCTGCAATAAAATACCTTATGCCACCAGACTCCAAATTTTGGTTTTAGACAACTTAGAACTACGCCGACTTCAGTCTGACCTAAGCATAGTACATAAAATTATTAAATTGTGCTGCTCTCATTCATGCAGATGCTGGAAGATGTGTACAAGAGTGCAAAGAGTCCCCTAACCTAGTAATGAAATGGCCTGCAGTGTTTCTTGGTGTTTCACCTAAGATCCAAATTTATTACAGTATAGTAACACTTATAGTACTGGACTATAGTAGATATAAGTGAAGAAACACTTGTGGCTCTTATGAATAACAAAGCTATTAATTTTTCATGACACAAATGTCAATAATAAGGTAACCTCGGGGCCTTGGTTTAGCACAAGATAATAATAATGTTGGCTCCAAACTATCTTCCCTTTTCTTCTTGTATGAGCTTTGCATGACATGTAAATCATCCTGAAATTCCTCCCCAAAACATGCCTATGATTTATTTAACTCAGATCAAAGTCCTGCAGCTGTAAAGAATCTAATTAAATTTTGATGATGCAGCAGGAAGGCTACATCTATTATTTAATTTCTGTGGTTCTGATCTGATTTTTTTTTTTTCACTTACCAAGCTGGCTGTCCTTTTCTTTCTGCATCATACTTGCATTTCATCCGTTTTCATATAAAGGTTTAACAACCTTTTTAGGACAGATGTTCTGCCTAAATGAATGTGGATTTCTAGACCCATTCCTTCTTTTGACTTTCTTAAGGGCAATATATTTCTGGCTAAGTCTTTCTGGAGGACTGCAGGAGAGTTTTCTGAGAATCCTGTTATGTCACTGAGAATGAAATGGGTTGGGTCATTTTGTCTTAAGAGTTATGTATTAAAACTGGGAATGGGAGGGGTCTTGAAGAAAAAATATGTATAGCTTCTACAGCCCCAAATTAAGAGAAGGCACGGACCAGATGTATTTTCTGCACAAATAAGGGAAGTTGACAGTTGTTGAAGAGTTATGGTTTTGTATGGTTAGCACTGGGTTTGGGGAGGTTGCTGAGAATTATTTTGAGAAATTGGAAAAATAAGTAATATTCCTGATATTGCAGATTGGATTTAAGAGATGTATGACACCCATCTTTGGAAAGGCAATTTTATCTACTAATCAAAAAATTACTCAATATGTTATTCTGTGGCATAGATTTTATGACATTTTGTAATGTTAGACAATCATTAAATTTTTTTACCTCCAGGGTAAGCTCAGAAATCTGTTTGACATTTGATGAATATTAGACATATATCAATAGTTCGCCCTTTTCTCTCCTTTATCATTTTTCATATAGTTTCTTTCCTTCTTATGTATATTTTTCAGGGTCCCCCCCCCCCATCTCTTTTTGTAAAGCTTGTTATTATTTATTTACTTAAATTTAATTGGGCATCCAATTCCAGTGGATTCTGGGTAGGTCTGCAAAACTAAAACAGGAATTAAAAATAATTAAAAATATCAAGTCAATGAACAGTCTGGACTAACATGCTCGAATCACAAGATCCACAAAATTAAAAAAGGGCCGTTAAATAACAAACATGAAACTCTGTATGATTACTGGACATCTTCTCTTGCATCATAATCATAGCATCCTGTATCGCTGTAAGTGTCGCTTGCATCACTTGCATAGTAGGAATCGTAGCTGATTTTTCTATTTTCGACAGTCCTTCAGTCGACTTCTGAATTGCGGGTGATGTCATCGTTATTGTGGTATTAGAGGCTGTCTTCTTCCCCGTTTTGAGCACTGTGGATGAGAGGCTTGTCATCTCCTTCAACAACTTTTTCTGGTCTCTCACGATCTTTTCGATATTTCTCCAAATTATCATCCACTAATTTTCCTTCTTTTATTTAGTATTATTTTCTTTTATGTTGCTGGAGGTATTAAATATTTACCACTCCAGAATCTAATATTTAATTTGGTATATTACTAATTCAATTTTTTCTGTCTATTTTCTTCAGCAAGGCTTGGATCTATTTTCAAAAATTGCGTCGTTTTTTATCCAAATATCCTATTGTCGTTAGTTAATTTATGGGTGTTCTGTTCTGTTATCTATTATTCAGGTCTAATCTATTATCAAATTAATTACCACAGTTCATAAAATCTGACTATTCCCACAATCAATAAATACAAATAATTAATCAGCTAGGAAGAAAAATATCCCTATTTGTCATTCAATCTATATAAATCTATAAGGTTGTTCGAACCGGCAAATACCACTTCTGGCTGGCCCCAGAGTGGAGTGGGAATGGAGATTTTGCAATATCCTTCCCCTGCCATGCCCATCAAGCCATGCCCACAGAACCAGTAGGGAAAAATTTTGGATTTCACCCTTGGGGCACACAATAGAGAAAGCCTACAATTTCAATATTTAATGGAGCACACCAACTCAACTGGAACTTACTTGGTGAGAAGAAACAATTGGAGATAAACAATCTCTCAGATATCCAGGCCCTGCAGGATTTTATAAGTAATCATCAGCACCTTGAATTGCACTCAGAAACCAAGTGGCAGCCAATGCAGCTTGCACAGCACTGGTTTCTCATGGGCATACCAAGAGTTGCCGGTTACTACTGACATCACTGCATTTTGAACCAGCTGTAGCTTCTGGATAGTCTTCAAGGGCAGCCCCATGTAGTTCACATGGTAATAATCCAATCGTGATTTTAAAAAAAGAAGAAGAAGAAAAAGAAGAGATAAAAGGAAGGGGGAGAATGGCAGCAGAAAGCCCTTTTATGGCTGACCAGCCAGTCAGAAAATCAGTACCAGATGGAGAATCTGTGGTGCTTCCAAGCCAGTACCATCGGCGATAAGGAGAACAATCTATCATATTGGCTCATGCTGCTGGGAATTTGAATTCAACAACATTTGAGGAGCCATGTTTCTCAGTGCAAAGGATGGCGGTCACTGACTTCCCTCAGCATAAACTGGAATTTGGACTATGTTCAACCTCAATACTTTGGCAGTTCATTTAAGCTTGTTTTCTTCCCCTGAAGAAATGGAACAGTTTCATCTGATTAGAGTTACCCAACTGATAACAAAAACACTGCAAAATGAAGGAAACCCTTAGAAAGGACTTGGGGGAGGTCCACCACCACCACCACCCCAAAGAGTCTGCCTATTTGCACTCAATTTTATCTGGCAAGGATATTTCTTGGCTGCAATTACATCTTCTTCTCCTTAGTGTGTTATAAACTGTGGGTGTGTCCAGTTCATGCTTCAGAAACCATAACAATTTTTAAAGGAAAGAATCCATCCAAGTATAAACAGCAGACAGGAGAATGAACAAAAAGGCTTTTTTATCAGTTTTGCAACTGGAGTTACAAAGGGGCAGGCCTGTAGCCTCCCAGTGCCCTCACTGGCAGGGTGCCCAACAAGCAGTTGATTGGCTCAGCTGCTTGTCACTCATTGTTTAAGTAATGTCTGCTTTCATTTGCATTTGCAGTATTATTAACTGTAATTAATTTTAATGTAAAAAATTGTTTCAGTGGTATTTTTTTTTAAGAATTTCAATTACAATTCCAAAGGAGAAAAAAAAGAAAAAGATGGAAAAGGCAAACAAGAAGAAAAAAACCTGATGAAACTTAAAATCCTCAGTGCTAATCAAACCAGTCCCATATTGTTCTATTCTTAAATTATTAATGGTTAAATCATATTACTTAAGGAAAAGTAAATGGGAAATCAAACATATAAATTAATATACACAGCCTAAATTTTTAAAACACCCTCCAACTGGGACCCCTGGTAATAAAATGCTTTTTAAAGAGAGAGAGAGAGAGATAGAAAAAGATTCAGTCTCAGGCCATGTACAGTTGACAGAGACAGGATAATCTTCCAACTGAGTAGCATCAGGAGAAAGGGGAAGAATCTTATTAAGAGTTATCTGTTGATTTGGGATAATTTAGGGAATAATGTTAATTGTTTGCTGTAGTTCTCCTACCACACTTTGGAAAAGCATTTATCAAATACAGGTAGTCCTTGACTTACAACAGTGCATTGAGTGACTCTTCGAAGTTACTATGGCACTGAAAAAAATGACTTATGAGCGTTTTTCTCTTATGACAATTGCAGCACCTCCATAGGCGCGCAATCAAAATTCAGACAGTTGGCAACTGACTCCCATTTATCACGGCTGCAGTGTCCCAGGGTTCACCCTTTGCGACCTTCTGGCAAGCAAAGTTAATGGGGAAGTCTGATTCATTTAACGGCCGGGTTATTAAATTAAGAATTGCAGCGATTCAATGAACAAATGCAGCAAGAAAGGCCTTTGTTGTTAGTTGCGAAGTCGTGTCCGACCCATCGCGACACCATGGACAATGTTCCTCCAGGCCTTCCTGTCCTCTACTATCCCCCGGAGACCATTTAAGCTCACGCCTACTGCTTCAGTGACTCCATCCAGCCACCTCGTTCTCTGTCATCCCCTTCTCCTTTTGCCCTCAATCTTTCCCAGCATTAGACTCTTCTCCAGTGAGTCCTTCCTTCTCCTTAGGAGTTAAGAAAGGCCTTACATGGGGTAAAACTCACTTAACGAATGTCTCGTTTAGCAACAGAAATGTCAGGCTCGACTGTGGTCGTAAGTCGAGGACTACCTGTATTCCTAAAATTGTGAGTTTGCTCTGAGGAGAGAAACATTTTCAAATCCAATAGGATGTAGATGAGACTTCCTTTTAAAGGTCAGAGCATGTTTTGTCACTGAGAGAGTTTGCCTGGGCCCATCCATCAACATTTGATAAAGAGCACTGAAGCCCATTGACAACAAAATGAATAACTGACTTTGATTAAGAGTCACAAGGCCCAAAACTGCCAATGAGCAGCAAACTCTCTTCCCTTTTTAAATCTCTGATCAGCTCCACAAGCAGCTATTTTTTCTTGATGTATGCAAACTGTCATCAGATCATAATTAGGCAAGAAACTTTGATTCTTCTTGTTAAAAACTTTAAAACAACCTCCGAAATTCTTTTTTTTCCCAACGGTTCAAAATTAGTTTCTGATGGGGCATATGCATCAACACACATCCATCTGCCAATTTTATTCCAACTATGATCAAAAGCAATGTGATGCATTAGCCAGAATCTTAGCAAAGACTCCCACAATGGTGTACAAATAGCCCCCAGCCCTTCTGTGACTGCTGTGACATTTCAATAAGTGAATCAAAGCTAAGATTAGTTTAATAGAGGTGCACTTTAGACTCAAAGCAGTGCTAGGCAATCCTTAATAGATGATCTTCTATAGAGAAGGCAGGCCCTGCAGCAGGCGGCATCATCTAGTCTGCTTCCCATTTAAAATAGACCAAAAGAAGGTTCATTAAAACTGTCCAAAATTTAATCACAAAAAATTTACAAAAGTTGAAATGCTAAAACAAGACTTTAATACATGAAATGGCACAGCAGGATATATTCAGTCCAGTATTAAGGTCTGGTCTGATGGCATTAGAGATCAGAGCCTACTCAATGACTAAGAAGTGGAGTTGTGAATGTACAGGTGGGAAGTCCAGTCCCTTTTATCTTCTCATCCTGTTGATAAAACGTTTGCACTTTTCGCTAAACACTTTTCCTTTTTAAATGAACTGAATGAATTTCTCCCTGCTCTCCTCAGAATGGAGAGAACCATATTGCTACAGCTTGATGAAGTGTAACTAAAGCTGAACCTGATAAGGGAAATAAAACAAAAGGAAAGCTACAAATTTGAATTAAACATCCTGAACAAGTTTGAAGGTGTAGGGATTCGAACGGACACTGGGTTCCCATACCATGTTTGGTTTAATCTGGTTTCTTGAGTAAACAGCTCTCGGCTGGAAAATAACCATTTTGCTGCTAGCAGCTAACACTGTTTTCTAGGAATAATTCAATTGTTGTTCTATTAAAATAACAGCAATGACAAGAGTTTTTGTATTCCTTCAACAATGCTACGAGGATGCTTTAAATTACAAGTAGAGACATAGTCTATGTCAAAAAGTGGGGGGGGGGGAACCAACTGCTTTATAATTTACCATTTACATGACCTTTAGACTGAAACATTCCAGGAGTTTGTTTGTTTGTAATATTTATATAGCTGCCCATCTTATAACCAACTCTGGTTTCCACTGGCTTCCCCAATTGATGTCCTTTAGATATGCTTTACTTCAGCTAGAAAAGATAACCCAAATTCATTTGGAAGGCCTCAAGATATAGCAGGCTTGTAGTTTCACAGAAGTGTCCTAATAGATCTATCAGATTGTTTTCTTCTCCAATATTCGAATGCTTCAAATCTCAAGTTCTGTCTATCCAATTAAAAAAGAAATGTAAATGTATTATTATTATTATTATTATTATTATTATTATTATTATTATTATTATTATATCTCCCTCAATCTTACTTTTAAGCCTGGAAAAGTATAGTTGGAGAGTATCTCAATCATGACATTGTCAACAGTGCTTTAGCGAACCTAAGGATGGAATTCTGCTCATTTCCATCTCGGCAGCAGAGAGAGAATAATGGCAATTGTTACAAATATATCCAAGGTAATATGTGTGAAATTCTTTGAAGACTTGAAGTGTGCCATCTCCATGGCCACCACAATCACCATCATGGGTGTGCATCGGCTCTTCACATTAAAATGGATTGCATGCCTCGTATATCAAGACACTGTTCCATTATGCATTATCAGCAAATGCATACATAGCGCATTTCTGGATTGCTCTAAACAGCTTCACAGATTTCTGTTCATCTCCCAGAAACTGAATGACTAAAAGAGGCTCAGCAAAGAGTGTCCATCAGCTAGAACTCTCTTTAGGCCAGGAAAAGTTTGTTTAAGTGAGCCACCCAGAGTCGCCTAGGACAATGAGATAGGTGACATATAAAATTTAATAAATAAATGAATGAATAATTGAATAAATAAATTGAAGCTTTTGCCCTTATATAGAAAAAAACAGAGAGAAGTAAAAAACAACAACAACAAAACCCCGATCTTAGGTAAAACAATCCCCCTTTGTATTGATATTGCCTGAAAAACGGTTGTGATATATGTGGAAAAATAGATAGTTCATTAAAGATGTAGTGCACAAACCAGATTAAGAAACCAATGCTATAGAGAAGATAGGACTGGATAAAATAGAGAGGACTGGATGTAAAACTAAATTGGACTTCAGCAAAATCCATCATGGGTCCCTGACATATATGGCCGTGTCTCTTGAAACTCCTGAAGGATGTGGTTCATGATTTGAAGTCCTCCTGAATTCATGGCTATTGCTGGACTGTCAAACTGAGGCAGTGGTGAAAGGACACTTTGCTCAGCTTCAGCTGGTGTGTCACTTGTGGCCTTACCTGGGACAAGAGGATCTCACAAAGTTACGCATCACCACTTAGTTGGATTACTGTAAAGCATTCTGCATGGGCTATCTTTGAAGATGACATAGAAGTGTCAATTAACCCAGAATACAATGGTTAAATTGTTGGCACTTGGCAAAATGTGCTCATTATACTTGTGCTCTGAGCACAATTTGTTTCCATGTGCTGTTAGTTATAAGTGCTATTTTTGAACTTTAGACTTAGAGATCTTGACATAAAGATACTTCTGAAACTATTTCCTCTCAAACTCCCAGGAAATCTATTAGTAGTCTCTCATTTATTTATTTATTTATTATTTTAATTTGATTTTTATGCCGCCCTTCTCCAGAGACTCAGGGCAGCTTACAATGCGTTAAGCAATAGCCTTCATACTTTTGTATATTTATACAAAGTCAGCTTATTGCCCCCACAAACTGGGTCCTCAATTTACCTACTTTAGAGAGGATGGAAGGCTGAGTCAACCTTGAGCCTGGGGAGATTCGAACTTGCAGTAATTGCAGGCAGCTGAATGTTAATAACAGGCTATTAGTCTGCTGCGCCACCAGGCTCCATCTGGGTGATGAGGAGGATGGAGGCCCACAGATGTTTCTCTGTAGAGTGAAGGTAAGGAACTATGGTCCCTTTAGGATTTGTGCACTTCAATTCCTGCTGGCTCAGGGAATTCTGAGAGTTGAAGTCCACAAGTCCTAAAAGGACCACAGTTCCCTACCCCTGCTGTAAATGATCCTATAGTACTCCCTATCACACAAAAACTAATTGGATCCTACCTTATTAGGCTTTTTATTCTGTGGACGTTTTAGTGTTGAGAGTGAAACCTGTCCAAAGTCTTGATTACAGATAAAAAAAAAATTCAGATACATAAATGATATCTAATTAGTTAAATAGGAAATTAATATTTCCCAGCACTCCTTGGCATTTTGCTTATGGACAGTGATTGCACTTGGATTGCCATGTCTTCCTTACCTTTTACGGTTTTAGAATGATTTTTTTTTAAAAAAAAAATTATTCTGCTTTAATCTCTCAAAATGATTTTATTTTATCATCTTAAATAGAGCAGCTTTAGGAGTTAGAGGGAAGCTCACTTATTTTCACTCAAATAAATTAGCAAGTTAAAATATATTGCTGAAATTATATAACAGTGGACTCTTTCTTGACAAGAAGACATGTGCTTGCTGTGTGGAAGGTAGACTCAAAATAAAGACATTTGTAGATTTATAATATGTTGTGTCCATGGAGCAGAGGTGGTATTCAACAGGTTCTGACCAGTTCTGGAGAACCGGTAGCGGAAATTTTGAGTAGTTCGGAGAACCGGTAAATACCACCTCTGACTGGCCCCACCCCCATCTATTCTCTGCCTCCCAAGTCCCAGCTGATCGGGAGGAAATGGGGATTTTGCAGTAACCTTCTCCTGGAATGGGGAGGGAATGGAGATTTTACAGTATCCTTCCCCTGCCACGCCCACCAAGTCATGCCCACCAAGCCACACCCAAAATTTTGAATCCCACCACTGCCATGGAGAGTTGAAAATGCTTACAATTGCATGTCATTTTTCTCATTGGGAGGACAAGGGATTTTGTGGAAGTCATGGATTTTACCCAAATGTATTACAGAATCATTGAATGTTGGAATTGGCAGAGATTTTTCTCAATCTTGGCAACTTGAAGATGTATGGGCTTCAACTCCTAGAATCCTTGGAGCACTGCTAGCTGGGGAATTCTGGGCATTGAAGACTATATATTCTTAAAGCTGCTGGGGTTGAGAACCACTAACACTCTGCATAGAGCAGGAATCCACTACCACAGTAGCCCTGTTGGATGGCTAGTCAGCCTTTTTAAGCTGGCTCGGTGAAGGAGAGTCCACTTTCAGCATTAGGATTTGTTACTTATGTTCAGCTAAAATACTTCCTGGTCATTTAAAGCATTTTTAAAGCATCTGCTCCCACTTATGACTGTATGACTATAGCCTTGTGGCTGGTATCCTTAAGATTTATATTGACTGTTTCCCTATGACTATCATTAAGTGTTGTACCTTATGATTCTTGACGAATGTATCCTTTATGTACTCCGAGAGCGTATACACCAAGACAAATTCCTTGTGTGTCCACTTGACCATTAAAGAATTCTATTATTCTATTCTATTCTATTCTATTCTATTCTATTCTATTCTATTCTATTCTATTCTATTCTATTCTATTCTATTCTATTCTATTCTATTCTATTCTATTCTATTCTATTCTATTCCATTCCATTCCATTCCATTCCATTCCATTCCATTTTTAAAATACCTTGTCTTGTTTTCCCAAAGTTTCTACATGACAATTCTTCAGATTATTCGGCGTGTTAAATGTGGTTGGCAGGCATTTGGCAAGTTAAGCGTAATTTTCAAGAACAACCTCTCCCTATGTCTGAAAAGAAAAGAAAAGTTTTCGATCAGTGTGTGCTACCTGTTCTAATACGTGCCAACGAAATGTAGACACAAACTTCACAATCGATACAAAAGCTATGAGTGGGGCAAAGAGCCATGGAAAGATACATGCTCGGCATCACAAGACAAGAGACAGAAAGACCTGCACATGGATTATAGGACAAGCGAAAGTATACGATGCCATCAAAAGAGTAACAGAATTCAAATGGAAATGGGCTGGTCACATAGTAAGAAGAACTAATGGCAACTGGTGGATCAAGGCAGTCATAGAATGGATGCTACTTGATAAAAAGCATCCACGAAAACAAACACAAAAACACAAAAACAAAAAACAAAACCCCAGGACCCAGAGGTGGTATTCAGCTGGTTCAGATAGTTTCGCCTGAACCAGTTGCGGAAATCTGGCTCTATGCCATCCTATTTAGGCACATTTTTGAGGTTCATGCTTCTCATGCAGAAGGTGTGTACACCAGCAAAGTGCATGCACAGAAGGCCCCACACTCACATTTGCAAACCGGTAGCAAAAGTAAGTGAATACCACCCCTGCCAGGACCATATTGGTTGGAAACATGCAGAAGAGGCCTTCATCCTGCAGTGGATATACTGCATGAAAGATGATGATGATGATGGATTCTTCAGCTGTTTGAAGACTCTTATCATGTCTTCTCCCATTTAGAGCTATTGATGAATGTTTGTTCTGTACCAATGTAACGATAGCATAGTCCAACCCATATTTTGTGGGAGTTTTTGTTCAAGGTGTTGAAGTCAAGGTGTTGAAGTCAAGGTACAATGTGTCTATCACATTCCCATGGTCATCAAACATGGGGGATATGACGTGAAAAAAAAATGTCTGTTTTAGAATTCTTTGTAAAGGTAATTTACTGTTACAACAGGCTATAAATGTTAAGGATTAATAAGATTTTCTAATTGAGAACAGGGACCCTGGCCAGAAAATCATGGGGGGATATATATCACTAAGTTTTACTTGCCAATACAATTTCAAGTCTATCCTCAAGGAAAACATAATACGATATATTGGTCTACATCATTCCAGCTACAATAAATCTGCCCTCAAAGCTTCAGCATCACATCAAGGAATAATTACTGCACAATGATCACTCACTGCATCTTCTTGACACATTCCGTTAAAAGGAATTGTTAGTTCCTGTGATCTTCAAATAAAAGCAAGATTTCACCCTATTCTAATTATCTTAGGGCAAAGTTTTAGTGATGGAACAGACAAGGGATTCTGGGACTGACAGACCAACAGGCCTACGGAAAGCCTAAGCATTATCTTGTCTTAAATCATCCTAAATGCAATCAATTGTGTCATCTTTCACTCTTGCAGTCTTTGTGCTACTTGTTCTGCATCAGTATGAGCCCACATCTTTGGTTGTGTGCATCCAATGAGTCAATTTCCAACACTTCAAATCATATTTTATTTCATGACATATCTGGAGAGCTTCAGAAGGCTGATCATGTAATAAAAGATGACAGCAAGAATTCAGACAAAGCTAAAGACTGTTGGCCATTTACTTCAATCGGAGGAAGAATATTAGGGCTGGAAAGGTTTTATAGTTTATTCAGAAATCAGTATCTTCACACCTTTGTAAGTAACCCACTACAGTTTTAGATAGTGAAATACAAAGGATGAATTTACAGTAGCACTTTTCTTATTATATTTAAAAGGGTTTCACAAGATTTGCATGATGCGCATGCGATTTAGAAGAAACGGGCAATAAAGAGAAAAGCTGCAACTATAAAATATTTAGATTAAACATACTATAGAATCAGACAGAAGAGTCAGAAAGCCAACCTGTTATATACCTTTCAAGCCAGTGTGGAAGGCAGAAGCAATTCTAGATGAACGGCGGGGGAAAGCACTGGGTGTGCAGTTAAGGGAGAAAAATATATGTGCCAGGAGCTAAATTGAGATTTCCTCTGCTAGGAAAATGAAAACACTATATTTTAAATCCTCAAAAGTTTTTAGCGTTTTCAAAATCCTCTGTTGCCTTGGTCCATCTTTATCTTAATTATTCTGCTTCTCTGGATTGGATCCCCATCCCAGGGTTTGGTCTAGGTCCCAGGGATTTGCTGCTTCAGACAAAGTTCCAACTTTTGTGTTGTTATTATTGGCAGAAAGATGGTGCATGTCTAGATAACTTATCATTGCAAATGTCTATGCTTACTTGATCTTATCATACTAGAAATCTGTTGACGCAGGCCAATTCGTACTACTCCTTTTTTATTTACAGGCAACAAGAGAAGGCTTCTCAGAAAGAGATTTGTGGGTGGATCTAAGCAATGGTGGATTCATCCTTGAGCGATGGAGTAGTTATACCTGTGTTTAAGGTGGAACTTCTCATGAAGAAGTCATGTCCGATCCTCATGTCAGCCCTAACCCTCTCCAATCCCTCCTTTGGAGAGGCAGTTGCTGAGAAGATGACTGGTTATAGCTTCAGAGCAGTGGTGATATGTAAATTTTGTTACTACCGGTTTTGTGGGCGTGGCTTGGTGGGGGGGGTAATATGACTGAGAGGATGTGGCCAACTTTTTTTTTTACTTTTAAAACCATTTTTCTACAACCTCTTTGGCTGAAGAGGTTGTTTAAAAAATGCTTTTAAAGCCTCTGACGATCCCAGCTGACTTGCCTGAATGGCAGAGCTTTTTCTTTTTTTTAAAGCCTCTGACGATCCTAAGTGACTTGCCTGATAGATCTATGTCAGGACTAAACGAGGGTGATAAACCATCTTGGCCCTCCTTGGTTTCTTATTGGGGTTTAGTACCATGAATCATGATATCCTTCTAGATCAATTCAGTGGTTTAGGAATGGGAGGGATGATGCTTTGATGATTCTTCTTCCTCTAAGATTGATTCCAGTCAATGATGAAAAGAAGGGGCAGGTTTACTCTTCAGCCTTTGTTTTGTATGGTATCTTAGGACCCGATTCTTTTCTTACCTCTTCTTAACATCTAAATGAGGTTTCCGGTGAGGTAATTTCTTGTACAGCAGCATTTGGTAGTTATGGAACCACCTCAATAACATGACTGTTTTGTAAGCTGTAGCGGTTACTGGTAGGATTCCAGGTATAGTTTTTGCTGGTTGCTATCAAAGAGAGAAGCAACCTGGAATTAAGGAGCAACTTCCTAACAGTGAATACAATAGAACAGTCTGCCATCAGAAATCGTGGGTGCTCCATCACTGGAGGTTTTTAAGAAGAGACTAGACAGTCATTTATCTGAAATGATATAGGTTCTCCTGCTTAAGCCGGGGCTCTGGACTAGAAGACCTTCTATTCTATTCTATTCTATTCTATTCTATTCTATTCTATTCTATTCTATTCTATTCTATTCTATTCTATTCTATTCTATTCTATTCTATTCTATTCTATTCTATTCTATTCTATTCTATTCTGTGGCATCATCTAGCAGAACCTAGGAGGTGTACTTTCTCTGTTATCATGCCTGCC